>NC_069500.1:410625227-411287727 GCF_027579735.1 Bombina bombina
ATATTAGAAGAAGTCAACGTACACGCACGCTCACCGAAAAAGGTAAAGCACTGCAAGACGATAAATTAATTCAGCTAAAAAAGAATTTAGAACAGAAATATAGGAAATGGAAATATCATATGAATGGTTTGAAAAGAGCCATAAAGAATAATGATAATGAAGAATTAATTAGTGAAGTTGTGAGCACTATCAATGCCACTCAGTCATAGGTTGACCATATTTATGGTGACATAAGAAGCATCACAAGCCCTGAACCTGAAATTCAGAAAAAAATTACACTTGCTTTGCATTCACTAAGGCTGCAAATGAATAGGTTCAGTGCTTTCTCAGCGAAACTCCTGAAGACATACAATGGCCTGATTCAGAATCAGTGCTTGAAACTACTGTGTCCAGCATCATCTCTGCAGCATCCAAGATGTCTAGTTAGTGTTCCTATCCTAAGTCACTGCAGAAAAAACAAGCAGGTGAAGTAGCAGCCGCACAAGAGGTGATAAAAATAATGAAAGCACAACATCAATATGAAGAAGAAATGAGAAAACTTGAGGCGGAGGATGCGAGGTTAACAGCAGAGAGAGACACTCTAAAAAGGGAAGTAGAAGCAGAGAATGCGAGAAAAAGAGCACAATTTATATCAGAAAGCACCAATAGAAAAATGAAAACGGAAGAGAAGAAGAAAGAAGTTGAACAATTGGAGGAACTAAAAAGGTACAATGCAGCACAAGCAAGGTTACAAGTGTATGCTGGAAGCATCAAAAGTAAGGATGAAGAGCAACGTCCTGCTCCTCTTCTTCAACTAATACAAGAAGGTTATGTTTCTCAACCAAGTGCTCCTATCTCTCTTTCTCAGCCAGTCCTGCTCACTCAAGTCTCAGCTCCTTTAAACCAACCATTTTATTCCCCTCAAAGGGTTCCATACACCCAAGGATCTGTCCATCAATCAGCTATATTAACTACCTCTCATGAAGCTTCAAATGACCTTGTGAAAGCACTCGCAGAAGCAATTACAGCCAATAGGATTCCAATTCCATAACCTGTTGTTTTCTTTGGAGACCCTCTGTAGTATAATGACTGGAAGTTGTCTTTCCAGACATTAATTGATCGCAAGAACTTGCCAACCCAAGAAAAGCTTTAGTTTTTACGCAAATATGTAAGTGGCCCAGCAAAGAGAGCCATTGAAGGACACTTCCTGGTTGGAACAGAAACCGCTTATCGAGCTGCCTGGGACATACTTGATGACAGATTTGGAAATCCATTCATAGTTGGAAAATCCTATTGTGACAAAATACAAGCATGGCATAAGATTGCCACCAAAGACAGTAAAGATCTCCGTGAATTTGTAAATTTCCTATGCAGTGTTGAGTCAGCCATGCCTTATGTTCAAGGTTTTACAAGCTCTAAATGACTGTGTGAAAAATCAAAGAATAGCAGCCAAACTACCAGTGTGGTTAAGTTCACGTTGGAACAGAACTGTCACAAGGTTCAAAGATAAATGCAAGGCATTCCCCGATTTCAGGTACTTTGTTGAATTCCTCAACAAAGAAGCTAGAATTGCATGCAACCCCATCACCTCACTGCAAGCAATAAAGCCAACAGAACAAGAAAGATCTAAGCAAATTAATCAAGATTATGCTAAGTCTCAATGCAATACTCAAGTGCCAAAACCTTTAACATTAATGTAAAAATAAATGTACAAACAATTCACAAAGTGAAACAAAATGGAAGTAAATGTGAAATATAATAATGCTTAAAAGTTCAATTAGAAATGGAAGGATATATCCGTTCCTGAAGGTAATTTCTCTGGGACTTGAATCTTCAGTTAGTCCTCACATGAAATGAGAGAAAAAACAAAAATAGTGTAATTCTGTGAACCCACTGGATACGATGTTGAAATAGGATGAATGGTTACATTTGTTGGAGCTCATACAAGCTCTATATGATGTGCACACCTACTTTATACTGGTAGGTAAACAATATCCCACAACGAAATGGTTAAAAGGAAATATTTATTAAAATCTTAAAAATGTCACACATGCTAAGTGTACACCATAGGTTAAAGGGATCCAACAGGAAAAGTTAGTTATCACTGTCCAGAGTTAACCGCAATTTTCCTTGACAAAGCTGCAAGTCGGTCAGCGAAACATACATTGGAACTCTCCCACTATCACGTCAGAGTTCACTGTCCAGAGATAACCGCAATACCGGATGGATACAGATGAAGGGCAGAAGCTTAACCGCTTACCAACTGCAATCCTAGACCGGTTAGGTGTCACTCCGCCCTTAGCGTCACTTGCATGTTCTGACATGATAGTGGGAGAGTTCCAACGTATGTTTCACTGACCGACTTGCAGCTTTGTCAAGGAAAATTGCGGTTAACTCTGGACAGTGATAACTTACTGTTTTCCTGTTGGATCCCTTTAACCTATGGTGTACACTTAGCATTTGTGACGTTTTTAAGAATTTAATAAATATTTATTTTTAACCATTTCATTGTGGGATACTGTTTACCTACCAGTATAAAGTAGGTGTGCGCATCATATAGAGCTTGTATGAGCTCCAACAAATGTTAGTAACCATTCGTCCTATTTCAACATTGTATCCAGTGGGTTTACAGAATTACACTATTTTTGTGTTTTCTCTCATTTCATGTGAGAACTAACTGAAGATTCAAGTCCCAGAGAAATTTCCTCCAGGAACGGATATATCCTTCCATTTCTAATTGAACTTTTTAGCATTATTATATTTCACATTTAATTCTACCTATAACACTAGTTCTAGTGAAAGGACTAGCATCATGTGTGCCTTTTGTATGAGACGTGGCCACACTCTTCATAAGTGTCGAAAAATTATGGAAAGACCAGTTGAAGAAAGAGTAAAGTTTGTACAGTAAAAGAATTTGTGCTTTGGTTGCCTTAAAATTGTGCAAAAAGTGCACCTCCAGGTGTGCGTGTGATAAATGTGAAAAGCTTTACCCAACATGCCTACATCAAGATCGGGAGAATAAGGATCAAGAACAAATAGTCAGAACCAAACCAGAGCAGACAAAGGGCAATCATGAACCTGCAGAAAGAGCAACTGAATCACAGAAGATACAAGAGTCTAAACGACTTCCAACAGAGTTTTCCAAGAAAGAAGTAACACTCATACCTCATCAATTATTCCAGTATATGTCTCAACAATGGAAGATAAACAAGGGGCGCCAACATAGTGTGAATCGTTCAAACAACAAATATAAAAGTGATGTGCAAAAAACTACTCACAAGGAAAGTGGCACCTTAAATGAATAAGGTGCGATAAAGCAGGCTGACATTCAAATTCCAGCAGTCAGTACGCTGGAGGTCTCACCCAGAGGACCTGTGGAATCCAGATAGGCGTCTAGAAAGTAGCACCCACGTTTTTCAGGGCCAATGGCCGGACCAGGTGAGCTGCAAGCTGATAGGTGTTCTCCTGCTGCACTCACGCCACCGAGACTTTTCTCCAAAAACGACAGTGTCAGTGTATGAAAGGTTCCGTGGTAAAAGTCCTCGCTAGTGACACTGGTTCCTACCAGGAGTGGGTTATTCAAGTTACTTCGGTCATATGTTCCTGATTCAATTGTCTGCTTCGTTTACTTTGAACATAATTATTTTAAATGTAACCATACTACTGGTATGGTTACATTTAAAATAATTATGTTCAAAGTAAACGAAGCAGACAATTGAATCAGGAACATATGACCGAAGTAACTTGAATAACCCACTCCTGGTAGGAACCAGTGTCACTAGCGAGGACTTTTACCACGGAACCTTTCATACACTGACACTGTCGTTTTTGGAGAAAAGTCTCGGTGGCGTGAGTGCAGCAGAACACCTATCAGCTTGCAGCTCACCTGGTCCGGCCATTGGCCCTGAAAAACGTGGGTGCTACTTTCTAGACGCCTATCTGGATTCCACAGGTCCTCTGGGTGAGACCTCCAGCGTACTGACTGCTGGAATTTGAATGTCAGCCTGCTTTATCGCACCTTATTCATTTAAGGTGCCACTTTCCTTGTGAGTAGTTTTTTGCACATCACTTTTATATTTGTTGTTTGAACGATTCACACTATGTTGGCGCCCCTTGTTTATCTTCCATTCTAGACACCCTGACCCATCGCACCGCGGGACACAAGAGGAGCACGCCAAACACCTGAACACATCACTGTTCACATATTAGGATTGGACACTTATTTTTTACATCACAGCAATTTTTGGGACATTGATAAGTACTTTTTTTATATATTTTACTAATCGCCACAAATATCATTGTTTATCTGTGATATCTGATTATTTCAATGTATCACTAATATTATACACAAATTGTCCTGAGCACTTGTTTTACACACAATTTATTTTCGTCATTATTATAATTTTTTACACATACCAAACACTGTGCTGTTTATAAAAAAATAATTTTTTTTTTTTTTTTTTTTTTTTTTTTTTTTTTATTTTTTTTTTATGCATACGGGTACAAACCCAATCATAAAGTGGTAGGTCCCACTTTGATAACCTGTGTTCCAAGCGCATCCTCTTAAGTTTTTTCCTCCTCAGGAATTTCTTTTTATATGTCTCAACAATAACTGATCCAAGTAAAGAAATTCTAGTTTATGCCTTGCTTGACACACAGAGTGACACTACTTTCATCCTAAAGGATACAGTTGAAATGTTTGATATCAAGAAAGAGCCAGTCAGACTCAAGATTTCTACCATAACTTATAAAGTAAAGTTGTGTCTAGCCACAAATTAATTGGTCTACAAGTAAGAGGCATAAAGTCTGAAATAAAAATTGAACTTCCAACAACCTATATCAGAGACTACATACCTGCCAATAGATCCCACATACCAACATGTGAAACCACAAGGAACTGGTCTCATCTAGAACATCTAGCAGATGAAATGGCTCCTGAACTTGACTGTGAAGTAGGGTTGTTAATAGGCTATAACTGTCCTCAAGCCTTACTGCCCAGAGAGGTTCTCAGCAGTACCGAAGACCAGCCATTTGCACATCTGTGTTAGGTTGGAGCATCATTGGATACCATAACTCTGACAATGGCTACGAAGATGAAATTGGTGTGAGTCATAGGATTATCATGAAGCAAGTTCTACCAGCTGTCAAACCATCTCGTCGAACTGGTTCACTGGGTCAAGTTTCCTATGGAAAAAATAATTCTCTAAAGAAGAAGACATTAATGTGGGAAAGATTGATGATGGAGACCCAGAATTCAAAGGGGCACAAGTACATACGGTGAAGGCAAGGGAGGAAAGGCCTCTGTTAAATCGCTTACAAAAGTTTTCGGATAGGAAAAGGTTAGTGAAAGCCATTGCAAGACTTAAACGTTGTGCAAGGTGTGTCAGAGGTCAGAAAGAAAGATCTAATGACTCAACAACACTTGAAGAAAGAAAGGATGCTGAACAATTCATAATTCGAATAGTCCAAGAAGAAGTATTTAATGATGAAATCAAGTCTCTAAAACAAGGAAAAGAAGTTCATTCAAACCAGTCTAAGAAGTTGTATAAACTAAGTCAGTTTGAGGATGACCATGATATCCTAAGGGTGGAAGGAAGATTGACACAGGCGACTCTCCATTCCCATGTCAAAAACCCAACCATCCTCCCAAAGGGGCATCATGTATCTCATTTACTCATAAGGCACTTCCATGAAAGGGTGCATCATCAAGGTTGTGGCATGACCATCAGTGATCCAGCGGGACCAGAACCATTAACACCGAATTATATACTAACAATGAAATCCACTATCATTGCACCACCACCTGGAGAGTTTGTGAAAGAAGATCTTTTTCTTCAGAAAAGATGGAAGAAGGTTCAGTTCTTGGAAAATGCGTTTTGGACCAGGTGGAAGAAAGAATATCTGTTGAACTTGCAACAGAGAAATAAATGGAATAAGAGCAGACGAAACGCCAAACTAAACGACATTGTTTTACTCTAATACGACTTGGCACCACAAAATTAGTGGAAGCTAGCCAAAGTAGTAGAAGTCTTCCCAGGGATTGACGGCAGGGTCAGAAAATTTAAACTTCTTGTCAGTGACACAACAATAAATAGCAAGGGCGCATGCACAAGTAAGCCAGTATATCTAGAAAGACCCATACACAAAACAGTGTTATTACTTGAAGCTGATTAAAGGAAATAAGAGTAATTTACCTGTACTTGTTTAATGTGTATAAAATGCTCACTCTTTAAATGTTTTTATAGATTAATGTTAAATTATTTGTGATAACTTGAGTTCCATTAAGAATCACACGTTGCGTGATGGTAGGAATGTATTCGCATTCAAAAAGTTTCTGTGTCTATCATGTTTATTTCCTCTAGATGGCGCATGTTTGCTTAATTGTTCTTTTATTATTAGCCTGTTGCTTACTCCTCTCTCCTTGTGATTGTCCCCCCCTGTACATATTATCTATTTTATCTTGCTAAACTTAATAAAAGTTATATTTTATATATATATTCATCCTTGGCGGCTGTTTGTTCTACTGTCAGCTTTACCCGATCTACGTCAAAAGGATCATCCCCACGGTATTGCATTGGACTGCAGACTTTCTCCTCCTCTTTCTTGTGACGTTCTCTTGGCTGCGAATAGTAGCGTGGCAAGCTTCCAGGTGTGTTCGGTATCCGGTGTTGGTGAGACCTATCGAGTTGTCTTCTGCCTATTTGGATTGGAGCCAAGTTGATAGAATTGCAGGCTCAGAATAGGGTAAGAGGTGACAGTTAAATCCTCCCCTGTTTGGAGCGACGCTGTCTCACTTTCCTTGCTTTGCCTTGTGAGAATTGTTTGCTTATATTTAGTACCGGAGGAAGTAATGCTTGGTCATTGAATTTCAGGCATTGAATAGCCTGTTATTCCGCTCTCTTTTTTATCTCTTTTGTTCTCTACTTTTATTATTTCCACCATGCTTTATTACAAGTCCCTTCCTGTTTTATTGCAAAGGGAAGGAGATTGAACAGAGTTTTCTTCAAGATTTAAGTATTATTTTGTATGTATATTAAGCCATTTGACTAAGAATCTTCAAGATACAAACCCCTCTCTTAGCTCACAAGCAGGCAAAAGTGGTATGTAGATTTATTTCTGTCTAGTTATGAGTTTCAAGTAACTTCTATTTTAAATGTAATTGACTGTATGTCTGATGATTTATCCTTCATATTTGTTCTCTTTATTAGTTCTACGGTGTTGATGTAAATGTCGATGTAAGAACTTGATATGTGCATTAAACATCAGTTAAAAGAACCTCAGCCTTTTCATTGTGACTAAGGGTGGTATAAGTTGAAACCTAAAGGACACCATGATATAATGGTTTAGGTTTAGAATTCTATTAATTAAACTATGCTTTATGTGGGCTGTATGTAGATGATATATAGATATATACATGTAAGTAAAGGAATGTAGAAGAATCATCCAAACCAGGCTCCAGCATAAAAAATGTGACGTTTTATTAGGAAAACTTTAAAACCAATGGCATACAAGCCCGTACAGTGCAGTGTTATACAAAGACATACCAGTACACACATACTTCAAAAACAGGCAGGCACTCTCCAGTTTTTAAATATCACAAAATCTTGTTTATTAAGGTAACGTTTCGGGGTTAACCCTGTCCTCAGACCATATTCCTTAGTTTCCATGACAATGGCGCACAGTGATGACGTAGGCATACTGGCGGGGCACATTGATGACACAGAATGTGATTCGGCTTCCCGGGTCTGTTACACAATTAAGGTAACACTTAGGGGTATATAAAGGGGTATTTGTGGTGTTTATTGTATACATGTTTTTTCATGTGAACAAGGCTCCTGTGTGTGTGGGGCGGTAACGTTGTGTAGTAAAAGATGCTTGTTTATAGTTCCTGTGTGCCTATCGAGTTGTCTTCTGCCTATTTGGATTGGAGCCAAGTTGATAGAATTGCAGGCTCAGAATAGGGTAAGAGGTGACAGTTAAATCCTCCCCTGTTTGGAGCGACGCTGTCTCACTTTCCTTGCTTTGCCTTGTGAGAATTGTTTGCTTATATTTAGTACCGGAGGAAGTAATGCTTGGTCATTGTATTTCAGGCATTGAATAGCCTGTTATTCCGCTCTCTTTTTTATCTCTTTTGTTCTCTACTTTTATTATTTCCACCATGCTTTATTACAAGTCCCTTCCTGTTTTATTGCAAAGGGAAGGAGATTGAACAGAGTTTTCTTCAAGATTTAAGTATTATTTTGTATGTATATTAAGCCATTTGACTAAGAATCTTCAAGATACAAACCCCTCTCTTAGCTCACAAGCAGGCAAAAGTGGTATGTAGATTTATTTCTGTCTAGTTATGAGTTTCAAGTAACTTCTATTTTAAATGTAATTGACTGTATGTCTGATGATTTATCCTTCATATTTGTTCTCTTTATTAGTTCTACGGTGTTGATGTAAATGTCGATGTAAGAACTTGATATGTGCATTAAACATCAGTTAAAAGAACCTCAGCCTTTTCATTGTGACTAAGGGTGGTATAAGTTGAAACCTAAAGGACACCATGATATAATGGTTTAGGTTTAGAATTCTATTAATTAAACTATGATTTATGTGGGCTGTATGTAGATGATATATAGATATATACATGTAAGTAAAGGAATGTAGAAGAATCATCCAAATTAGGCTCCAGCATAAAAAATGTGACGTTTTATTAGGAAAACTTTAAAACCAATGGCATACAAGCCCGTACAGTGCAGTGTTATACAAAGACATACCAGTACACACATACTTCAAAAACAGGCAGGCACTCTCCGGTTTTTAAATATCACAAAATCTTGTTTATTAAGGTAACGTTTCGGGGTTAACCCTGTCCTCAGACCATATTCCTTAGTTTCCATGACAATGGCGCACAGTGATGACGTAGGCATACTGGCGGGGCACATTGATGACACAGTATGTGATTCGGCTTCCCGGGTCTGTTACACAATTAAGGTAACACTTAGGGGTATATAAAGGGGTATTTGTGGTGTTTATTGTATACATGTTTTTTCATGTGAACAAGGCTCCTGTGTGTGTGGGGCGGTAACGTTGTGTAGTAAAAGATGCTTGTTTATAGTTCCTGTGTGCCTATGTTTTTTGGAGATCGTACAGGATCCACATCAGGTTCTGATTTCCAGCAGAGGTGGTTTATATATAAAATATATAGGTGTACCTCAGAGATATTGCGGGTTTGATTCTAGACCACCGCAATAAAGCTAATATAGCAATAAAGTGAGACACACGATTTTTTGTGGGGGTGTGTATATAAACACTAGGTGTGTATATATGTGTATTCATGTGTATTTATGTGTTTATATGTGTAAATATGTTGGAAAAATGGCACTGATAGACTTGCTCAACACAGGGTTCCACAAACTTTCAATTCTTAAAAAGAGCAAATTTGTGAAGCCCAATAAGGCGAAGTGCAATAAAACGAGGTATACACACACACAGTATCCCACAAAAGTGAGTACACCCCTCACATTTTTGTAAATATTTTATATCTTTTCATGTGACAACACTGAAGAAATGACACTTTGCTACAATAAAGTAGTGAGTGTACAGCCTGTATAACAGTGTTTATTTGATGTCCCCTCAAACTAACTCAACACACAGCCATTAATGTTTAAACCGTTGGCAACAAAAGTGAGTACACCCCTAAGTAGAAATGTCCAAATTGGACCCAATTAGCCATTTTCCCTCCCCGGTGTCATGTGACTTGTTAGTGTTACAAGGTCTCAGGTGTGAATGGGGAGCAGGTGTGTTAAATTTGGTGTTATCGCTCTCACACTCTCTCATACTGGTCACTGGAAGTTTAACATGGCACCTAATGGCAAAGAACTCTGAGGATCTGAAAAAAAGAATTGTTGCTCTACATAAAGATGGCCTAGGCTATAAGTGAATTGCCAAGACCCTGAAACTGAGCTGCAGCACGGTGGGCAAGACCATACAGCGGTTTCACAGGACAGGTTCCACTCAGAACAGGCCTCGCCATGGTCGACCAAAGAAGTTGAGTGCAGGTGCTCAGCGTCATACCCAGAGGTTGTCTTTGGGAAATAGACGTATGAGTGCTGCCAGTATTGCTGCAGAGGTTGAAGGGGTGGGGGTCAGCCTGTCAGTGCTCAGACCATACGCCACACACTGCATTAAATTGGTCTGCATGCCTTTCATCCCAGAAGGAAGCCTCTTCTAATAATGCATAACAAAGCCAGCAAACAGTTTGCCGAAGACAAGCAGACTAAGGACATGGATTACTGGAACCATGTCCTGTGGTCCAAAGAGACCAAGATAAACTTATTTGGTTCAGATGGTGTCAAGCGTGTGTGGCGGCAACCAGGTGAGAAGTACAAAGACAAGTGTGTCTTGCCTACTGTCAAGTATGATGGTGGGAGTGTCATGGTCTGGGCCTACTGTCGGCACTGGGGAGCTACAGTTCATTGAGGGAACCATGAATGCCAACATGTACTGTAACATATTGAAGCAGAGCATAATCCCCTCCCTTTGGAGACTGGGCTGCAGGGCAGTATTCCAACATGATAACGACCCCAAACATACCTCCAAGACGACCACTGCCTTGCTAAAGGAGCTGAGGGTAAAGGTGATGGACTGGCCAAGCATGTCTCCAGATCTAAACCCTATTGAGCATCTGTGGGGCATCCTCAAACAGAAGGTGGGGGAGCGCAAGGTTTCTAACATCCATCAGCTCCGTGATGTCGTCATGGAGGAGTGGAAGAGGACTCCAGTGGCAAACTGTGAAGCTCTGGTGAACTCCATGCAGGGCTAAGTCAGTGCTGGAAAATAATGGTGGCCACACAAAATATTGACACTGTGGGCTCAATTTGGACATTTCCACTTAGGGGTGTACTCACTTTTGTTGCCAACGGTTTAGACACTAATGGCTGTGTGTTTAGTTATTTTGAGGGGACAGCAAATTTACACTGTTATACAGGCTGTACACTCACTACTTCACATTGTAGCAAAGTGTAATTTCTTCAGTGCTGTCACATGAAAAGATATAATAAAATATTTACAAAAATGTGAGGGGTTTACTTACTTTTGTGGGATACTGTATATATATAGTGATGTCGCGAACCTAAAAATTTGGGTTTAAGAATGGCGGATGCGGACTTCCGCAAAAGTTTGCGAACGGGCGAACCGTCATAGACTTCAATAGGCAGGCGAATTTTAAAACCCACAGGGACTCTTTCTGGCCACAATAGTGATGGAAAAGTTGTTTCAAGGGCACTAACACCTGGACTGTGGCATGCTGGAGGGGGATCCATGGCAAAACTCCCATGGAAAATTACATAGTTGATGCAGAGTCTGGTTTTAATCCATAAAGGGCATAAATCACCTAACATTCCTAAATTGTTTGGAATAATGTGCTTTAAAACATCAGGTATGATGTTGTATCGATCAGGTAGTGTAAGGGTTACGCCCGCTTCACAGTGCGCAGTGTAGGTGATATACCTGCCCTGACCATGCTTTGCAGACCAGGTATCAGTGGTCAGATGGACCCTTGCCCCAACACTGTGTGCCAGACATGCCATTATAGCAGACTTATGGCTTTGGCGTTGCTTTTTGGTAATTAGAAGGCTGCTAAATGCCACTGCGCACCACACGTGTTTTATGCCCAGCAGTGAAGGGGTTAATTAGGGAGCATGTAGGCAGCTTGTAGAGTTAATTTTAGCTTAAGTGTAGTGTAGTAGACAACCCAAAGTATTGATCTAGGCCCATTTTGGTATATTTCATGCCACCATTTCACCGCCAAATGCGATTAAATAAAAAAAAATTGTTCACTTTTTCACAAACTTTAGGTTTCTCACAGAAATTATTTACAAACAACTTATGCAATTATGGCATAAATGGTTGTAAATGCTTCTCTGGGATCCCCTTTGTTCAGAAATAGCAGAATTATATGGCTTTGGCGTTGCTTTTTGGTAATTAGAAGGCTGCTAAATACCACTGCGCACCACACGTGTTTTATGCCCAGCAGTGAAGGGGTTAATTAGGGAGCATGTAGGCGGCTTGTAGAGTTCATTTTAGCTTAAGTGTAGTGTAGTAGACAACCCAAAGTATTGATCTAGGCCTATTTTGGTATATTTCATGCCACCATTTCACCGCCAAATGCGATCAAATTTAAAAAAAAATTACATTTTTTCTCAATCTTAGGTTTCTCACTGAAATTATTTACAAACAGCTTGTGCAATTATGGCACAAATGGTTGTAAATGCTTCTTTGGGATCCCCTTTGTTCAGAAATAGCAGACATATATGACTTTGGCGTTGCTTTCTGGTAATTAGAAGGCCGCTAAATGCTGCTGCGCATCACACGTGTATTATGGCTAGCCGTGAAGGGGTTAATTAGGTAGTTTGTAGGGAGATTGCAGGGTTAATTTTAGCTTTAGTGTAGAGATCAGCCTCCCACCTGACACATCAGACCCCCTGATCCCTCCCAAACAGCTCCCTTCCCTCCCCCACCCCACAATTGTCGCCGCCATCTTAAGTACTGGCAGAAAGTCTGCCAGTACTAAAATAAAAGGTTTTAAAAAAAAATTAATTATTTTTTAGCATATTTACATATGCTGTGGTGTAGCATCCCCCCTTAGCCCCCAACCTCCCTGATCCCCCCCAAAAACAGCTCTCTAACCCTCCCCATCTGCCTTATTGGCGGCCATCTTGGATACTGGCAGCTGTCTGCTATTATTTCACAGTCAAATAAGTGTTGTTTTTTTTAAATGTACACTACTGTTACACCAGATATGAGTGGTGGCACTGGGCAAGTGGGCACAGTATACGCTGTGAGCCTGACACACACGCTGGCAGGCAGGCAACTGCAATTAGATTACACAGGGAAAAAAAAAAGCAGACTGATGTTCTAGCCCTAAAAAGGGCTTTTTGGGGTGCTGTCCTTACAGCAGAGATCAGATGAGTCCTTCAGGACTGTAGTGGACACTGAATACACTAGCCTAGCTATCGATTTCCCTATTAAATCAGCAGCAGCTACACTGTCCCTCCTCTCACTAAGAATGCAGCTTCCAAATGAATCTAAAATGGATGCTGTCCAGGAGGTGGGAGGGTCTGGGAGGGAGGGTCTGCTGCTGATTGGCTGTAATGTGTCTTCTGACTGTGAGGTACAGGGTCAAAGTTTACTCAATGATGATGAATAGGGGGCTGATCGAACATCGCATATGTTCACCCGCCGAGGCGAACTCGAACATGCTATGTTCACCAGGAACTATTCGCCGGCGAACTATTCGCAACATCACTATATATATATATATATATATATATATATATATAGGAATATCTATTTACAAATACATAGAACATATTCCCTTATGCGCAGAACATTGAAATGTTAATAGTTACAGTAAATAAATATGTTTTTACATGTTTTCATCTACTTAAAGGGACAGTCCACAATATAATTTTATTGTTTTAAAAGATAGATAGACCCTTTATTACCCATTCCCCAGTTTTGCATAACCAACACAGTTATATTAATATACTTTTTACCTCTGTGATTACCTTGTATCTAGGCATCTTCTGACAGCCCCCTGATCACATGACTTTTTATTTATTATCTATTGACTATTGCATTTAGTACTGTGTTGTGCTAAATCTTAAATAACTTCTCAGATGTGAACACAATGTTATCTATATGGCTCACATGAACTAGCAGTCTCCTGTTGTGAAAAGCAAATAAAAAGCATGTGATAAGAGGCTGTCTATAGTGACTTAGAAACAGGCAGAATTTTAGAGGTTTAAATGTTATAAAGTATATTAATAAATCAATGTTGGTTGTGCAAAGCTGGGGAATGGGTGGTAAAGGCATTGTCTATCTTTTTAAACAATAACATTTTTAGTGTAGACTGCTCCTTGCACTGGGCTCCAATGCACTTATATATGTCTATATATGTATACATGTGTTTATATATGTCTGTAAATCCATATATACATACCCCAAGGTAGAACATAGTGCAGAAAGAATGGGCAGGTCCGTTGCGCAGAGAATTTTCCTAAAGTCAAAGTTTATTCTGCCTATTCTTTTATTTTCTGATTGGCCATTATAATTTAAACTGTGATCAGTGATTCCAAATCCTTAGCAACAACCGGCACGTTACTACAAACAGTTTGGTGCAGTGCAATAATTGGCTGCTGCTTTGAATGATCAACGCGCTATTTGTGTGAAATGAATTTGACCTGCCAGAACGAGAGGAGTTGCTTTCACAGCTCTGGGATCTGAAGTAAGTGTTGGGGGCGTTTGACATCACACTGTGTCGCAAGCTTATTATGTTTGAAACTAGTGATGTCGCTAACATAACATTTTCCATTCACGAACGGCGAACGCAAACTTCCGCAAATGTTCGCGAACGGGCGAACCAGGCGAACCGCCATAGACTTCAATAGGCAGGCAAATTTTAAAACCCACAGGGACTCTTTCTGGCCACAATAGTGATGGAAAAGTTGTTTCAAGGGGACTAACACTTGGACTGTGGCATGCCGGAGGGGGATCCATGGCAAAACTCCGATGGAAAATTACATAGTTGATGCAGAGTCTGGTTTTAATCCATAAAGGGCATAAATCACCTAACATTCCTAAATTGTTTGGAATAACGTGCTTTAAAACATCAGGTATGATGTTGTATCGATCAGGTAGTGTAAGGGTTACGCCCTCTTCACAGTGACAGACCAAACTCCCCGTTTAAAGCACCGCAAACAACCGCATGCGTTGATTGGCGTGCTGTCTGGCTGACCCCGGGTGCCGATGCATGCTGTCTGACTGTGCCACTAGCTCCTTGCGACGACCTCCCCCTGCTTCCAACTCGTCTCCTCCTCCTCTCTGTCTCCCCATCTGAACTTTCCCCCTGTTCTTCTCTTCTAGCGGGCACCCACGTGACATCCACGGAAGCACCGTCATCATCAACTGCTTCACTTGTATCTGACAACTCAGCAAAGGAAGCAGCAGCGGGTACAACATCATCATCATCATCATCATCACACCATACGTCCATGTGTGTAATGCTGCCTGACTGAGACATATCCCTGTTATCTACATCCTCTGGCAATAATGGTTGCGCATCACTCATTTCTTCCAACTGATGTGTAAATAACTCCTCTGACAGATCAAGTGAAGCGGCTGTGGTGCTAGTGTTGGTGGTGGCGGCAGGCGGGCGAGTGGTAACTTGAGAGGTGCCCGAAGCTAAGTTGGAGGAGGATGGTGCGTCAAGGTTCCGAGCGGAAGCTGTAGAAGATTGGGTGTCCTGTGTTAGCCAGTCAACTATGTCCTCAGAACTTTTCGAGTTCAGGGTACGTGGCCACTGAACACTGGGCATTATTCTAGGGCCAAAGGGAATCACAGCACCACGACTACGACGGCCCCTGCGGGGTGGCCTGCCTCTGCCTGTCATTTTTTTTTCGATTAGTGGTACTATGCGTGCAAGCTACTGTAACAACAGATATGAGTGGCACTGTGCACTGGCAGAAGTTGGCAGAGTAGACGCTGTAGGCCTGACACACACGCTTGCAGACAACTAACTGCTATTCAATCTATTACAATCAAAATTGTATTTTTTTTTTTAAATGTACACTACTGTTACACCAGATATGAGTTGCACTGGTGTGACACTGTGCCCTGGCAGGCCCTGAAACGCACACGTGTGAAGGAAACTGACTGCTATTATTTCACAGTCAAATTTCTAGTTTTTTTTTTTATGTACACTACTGTTACACCAGATATGAGTTGCACTGGTGTGACACTGTGCCCTGGCAGGCCCTGAAACGCACACGCGTGAAGGAAACTGACTGCTATTATTTCACAGTCAAATTTCTAGTTTTTTTTTTTAATGTTCACAACTGTTACACCAGATATGAGTTGCACTGGTGTGACACTGTGCCCTGGCAGGCCCTGAAACGCACACGTGTGAAGGAAACTGACTGCTATTATTTCGCAGTCAAATTTCTAGTTTTTTTTTAATGTACACTACTGTTACACCAGATATGAGTTGCACTGGTGTGACACTGTGCCCTGGCAGGCCCTGAAACGCACACGTGCGAAGGAAACTGACTGCTATTATTTCACAGTCAAATTTCTAGGTTTTTTTTAACCCCTTAATGACGGAGGACGTATGCCATACATCCTCAGAAAAAATACAATTAACGCCTGAGGACGTATGGCATACGTCCTCGGTTTGGAAAGCAGCTGGAAGCGATCCTGATCGCTTCCAGCTGCTTTCCGGTTATTGCAGGATGCCTCGATATCGAGGCATCCTGCAATAACAAATTTTACCCCTCCGGTGCAGAGAGAGCCACTCTGTAGTGCTCTCTGCACCGGGCATCGATGGCCGCATTCGTTGGTGGGTGGGAGCTGAAGTGGGAGGCGGGTGGGCGGCCATCGATGCGGTCCTTGTCAGAGAGGGGGGCGGGATCACCGGGGGCACGCGCGCGGGCACGGGGAGGGAGCGGGTGGGAACCGCTACACTACAGAATTTTTTTTTTTTATAAGTGGGAGAAAGGGGTGCAAAATATTTAGTACTTGGAAATCTAAGTGATCTGGGAGCGGGTGGGGGATTGATCTTGGGGGGGTGAAGCTACACTACAGAAAAATGAAATAATAAAAAAAAAACATTTTATTTGCAAACTGGGTACTGGCAGACAGCTGCCAGTACCCAATATGGCCCCCAATAAGGCAGAGGCGGAGGGTTAGAAAGCTGTTTTGGGGGGGATCAAGGAGGTTGGGGGCTAAGGGGGTGATCCTACACAACAGCATATGTAAATATGCAAAAAAAAATAAAATATATATATATATAAAAAAAAGATACCTTTTATTTTAGTACTGGCAGACTTTCTGCCAGTACTTAAAGGGACAGTCAAGTCCAAAAAAAACGTTCATGATTTAAATAGGGCATGCAATTTTAAACCACTTCCCAATTTACTTTTATCACCAAATTTGCTTTGTTTTCTTGGTATTCTTAGTTGAAAGCTAAAACTAGGAGGTTCATATGCTAATTTCTTAGACCTTGAAGACTGCCTCTAATCTGAATACATTTTGACCACTAGAGGGCATTAGTTCACATGTTTCATATAGATAACATTGAGCTAATGCACGTAAAGTGACCTAGGACTGAGCACTGATTGGCTAAACTGCATGTCTGTCAAAAGAACTGAAATAAGGGGGCAGTCAGCAGAAGCTTAGATACAAGATAATTACAGAGGTAAAAAGTATATTAATATAACTGTGTTGGTTGTGCAAAACTGGGGAATGGGTAATAAAGGGATTATCTTTCTTTTTAAACAACAAAAATTCTGGTGTTGACTGTCCCTTTAAGATGGCGGGGACAATTGTGGGGTGGGGGAGGGAAGAGAGCTCTTTGGGAGGGATCAGGGGGTCTGATGTGTCAGGTGGGAAGCTGATCTCTACACTAAAGCTAAAATTAACCCTGCAAGCTCCCTACAAGCTGCCTAATTAACCCCTTCACTACTGGGCATAATTCATGTGTTGTGCGCAGTTGCATTTAGTGGCCTTCTAACTACCAAAAAGCAACGCCAAAGCCATATATGTCTGCTACTTCTGAACAAAGGGGATCCCAGAGAAGCATTTACAACCATTTGTGCCATAATTGCACACGCTGTTTGTAAATAATTTCAGTGAGAAACCTAAAGTTTGTGAAAAAGTTGACTATTTTTTTTTATTTGATTGCATTTGGCGGTGAAATGGTGGCATGAAATATACCAAAATGGGCCTAGATCAATACTTGGGGTTGTCTACTACACTACACTAAAGCTAAAATTAACCTTACAAGCTCCCTACAAGCTCCCTAATTAACCCCTGCACTGCTGAGCATAATACACGTGTGGTGCGCAGCGGCATTTAGCGGCCTTCTAATTACCAAAAAGCAATGCCAAAGCCATATATGTCTGCTATTTTTGAAAAAAGGGGATCCCAGAGAAGCATTTACAACCATTTGTGCCATAATTGCACAAAATGTTTGTAAATGATTTCAGTGAGAAACCTAAAATTTGGAAAAATATAACTTTTTTTTTATTTGATCGCATTTGGCGGTGAAATGGTGGCATGAAATATACCAAGATGGGCCTAGATCAATACTTTGGGTTGTCTACTACACTACACTAAAGCTAAAATTACCCCAAAAAGCTCCCTACATGCTCCCTAATTAACCCACTGCTGGACATAATACACGTGTGGTGCGCAGTGGCATTTAGCGGCCATCTAATTATCAAAAAGCAAAGACAAAGCCATATATGTCTGCTATTTCTGAACAAAGGGGATCCCAGAGAAAAATGTACAACCATTTATGCCATAATGGCACAAGCTATTTGTAAATAATTTCAGTGAGAAACCTAAAGTTTGTGAAAAAATTTGTGAAAAAGTGAACATTTTTTTTATTTGATAGCATTTGGTGGTGAAATGGTGGCATGAAATATACCAAAATGGGCCTCAGTGACGTGCAGTGAGTTCAGATGCTGGTGAGGCACTGCCCCCCCCCCCCCTGAGAAACACACACACACACATATATATATAATTATATATACAGTATATATATATATATATATATATATATATATATATATATATATATATATATATATATATATATATATATATAATCACTGTATTTAGAAATCAAAGGGACATTATAGTTGAACAACTACATACTCTTTTTCTTTAGAGCATGCATTATTAAGACTAGTGACCTGGACTTCTACGTGATTAACCCTTGCAAATAGGTTAAATACATAGTATAAATACTGCACTACACAGCTGCACTGCACAGCTGAATCACACTACTAGTGCTGATAATTGTATCAGTTTCAGTTTCCACTCAGGACCAGTGGTATTGTGTGACGCCTGAGTGGTACTTCTACTATGTGTTTAACATCTTTGCGGGGGGGGAGGGTAAACACATAATGGTGCAGAGTCTTAAAATAGCATGCTTTAATGAATTAGAGTATGTAGTTTTCTTTTTTTCTTTTTTACTATAATGGCCATTTAATTTTACTGTCTATAAATTTTCTGCTGAGTATCTGGGGGGTGCAGCATTACAGACAAAATCTGGGAGTGTCAGTGCTCCACAAAGCTCCAAATCAGGGTCTGGATTGATTCACAACACACACTATTAAAAGAAATTTCAGACCTGCTCCCACTGAATGGGCCCCCCACTAGCCGCACCTGTAGTTCCACCCCTGGCAGCGCCTCCACTAGAAATTCTTGGCCCCCTTACTATATCATTGATTGCCCCCCCCCCCCCCAAACATAGAAATACACATATAAAAACACACACTTTCACACACATAGACACACATACACACACACACACACAGATACACTCTTATACACTCACAGACACACTCGCACAGATACACTCTTATACACACACGCACACACACAGACACACAGATACACTTATACACACACACATAGACACACACACAGATACACTCTTTTACATTCACACAAACACACACACACAGATACACTCTTATGCACTCACACAAACACATACACACACAGATACACTCACAAACACACACGCACACATACACTCTTATACACTCACACAAACACACACACAGATACACTCTTATACACTCACACAAACACACACACAGATACACTCTTATACACTCACACAAACACACACACAGATACACTCATACAAACACATACACACACAGATACACTCACAAACACACACACGCACACAGATACATTCTTATACACTCACACACACGCACACAGATACACTCTTATACACTCACACAAACACACACATAGATACACTCTTATACACTCACACAAACACACACACAGATACACTCTTATACACTCACACAAACACACACACAGATACACTCTTATACACTCACACAAACACACACACAGATACACTTATACACTCACACAAACACACACACAGATACACTCTTATACACTCACACAAACACACACACACGTCATTGCAATAAATATAAACTTTCCAATTAACTTCTGTTCTCAAACTGACCTC
Source organism: Bombina bombina (assembly GCF_027579735.1). NCBI lineage: Eukaryota > Metazoa > Chordata > Amphibia > Anura > Bombinatoridae > Bombina > Bombina bombina. Next base: position 410,645,263 of record NC_069500.1, read on the forward strand.
TTTATCTTGATTACAACAGCTCTTTTTAATGAGAGTATACTGAGGTAGCCTCAGGGGGAGAGTGCATGTGTTTTATGCACTGTATTATTGTTTCTTTATAAAGCACTGACAAATTCCATAGTGATGGTGAGTACATAAGTACAAGGTACATAAGGGGAAGTGTACAAGGCTAATGTTCCATGTTAAAAGGATTTAGATTCATAAAACAGGCTAAACAAATTAATAAATGAGGAGGAAGACCCTGCTCTGAAAAGCCCACAATCTACAATACAATATGAAAAGGAGCCAACATTGGAAACCAAGATAAAGAGGTCAGTTTGTTAACAGGAAAACTGGAAAGTTTTTTTTTTTTTTTTTGGTAAAAGGAACAGAAATACCTTTTAGAACTGATATTTACAAATAGTAGCAGGTTTTGAGTTCAGGACACTGACAGGACCCCATCTTTACATTACCCTGCAAACTGAAGTATGTTCAAGCTGACAAGAGGGCTGACCTGAATAAAAATTAGTACAAATCATTTAACACTATACAGCAGAACAGTACTCACTGTGAACATGCAGCATGGATAAACTGCTCTGAACATAAATCACATACGTAGCAGTCAGTCAATTAAGCTGCTCACTCCCAGTGACCTTTCCTCACAGAATGTAACTCTTTGGACTCAAGTTACTGAACAGGATGGGGAGATCTGACCAGTATAGTGGGGGAAGTAATAGATCAGACACGTTAGTTTAGTGAGCACTGAGCTATGTGCTAAATCTCTGGTGTGGCTGTCAGCAGCATATAGCGTTCGGCAGGGGAAGTCTCAGGGACACCAATTCTGCCTGAGATTATAAAAGCTCTGTTTTTACAGATACAGGCACCACAGGTATCTGGCAATTAAAGTGTGCACTTGGATTCTGTGCAGCACAGAGTACCAACAGTGTTTATTTCTGCATTTGCACAGAATCAAAGTGCACACTTTAACTGCTAGGTTCCCGTGTGAGATTATCAAAATGCTACGTATTCTAGCATGGTAGAAATGCCTAAACAGTCAGCCATTAATATTTAGCTGCATTGATTTCTTTATTACATTCTTCAGTTTGAAACCACATCATCATATTAAAAATGAAAGAGGAGTCAGCAAGACAAAAGCAGCACTGTCTTTAACATATTTCTGCAGTGGATGTATTGCCCTCTTTGTAAGTGGAAGAAGGAGAGACAATTCAATGGCAGAAGCTAAATAACAATATTTGAAAGGACTGCATACATATGTGTGGCCATTAAAGTACAGATTATCTACATACTGCAAATTCAAATGTACTAAACACCTAATGCCCTTTCCCAATAATGCATTTATTGTTCTTTTAAAATATTATTTAAAAAACAGTTCAAGTGATGTAAAGGAAGATGCAAACAGCTTTTATAATTTAAAAAAAAAAACGAATCACTTCATCTTATGAGTTTAAGTCAAAAGATGATTTATAAGGGGTGCAAATCAGACTGATCCTTCCTTATTTAATTAGTTTATTTCACATTGCAGTGTCCATCAGAGCAGCAGAGATCATCATGTAATTATGGTGTAACATGTGGATGCTGCTTTATGTGCTGTATTTCCTGATCGGGTCTCTTACCAGAAGAGTTCCACCAGCCTGTAGGGGTTTGGCACTCACTCAGAAGGCAAGCGATAAGGGAAAAGTTTTCTGCAGATGGAAGTGCCGGAGGCCCCGCCCCCTACCTATGACCTCACAATATCCACACCCAGCACACAATGTGAGTGCCCACCGGCTGCAATATACTTTATTTTAGGATCATCTCTCCTCCTGCACACTCCGTGTTAGGCAAGTTTTCATTGACTGCAGCAGTATGACTATGTGATGATCACAACGTGAAGTTAATTTTTTCCTGGTCTAAGGGACTGAAGATTCAGAATAATTTGATTTTCCCATTGGGAAACGCTAATGATTGCTAATCTGAATCTTCAGTCCCTTAGACCAGGAAAAAATTAACTTCACGTTGTGATCATCACATAGTCATACTGCTGCAGTCAGTGAAAACTTGCCTAACACGGAGTGTGCAGGAGGAGAGATGATCCTGAAATAAAGTATATTGCAGCCGGTGGGCACTGTGTAGAGTTACGAGTATGTTCTCTAGCTATAAGATGGCTGGCAGAAACTTTGAAAACTCAATCAACATTAATTATAATATAGTAGTTACGTATTACAACAGGAGTGGAAAACTAACTAAGCACTAGCAGCAAATATAAGATGGGTGGCTGGTAGAACTCAGTGACTCAGTCACGTCGCACTCACAACACACTTACTGACATGAAGCAAAGTGTATCGACTAAAATAGGAGAGGAACAGCTTAAGGGAGATTGACTTTACTGACTGGGAAGGTTATAGGGGGTTGGGGGCTAGGCGTAGCCCCTTCCTTTGGATAGCACAGCTATAGCAGGACAATAGAAGAAGGGATGGGCAGTGTAGATAAGCTGCAACTAGCTGATCCTAAATAGGCTAGCACAGGGATTGGCCAGGAGGGGGAGAGGGGGTATGAACAGGAGTTGAGGAAATTAACTGCCTATAAAGATGATTGCACAATGCTTGGAGCTCACAATAATTATTTTCTTTTTTCAGAGCAGAGCAGTTTTCTTTGTTGCAGAAATGGCTCCAAGGAACAGGATAATTGCTAAGAAATTGGGAAAGAACTTTGTATACTGAAGTCTCATTCATTGTTACATTTCTAGCTGGTAATGTATAAATAGGTTCTACAGCTTAAAGCTGTGATTTAATAGTGTATTTTTTTTTTTTTTTTTTTATTTTAAATTTTTATTGAAGAGAAGAGGTACAGACATTTTAGATAATGAATACACTACAGCAGATGGTCATGTCTGACTTTGAATGTACAACAATATTAAAAATCCTCCTCATTTTTTGTTTTTTTATGCTTTCAGACCCCCCCTCCATACAGTAATACAGATCTCTCTTGGACCTTTTCTAATGATTATTTGAGATCAAGGGGGTTAATGTTATATAGACATAGAAATTACAAAGAAAAACTAACAAACTGCATCTTTTAAAAATAAACATAAATTGAAGAAACTACCTGTTTCCTGGAAATTGTAATAGATGCATGAGTCAGGACTGGTTGCTAAAATAGCTCATATCACACAGAAGTGAGCAGCTATAATTTACAAACTGGGAACTGCAAAACTTGGTAAAACGGATAAATAATTAAATAATCATTTCCCTGAAAATAAAATCTAAATGAAAAGTCCTGAGCAGGTAAAAATATAGACTCTTAACAGATTGTCAGACATCCCTCTCTGAACATACAAGTATGGTACAGACCCTGATTTACAACACACATTACACACAATTTTATACTTTCTTTTAAGGCTTGGTTCTTGTTACTGTCTCTAATGGTTGATACTTGGTTCCCCAACCCCGGTCCCGGCCGCAGACCACATAAGGGGGGGACCCATCTGGTTAACCTTTTCCTTCCAAGAACTGAGGCTACATTCATAGCATAGATCCCTTTTTTCAAGTGAGAAACTATGTCCCTCTAGGGGCCACCCCCTAAACCCCACAAGAAACATATAAGTTATAAAAGGGCATTAATGTTGTTAATGTGCCTCTTACAGATCGTCGTTGTGTACATACATCCAAAACCTGACTGTACGTTATGTAAAACAGCACCAGGGATGCCAGATTATTCAGGACTTAAAAAAGCAGGGAAGTGTTGAGATTTAAACATACTCTAATATCTTTTAAACAAATACACTCTTTTATAAGATAAACATAACTGGGGAACAATTAGCATATTTGAGCCAACAGTGTTAGAACATATATGACAGTGCTAGACTTTCCTCAGTCTGGCTTCGTAAAGTTCCAGCAGTGGTCCCTGCTATACTGATTATTAGAGTTCCCATCATCTGAGTGGTGAGACCCGGTCACCTGCAAATGTAAAGTCTCAAATGTTGTGCATGGGGTATTAACCAAAGGTGAGGCGGATCGGACTTTTCCTTTATTCTTCCCGCTAGACCCTTTCTGCATGCAAAGTGCACCAGACCTCGATACAGCACAGGTTGAGGTATTGAGCTTCCTAGTGTGTTTGAAAGTTATATCATGGCGTGCACTGTCGGCTTGCTTTTGCTGAGGCAGCGGATCTCCATATTTAGTCGTGTCGGCCTCTTGGTGTATGTAGATCATAGGCGGTCTAGTCATCGCCAGATGCGGGTGCACTCGTTGTGAGACCCGCAAAGGTGTTGCCTTACTGGTGTTGATCTCTTTCCTTCTCAGGGTGGAGGAGGCCACGGGGGCGCCATTTGCCGCGGCCCCATCCCCCCTGTATATCACCTCCGCCGCCTCCAGCTTATTCCTTGTGTTAGGCTCAGACCGCTGCAATGTTATTAGGTAGTCCCATGGAGCCCTCTGTATTAGGTCTTTAAAGCGGTGTTCTATTTTTTCTAAGATGTCATCTATACGAGACATGCAGCTAGGATCCCTCTCGGCAGCCATGTTTGTTGTGTAGTGGCGAATGACCGTTAGTCTTAGGTTCTCTGCAGTAAAAAGATCCTGCTTGTGTCACTAAACTGTGAAATTGTAAATGTTCACTCTGTAACCTGTCCTGACTAGAAACCTCGGAAGACCGAGGGGGGTAGCGATGCCTGCCGTGAGCCGCCGCTCCAGGCCTTTACTGCCCAATCTTGTGCTCCAGCTTCACAAATACAGCGACTAATATGTGTTGTTATGTTCCATCCACTAGCCCAGTAGTGTAGGTCACTTTGTGTGTCCGTTCACTGTGTTAATTATCCTACACCGGCGGATTTTTGGATATTCAGCAAGAGCACTAAGAAAATGCGACCGTCCACAGTCGCAGTTCGGACACGCCCCCTTAATAGTGTATTTTATATCTATAATTTAATATCAAATAGATCATTGTATCCTATATAATATTCATGCTTGCATTGATTCAATTTACCACTGTAGAAAGGGTTTTTGTTTTTTATACTCATAAGCTATTTTTAGTTACTGGTAAATGTTTTGAAATTGATAGTGGCCAGATCAGACTCATTATGCTGTACTTGTTGATATATTGAATTGTTAATAGGTATAAAATGCTCTGGTTGATTATTTAGTCAGTGTTTTTACATGTTTGTTTAAAATTAGGAGCCAGTAATAATATTTAGGAGCCAGGCATATCTTCTGGAGCCAGACAGTTAGATTTGTATATAGATATATGGATAATAACCCTTTAGGAGCCGGGGGCAAAAATTCTAGGAGCCAGTGGCTCTCAGGCTCCTGGGATTGTTGAGCCCTAATTTAAGTCATATATAACTATTTCGGTTAGATAGCTAAATTATACCTCCTGGAAATTATAGTAGCTTTAATATTTACTAGCTATATGTTATATAAGCCATATTCCAAATTCGTTAAGGTTACTGGCTAATCATAAATTGTTCTATCTAGTAACATTAAATGGTGATATTTTATAGTTAAGTTATTTTGAGGTAAAGTCATTTCCTAATAATAACGTGACCATATCCAGGATACAGGCGATTTAATTGAATATTAATTAATCTAATTAACCTTACTTTATATTATAATTTTTATATGGTAATAATCAATTTATATATATGGTCATAACCAATAGTCTATTTACTGCATACATATAATCACTGTGTTTATAAAAACAACCTGTTCAGAAATAAGCAAATATTTTAATTTGGGATATTTATTTATTTAATTTGATATTTGATAGTAAGCTTGTTGTCATTAATTGCTAAATATCTCAATAGTGTGATTTTGGAGTGCGCTTCTGGAATTATATAACAATTTTCTGGGGTGCACTGCTAAGATTCTACTATGTGAATTGGGGGTATTGCTGACAATAATTTTATTGTTGTTATTAATATTCATAATCCATAAATAATCTCATTGGGAGGGCACTCCTAAACTGTACTCATATTTATTGAATACACAGCTGAAATATTCTATTAAGCAAAATATCTAATGGAGGGGAGAGAACGGGGGTTTAAAGGATAAGGATACAGAACAATCTGATCAGGAATATGATGCAGATGATGAAGTCTCAGCAACAAGGTTGCTGCCGTTATCTAGGCATTTAAAGACAAAATTAGTGGAAAACGCTGAGAAGGCCCTGAATGGGTTATAGGTTTTGCTTTCTATGCACAGACAAAAGGGATGATGAGGTATTTGCATTTGATCGCTGATTGTTACATGGATGGCATATGGGGGGTTCTTACAAATTCCCAGAAGTTTTGAGAGAAAAACTAGGGAAGGAGGTAGCCTTAGGAAGGATGGCAGGCCCCCCCCCTTTAATGACAAACAGCTAAAGAATTTGATTAAATTATCTTTGGGGTGGTTACCAAAAAAGAGGCTGGTAAATTCTGAATGATTCAGCGATTATCCTACCCTAAGGGTCAGTCAGTAAATTATGCATCAGTATCCTACCAGCATTTGACCAGGCAGTAAATTTGGTTAGGTTGGCAGGCTGGGTCCTGATTTAGCAAAAGTTGATATGGAATCTGCATTCAGATTACTACCTATAAAGCCAAAAAGTTTTGTTTTGATGGGATGCAAATTTGAGGGCAAGTTTTATATTGACAAATATCTGCCTATGGGGTGCGCTATATCTTGTGTGGATTTTGAAATGTCCAGCACTTTTGCATTGGCTGGTAGAGAGAAGGGCAGGTGAGAGTAGTATCGTGCATTACCTTGATTACTTCATGGTAGTAGGTAGAAAGTGTACAGGAGAATGTGATAGAGTTCTTAATGTACTGCTGAAAATGTTTGTAGAGATGGGGGTTCCAGTGGCAGATGACAAATCAGGGTGTCCCTGTTCTAAGTTATTCTTTCTAGGCATTTAGAGTTATTCAGTAATCCCCATTGCAGATTGCCCCAAGATAAGGTTGTGAAGATAAGGGAGGCCATACGGCAGGTGATTTATAAAAGAAGGTATCACTTGGAATATGCAGAAATTACTGAGGCTGTTACATTTTGCATGCAGGGTGATTCCAGTGGGAAGAATCGTTAAAAGAAGGTTGGAAGTGAGTACCAGAGAGGTTGTAAAGCCTAGTCACATGATTTGACTGAACAGTCAATAAAAAGGGGATTTAAAAGTATGAGATCATTTCCTAAGTAGTTTTAATGGCATCAGGATTTGGGAGCAGAAGGTGACAGCTAATGAAATCCGGTTATATACAGATGCTGCAGGAAGGGCAGGGTTTGGGGCTTATTTGGATGGCAGAAGATGCGTGGGTAAGTGGCCGCAGGCTTGGCATGAAAAGGGTTGGTGTTACTTGAATCTTTCCCAATTGTGACAGCGATAGAACTATGGGGGAAAGAATTGGCTAACAAAAGCATTTTGTTCCAGTCTGACATAGAGTTGTAATTGTATTAAATAACCTATCAGCATCTTCCCCTCAGGCCATAGCATTCACGCAGCCTCTAGTTTTAAAATGTTTAGAGCATAATATAAAGTTATAAACACATACCAGCAGTTAAGAATGTCGTAGCTGATGCTTTATCAAGGTTTAAATGGGAGGCCTTTAGGAAGCTTGCACCCAATGCGGCGCAGAAAGGCAAGGATTGCCCCATTTATCTTTGGCAGATTGGGAGCAATTAGAGGTAATCAATGGTTTGGTCAGACAATCATTGACAACACGGACATGGATATTTTTGGACAATTTGGTATAACCTAGGCACGCAGGTATCAAGAAAGGCAACTTAAGCACTGTAATGGCAGGAATCTCCTTTGCGCAGCTGTTGGAGGAAGTGGATGCGACAAAAAAGATTCCTGGTTAAGAAAAGGGTTAGAGGTTGGTCAGCGGAGAGATTGGAAATCTTAGAAAAAATTTTAAACAAGGTTTGTACTGCTGGTTTTGAGAATACAATTTTTGCGACAATATTTATGCTGGCTTTGGGAAAGCATTGAGGATGGAATGCCTGTAGAATCAGGACTAATATTCATATGAAGATCAGACAGATAGGGAAGGGAAAGGGGCTTGGATAACTTCTAAAGCAACAGGGGGTAAATATGTCCTGTTTCACATGTGAGAGGCTATTTAGGTGTAGCCCCTGCTAAGGGCGTCATGTTCTTTAGGCACAAGAATGGTAGTAGTTTAACCAGGTTCCAGTTCAAAAGGGTTTTTTCATTAGTAGTGGAGAAGCTAGGTTACGTTGTGGTGATAATGTGTTGTTTGGTGTGTACATTTCAGGTAGAGCCACAAGATTATGGATAATCAGACACTCCTACATGCAATGGGCAGCTTCACACACAGCTGCAACCAGACAGGGAGCAAACTTAGGTTTTAGTTCTAAAGAAGCAGGAAGTAGGTGGATTGGGAAGAGAGGGATGAAATGAAACCAGTTATTTGGGACAGCACAGATCTCTACGAGAAAGTGGGGTCTACCCGATATCTTAATTATACACCTGGGTGGGAACGACATAGGTTTGGTTCCTTCAATTGAGCTACAGGAGCAGGTAAAATAAATATTCAGCTGGTTCAAGCTAAAATGGGTGGGGACTGAACTAGTCTGGTCTCTGTCTTGGAGGGATAGTGTCACACAGGAAGGATGGACATTGAGTGGTGGTCTGCCGGTAAAAATAACATGCTCGCCTGCTCTTCAAACCTTGTGTTATTTGCTATGTCCTACAACTTCTTAGTCACGTGGGGCCGCCTATTTCTTTACAATGCTGGTGCCTTGATCTGTATGATCGGGCAAGAGTAGGAAAAAGGTAAACCAGGCTGTTATGATCTGTTATGATCCAACAAGGGTAGTAAAAAGGTAAATCAGGCTGTTATGATCTGTTATGATCCGACAAGAGTAGGAAAAAGGTAAACCAGGCTGTTATGATCTGACAAGAGTAGGAAAAATGTAAACCAGGCTGTTATGATCTGTTATGATCCGACAAGAGTAGGAAAAGGTAAACCAGGCTGTTATGATCTGTTATGATCCGACAAGAGTAGGAAAAATGTAAACCAGGCTGTTATGATCTGTTATGATCCGACAAGAGTAGGAAAAGGTAAACCAGGCTGTTATGATCTGTTATGATCCAACAAGAGTAGGAAAAATGTAAACCAGGCTGTTATGATCTGTTATGATCCGACAAGAGTAGGAAAAGGTAAACCAGGCTGTTATGATCTGTTATGATCCGACAAGAGTAGGAAAAAGATAAATCAGGCTGTAATGATCTGTTATGATCCGACAAGAGTAGGAAAAGGTAAACCAGGCTGTTATGATCTGTTATGATCCGACAAGAGTAGGAAAAGGTAAACCAGGCTGTTATGATCTGTTATGATCCGACAAGAGTAGGAAAAATGTAAACCAGGCTGTTATGATCTGTTATGATCCGACAAGAGTAGGAAAAGGTAAACCAGGCTGTTATGATCTGTTATGATCCGACAAGAGTAGGAAAAAGGTAAATCAGGCTGTTATGATCTGTTATGATCCGACAAGAGTAGGAAAAATGTAAACCAGGCTATTATGATCTGTTCTGAGGTCTGAGATCTGAGGGCCATCGTAAAGACCCTTACAAGGTAAGAAAAGGTCACTAGGTGTGCTTTGGTTGGCGGCAAGAGGGTCCTCTTTTGGTGGCGGGAAGTGGGCGTCCTGGCACGTGGGTAATGCAGTAATGGGGGGAGGTGTGTAGGGTACGGGGGCGGGGTATTGGTCTGTCGGTCAAACCCACAAGCCCTCCTAGTCTGCAGACCTTTCGGCCCGCTACTAGCAAATTGACGCCCCTGAGTTGCGAGCGGTCACGCTCCTTGGTTACGTGGGGACACCCAGTTCTCTCGTCATGCTGTTGCATGAATTGTGTTATCAATTCAAATCCAAATTGGATTAAGGATATGTTATTATCCTAGTAGTTGAGGATCGCTCATTTTTCATAATTTAGATTTGAATTTAATAAATGTGACCTTTTCTAACGCCAAATCTGTGTCTGTCATTATTGGTATATGAAAATTGGGTAAAAGGGGTTACCAAACTAAAGGTAAAGTGGGAGCATTTGGGTAGCAGGTACCTGTGAAGATAGTTAAAGTGTAAATCCCTTAGCAAAGTGTATCGACTAAAATAGGAGAGGAACAGCTTAAGGGAGATTGACTTTACTGACTGGGAAGGTTATAGGGGGTTGGGGGCTAGGCGTAGCCCCTTCCTTTGGATAGCACAGCTATAGCAGGACAATAGAAGAAGGGATGGGCAGTGTAGATAAGCTGCAACTAGCTGATCCTAAATAGGCTAGCACAGGGATTGGCCAGGAGGGGGAGAGGGGGTATGAACAGGAGTTGAGGAAATTAACTGCCTATAAAGATGATTGCACAATGCTTGGAGCTCACAATAATTATTTTCTTTTTCCCTCCCTCCCTCCCTAGAAATGACGAAGCCTAGCCCAAAGAAGAGGTCACGCACAAGAGCGATCACAAGCGACACGGCTAAGGGCAGATGCTGTGGTGTTTCCGCCACTCAGATTAAGACCGCCCGTGTAGCGCCCCTTAAGGGTTTTTTTGCCACGAAGCAGGAAATCAGCTACTGGTCTGTCGGTCAGAGCTGGTGGATGGCATAGAGAAATCATGGCATTTTTAGTGGTATATTTCATGACGCGGCGGGAAGTGGGCGTCCTGGCACGTGGGTAATGCAGTAATGGGGGGAGGTGTGTAGGGTACGGGGGCGGGGTATTGGTCTGTCGGTCAAACCCACAAGCCCTCCTAGTCTGCAGACCTTTCGGCCCGTTACTAGCAAATTGACGCCCCTGAGTTGCGCGCGGTCACGCTCCTTGGTTACGTGGGGACGCCCAGTTCTCTCGTCATGCTGTTGCATGAATTGTGTTATCAATTCAAATCCAAATTGGATTAAGGATATGTTATTATCCTAGTAGTTGAGGATCGCTCATTTTTCATAATTTAGATTTGAATTTAATAAATGTGACCTTTTCTAACGCCAAATCTGTGTCTGTCATTATTGGTATATGAAAATTGGGTAAAAGGGGTTACCAAACTAAAGGTAAAGTGGGAGCATTTGGGTAGCAGGTACCTGTGAAGATAGTTAAAGTGTAAATCCCTTAGTATATTAAAATATTCAATTTCAACTTCAAGTCAGTTCTTCATCACAGATCACACCGTCTGTCAGTCACCTATCCTATGACATCCCACACCGGTCCGGTTGTCGAAGTCAATAAGACAATACACTGACAGTCAGAGCAGTGCGTGGACTAACCTTCCTTCTGAATCTTGACTCTTCTGACAATAATGGCCGCAAGTAACAACACCCCTGTCCTGATGCAGACGCTGCCTAATTTCCCGCCCGGCAATTCAGCCCAGACACTCAGACATACTCATGTCTGATTGGCTGAGGGGCGGGCAGGCAGAGCTGAGGGCTCCCGAGGCTTGAAGAGTCAAGCCTCCGGTGGGAGCAGTATATGGGCCGCAAGAGACTGCTGCACATAGCTATTATTCACCACTGGGTGGCAGTCTTTAGCAGCCCATATACAACACAATACATACATTTCATATTGTGCAATGAAAGGATAGCTCGCCTCTTCTTTCTTGCGCAATATGAATGTATTACTTATATTACGTTTTTTTTAAAAAACAAAAACAAAAATGGAAATAAAATAATGAATTTGGTGGAGGGGTGGAGGGGTAGGGGGGGTCACCTTTTAAGATAAACAAAAAAAACAAAAACAAAAAAAAACATTTTTTTTTTATTATTATTATTTTTTATAAATAAAGCTGTAATGCACCATTTGGCCAGGGTAGGCACTGCCTCCCCTGCCTCCTATGAGTGCACGTCACTGATGGGCCTAGATCAATACTTTGGGATGTCTTCTAAAAAAAAATATATACATGTCAATGGCTATTCAGGGATTCCTGACAGATATCAGTGTTCCAATGTAACTAGCGCTAATTTTGAAAAAAAAAAAAATTGTTTGGAAATAGCAAAGTGCTACTTGTATTTATGGCCCTATAACTTGCAAAAAAAGCAAAGAACATGTAAACATTGGGTATTTCTAAACTCAGGACAAAATTTAGAAACTATTTAGCATGGGTGTTTTTTGGTGGTTGTAGATGAGTAACAGATTTTGGGGGTCAAAGTTAGAAAAAGTGTTTGTTTTTTTCCATTTTTTCCTCATATTTTATAAAAAAATGTTATAGTAAATTATAGGATATGATGAAAATAATGGTATCTTTAGAAAGTCCATTTAATGGCGAGAAAAACGGTATATAATATGTGTGGGTACAGTAAACGAGTAAGAGGAAAATTACAGCTAAACACAAACACTGCAGAAATGTAAAAATAGCCCTGGTCCCAAACGGACAGAAAATGGAAAAGTGCTGTGGTCATTAAGGGGTTAATGTACACTACTGTTACACCAGATATGAGTTGCACTGGTGTGACACTGTGCCCTGGCAGGCACTGAAACGCACACGTGTGAAGGAAACTGACTGCTATTATTTCACAGTCAAAAAAGTGTTGTTTTTTTAAATGTACACTACTGTTACACCAGATATGAGTGGTGGCACTGGGCAAGTGGGCACAGTATACGCTGTGAGCCTGACACACACGCTGGGAGGCAGGCAACTGCAATTAGATTACACAGGGAAAAAAAAAAAAGCAGACTGATGTTCTAGCCCTAAAAAGGGCTTTTTGAGGTGCTGTCCTTACAGCAGAGATCAGATGAGTCCTTCAGGACTGTAGTGGACACTGAATACACTAGCCTAGCTATCGATTTCCTTATTAAATCAGCAGCAGCTACACTGTCCCTCCTCTCACTAAGAATGCAGCTTCCGAATGAATCTAAAATGGATGCTGTCCAGGAGGTGGGAGGGTCTGGGAGGGAGGGTCTGCTGCTGATTGGCTGGAATGTGTCTGCTGACTGTGAGGTACAGGGTCAAAGTTTACTCAATGATGACGAATAGGGGGCGGACCGAATATCGCATCACTATTTGAAACTATTTGACATCACTATTTGAAACTAATTGAGTCCCTTTCCTGGATGCCTGCCTTGCCCATTATCGTGCAGGAGGAGGTGGTGAGCACTAAATAGTATTTTATTGACGCCTCTGTGCTGGATCTCCTTAGGTTTCCTAAGGAGTACATGTGACAAGTGCCTCTCTTTCATCCCCAGCTTCATAATTAGGATGTTAACTATGTGCCCAGTTCCATATAAATAAATGGGCAGCTGTCACGTTATGTATAGAGTATGGTATGGTTATTTGTTAAAGGTATTCACTTCTGGTCTCTCTAAACACTTTGCATTAGTTTAATCGGTGAAATCACTAGACAGCTGTATAAGATCACTGGAAAATATATATATATACACAATCGTATGCAAAAGTTTAGGCACCCCTGACAATTTCCATGATTTTCATTTATAAATAATTGGGTGTTTGGATCAACAATTTCATTTTGATCTATCAAATAACTGAAGGACACAGTAATATTTCAGTAGTGAAATTAGGTTTATTGGATTAACAGAAAATGTGCAATATGCATCCAAACGAAATTAGACAGGTGCATAAATTTGGGCACCCCAACAGAAATATTGCATCAATATTTAGTAGAGCCTCCTTTAGCAGAAAAAAAACAGCCTCTAGATGCTTCCTATAGCCTGTAATGAGTGTTTGGATTTTGGATGAAGGTATTTTGGACCATTCCTCCTTGCAAAAACATCTCCAGTTCAGTTAGGTTTGATGGTTGCCTAGCATAGACAGACCGCTTCAAATCACCCCACAGATTTTTAAAAATATTCAGGTCTGGGGACTGGGATGGTCATTCCAGAACATTGTACTTGTTCCACTGCATAAATGCCAGAGTAGATTTTGAGCAGTGATTTGGGTCGTTGTCTTGTTGAAATATCCAGCCCCGGCGTAACTTCAACTATGTGACTGATTCCTCAACATTATTCTCAAGTATCTGCTGATATTGAGTGGAATCCATGCGATCCTAAACTTTAACAAGATTCCCAGTACCGGCACTGGCCACACAGCCCCACAGCATGATGGAACATCCACCAAAATTTACTGTGGGTAGCAAGTGTTTGTCTTGGAACGCTGTGTTCTTTTGCCGCCATGCATAACGCCCCTTGTTATGATCAAATAACAATCTTTGTTTCATTAGTCCACAGACCCTTCTTCCAAAATGAAGCTGGCTTGTCCAAATATGTGTTTGTATACTTCAAGCGACTCTGTTTGTGGCGTCTGTGCAGAAAAGGCTTCTTCCGCATCACTCTCCATACAGCTTCTACTTTTGTGCAAAGTGCGCTGAATTGTTGAACGATGCACAGGGACACCATCTGCAGCAAGATGATGTTGTAGGTCTTTGGAGGTGGCCTGTGGGCTGTTTTTGACTGTTCTCACCATCCTTTGCCTCTCCGATTATTTGCTTGGCCTGCCACTTCCCGCCTTAACAAGAACTGTGCATGTGGTCTTCCATTTCCTCACTATGTTCCTCTCAGTGAACGCTGACAGCTTAAATCTCTGCTATAGCTTTTTGTAGCCTTCCCTTAAACCATAATGTTGAACAATCTTTGTTTTCAGGTCATTTGAGAGTTGTTTTGAGGCCCCCATGTTGCCACTCTTCAGAGGAGAGTCAAAGAGAACAACAACTTGCAATTGGCCACCTTAAATACCTTTTCTCATGATTGGATGCACCTGTCTATGAAGTTCAAGGCTTAAAGGGACACTGTAACCAAAATGTTTCTTTCGTGATTCAGATTGAGCATGAAATTTTAAGCAACTTTCTAATTTACTCCTATTATCAAATTTTCTTCATTCTCTTGGTATCTTTATTTGAAATGCAAGAATGTAAGTTTAGATGCCGGCCCATTTTTGGTGAACAACCTGGGTTGTCCTTGCTGATTGGTGGATAAATGCATCCACCAATAAAAAAGTGCTGTCCAGAGTACTGAAACCAAAAAAAAAGCTTAGATGCCTTCTTTTTCAAATAATGATAGCAAGAGAACGAAGAAAAATTGAAAATAGGAGTAAATTAGAAAGTTGCTTAAAATTTCATGCTCAATCTGAATCACGAAAGAAAATTTTTGGTTACAGTGTCCCTTTAATGGGCTCACCAAACCAATTGTGTGTTCCAATTAATCAGTGCTAGGTAGTTACAGGTATTCAAATCAACACAATGACAAGGGTGCCCAAATGTATGCATCTGTCTAATTTCGTTTGGATGCATATTGCACATTTTCTGTTAATCCAATAAACCTAATTTCACTACTGAAATATTACTGTGAACTTCAGTTATTTGATAGATCAAAATGAAATTGCTGTTCCAAACACCCAATTATTTATAAATGAAAATCATGGAAATTGTCAGGGGTGTGTAAACTTCTGCATACAAATATATATATATATATATATATATATATATATATATATAGTGAACAGAAGAAGGGAAGGGCGCACAGAGAAGCCAGATCTGGGTGTAGTATGTTATGGTACTAGGATTAACAATCACGCTAAAATCACACTCACTTGTTCAAACCTCAATAAGTATGAGGTAAAGTGCTGGCGTGGCGTGCTATTCCAAAAGCAAAACTTCTTTACATCTGTCTTGTCAACCTGTTTTTAACTCCTTAATCCCACAGAATTGATATGAAAAAGGGGGATGGATAGGGGCTTGAAAAAGTCTGTTGCCAGAAGGTTGGAAACAGAATGCCAGAAGCAGGTGGGCAGATCAATATATTCTCTAAATACTGTATATATGATATATGATAGGATGCACCGAATTTTATGTTTAGGGAGAGGACAGCAGTAATAGAGAGGGGAAGGGAAACCTAAAGAAAATAAACAGAGAGCAAGGAAGAGATACATACAGATATGTGCTCTGCTAGCAAGTGCAGACAGGGAGGGGTGTGATGTGACCTGTGCTGTGACCCACAGTAATCTGCCCCAGGAATGACAGGCATTCAGCTGAGCAGGAGCAGTCGGCTGCAGCAGGCTGAGAACATGGTGCGGGTTGGGGTTCCCAGGGGACTCAACACGGGAAATTAAGCCTGAAGGATTTTTGCTGCTTGAGAGCCTGGCACGGGCCCGACCTAGAGGTGAAAACATGGGCCAGACCTTAGTGTCCACTTTGTTGAGAAAAGGAGCTATTAAGCAGCACTCCATATGCCCAAATCCTACATTCAGCAAAGCAGGAAAATACAACATCTAAGAGATTTATTATAATCTTAATTGCAACCGCCACATTTTACACTTTCCAGGGAAGATTTTAGTAATCATCTTCACTATCGCTTCTTAAAGCTTGCAAATTGCTGGAAACTTACAAAATGGCCAATAAGAAAAATTTAAAAACAACAAAATCTACTTAAACACTACAGTCTAAGGGACAATCCGTTAGCTCATTCTTCAGCCCTTCTGAACAGAAAACTCTAGGGAATCCAGAAAATAAGGATACATCTCCAAAACAAACTGCTTCCTCTCAAGATACCACAATGGAAATAGAACACACTCAAATTCCTCTCCTTTTTAGCCTCTACCCAGGATATTGCCAAGATAGTTAGAACAGGCATAAGAGAAGAATTAATGGATTTAAAACAAGATATGCACACATTGGGATTTAGAGTGGAGGCCTTAGAAGATAATGGTGATATAGTTAGAGATAGATAGAGGAACTGTCGTCTATGCAAGAGACAATTGAACATCAATCAGAATTAATAACTTCTCTGCAGGATAAAATGGAGGATATGGAGAATAGGAGTAGAAGGAAAAATGTAAGAATACATGGAACACCAGAGTCTGTACTTTCAAAAGACTTTACTGTCTACCTCTCAGCTCTATTTCAATACCTATTAGATTATCCAAATGCGGCAAATATACAATGAGTAAGAGTCCATAGGGTGCATAAGCCTAAGTCCCCTGACATGGCACCTCCTAGAAACATTATTATAAAGTTAAAAAAACTTTCAAGAGAAGAAAATCTTATGGCAGCATCGAGAAAGAAACAACTTGTGAGGTTCTGCAGAGTTGTACTACAATTCTATGCCAACCTTTCTATTCGTACCTTACGTCATCGGAAGAACTGTCCCCCTTGACAGTTATGCTTAGGAACAAACTGATCCCTTATAGATCCCACTACAACTTATGGTAATCCATAATAACAGAAGAATTGCATGCTCAGGACCTCAAGAGATACCTAATTTTTGTAAAATGATGGACTTGGAACCACCAACTCTAACATCTACACATCCAGTGACATCATCAGAAGGAATAAAGACCCAAGCAGAAAAGAAGAAAGAGACTTGGGACACTGTACAAGCTTAAAAAAAAAAGAGTAGGCTATCCCCTAGACCACCATAGAATCATATGATTATACAATCTATAATCCTCAACAAAGATTTTGAGAAAAAGGATACCCCACTTCTCTTATAGAAGAGGGCTTCCTAAAAGCAAGATCTATTAATAGGAATGAAATACTAGAACAGGCCAATAACACGCCCAATGACATTAGTTACCCTAGTGAAGCATAATTTATTACCCACTATAACTCTAATTTTAGGGCAATAAAGAAGGTGATAAACAGACATTGGCACCTTTTACAGAGACACTATTTTGAAACAGATTATAGGTTTTACACCTAAAATGTATCTTTAAAAGGGCACCAACCATCAAACAAAATGTGGCACCCAAGAAAGTAGTTACAACTAAGAGGAATATGTTTAATTCCATCCCTCCTTCCAAACCACCAAGTAATCATGTGAATAGGGCATATAGATGTTATAAAAAAAGATGTAACATGTGTCAGTATGTAACACATGCGAAAAAACAAGTGACATCCAAGACAACAGGATTATCGTATACTATAAACAGTAAGCTCACTTGTAGTTCGAGTTTTGTGATCTACCTACTCACTTGCATCTGTGGAATGCAGTATTTGGGTTGCACCACTCTACCTATAAGGAAAAGATGGGGGGAACATTATTGCTCCCTTTGATAACATTTCTATAAACATAGTGTCTCTAGACATCATTGTCTTTATCATTCAAACACAAAATGTGCATTTAAGATTACCCCCATTGAACAGATACCCTTTATACAGGGATCCAATAGAGTCGTCAAACTTAGACAGAGGGAGACCTATTGGATCTATAAGTTTAAATCATTGGCTCCAATGGGTCTCAGTGAGAATTTAGATATGGCAGCCTTTAGCTAATTTCGCTCTACAAAAAATGTGAGCTCAGTTTTGAAGGAACTCTGTATCTAGTCATAAACATACAACCCTTATAATGCACCTCACATTATATTATACACTACTCAGATGTAGGTTGATAGGATTCATTACCAGTAGGATCGATTATACCACCATAATCCCCAGTAGTTAGATCTTAATAACAATCTAGTATTGGTCTAGTACTTTCATCAATATAAGCTATAAGATAATATTCCATATGTACAATAGTAGATTTTAGCGATATAGAACAATACTATAATTCATTGAACCATCATAATTATTAGTAGTCTTACGGTGATTACAGTTCATTCATAGTACTATATATATGTGACTAAACTATAATTTGACAAATTAGTAGCCCATTTATAGCGATTATATGCACTATAAGCAATGGTATTATACTAACACACCAGATCATGTTATAGTATCATAAACACAATTATTCATTATCTAGCACTTTAAAATTATTGATTATATATATATATATATATATATATATATATATCACATATCATCCACTACTACATTCACATCATAATATAGTACCATATAATAGGTTGTTTTATCACCTAATAAGATATAATATTAAAGGTAACTACACATCACTTATTTACATTCACTTCTATTTTGTACTAATCATCAATATAGTAGTATTTATTAAATTACATATATAATTTTTAATGATCAACATCTCAGTTATTTGCACATATCCCATATTGGTCAATATATATTTGTTTCATAGCCATTCACATTATTTGTTCACATTATCACATCACTAGAGCTCCCACACATCTCTATTTATATTCACTCTCCAGCACATATCTAACATAGATTAGAACATTCCTCTTACTCCCTTGTTCATATTATTGTTTTGGAATCATACTATTCACGTCACTAATTAAACTTTTTTTTACCTATACTACACATTGGATTGGCAGCAAGTTGTTTGGTCGAGGATAAAGACCAGTCGAGACATGCCCAGCCCCCATATACGTCATTCATGGTGCCCTTATCGAGACACATGATCCCCCGCTCCCTGGATTCGTCACTCATGCCATTTTTAATAAACTCCTATTTTACATGCTTCACTAGACCCATAGGACTAACCTAGCACAAAAACATGAGAGATAAATAGCAGAGAGGTAGATCTCCGATTTACATCTACTAGTTTAACATAATAGGTCACAATAGTGATAGCAAAATAGACCTCTGTAGACATATTTGCCCTGTCTATTTATTTATACCATTGGGAACACATAACAGCAAAATCGGCACTAATAGTAAAAACAAGTGAGTTTGTATTGTACACATTATATATTACGGATTTCCTTCAAATGAGAGGATAAACAAATGTGTAATTTGGTATTTTCTTCCTAAATGGACAGAGTCCACAGCTGCATTCATTACTTTTGGCAAATAAGAACCTGGCCACCAGGAGGAGGCAAAGACACCCCAGCCAAAGGCTTAAATACTCCTCCCACTTCCCTCATCCCCCAGTCATTATTTGACTTTCGTCTCAGGAGGTTGGCAGATAAGTGTCAGAAGTTTGTTTTGTCTCTTATGGAGGGTAGTACTCTTCGACATGGGACCGGAGCTTTAAAGGGACAGTCTAGTCCAAAATAAACTTTCATGATTCAGATAGGGCATGTAATTTTAAACAATTTTCCAATTTACTTTTATCACCAATTTTGCTTTGTTCTTTTGGTATTCTTAGTTGAAAGCTAAACATAGGAGGTTCATATGCTAATTTCTAAGCCTTTGAAGGCCACCTCTTCTCTCAGGGCATTTGGACAGTTTTTCACCACTAGAGGGAGTTAGTTCATGTGTGTCATATAGATAACACTGTGCTCACGCACGTGGAGTTCCTATGAGTCAGTACTGATTGGCTAAAATGCATATCTGTTAAAAGAACTGAAATAAGGGGGCAGTTTGCAGAGGCTTAGATATAAGATAATCACAGAGTTAAAAAGTTTATTACTGTGTTGACTATGCAAAACTAGGGAATGGGTAATAAAGGGATAATCTATCTTTTAAAACAATAACAATTCTGGCCTAGACTGTCCCTTTAAATAATTATATCAGTCTCCGGAGTCCGGAGATGCAGAAAGAGTCTTTCTGCGAAACCATCCTGACTCATATTAACAGCTCCACAAGCAATCGGAGTTGTCGAACTTCGCTTCACTGCCTGCTTTCTTCTCAAGCCCATGGCTGAGGCGCTGCTACCATTCGTCACACTTGAAGGGCCGTGTTCCTGTTCCATAGCAAAGATTCTGGTAAGATTGTTTCATTTTACTTCATCAGAATGTACTGGAACTATCTTGCGGGACTTCTTAAAGTGATGGTAAACTCTCCCCTTTATAAAATCAGATCTGGAATGTAAGTGCTATTTTAGATGGGGTTTTATTCATCATGTGCAATGAAGATGTGCTATAACTTAGTTATTAATATAGATATGAAATTCAAATACCCCACGTTACACCACCCACTTCAAAAGTCAATTTTCCTGTCAGCTAAATGATTGAATTACTCTCCAATCAATGCTCTAGCTACAACAAAAGTGCCATATGGGGAGAGCGCTGATTGGACAACAATTCAATCTGTTAGCTCACAGAAAATGTTACTTTTGAAGTGGGCGGAGGAGCATGCAGTATTTGAATTTCATATCTATATTAATAACTAAGTTATACTGCATCTTCATTACAGCTAATGAATTAAACTTCATCTAAAATAGCGCTTACATTCCAGATCTGATTTTATAAAGGGGAGAGTTTACCATCACTATATCTCCCAAGAGGAATTATTGAACAGGGGGGTTTTAATCATGTTTGTTATGTGATTCAATCTGCTTACGTGTAGTGTTAACTGGGCTCTTGGCTTAGAATATAAAGACCTTTGGCAGTGACGCAACATTATGGTTGGGCATGCTGTTTTTTGGACTGTACGGTTCATCTTGTGACTGGACGTGCTTACGTTCTGGTCTTCCATTTCCGCATTCCTGACCGTATGGTGACTGAAAAATTAGAGTCTGCTAGTGTCTTGTTCTAGGAGGTGGTGAGCACCACAGCCATTGTGGGTGTCAGGTGCCGTTTAAGTTTATTCTTAGTCCATTATTATTATATTCTCTATCTAGTTATGGAGGATTCTGATGCTGAGACTGTTCAAATTTCAGATTCAGATTCTTCGACTTGTGTAGAATGCAAATTGGCCCCGTTGACACAGGTCAATCAGTTATGTTTAAAATGCCGTATTAGAGCACCCTGTTCCTCGGGCTCTGGGAATCGAGGGTCTGCTGAGCCATCCGCCTCTAGGGGTTCTGTCCTCCGAGAGGCGAGCTCTCTACTACTACACATGCAGGTAACCCAGATTATGTTTATACCTCCTTACAGGGCAGCTTGTTCCCCCCCGGAGGTTGCAGCTCGTTTTCCCTTTTACATACTGTACAGGGAGTGCAGAATTATTAGGCAAGTTGTATTTTTGAGGATTAATTTTATTATTGAACAACAACCATGTTCTCAATGAACCCAAAAAACTCATTAATATCAAAGCTGAATAGTTTTGGAAGTAGTTTTTAGTTTGTTTTTAGTTATAGCTATTTTAGGGGGATATCTGTGTGTGCAGGTGACTATTACTGTGCATAATTATTAGGCAACTTAATAAAAAAACAAATATATACCCATTTCAATTATTTATTTTTACCAGTGAAACCAATATAACATCTCAACATTCACAAATATACATTTCTGACATTCAAAAACAAAACAAAAACAAATCAGTGACCAATATAGCCACCTTTCTTTGCAAGGACACTCAAAAGCCTGCCATCCATGGATTCTGTCAGTGTTTTGATCTGTTCACCATCAACATTGCGTGCAGCAGCAACCACAGCCTCCCAGACACTGTTCAGAGAGGTGTACTGTTTTCCCTCCTTGTAAATCTCACATTTGATGATGGACCACAGGTTCTCAATGGGGTTCAGATCAAGTGAACAAGGAGGCCATGTCATTTGATTTTCTTCTTTATACCCTTTCTTTCCAGCCACGCTGTGGAGTACTTGGACGCGTGTGATGGAGCATTGTCCTGCATGAAAATCATGTTTTTCTTGAAGGATGCAGACTTCTTCCTGTACCACTGCTTGAAGAAGGTGTCTTCCAGAAACTGGCAGTAGGACTGGGAGTTGAGCTTGACTCCATCCTCAACCCGAAAAGGCCCCACAAGCTCATCTTTGATGATACCACCCAAACCAGTACTCCACCTCCACCTTGCTGGCGTCTGAAGCTCTCTGCCCTTTACCAATCCAGCCACGGGCCTATCCATCTGGCCCATCAAGACTCACTCTCATTTCATCAGTCCATAAAACCTTAGAAAAATCAGTCTTGAGATATTTCTTGGCCCAGTCTTGACGTTTCAGCTTGTGTGTCTTGTTCAGTGGTGGTCGTCTTTCAGCCTTTCTTACCTTGGCCATGTCTCTGAGTATTGCACACCTTGTGCTTTTGGGCACTCCAGTGATGTGGCAGCTCTGAAATATGGCCAAACTGGTGGGAAGTGGCATCTTGGCAGCTGCACGCTTGACTTTTCTCAGTTCATGGGCAGTTATTTTGCGCCTTGGTTTTTCCACACGCTTCTTGCGACCCTGTTGACTATTTTGAATGAAACACTTGATTGTTAGATGATCACGCTTCAGAAGCTTTGCAATTTTAAGAGTGCTGCATCCCTCTGCAAGATATCTCACTATTTTTGACTTTTCTGAGCCTGTCAAGTCCTTCTTTTGACCCATTTTGCCAAAGGAAAGGAAGTTGCCTAATAATTATGCACACCTGATATAGGGTGTTGATGTCATTAGACCACACCCCTTCTCATTACAGAGATGCACATCACCTAATATGCTTAATTGGTAGTAGGCTTTCGAGCCTATACAGCTTGGAGTAAGACAACATGCATAAAGAGGATGATGTGGTCAAAATACTCATTTGCCTAATAATTCTGCACTCCCTGTATATTTGGCGATAATGCATCTGCAAAGTCCAGATGTTTATATGCGTTTGTGCTCGTGCCTGATCTTCCCGGGTCTAACGGCCTTGGGTGGGCCTATACAGTTCCCTGCGGGTGAAGCTGACCCTGAGTGTTGTGCCTTTTGTTACAGAATAGCGCTTCTGCGTGTTTTACTCAGACACGTTTTTGAGGTATTAGAGGATCCTATCCTTAATGGATACGGGAATCCGCAGCATTCTACTTTGATTGGCTCACCTCATTAGACATAAGGGGATGACGTAATTTCCAAATTGTCTGCTTATTGAGACCTTTCCCTGTTTTTTGTTGGAAGATCAGGGTTCCTTTGTAGGAGCATGGGTAGTGTGGTCTCCTTGAGCTCTGTTTAGGGTTTCTTTCCCGGAGCTGGGGGATGCTCCACATCCTTCTTTCATCTTCTCCTTTGATTTTAGGGGGTGATGTGAAGACTAGCCTTTGCTTGAGTGACTTTGTCCTCGAGGTATCCCCTTGTTCTTGGTCGTCTTGTGGCTGTTTCTGCCTAGGGCTCTAGTGACCTTGTTTCGGTCTTTGCTTCCTTAGATCCTTGGACTCTGGCAAGGGGTGACCTCGTCTTTTGGTCAGGACTTGCCAGTTTTTCTTGTTGTTCATTTTACTTTGGACATTGTATGGTTATCTCCTGGGGGTCTGTTTTTATATCAGACAGGGGAATTCAGTTTCCAGGTTCTCGTATGTTTGGGGGCTCGGACCTCTCCTCACTCTGGTTCTTCCAGTGGCTGAGTTTCTCACTCAGTGTTTCCTTTGTGGATCCTGTTGCGGGTTGTACTGGACGGTTATGATCTAGAGCTGGTCTGGGGTTCCCCAGTTCTAGGAAACTTGGGCTTTGGTTGGGGATGCCCCTTGGGCTTGCCTTTTGCCTATTGGTCGGTTTCCCTTGGTCAGCTTGCTGAAATAGTGCGATAGCTTTGCTGCTCTGCAAGCAAAGGGTTCACTGTGGAACCACTGCAACTATGGCACCTTGTCTGTGTGCTAGCAAGTTAAAATCTTCAGGGGATTTCTTCCAGGTCAGGTGTTGGAGATTGTTCTCTCGGTTCAGCTTATAGCAGTTTCCTGGGGGCAGGTGCTCTTTCCTTCCGGCCCTTTTGCCAGCCCTCTTTGTCTTGGGGGGCTTATATCCTTCTTTCGGAAGTGTGGTCCCTATCTTAGAGCTTCTCCTATCTTCAGGAGGTTGGGACAGATGAGTTAACCTATTTCGGAGAGAGGTACGCTCTCTGGGTTGTTCTGTCCATCTGGAGAGTTGTTGGCTCTGCCTTGAGTCTATGTTGGACTTTTAGCTGGATCTCTAGGTCTACGGCCTTGTTGACGGTCTCCATGTGGTGTTTTGGGTTGGCATCCGTGCACTGTTGTAATGGCTGTGCCATTTTTCTGCTCGTTTTTTGAGCTGGGGTCTTTCTGGTCCCCTGGTTTCAGACCTGCCGATGCTTGGGCTGGCCCGGCTGGAGGTAGGTCCTGAGATCCGTTCTTCTTGAATCTTGGGGGCACATTGGTCCTTGTTGAGGATCCTGGCTCTCCTTTTATTCTCAAGACTTGTGTAGGTCTGGCAGTTTCGGTTGCCTAGAGTGTGCCTAGAGTGAGTTTTTCCTTTGTGTCATCCAGAGGATGGCTGCGTGTTCTTGACCCAGGTGTTTACCTTCGTCTGGGTCTGCTTCATGTACTTTTGCCTGAATACTTCAGTGTTCTGAGTTTGGATGATGTTTGGTCTCCGTTTTCAGTTGTTCCTAGGTGTTGGTTGTCTTGCTGCCTGGCAAGTGAAGGGTTGCTCTTTGAAACCAGCTGCAGTTGTTTGCACCTTGATTGTGTGCTAGTTAGCTGTTCCAATCCTTGCAGGATGTTGGGAGAACCTTTTCTCTGTTCTTCTACCTGTTTCTAAACCTTGTGGTTTCTATTTGGATTGGGCGTTGCCTCCCCTTATTGTCAGGACCCATTTAGGTCTTGCGAGCATGGTTTGATTTGGCTTTTTTTCCTTTTATGGCATTTGTGGTAACCTTTCGGTTTCCATTTGGTTTTTCCTAGCATTTTTCCTTTGGGAGCTTCGGCTGGGGTTCCCTTTGCTAGTAAAGGGTGTGTGGTGGGGGACCGACTGTTGGGCGACGCTGTCTCCCAGAGGACTGTTGGCTCAGTTGAGTCTGATGTTGTGGTCTCGAGCTAGGCTTCCAGGCTATCTGCTAGTCAGTGTCCTTGAAGCCTTTTCCCTCTGTTTTCTCAGCTTTGGACGAAGCAGGTTTTTTTTTTTTGGGTAGTGGTTTTCAGGCCTGGTGCCCTCAGAATGGGCCACCTATTGTACCCTCCCGTTTTGGCATTCAGTGTCCTCTGTAGCTTGGGTATTGTTTTCCCAAAAGTAATGAATGCAGCTGTGGACTCTTTCCATTCAGGAAGAAAAACATAAATTATGCTTACCTGATCATTTTCTTTTCTTCCGATGGAGAGAGTCCACAGCTCCCCACCCATCTTTTTTTATGTGGGGCGTCTTTTTTATTCTTCTGGCATCTTTTCACCCTGATATTTCTTCTACTGTTCCTTGGCAGAATGACTGGGGGATGAGGGAAGTGAGAGGAGTATTTAAGCCTTTGGCTGGGGTGTCTTTGCCTCCTCCTGGTGGCCAGGTTCTTATTTCTCAAAAGTAATGAATGCAGCTGTGGACTCTTTCCATCGGAAGAAAAGCTCAGGTAAGCATAATTTATGTTTTTGTTACAGTTTAACATTTTTCAAATGTGATGTGCTGATATAAGTTACTTTGTTGTAACACTCTGATTAATTAATCTGTAACAAAGTGGATGTGAGCTGATGCCACATTCTGATAGTTAGATAGTCCATTTAAACGACTGTGCTTGTTAGTAGGAGACATATGCCTGAGGAAACAGCATGTTGTAGCTGAGAAACGCGTTGCCATTGCCTTAAGGAGAATTGTACCCCCCTGGTTTTACAATTGTTTTAATAAATCAACTTTTTATACTGCAAGCACAAGTCTGTTTGAGAGGAGTGAGTGTGCCAGAATACATTATCATTGGAGCAGTGAGCTGGGACACAGAGATCCCAGTCTGTGTCATTCAGCACATTGGTGTTGCCACAATTGTGAGCACAGCGATATCTATTCATCTATTATGCTTGGTACACCACAGTGTTATACTAGGAGGCGCCCTCTGTTGTTTGTGTCTCCACACAGATTGTCTATCTCCTGGGGGGTATGGTCTCACAACGCATAGACATGCCAACATCACCTTCATCGAAGGGAGAATCTGTTTCAGATCCAGAAACTTCCTGAACATGGACACTGTCCACATTCACCTAGGATTATGTGTTTTGCGCTAAACAGGGTGTGAAACGAATGAAACAAAAGTTGCGTTATTTTACCCTCCATAGCGATGCCATTACGAGTTAGTGAAAAGCCTCCTTGTGCGTGCAATATGGTGGCGTTCAGCTCCATACCGCACAAAATCCAAGAGCTGCTTTGACGTGCTTGTGCACGCTTTCCCCCATAGACATCAATGGGGAAAGAGTGTTAGAAAAATAACCTAACACCTAAAGCGTGGAATGAAACATTTCCGTAAAGCAACCCTATTGATATCTATGGGGGAAAAAAAAAAGTTACGTTTTAAGCCCTAACATAAACCCCAAGTCTAAACACCCCTAAACCACCGCCCCCGACATTGCCGACACCTAAATAAAGTTATTAACCCCTAATAAAAAAATACTACCAATTAAAAAATCTAAAATTACAAAAAAAAATCCTACGAAAAATTTAAAAAAATCTAAGTTTACCAAAAATAATTAACACTAAAATCACGAAAAATAAAAAACACTAAGATTACAAAAAAATAAACGAAATTATCAAAAATAAAAACAAATTACACCTAATCTAATAGCCCTATAAAAATAAAAAAGCCCCCACAAAATAAAAACAACCCTAGCCTACAATAAACTGCCAATAGCCCTTAAAAGGGCCTTTTGTAGGGCATTGCCCTAAAGAAATCAACAAAGTCCCCCCAACAGTAAAACCCACCACACAAACAACCCCCCAAAATAAAAAACCTAAGCTACCCATTGCCCCTAAGGGGCATTTGTATAGGCATTGCCGTTAAAATGGCATTTATCTCTTTTTCAAAGCCCAAATCCCTAATCAAAAAAAAACAAAAAAACAAAAACAAAAACACACTCCCAAAAAATTAAGAAACCTAATGCTAACCCCAGAAGATCTACTCACGGTTTCTGAAGTCCGGACATCCATCTCCATCCAGGCGGCGAGGTCTTCATCCATCCCAGGGTCGTCTTCTATCTTCATCCCAGTGGCACGGAGCGGAGCCATCCTGGAAGCCGAAGACATCCTGCGCGGAGCGTCCTTTACATACGGTCGCCGCCGTACACTAAAGTTGAATGGAAGGTAGCCTTTTCAAAATGGCGTACCTTGCATTCCTATTGGCTGATTTGATTCTACAAATTCAAATCAGCCAATAGGATGAGAGCTTCTGAAATCCTATTGGTTGTTCAAAACAGCCAATAGGATGAGAGCTACTGGAGTCCTATTGGCTGATTTGTACAGCCAATAGGATTTCAGAAGCTCGCCACTCATCCTATTGGCTGTTTTGAATAGCCTAACACAGCCAGCAGAAGAAATTAAACTCCCAGTGGGGTGCAGGATTGTTAAGTAATAAAATGATAATTTTCCATTGTTCTCTCTATGTATTGAGCTTTAGTTTTCCAGACTAATATAAGATAAGGAAGCAAGTGTGCGTACGCAAAGTGATAACATAATGAGATATTATCTGAAACTCAACCCATTGTAATAGGCTGTGTTTTAAAAGCACAAAAACAGCTACTTCATATACACAAATAAACCTGAAAATGCAATTTCTCATACATTTTATACTCTGCAGCTGGTATAACAGGTCTTTGAAACTACATTAATATAAAAACAATTTTTACAGTGTACTGTCCCGTTAAAGGGACAGTCAACATTAAAATTTTTATTGTTTAAAAAGATAGATAACACCTTTACTACCCATTCCCCAGCTTTGCACAACCAACATTGTTATATTAATATACTTTATAACATTTAAAGCCTGTTTCTAAGCCACTATAGACAGCCTCTTAATCACATGCTTTTTTATTTGCTTTTCACAACAGGAAAAGCACAACAGGAGACTGCTAGTTCATGTGAGCAATATAGATAACATTGTGCTCACGCCCGTGGTTTCTACTTAACACAGCTAAAATGCAAGTTGATAATAAATAAAGTCATGTGATAAGGGGGCTGTCAGAAGATGCTTAGATACAAGGTAATGACAGAGGTTAAAAGTATATTAATATAACCGTAGCAAAACTGGGGAATGTGAAAAAAAAAAAAAAAAGGGTTATCTATCTTTTTAAAGAATAAAAAAAAAAAATTGAGTTGACTGTCCCTTTAAGTGTATAACCTTTTAAACTTTATCTTAGCCATAGATAACTTCTTTTATCATTTTTAGAGCACGTAGGAGAGTAACTCAATCTCCCTCGGATATAGTAGAGTGAAAAAAAATGTATTAAACCATATGTTAGGAACTTTTAGAAAAGGGTAATATTCTATTCTTTAACCCTCTCTCTCTTATCTTCTTCTCCAGTCTTCAAATGTGAGAGCAAGGCAATTATTTCAATACTCTTATGTGTCATTTTCAATAGAGAGCTTCCCAACAAGACAGTGTGTGTATAAAAGGCTGTAATGCGAAACATGTTAGGGGGAGTAGGGACATACCAGTCACTCTCCTTACTCTACCATATGTTTTAACTTAGCATCGGCTTCTCCATTATACTTCTTATAAATATTTATCTCTAACTGGTAATACTTAATTGAAGTTGGCTGACCTATGGTGTCGCCATAGCATTAGCCTTATGTAAAGGGGGGTAATTTAATGTTATACAAACAGAAATAGGTGAAACCCAAATTAGCAGCGCTTCTCTATAACAGGCTAATTATGTACCAAAAAAGAGAAACTATGTATATAGTCTAGATGGAAATTGCCTGATAAGTGAAGCAATATATATTGAGGTATATCAGTCGAGATATAGTTTATAATAAGATACAATAAATATTGGGACAGAGTAATGGTCCTAAAAAAAAAATTAACAATTTGCTGTTATTACAAAACTCAAATCACTATTCGTAGGATAGGTTACGAGAAGATAACAATACTTCCCAATAGTGTTGTGGATGGTGGGTGCCGCTCCAAGTGATGACACAGGGCTGCGGTCCTGGTCTTAGGAAGTGGCTGGAAAACAAGATAAAACACAGAGCGCAACCCACTCTAAGTGTAAAATCATTTAATATCAAACAATAAAAAAACGTGTAAATCGCACGTACAGTGTTACAAAATAAACAGGCACAATAAAACCCATCCCAGATTGTATCATTAAATGTCAGGGGTGTGATGTCCGTCACCTCGTAGCTCACAATCCCCAAAACGGCTTCCGGATCGCCGTGTGAGAATTCAGCTTGTGCCGAGGGATACTCCAAATGGCATTGATAACAGGGAAGCTGGGAGAAGTTCCTTTTGTGCCGCCTCGACGCGTTTCCTCAGGCTACGACCTGACTTTCTCAAGAGGATGTTTGGAGTGACGTCACTTAGGTCTTTTAAACAGTCCCGGTAAGGCGTGCCTCTCAAAGGAGTCATATCATTGGTTGTGACTCATCAGTGATGTTTAGGTAAGTCTTGCACGTTACTAATAAACAAAAAGTCCTTTCTGAATAAGCTATAAAAATATAAAAAGTCGAAGTATCAATGCAACAACATTAGACAGTGTTATTTCAACACAAAATGCTACATTTAAAATCATGTATTTATACATTTAGAACGAATTATAGAAAAATTGTTACAATCTATTATGGCAAAGTAACAAAGAATGTAGATACTTTTAAACTAAGTAGACTCCTAATGTGGCCTTATGATTATGCTAGATTGCCAAGAGTTTTGGACAGAAGTTTTTAAACCCACAAGGACACAATGTGAAATGGGCACGGATGGTCTCAGAAGCAGTTATCCGTTTTCATGGGGAATGTTCAGTAGTGTGTTACATGAATGCTTGTAAATCTAGGTCTATATTGAGACCCAGATTGCTAACAGTATTCAAGGATTGAAGTTCGTGGATCCAGTATGTTTCGCGTTGCCTTAAACTCCTTAATCTATTTTTACAACTATTGGGAGGGATCCAATCTATAACCATAATGCGTAACCCAGAATTGTTTGCATTATGGTAGTTTAAAAAGTGGTAAGGTACACTGTGATTATCAACTTTGTTTTTAATATTGTTAAGATGTTCACTGAATCTATTTTTAATATGTCTTTTCGTGCGTCCTATATAAACGCAT
The DNA here is from genome assembly GCF_027579735.1 of Bombina bombina. Classification (NCBI taxonomy): domain Eukaryota; kingdom Metazoa; phylum Chordata; class Amphibia; order Anura; family Bombinatoridae; genus Bombina; species Bombina bombina. Next base: position 410,675,827 of record NC_069500.1, read on the forward strand.
TTGCAATCGCACATGAGGAGATATACCACATACGTGGATTTGCAAGTGAATTTATGCTGTAATCTAAAAGTTTTTGAGCTATTTGCATCCTTAAAAGTATCCCCCTTAATGATGCGATTGCACATATTACAGTTTTTAGTTCCACATGGCCAAGTACCATTGGTTCTACTGAGCCAGTGTGATTCTCTTACTACGTAGGGTTTGGGTAAGCTCTTAAGTTTTGAAGGCGCTAAGAGATTTTTTAAATCTTTGTTTTTCTTAAAAGTCATAGTTGGTCCATCAGGCAACACTTTGCCCAATATAGGGTCTAGAGTCAAGATGGACCAATGTTTTTTCAAGATGTTCTCTATATCTCTGCTCCCTTGACTATATGTAGTGATAAATCTTATGTCGTTAGTCTTTTCAATGTTACATATAGTGTTTCCATCGGGTTGTTCATTATTCTTATTAAGCATATTATTTCTATCCATCTTTTTAACCTTATCTTTAATGTTGGATAAGAGACCCGCATCATAGCCCTTTTCTTTAAACCTCTGGTCCAGAATATCTGATTCTTCATAGAAATCGTCCAAATGTGTACAATTTCTACGAATGCGTTGGTATTGGCCCAGAGGGATATTTCTTTTCCATCTGGGCAAATGCCCACTCTTTGCACTTAAAAATCCGTTTTTATCAGTTGGTTTTCGATAATTTTGAACTGCAATTTTCCTATCCTTATCTACAAATAATATGAGATCCAGGAATTCAATCCGCTCTTTTTCTGTTTTACTGGTAAATTTTAAATTAAGGTTGTTATTGTTAATGTGTTCAATAAAATTTACTACTGACTCTTCTTTCCCTCTCCAGATGATTATAACGTCATCGATGTATCTAAAATATTTGTAAAGTTGTCCACTATAGGGATTGTTGGACCAGATAAAATTATTTTCAAAATAATCCATAAAAAGATTGGCATACGATGGGGCGAATGTTGTCCCCATCGCAGTCCCCTGTAATTGTAAATAAAAATTAGAATTGAACTCAAAATAGTTGTGTGTTAAAATAAACCTTATGCTTGTAAGGATGAAATCTATTTGAATGGATGGGAGATTGCTGTTAATAAGATTTTCTTCAATGGCTTTAATGCCCAGGTGATGGGGAATACAGGTATATAGCGAGGAGACATCGCATGTCAACCATACGAAGTCTTCATGCCACTTCACTCCTTCAAATATTTTTATGGTCTCAGTGGTGTCTTTTAGGAAAGACTTGGTACTTCGAACCAGAGGTTGGAGGAAGAAATCTATGTAGGCCGATAAATTGCTGGTAAGAGAATCTATTCCAGAAATTATCGGCCTACCTGGAGGGTCCACTAAGGTCTTGTGGACCTTAGGGAGATGATAAAATAGAGGGATACTCGGGTCCCTATTGACCAGAAAGTGGAATTCTTAATTTCTTAGTATGCCTTGTACTTTTGCTTCAGTGAGAATAGACAATAAATCCTTAACAAAAGTATTAGTGGGATTAAATGTTAGTTTTTTATATGTATGTGGATCGCTTAAGATTTTATCTGCCTCCTTGAGGTAGTCTGCTCTGTCCTGTACAACTACTCCGCTTCCCTTGTCCGCCGTTTTAATAATTATATTTGGGTTATTTTTGATGTTTTGGAGTGTTGTTCTTTCTTGTTTAGATAAATTGTCATTGAATTTGTTAACCCAAATACCTTGTTTGTCTATCCATAATTTTGATAGATCTGTACTCACCAATTTATTAAAAATTTTTATGTGTTCACCTTGCGCACCTAGAGGATTAAAATTTGACGTTTTTTTGAAAGTAGTATGTCTAATCTGTTCACTTACTGGTTCCTCATGTGTACTGAAATCTAGTTGTGTACTTCCCTGTGTGGGATTTTCTTCATTTAGACTTTCTAAAATGTGTAATGTGTCACTGTCATTTCCATTTAGGTGAATGTCCATTTTTGATATTGTTCTATCTAATGGCGATTGTTTTAAAAAATATCTTTTAAGAGTCATCTTTCGTATGTATTTCTGCAGATCAATATAAGTTTCAAATTTATTGGGTGCTCTCTTAGGGGCAAAATTGAGACCCTTGGCGAGAAGATTAAGCTCTTCATTATTCAATTTCTTGGAGGTTAGATCAAACACACACTCTTTATTTTTGGCTAATATCGCCTTCTGTATTCTTGTTCTCTGAACCTGTCTCCCTCCTCTCTTTCCTCGCTTGTTCTTTTTGCATTTAAATGTGCCTCTCTTCTCTCTATAGGCTCTTGATAGGATGGGGGTGTGAGATTTAATCTTCTGTCTTCCCGTGAGTCTAAAAAATCCTGTGATTTAGGTTGACTTTTATTATTATGGCTAGATCTTTCCACTGAGTCTCTTCTTTGCAAATCTCTTTTATTTGGATTATTGTCCCTAGGTCTTGCTCCCTGATTAGCAAAGTCACCCTCTGTTTGGTGGCTTAAAATACGGAACCTGTTATTATAAGAGTTGTAGTTATCCCTTCTAGAATCTTGTTGTGTGGATCTATTCTCTGTCTAAATGTATAAATACATGATTTTAAATGTAGCATTTTGTGTTGAAATAACACTGTCTAATGTTGTTGCATTGATACTTCGACTTTTTATATTTTTATAGCTTATTCAGAAAGGACTTTTTGTTTATTAGTAACGTGCAAGACTTACCTAAACATCACTGATGAGTCACAACCAATGATATGACTCCTTTGAGAGGCACGCCTTACCGGGACTGTTTAAAAGACCTAAGTGACGTCACTCCAAACATCCTCTTGAGAAAGTCAGGTCGTAGCCTGAGGAAACGCGTCGAGGCGGCACAAAAGGAACTTCTCCCAGCTTCCCTGTTATCAATGCCATTTGGAGTATCCCTCGGCACAAGCTGAATTCTCACACGGCGATCCGGAAGCCGTTTTGGGGATTGTGAGCTACGAGGTGACGGACATCACACCCCTGACATTTGGTGATACAATCTGGGATTGGTTTTATTGTGCCTGTTTATTTTGTAACACTGTACGTGCGATTTACACGTTTTTTTATTGTTTGATATTAAATGATTTTACACTTAGAGTGGGTTGCGCTCTGTGTTTTATCTTAATTTAATGTTACATTGGTGCAGTTTGTCACTGCGTTCAGAGCCGGTTAAATTATGCACTAGCAAGCAATAATTTTGAATTTAATACTTATAGCTATTCCTTCCTGTCTTGCCTTGATTATACCTACTGATATACACTTATGTGGTTTATCTGCCTATTTGGTTATTAACCAGCATACCACCGTAGAATCCCTTACCGGTTGTCACAAGTATTTAATTGGCAGATATGTCAATTTGTATCTAGGTTCATACAGCACTTTGATGCACCTTATCATCCGAATATTTCCACTATTTAATATTAATTGGGCTAAGTCCCTAATATTACATTAATATTCTTATATTAAAAAGGCGGACCACTCTTATAATAATATATGAATCTGATGAGATGGTGATGCCTTATATGTTATTACAATCAGGTGCATTGTGTAGGTGTAGTGGCAGTATTACTAGTGATTAAACCAGGCTAACCGATTACTCCAAACCCCTGCTCTCCGGAGTATACAAATGGGAATGAAATAAGTACAGCACAAGCACTTTTATTTTATTTTTGTTCTTACACACCTACTTTATATTGGGCAGTACGCTTACCCCAATCTTTACCGCAAACTGTGGTATCCAAATCCAACCATACTGGGCTGGTTAACAAAAGAACTGAGAAATAGAACGCCAAAAAAATATATATCTATATCCTGGTATTATTTCCAGAGATTCACAGTGGAATATAATTAAATAGTGTTATATCACGAAGTAGGCATATTTTCTCAAGTTGTACTGCCAGTACTATTACCTCAGCCTTATATACCTGTCAGGGGAAATCATTCAATATTATAGAACTATCATATGAACCCCGTGACATTAGGTCTCAGACGCTACATTTGGGGGCGACCTAATATTGTGTAATTGCCTGATATACTCTGGTTATTTCAGACTGGGTTTTTTTTTTTTTTTAAATTCCACTGTTCCGGGCACACTAACAGTAAAAATGTATCCCTCTCTCTCATATATATGAGTAATAGGTGTATGTCCCCCAGCGTTACCCTATCACTTTAGATTTTTTGACCAGTGCAATTAATCGAGCAGTGTATTTGACAGTGTCAATCCCAAACATTGGGTCATACGATAAACCATACTTACCCCTCATTTGGCTACAGTTACCACACTATACAGAAGTATTGAAGAATAGACCTTTGTGTTTTTATGTCACCATTTGTATTTTTATTTTGTAGAACCAAAAAAAGTTAAGTTTTAACCCCTTCGCTCCAGATGTTTACCATGTTGCAATCTCCACACTGATGATTTTGCCTTCTCATGCTAAATGTTGTTGAGTGCCATATAAGTACACACTTCCCAGTAGCCCACTGGTTTTTGTGCCAAGTCTCTTTACAGCACTAGTCTCACAAATTATCTAGTCACAGTCCTATTATCAAACTATACAAATAGGACTTTTATACTGATGTGTTTTGGCAACAACATATGTAGTGCCATTGTTGTTTCTCTTTCCTCTTTGTATATACATACATACATACACACACACACACGCCAGTAACCATGAAGCAGTAATGCCAGTTTGAACCTGCTAATGTGCTAATCATGGAGCTAAAATGAAAACAATAACAAGTCACATTTATTTATTTTTTTACTTCCATATGTATGTATGTATAAAGCACAATATTTTAACACATTACCTACATTATGGCAATTTACTCCCGTGTCACTAGGTAACAGAGTACGATAGTTTACTGCATAGTGCTCAAACTATGTTCCCTGCATCAATTTGCAAGTCAGTAGTACATGACAGGTGTCTCTAACACCACATTACATGACAATTGCACATGTGATATTACAGAGCTTGTATTGTGTTATATTCACATTTTAATGCAAATTTAGTGCCTGCTCTTCTTTAGTAGATTGTTCTTTTAATCACTGATAACCTTGAAATACAGCTTTTTCCAGTGCATCTTCCTTATTCATGTACTGTACATGAGATGGATAGTTTATGCAGTTATAACGACCACAGGTTCTGACATATTCAAGGAAGTCTGGGATTCCAGGATAGACAACATTATCAGCCAATAACACTGACCCTTTTCTGAGTAAGTGGCACTCCTGCAGAAAAGATACAGAAAATAAACATTATGTCAAACTGCATATATCAGACATGTATATGATGCTTTCACATGCTAAAGTTTGAATGTTATCTGGATTGGCTCTTGAAATATTTAGACTGGAAAAATAAGCAAAGCTACATATTAATTCTGAAGTTAAGATATTCTAATATGAAAAATGTCCATTATATAGATTCTGCTACACTTTGTTTCACAACAGAAATTACTTTTGAAGCCCCTGGTGAACTCATGTCAATGCCAAATGCTTCTGGTACCCATAGAGTTGTTTGCTGGATAGGGGTCTGGACCCTACACAACATTCCCTGGTAATATTTGTCTTGACTCCATCTAAAACCAAGCAAACTTCCTGGATTGTAAAATCAACAGAAAGAGAAGCAATCTGTCAGGGACAAACAGCTCAGCGGCTTATTCTATGGCTCGGTTACCACCTGTGAGTAGCTTATTTTAGCCCAATCGTGCTTTTCACAGAGGACAACTTTCTGGAAGTATATCAGTCTTTTGGGCTCATCAGTGAGGTGCAGCCATATCCGTCTAAGCACATTGGACAAGGAGTGCTCATCTGATTTCCCCCCATCACCCTTAGGGAGACTATCCCCAGGATAATAATACAAAAACATACAGAAAGAGGAGCAAAGAACACCTTAGTGGCTTGTTCTATGGCCCGGTTACCCGGTTTAGAAATTTCAAGTTTTGGCTGCTATGTCAAGAGATTTAAAAAAAAGAAAAGAAAAAAAAAAAAGTTTGAAATATTACTATTTTGTAAAATGTATATATACTTTCAGTACACCATTCCACAATGCTGTTTTACAATTTATACTCTAAACCAGGTGTTGATAACATTGATCAGGATCTAGTAGATCTCTAAGCGTTGAACAGTAGATCACAAGAGTGATGTGTAATTTGGACACAAATATATTCTGCACATTATAGGGGGCTTAATTAAAAAATGGTGATTTAACAAAAGAATATTAGTCTGTATGTTAAACAATTTGACATGAAAGATCAGATTTTTTAAATGCTTACTACTTACATGCATAAGTAGGCAAACCACTAAAAAGTACACTCTGTCATCTACAGTTTGTTAGCTGCATATTTCTTTTTCTTTCTTTCAATAAGATAAATAAGTAGGTGCATTGTACAAGTGACATTGGCATTGTACCTCTAATAGTTTTGTATCTATGATGTATCTGTCCTTCCAGTGATCCAAAAATACAAAGTCTAGGGTTTCCACTGCATATTTTTGCTTTAGCTCTGGGATGATATCAGCTGTGGACCCTTCCAGTAATTGCACCTAAAAAGTCACAATAATTGTGTCAATTCTGTAAGTTGCAATTCTCAACAAGAAAAACTTATATCACAAAAATACAACTTGAAAAGGGTCAAACACGTCTTGCTTTTGTGTAAAAATTGTGCTTGTCCCACACTCCTCAAAGAGCCCAAATTCTGTAACTTTCCTGCCCCCCCAAAATAAAATGCTGAAAATCAAATAGATGGTTTATGAAATTTGCAGTATTTTGAAGAAAACATTTAGCCTTTCTAGGGTACACAGAAATGAGCACCATTTTTTTTTTCACAAAAGCAAGGTCACGAGAAAGAAAAAAGTTTTGTAGAGGGCAGCCAGAGAGGGGATAATAAACCATATAAAATCATAATAAAAGGCTCTTGCGCATCTATAATACCATTTTATAAATGAAGCTACTATTAAAAGAAAAATGGGGATTCAGGATCTACTTTCAGTTTAACGGGACAGTCTACACCTTAGTCATCCTAAAGTCTTACTTTGGTTTAAACTGCAAATATCCTCCTGCACTCTTTCTATATTGTGCAGCAGTAACAGTAAAAAAGTTATTTTAAAATTATTATTATTTCTGGCAACTTGGAAATGACTGCCAAGCTTAGCCCACTGATGACATCACGATCTGGGCTGCCTCTATGCACTCTGCTAAATAGCATTTACAGTCTGTCAAATTTAACTAGTGAGGCTTTTGCGATTGGATGCCATATGCAGCCCAGATTGTGATGTCATCAGTGGGCTGAGCTTGGCAGCCATTTCAAAGTGGCTAGAAACAATAGTCATTTTTAAATAACGTTCTTACTGCTGCGTGTAATAGAAATGGTGCAGGAGGATATTTGCAGTTTCATCTAAGGTAAGACTTTAAGATGACTAAGGTGTAGACTGTCCCTTTAAATAAGCTTTACCATCACTAATTTTTTTCACATATTTTTCGCTTCTATTAGACAGCTTAACCTTTTAATGTAAACCATCAATTATCTATGTAATTATTTTAGATAATACCTGTGTCCTATTAACTACCTGGCTTCCAGAAAGAACTGTAATACATTGCTACACAGTGTTTCTCTCTGGTAACCTAGAGGTTACAGAATCTTATCAGATAAAAAAAAAACATTTTTTTTCAAAAATACACGACTTTTACATTCCAGTGCGGATGCACAGCCTCTCTGCTCCAGTAAGGAACTCCTAATACACTTTCACTGGTTAGAAGCAATCTTTGGAAAATGAGCACAACATACTGATTTAAATTGACATTTGAAAACTTTGAGCAACTTTCTATAGTTTGCATTTCATTCATCCACTTGTTTTGCACAGAAAAATAAATAAATAGTTTTACCTTGTCAAACACTCCGGCAAATTCAATCATCTGCTTGGCCACAGTAGCATGAGCTGGATTCATCTCTATAGTGAAGAGACGAACTCCAGGCTTTAATAACCGAGCTATCCGAATAGCAGAGTATCCACAGTATGTGCCCAGCTCTAAAAGCACCAGTGGGTCAGTATCTTGCACCACTTTATCCAGAATCAGACCTGAAAGTAAAGGAGTACAGATGAATGAACAGTTTCGCTATTAAGATTTACATTTTTATACATTCCTTTTCAAGGAACAGTAAATGTTAAAAAAAAAAACTTTTTTTTTTTTTTTTATCAATGCAACCCATAGATGTTAGGATTGTATTAAAATCTAGTAACTGTACCACGTGTGACCTGTGATAGTCAAAGGCTGTTCCATGGGCCCATAGAAACTAAGCAGAATAGGTTACCACTGCCCTACATTAGCGTCTGACAGTCTCTTAAATGATTGGCCACATATAGCCTCAGCTATATTTTTGAAAGACTCATAAAACCTTGGTGAATCAATTTGATGGTAAACATCTACTAATATGGAGAATGTAATCGCACTCATTCTCACCATCTAGAAGGACATTTCAACACAAAAATAACGTGACATAAAATTAGATAATGACAATTGGCTAGAGCATGTAGCTTTTTCATTAGTGAGTCTAGATAACTATGGTGACAAGTTAACAGATTTTGTTGCTAACACACTAACTGTGCTCAAAGTAAACCTTTAACATAGGGGGTTAGCGCGCGTATTACAAGTTGAAAGTAAAAAGTTTGCACGCAAGCAAAACCAGATGCAAGCTAACTTAATGACTTTGGAGCAATATAAAAAACAAAAGGTGCCTCCTAGTGCAATATGTTTCCACAGTGTGAATACAATATAGATGTGAAACAATTATACTCACAAGCGGAGCAGAACCAAAATGTGCTTATTCAAGCCTGCTGGAATTTGTCAGCTCAGACCAGGCAACATTTTCCAATCTTCTATTTTAAAATTTTGGTGAGCCTGTGCGAATTGTAGCCTCAGTTTCCTGTTCTTAGCTGACAGGAGTCGCACCCGGTGTGGTCTTCTGCTGCTGTAGCCCATCTGCTTCAAGGTTCAACGTGTTGTGTGTTCAGAGATGGTATTCTGCATACCTTGGTTGTAACGAGTGGTTATTTGAGTTACTGTTGCCTTTCTATCATTTTAAACCAGTCTGCCCATTCTCCTCTGACCTCAACAAGGCATTTTCATCCACACAACTGCTGCTCACTGGATATTTTCTCTTTTTCTGAGCATTCTCTGTAAACCCTAGAGATGGTTGTGTGAAAATCCCAGTAGATGAGCAGTTTTTTTTTTAAATACTCAGACCTGCCTGTCTGGCAGCAACAACCATGCTACGTTCAAAATCTCTTAAATCCCTTTTCCTTATTCTGATGCGCAGTTTGAACTTCAGCAAGTCGTCTTTACCACGTCTAGATGCCTAAATGCATTGAGTTGCTGCCATGTGATTGACCGATTAGCAATTCGGGTTACCAAGCAAATGAACAGGTGTACTTAATAAAGTGGCCGGGAAGTATATATATATATATATATATATATATATATATATATATATATATATATATATATATATATATATATATATATATATATATATATATATATATATATATATATATATATATATATATATATATATATATATATATATATATATATATATATATATATATATATATATATATATATATATATATATATATATATATATATATATATATATATATATATATATATATATATATATATATATATATATATATATATATATATATATATATATATATATATATATATATATATATATATATATATATATATATATATATATATATATATATATAATAAAGTGGCCGGGAAGTGAGATATAGATAGATATATAGATAGAGATATATATATTTTGATATCTTCCTGGAAACGCTACATAAATATACTTTAAGGCCTTAAAGATTTGTAATAATGATTTTCTGTTTTCTAGCAAAAAAGAGTAATATAACAGCCAAGTGCAAACGCTTTTGGACTAGAATAACACCTTTTTTTTTTTTAAATAGCATATTCATTATTTGTATGAGGCAATCTGGCCTTGCTACTGGAGTAGACAAGGCTAGCTGTATAAAATACTACTTAAATATATATATCAAAATCTATGTGAATATATTTCATAATTTTTGTATATGCCAGAAAGGTATGCCATGGACAGTTGGTCTCACAATCCAGTGAGCATTTAGTGTTATATGGTTAGCTGCAAGACAGCAAGGTGCCTTGAAATAACCGTCTCCCTACCCCCAAAGCGACATCCTAGTTAGCTGGAGGAGGGACTGAACCAAATCAGTGTGTATACACAAAAATAAAAAAAGTTTAATGCACCAAAATTGATTTATTTATGCATTTTTCACAAAATAAAAACAATTCTTTTTAAATACCCTCTTTTATAAGAAACAAACAAAAGGTCTACATCTCTTTAAGAACCAAACTTTAAGCTCAGATACAATTCAGTTAAATAGTTTTGTTCAATGATTATTCTTATTAATGACTTTAGTCCCCAGTAAGCTGATGTGTAATATCCAGGGGTCAAGTGCTACAAAAAAAAAAAAAAAACCAACAAATGTGGGAACTCACCAAGACTATGCCTCCCCCCATCCACAATTAATATTGTTTTATATACACAAACACTGTATTTATATGTATATAATCTATACACTCTGATTAATGAAAACAAATTAAAACCAATAAAGGGCTGAATGGTTGACTTTGGGCCTGAGGATGGACACCCATGGTTACATAAAAACCAAAAACAAAATGTATTCCAGCCACCAAAAATTCTTTAAAAGAACCTTTATTTCACATAGGGTCCTCAGCAATAGACATACAATGTTTCAAGCCTCAGCAGGCTCTTAGTCATGTATAATTCCCTGCCCCATTTGGAAAAGAAGAAGAGAGACTGAGTGTGCTGTTTTCCTATCTCCTTGGTAAATACACCCATGGTTACATGGCAGGGGTGAAATTATTATTTGTAATTTAGGATTCAACTGATACTGAAAAGCCAGACACACTTTTTAGAACACATAAAGGGGCACTTGTATAGTGATGTCGCGAACCTAAAATTTTCGGTTCGCAAACGGCGGACTCAAACTTCCGGTATTGTTCGCGAACCCGCGAACCGCCATTGAATTCAATAGGCAGGCGAACTTTAAAACCTACAAGGACTCTTTCTGGCCACAATAGTGATGGAAAAGTTGTTTCAAGGGTACTAACACCTGGACTGTGGCATGCTGGAGGGGGATCCCTGGCAAAACTCCCATGGAAAATTACATAGTTTATGCAGAGTCTGCTTTTAACCCATAATGGGCCTAAATCAACTAAGATTCCCAAATTGTTTGCAATAATGTGCTTTAAAACATCAGTTATGATGTCGTATCTATCAGGTAGTGTAAGGGTTACGGCCGCATCACAGTGACAGAGCAAACTCCAAGTGTTACGCACCGCAATCAACCGCAAACAGTCCACTTGCACAACCACGAGATAGATACATAGATAACATAGCTCAATCGATGCAATATACATATGATCGATACACTGTACATAGCTCAATAGATGCAAAATACATTCGATCGATACGAATTACATCGATCAATAGATGCAATATACATTTGATAGATACGAATGTTATTGAATCAAAGATGCAATATACATTTTATAGATACGAATGACATCAACCAAAATATGTAATATACATTTTATAGATACGAATTACATTGATCAATAGATGCAATCTACATTTGATCGATACGTTTGATAGTTCGATCGATTTGATATATAAATAAATGGATTTGAAATATATATAATTTCCCTGACAGAGTATAACAATAAGACATGTGGTCTGTGACCCGTGGTGTGTTAAGTAGTAATATTCTTAACATTTTACTACAACCTGTTACTCCCCCTATCAGATGAGGTCTATATGGCCTTCATTTGTGGAACCCGGGAGATGGAAGAAGAGGATTGTTCTGTCCTCCTACTTCAAATTTGTCAGAAACACAAGTGGCTGTCTCAAAACATCACGGACAGAAGATAGATAGATATACATAGATTGATAGTTAGATAGAATCGATAGAAGAGAAATAGATAGATTTGTTAGATATATAATTACCCTGATAAAGTCTAATAATTAAACATGCGTTCTTGGACCCCTGTAACTCCCCCTATTGGTGGAGGTCTATATGGCGGTTATGATTACCCTGACAAAGTATAACAACAAGACACGCGGTCTGGGACCCATGGTAATTTTGTTGTGTTAAGTAAAACTTTTCTTATCACTTGAATCCCTCTTACCCCCCCTTTTGTTGGAGCTCTATATGGCCTGCATGATTAGCCAGACAAAGTATAATAATAAAACATCTGGTCTTGGACCCATGGTAATTAGGTTGTGTTTAAGTAGTACTATTCTTATAACTGTAATCCCTGTTACTCCCCCTATCAAGGGACGTCTATATTGCCTGCATGATTACCCTGTAATCATGCAGTATAACAGTATAACATCAAGACACACGGTGTTGGACCCATGATAACTAGCTTGTGTTAATTAGTACTTTTCTTAGCACTTTAATCCCTTTTACCCCCCCTATCGGGGGTGGTCTATATGGTCTGCCTGATTACCCTGAAAAAAAAATAAAAAAAATAATAATAATAATAATAATAATAATAATAATAATAAATGCGGTCTGGTACCCATTTTAACTAGGTTGTGTTTTAAGTACTACCATTCTTAGCACTTTAATCTCTGTAACTCCCCCTATTTGGTGCGGTCTATACAGCCTGGATGATTACCCATACAAAATATAATAAGACATCTGCTCTTGGTCTGCGACCCATGGTAACTATGTTGTGTTAATTAGTAATGTCCTTAGCATTTTAATAGCTGTTACTCATACTCACCCTATCGGTGGAGGTCTATATGGCCTGCATGATTACCCTTACAAAATATAATAACCAAACATATGCTCTGTGACCCATGGTAAGTAGGTTGTGTTAAGTAGTACTGTTCTTTGCAGTTTAATACCTGTTACAACACCAAATGGTGGCAGGTCTATCTGGCCTTCATGATTAGCTGCACCCAAACCCAAAAAAAAGCCGAGTGGTCTTAGACTAACACCCATGGCTAACTCGGTTGTTTCAATTAGTACTATTCTTAGCACTTTCATCCCTGTTACGGGTGGTCTACATGGCCATCATGATTAGCCGAACAAAATACTACGATCCAACCTTTGCTCAGTCTTCATAGGCCCTTCATTGGCTGTATTTTGATAGTACAGTTATTATTTTTATAGCTGATACAACACCGAATGGTGGCAGCTCTATATGGCCTGCATGATTAGCCGCACCCAAAACAAAAATAAATCACAGCGGTCTTGGATTAACACCCATGGCTAACTCGGTTGTTTCAAGTAGTACTATTCTTAGCACTTTCATCGCATCATCCCCGTTACTTCCAGGACTCTCGGTGGTGGTCTACATGGCCATCATGATTAGCCTAACCAAATACTACAATCCAACCTTGGCTCAGTCTTCATAAGGCCCTTCATTGGCTGTATTTTGGTAGTACTGTTCTTATTAGTTTAATACCTGATACAACACCGAATGGTGGCAGCTCTATATGGCCTGCATGATTAGCTGCACCCAAAGCCAAAAAAAAGCCAAGCGGTCTTGCACTAACACCCATGGCCAACTCTGTTGTTTCAAGTTGTACTATTCTTAGCACTTTCATCTCATCCCTGTTACTTCCAGGACTCTCGGTGGTGGTCTACATGGCCATCATGATTACCCTCACCAAAATATAACAACAATACGTGCATGCAGGGAACCATGGTAAGGTTACTTCCTTTCGCAAAATCGAGTATAACAGTTGCAGGCAGAGGTTCTGACCCTGCATTATGGCTGCACCTCTCCCTAAAAGAGGCATGCGTTACAGAGTCTGTGGGCATGTATGCAAAGAGCTGGCCTGCCTAAAAAGAGGAGCAAGGCTGTACAGGTTGTTCTCCTTCAGCCGTTTTATACGCTGTCCCACGGCCACGACCCTCAACAACCACAACAGAATGAAACACCACATATGCCATCCTTTTGAACAACAGAGTACAGGTATGGCATTGATTTTAGTTACACGGCGATATTTATTATGAACCGTGAAATTGAAAACAAAAACATGATTGGACACCCAGTACAGTACAGGTCGTTCTCCTTCGGCCTTTTTAGAATAGTGTTCCGGACCCCCAACAAAAACAACAGCAGGAAAGAGGACATATGGCATCCTTTTGAACAATAGATGGCAGGTAAGGCATAGATTTTAGAAAGCCATAGATAATTTTTTTGCAACTGTGAAAAAAAAACCCCATTGATTGGACACCCAGCACACTTCTTTATCCTTAGGCCTTTTTATAAGAGGCTCCCGGAGCCTCAACAGAAACAACAGCATGAAAGAGGACATATGGCATCCTTGTGAACAATTGATTACAGTTAAGGCATTGATTTTAGAATCCCAGAGATCATTTATATGACCTGGGAAATAGAAAAAAACATTTATTGGACACCCAGTACACTTCTTTATCCTTAGGCCTTTTTATAAGAGGCTCCCGGAGCCTCAACAGAAAACAACATTATGAAAGAGGACATATGGCATCCTTTTGAATAATAGATTACAGGAAAGGCATTGATTTTAGAAACCCAGAGATCATTAGTTGCAACCGGGAAATAGAAAAAAAACATTGATTAGACACCCAGTACACTTATTTATCCTTAGGCCTTTTTAATAAGAGGGTCCCGGAGCCTCAACCGAAACAGCATGAAAGAGGACATATGGCATCCTTGTGAATAATAGATTACAGGAAAGGCATTGATTTTAGAAACACAGAGATAATTAGTTGCAACCGGGAAATCTAAAAGAACATTGATTAGACACCCAGTACACTTATTTATCCTTAGGCCTTTTTAGCAGAGGCTCCAGGACCCTCAACAAAACCAGCAGCAAGAAAAAGGACATATGGCATCCTTTTGAAAATTAGATTACAGGAAAGGCATTGATTTTAGAAACCCAGAGATAATTTGTTGCAACCGGGAATTTGAATCAAACAAATGATTCGATGGACACCCAGTACACTTCTTTCTCCTTAGGCATTTTTATAAGAGGGTCCAGGACCCTCCAAAAAAAACACCAGCAGGAAAGAAGACGTATGGCATCCTTTTGAACAATAGAGTACAGGTACAGCATTGATTTTACAAACCCAGAGATAATTTTGGGCAAATGTGAAATAGAAAAAAAAATTGAGTGGACACCCAGTACACCCCTTTCTCCTTAGGCCTTTTTATAAGAGGGTCAAGGACCCTCAAACAAAATACCAGCAGGAAAGAGAACATATGGCATCCTTTTGAACAATAGAGTACTGGTACTGCATTGATTTTAGAAACCCACAGATAATTGTTTGGAAAAGTGAAATAGCCCCAAAAACCATGCTTGGACTCCCACTCCAGGTCATTCTCCTGCAGCCTTTTTATAAGAGGGTCCAGCACCCTCAACAGAAACAACTGCAGGAAACACCACCATATATGCCATCCTTTTGCACAAGCGAGTACAGGTATGGCATTCATTTTAGAAACCCAGAGATAATTGAGAGGAACCAGGAACATTTTTCAAAAAATTTGCTGGGGCACCCATTACAGGTCGTTCTCCTTCAGCCTTTTTTTTTTTTTAAATATCTTTTTATTGTTGTCCGGCAAGGCAATACACACATTCCAATTATTACAGTTTGTGCGGTCATCATGTCAGGTGATACAATTTACAGTGCAGCTCAGAAATTATACACAGGATAACACAAAGTAATGTCAAATTGTTGAGTGCAAAGTATTTTCTTCTTTTGTCCACACTTTGTTTCTATCTTACTTGATATCTTTCTGGTCTGTGTGACTACACTTCCCCAACAATCTTTTTCCATTATCTTTATCACAATTAAGACTAAACCTATATTTAACCAAATCTAACTAACAACATTAATAAACCTATAAATCCAGTGTTGTTACTCTTGAGGCCCAGCGGTGGTAAAAATACTCCTTCAGCCTTTTTATACCATGGGCCACGACCCGCAACAGGCACAACAGCATGAAACACCACATATGCCACCCTTTTGCACAACAGAGTACAGGTATGGCATAGATGGAACACGGAGATAATTTAGAGTAACCAAGAGACGGATAAAGATGCTTGGTCGGTCCTCCTCCAAATTTGTGGCATTTTGCGTTCAATTTAATGGTCCACCAGATATGAGTGGTGTGCTAAGTTGTACTATTCATAACAGTTTAATCACTAGTGTTATGTGCCTTATTTTTTTTATTTGAGTTTTGTACCCACAGAGCTGCAGCAGAGGACAGAAAAATTAGGAATGTACAAATGACTGAAAAATTTGGGTATTGTTGTAGCAACTGCTGTAGCAGCGGCCAGAAAAATTGATGTTTGTAAAACATTTATAAAGTGCCCTAAAAGCTTGTGGCTTGAACACTAGTTGTTGACGGATAAGTCAAGCAAGTCCTCCGGCTTTATAACAAAAAAAAAAAAAAAAAAAGGCCAGCCTGTGTACCAGTCGTAGCCCAAGCCAGCTCATCTCATCATCAGGCCTTTTTTATTCAAATGTAACGCCCAATGTCAGTCCCTTCGGGATCCAGCCCTCATTCATTTTTATAAAAGTGAGATAGTCTAGGCTTTTTTGACCTAGGCGACTTCTCTTCTCAGTGACAAAACCTCCTGCTGCACTGAAAGTCCTTTTGGACAGGACACTTGAAGCGGGGCAGGACAGAAGTTCCATTTGCAAATTGGGATAGCTCAGGCCACAAGTCCAGCCTGCACACCCAGTAGTCAAGGGGTCCATCGCTCCTGAGAGTGTCGAGATCCGCAGTTAAAGCTAGGTAGTCTGCTACCTGTCAGTTGAGTCTTTCTCTAAGGCTGGATCCCGAAAGGCTCTGATGGTGCATGGAAGTTAAAAAGGTACGCATGTCCTCCATCAAAAAGACGTCAGGAAAGCGTCCTGTCCTTGCCGCCGTGGGAGGAGGAGGAGGATTAATTTCATCTCTTCCCCTGTTACATTCCCGTGGTGCTGTGACATCACCCTTATACGCTGTGTAAAGCATAGTTTTTAATTTATTATGAAAATGCTCCATCCTTTCTGACTTGCGGGAATTTGGTAACATTTCAGGCACTTTATGCTTATACCGGGGGTCGAGGAGCGTGGACACCCAGTACAGGTCGTTCTCCAGCTTTTTTATACGAGGGTCCCTCAACAGGCACGACAGCATGAAAGAACCCATTTGAACAAGGTTGGATGCTGAGCTAATCATGTCGCGTTCCTCCTCCTCACTGATGGTATCTTCTTCCCCCCAGCCACGTACAACACCACGGGTACCAGAGAGGTGACAACAACGAGCACCCTGGGATGCCTGTTGTGCTCGGTCTTCCTCCTCCTCCTCAAAGCCACATTCCTCCTCTGACTCCTCTTCCTCACAATCCTCTTCCTGCGTTGCCGCAGGTCCAGCAAGCGATGCTGATTCGGCTGTTTGTGGGGGTGATGGACACCACAACTCTTCCTCTTCACGCTCATCTACTGCCTGATCCAGCACTCTTCGCAGGGCACGCTCCAGGAAGAAAACAAATGGTATGATGTCGCTGATGGTGCCTTCGGTGCGACTGACAAGGTTTGTCACCTCCTCAAAAGGACGCATGAGCCTACAGGCATTGCGCATGAGCGTCCAGTAATTTGGAAAAAATATCCCCAGCTCCCCAGAGGCTGGCCTAGCACCCCGGTCATACAAATACTCATTAACAGCTTTTTCTTGTTGTAGCAGGCGGTCAAACATTAGGAGTGTTGAATTCCACCGTGTCGGGCTGTCGCAAATCAAGCGCCTCACTGTCAGGTTGTTTCGACGCTGGATATCAGACAAGTGCGCCATGGCCGTGTAGGAACGCCTGAAATGGCCACACACCTTCCTGGCCTGCTTCAGGACGTCCTGTAAGCCTGGGTACTTATGGACAAATCGTTGTAAAATTAGATTACACACATGTGCCATGCACGGCACATGTGTCAACTTGCCCAATTTCAATGCCGCCACCAAATTACTTCCATTGTCAGAAACAACTTTGCCAATCTCCAGTTGGTGCGGAGTCAGCCACTGATCCACCTGTGCGTTCAGGAGTGCTGGTGCGGTATGGCTCTCCGCTTTCAGGCAAGTCAACCCCAAGACGGCGTGACACTGCCGTACCCGGGATGTAGCATAGTACCTGGGGAGCTGGGGGGGTGCCATAGATGTGGAGCAAGACGCAGAAGTTGAAGAGGACTCAGCCGAGGAAGAGGTTATGGAAGAGGATGGAGTAGGAGGAGTAGAGGAGGTAGCAGCAGGCCTGCCTGCAAGTCGTGGCGGTGTCACCAACTCTTCTGCAGAGCCACGCATTCCATGCTTGTCAGAAGTCAGCAGGTTTACCCAATGTGCAGTGTAGGTGATATACCTGCCCTGACCATGCTTTGCAGACCAGCTATCCGTGGTCATATGGATTCTTGCCCCAACGCTGTGTGCCAGACATGCCATAACTTCCTTTCTCACAACAGAGTACAGGTTTGGGATTGCCTTTTGTGAAAAGAAATTTCTGCCAGGTACCTTCCACTGCGGTGTCCCAATAGATACAAATTTTTTGAAAGCATCAGACTCCACCAGCTTGTATGGTAAAAGCTGGCGGGCTAAGAGTTCAGACAAGCCAGCTGTCAGACGCCGGGCAAGGGGGTGACTTTGAGAAATTGGCTTCTTAAGCTCAAACATGTCCTTGACAGACACCTGACTGTGGGCAGATGACCAGGAACTGCTACGTAAGAGAGACTGAGTGGAGGATGGTTGAGAGGAGGCAAGGAGGACAGCACTGGTTGACGTGGCTGAAGATGCTGGAGCAGGAGGAGGAGGGCAGCTTTCACTTTGTGTGCTGCTTCTACTCATGTGTTCTTCCCATCGGCCTTTGTGATGGGAGACCATGTGCCTTCGCAAAGCAGTTGTACCTAGGTGGGTGTTGGACTTCCCACGACTCAGTTTCTTTTGGCACAGGTTGCAAATGGCATCGCTGTTGTCAGAGGCAGACACACACAAAAAATGCCACACTGCTGAGCTCTGCGATGACGGCATTCTGGTGGTGGCAACAGCATGCGTTGATGGGCGTCGGCGGGCTGTCTGGCTGACCCCTGGTGACGATGCATGCTGTCTGACTGTGCCACTAGCTCCTTGAGACGACCTCCCCATGCTTCCAAATCGTCTCCTCCTCCTCCTCTCTGTCTCCCCATCTGAACTTTCCCCCTCTTCTTCTCTTCTAGCAGGCACCCACGTGACATCCACCGACACATCATCATCAACCGCTTCACTTGTATCTGAAACATCAAGAAAGGAAGCAGCAGCGGGTACAACATCATCATCATCACACAGTACCTCCATGTCGGTAATGCTGCCTGACTGAGACTGATCACTATTATCTACATCCTCTGTCAATGATGGTTGCGCATCACTCATTTCTTCCAAATGATGTGTCAATAACTCCTGTGACAAATCAAGTGAAGCGGCTGTGGTGCTTGTGTTGGTGGTGGCGACAGGCGGGGGAGTGGCACTGGTCACTTGAGACCTGCCCAAAGCACAGCTGGACTTAGATGGTGCGTCAAGGTTAGGAGGACTAGCAGCGGAAGCTGAAGAAGATTGGGTGTCCTGTGTTAGCCATTCAACTAGGTCCTCCTCAGAAGTTTTCGCGTCCCCCCCCCTGGCACCCGGCGTCTGAACAATGTGCATATTTGTAGGGTCTAAAGGAATCACAGCACCACGACCATGATCACAGAACCTGTGGGGTGGCCTGCCTCTGCCTGTCATTTTTTTTTAAAATGGACACTAACAATACTATTACACCAATTGAGTGGTGGCACTTTGAAAGTGGGCACAGTATATGCTGTGAGACTGACAACAACAAAAAAGACAGATGTTTTAAAAATCGCAAATTGTTAAATTTTTTAAAATATTACAAGTACTGTGACAGCAAATATGATTGTTTGTCACTAGTTGGCAAATGGGCCTGTCTGGCACACACGCTGGGAGAAAGGAAACTGCAATTCAATGGCACTAGGAGACTGAAGAATCAGTCAAAACAGTTATGATTAACAAAAATTCCAATCCTGTTACAATAAATATGATTGGTGGCACTAATTGGCTAGTTGGGACTGGCACACAGGCAGGCAGGCAGGAGGAAAATGCAATTTAAGGGCACTAGTAGACTGCAGATTGACAGTCAAAACAGTGATGATTGACAAATTTTGCAATACTGTTAAAAGAAATATGATTGCTGGCACTAATTGGATAGTTGGGCCTGGCACACAGGCTGGCAGGCAGTAGAAAAGTGCAATTCAATGGCAACAGCAAACTGAGGATTCACAACAACTATTACCAAAAATTTAAATTTTTAATTATTAAGAATACTGTGACAACAAATATGATTGGTGTAAATATTTTGAAAGTAGGCCTGGCACACAGGCTTGGAAGGCAGTAGAAAAGTGCAATTCTATGGCACGAGCAAACTGAGGATTAAGATCAACAATTTTTTAATTTTAATTAGTAACTATACTGTGACAACAATTATGATTGGTGTAAATAGTTGGCAAGATGGCCTGGCACAAAAGGCTGGCAGGCAGGAGGTAAATGCAATTCAAGGACACTAGGAGACTGAATACTGACAGTCAAAACAGTGATGATTGACAATTTTTGCAATGCTGTTAAAAGAAATATGATTGCTGGCAATAATTGGCTAGGTGGGCCTGGTACACAGCAGGCTGCAAGGCAGGAGGAAAGTGCAATTCAATGGCACCAGCAAAATGAGGATTCAGAACAACTATTACCAAAATTTTTAATTTTTAATTATTAAGAATACTGTGACAACAAATATGATTGGTGTAAATAGTTGGCTAGACGGCCTGGCACAAAAGGCTGGCAGGCAGGAGGTAAATGCAATTCAATGGCACTAGGAGACTGAATATTTGCAGTCCAAAAAATTATGATTTTTATTTTTTTATATACTGTTACAAGAATTATGATTGGTGCCACTAATTGGCTAGTTGGGACTGGCACACAGGCTGGCAGATATGAGTCGTGGATGGTAGGTAGGGCAGCAATTTAACACAGTATGCTGTGTAAGTGACAAAAACACAGGCCTGATAGAAAATTAAGTTAGATTACACTAGCAAAATATTTTAAAATTTTAGATTTTAATATTAAAATTATGTTAAGTGCAATGCACATATGAGTGGTTGCACTGCACTGGCTGGCTGCTACGTAGGGCAGCAATTAACAACAGTATGCTGTGTAAGTCAGATAGACAGTTAGACACAGGCCTGATAGAAAATAAAATTAGATTACACTAGCATAATGATTTAAAGACTTTTTGGGGGGAATTTAAAGAAAAAGGTTAAGCACATACATATGAGTCGTGGCTGATAGCCTTGGAAGGGCAGCTATTAAAAACAGTAGGCTCTGTAAGTCAGATACACACGCCTGATAGAAAATACTATTAGATTACACTAGAAAAATGATTGAAATTTTTTTTTTTGGTGGGGGGGAATTAAAAAAAGGTGTGGCTCATAGACTAGGGAGGGCAGCAAGTAAACACAGTAGGCTCTGTATGTCAGCAAAACACACAGGCCTGATAGAAAATTATATTAGATTACACTATCAAACAAATTTAAACTTTTTTTTTTTTATATTTAAATTAAGGTGAAGAAGATATGAGTGCTGGGTGGCTGCCTGGCACAGACCAATTAACCAAAAGACTGAAAAAAAAAAAAGAGAGGTATATTAATGGTGAGTGAGCCTGACAGACACAGGCCTGATAGTAAATGTAATTAGATTACACTAGCAAAATAATTTTTTTAATTTTTTTTTTAAATTTAAAATAATGTTATAAACGGATATTAACACTGGTGGCTGGCACAGAGCAATGAACCAGAGTATATGCTGTGTGACACAGGCCTGATAGAAAATGAAAAAAAATTACACTAGCAAAATAATTAAAATTTTTGGTTAGTTAAATTTAAACTACTGTTGTTAGGGAGATATCAGTGGTGGCAGTAATCACAGCATATGCTGTGAGCCTTAAACACACAGCCTGAAAGCCAGGCAAATGCTAATAAAAAGAAACGAAAAAAAAAAAAAAACGGCACGAAATATAGCCCTAAAAAGGGCTTTTTGGGGTGCTGTGCTTGCAGCAGAGATGAGTGGAGTCCTTCTGGACTGTAGTGGACACTAAATACACTAGCCTAGCTATGTTTTTCCTATTAATGTCAGGAGCAAAAACACAACACGTCCTCTCATTAAGAAAGCAAGGTTGTTATGAGTCTAAAATGGCGGATTCCGAGTAGCTGGGAGGGTCTGTGAGGGAGTGTCTGATGTTGATTGGCTCTAATGTGTCAGATGGCTGTGACATACAGGGTCAAAGTTTCCTCAATGATGACACATAGGGGCGGATCGACACAAACGCGAACAAGCTATGTTCGCTGTGAACCGTTCGGGACATCACTACACTTGTATTTAGAGGACGTTGAATAGTGCAAAAAAAAAAAAAAAAAGAGACTTGGTAAACTTTTAGGAGATGTAACTCCCTGGCCATCAGGATGTGTAAGGCTCTGTAATGTAAAAATCGGATATCATGATTAGGTTTGTGTGTGCACTCACTCTGCAGTAAAAAACAATGAGAATGTGATTTAAAGTAAAATTGTCACAAGGTGTCCGAGTGTCATTTTCTTTTAGCATTAACACATACCAAGTAAATGTGAAGCAAGTAACATTGGCAGAGGAAGCAGGAGGGCATAGTAAAATTGAAAACAAAAACAGTTCACCTTGCACTTTGTGATAAAACTGGTAAGGTTGAATCTGTAGCAAATACATTATCTTGCACAGCATTTTGCAGAGAATCTGGCTTGCTGACCATAAATTGATAGATATACAGCACATACTATTGGTGTATAAAATATATTAATTGGACTTATTCTACTTCAAGACTGTTTTCCTTTGTGTGTACACGTTTTTTCCCTTGCTAATCCCAGCTACCTCTACAAGAAGTAAAAGGAATTCCAATCCGAGAGAAAGCAGGAAGGACATGACTCTTCCCTGCTTGATGAGCACATTTTTTCTTTGGTAAAACACTGAACTTTATTAAAGCAACTTTAAAATAACTTACTGAACGCTTAGTGACTACCAGGAGACACAGGTGCTAACGGAGGGTGACGTCATCTGACGTGTTTCTTACACGATTAATAAAAAAAAAAAAAAAAAAAAAAGTATGAACTTTTTAAATTGCTCCGTCTAAAGTGCTTCATATGTGCCTTCCAATATGAACTTTACTTCACCTCACCTTCGGCCAGATTACGAGTTTTGCGTTATGAGCAGTTCGGTAATAACTTGCAAGTTATTTACACCGCTCACCTTTAATAGCGCTGCTACTACAGGTTTGCAAAAACCCGGCGTTAGCAGGCAATATGGCAGCATTGAGCTCCATACCGCACACAAATACCAGCGCTGCTTTGAGCTGGTTTTACGTGCTTGTGCACGATTTCCCCATAGACATCAATGGGGAGAGCCAGCTAAAAAAAAAAAAACCTAACACCTGCAATAAAGGAGCATAAAGCTCCGTAACGCAGCCCCATTTATTCCTATGGGAAAGAAAATAATGTACGTTTACCCCTAACACAAAACCCGAGTCTAAACACCACTACTCTGCTGCCCCCGACAGCGCCGCCACCTACCTACACTTATTAACCCCTAATCAGCCGCCCCCAATGTCGCCGCCACCTACATAAATTTATTAACCCCTAATCTGCCGCCTCCAACATACTAAAGTTATTAACCCCTAAACCTCTGACCTCCCACATCACTAACACTAACACTAAATAACTATATTAACCCCTAAACCTAAGTCTAACCCTAACTTTAATGTAATTCAAATAAATCTAAATAAAAAATTACTATCATTAACTAAATAATTCCTATTTAAAAATAAATACCTATAAAATAAGCCCTAAGCTTGCTACAATATAACTAATAGTTACATTGTAGCTAGCTTAGGTTTTATTTTTATTTCACAGGTAAGTTTGTATTTATTTTAACCTTTTAATGCCGTTATATTCCGTCACAACGGCACTGGGCTTTAAAGTCGTTATGACGGAATACAACATCATTGCAAACGGCTGTCCTGAAGCCTACAAGGCTTGCAGGATTTGATCGCGGTCTGGAGGGCATTCCTAGCATCTTAGGGACGCCCCCCCCAGACCCGATCCCATAATTGAAATCTCGCGATCTTTTGCACAATCGCGTAATTTCAATTTGTCTACATCGGAACGCTGTTCTGATGTAGACTTTTTAACCCGGTCATGAAAGGGTTAACTATGTAGATTTGTTAGTAAATAATTATTAACTATTTACTAGCTACCTAGTTAAAATAAATCCTAACCTTTCTTACAGTAAAACCTAACATTACACTAAAATTAACTAAATTACATTAAATACAATTAACTAAATTACAAAAAAAATAAACACTAAATTACACAAAATAAAAAAGAAATGATCAAATATTTCAACTAATTACACCTAATCTAATTGCCCTATCAAAATAAAAAAAGCCCCCCCAAAATAAAAACCCTAGCCTAAACTAAACTGCCAATAGCCCTTAAAAGGGCCTTTTGCGGGGCATTGCCCCAAAGAAATAAGCTCTTTTTCCTGCAAAAAATAAAATAAAATACAAACAACCCCCCCAACAGTAAAACCCACACAACCAAACCCCCCCCAAATAAAATCTTATCTAAAAAACCTAAGCTCCCTATTGCCCTGAAAAGGGCATTTGGATGGGCATTGCCCTTAAAAGGGCATTTAGCTCTTTTTCGTTGCCCAAACCCCTAATCTAAAAATAAAACCCACCCAATAAACCATTAATAAAACCTAACACTAACCCCCGAAGATCCACTTTCAGTTTTTGAAGACCGGACATCCATCCTCATCAAGCCGGGAGAAGTCTTCATCCAAGTGGGCAGAAGTCTTCATCCAGGGGGCATCTTCTATCTCCATCCTTCTGACGTGGAGCAGCTCCATCTTCAAGACATCCAGCGCGGAGCATCCTCTTCTTTCGAATCCTCTTGAAGAATGAAGGTACCTTTAAATTACATCATCCAAGATGGTGTCCCTTGAATTCCGATTGGCTGATAGAATTCAGAATGTTTTTTATGAATGTGCTAAGAATGTTTTTTAGTTTTCCCGTATGAACTTGGTGCTATTTACAATTACTATTATGAATTGCAGTGTAATGATCATATTAGCTTTAAAGTATTAAATATTTTTCAAAGTGGTTTTAAAAACTTAGACTGAAATGCTTAGCTGAAAAGACTTTGAATCATAGTGATTGGAGCATTTAACCAATAAGAACAAACTATTAGCTACGTAAGGAACTCTTTACCCATTGTCGATACATTTCCTCTTGAGAAAGACCGCAGTGGCGGTAGAAAAGCTTTGAGGCTACAATTGGTACACCCGAGGACCCGTAGAAGATTCACCCTGCATTCACCTCTCAGCCAGGCTATTGAGATTTACGCTACTGGCCATAGTCACACGTGGGACGTGAGGATGTATGCTGTGAGCGTTGAAGATTGAGACACGCTGGAGGAGGACGTTGGGATTCATAGATGTGCAATAAAGACTGTTAACATTGTAAGTGCAATACAGTAGTGTTGTGTGTCTATTTTCAATACTCTACTGTTGATTCTGGTTGTGCTTCATTTTCCAACAGATACTTTAGAGAGACAAAACTGAGACAAAGCTGATTCTTATCAAGAACAGGCACCATCCAGCTGTCAGTGGAGAGATCAAAGGTAATAAAATATAGAAAATTTGTATATAAAAAAAAATAATTATAATAATATATGTATTTATATATTTTTTTAATAATATATATATGTAACGGTACCAACAGGATACCAAGGGTTAACACCAGGGAACAATGTCCTGCATAGGGAATCAGCAATTCACAACCCAGCCAGTTTTCAGGTTTAAACAGAATGACATTTATTAAAAGGCTATGCCTAGTATTTATGCAGGTTTGACCCCCCAGATCGGGGGGGTTGAAAGAATGTTGTAAATTAGATGGAGGGAACACGCCCTTGACATGATACAATAGATTTACCTTGCTTAAGCTGATAACAATTTAAACACAAGACACATTTGGCTTTTCTTATCACCTAAGCATTTGCTCTCTGAGGGTGATTAAACAATGGACTGTTTATCAATAACATTAATGACAGTGCACAATAGCTGAGGCTAAAGCTGAACACAGTTAACTCCTTCAGTGCTGACCGAAGGGTCTGTCACATCTACATAGCACAATATACAGCCTATAGAAAACCTTTCTTACGTTATAGTCCAGAAGTGGCTAGGTTTGCCACAATGCTCCCCCAGAACCAAGCCGGCATACACAGTCTGATCCCAACGGATCGGCTTGGGGATGTCCGGGGCAACAACTTTCGGCTCAAGTAAGCTACGGGGTGTTCTCCGCCATCTGCTCCAACTTGGCTCAGTACTGCCCCCACTCCAAACATGGAAGCATCTCTTCCCGGAGGGACTGGGCTTGGGTAGTCACAGGGTTAACATCAGCGGGATCCATGGGAGCATAGGCAGAAACAAGGGGGGCCAAGTCATTTCCAAGGAGAACATCAGCAGGTAAGTCCTTCTTGACCCCCACATTCACAAGTCTAGCGCCCACTCCCCAATCCAAATGTACCCTGGCAACAGGTAGGCGGAACACAGTGCCCCCTGCTACCCTCACAGCCATAGTGTCTCCTGTGTGCTGTTTCTCAGACACCAAGTTCTCTTGAAGCAAGGTCATGGTAGCACCAGTATCCCGTAGACCACTGACCTCCTTCCCATTCACTTTAACCCGCTGCCGGTTATTCCGGTGGGCAGCTTGCACGGGGTCTGCTTCATGTAGGCTGCCCCAGCATTCTGGCGCCTCTACGTAGTGGGCCGCAGGCTGAGGATTATGTGGGATTCCGCCGGCGGGTCTTCTCCAGGACTGTGCTTGATTTGCTGCGTTTAGGGGACACTCTGGTCTTTTGTGCCCTAGTCGCTTACATCCAAAGCACCGAATAGGTTGTGAGTAGCCCTGTGAATTGAACCGGGCTCTCTGAGGGTAGTTCGTGGCCGGAGGCCGTGTGGTATAGCGGTGCGCCGGGGGCTGGTAACTGGCAGCTGCTGGGGTGACTGGGGGTCTGTACTCCACTCTAGCAGTGGGCAATCGGTATACCGCTCCCCCTGCCCCTCGTACTGCCACGGATCCGCCCATGTGTACTGTATCCGGCACCAAATGGGGAGCTATCAGGGTTAAAGTAGCTCCCGAATCTCGAAGTCCCTGGACCTCCTTCCCCTCTACGGTCCCCAGCTGGCGGTGATGTTGCCAGTTATCGGCGGCCCGGACCGACATCACTTCATGCAGAATTCCCAGGGGTTCCTCGGCTTGGGTGCTCAACACCTCATGAGCGGCTGGCTCCGTTTGGTAATGGTGAGCAGCCGCCCTTGGGGCCTGGTTCTGTCTGACCTGGTTCCAAGCTTGTCTGCTCCGATTTTGGGTGCACTCATGTGCCATATGTCCCCACTGCTTGCAGGTGTGGCATTGTATATTCGCCCGTCCGTTGTTAGGCTGTAGTCCATGGTGCCTCCTGGCATCAAAATGCTGGTCTGCTAATCTGGCTGCTTCGGTTAAGGTGAGGGGTTTTCGATCTCTCACCCATTCTTGGGCTTCTGGGGACAAGCTGTTAAAGAATTGCTCCAACAGCATCAGTTGTCGCAATTCTTCCATGGTGGTAGCTTGGCTGGCCTGTATCCACCCTTGAGATGCTTGATCCAGCTTGTGGGCCCACTCTGCATGTGAATCTCTTTCTGGCTTGCGCAGGCCTCTAAACTTGCGCCGGTATGCCTCTGAGGTAATGGCATATCTTTCCAAGATCTCTCTCTTCACTTTAGCGTAATCCTTGCTGTCCTCCCTGGGTACAGCGCGATACGCTTCCGCTGCTCTACCGGCTAGCTTGCCTGCTAGCACCGGCACCCATACGGACTGCTCCAAATCATGTAACTCACACAGTCTCTCAAAATCCTGTAAATACCCATCGATCTCATCCTTCTCCTCACAAAACATTTTAAATGCATGGTATGGGATTTTGGGTCTTACTGGGTTGCTGAGTGCGTCCAAAATGGATTCTGCTCGGGAGGATGCATTCCGCGGACTGTGTGCCATCACGTACTCCTGCACATCTGCCATTACCACGGATAGCATATCCCGTGGTACAGGTTGGGGTAAAAATTCCAGCCTGGTCCTCATTTCCCTCTGGTATAGGGTCTCCTCCATGGCTGCTGGAGGCGTAGCGCTGCAAGCTCTGTCTCCCTCCATCAGCTCAGCAATTATTATAGCCTTGGGTTTGCTGCTGCCTATCTTTCCCCTGGCTTCTAGCAGTTCCTTTAACGTTTGTCTCTTTAGCTTAGAATAATCCATCTCCATTCACTTTGGTCCCTGGTACTCCTTCCATCTTAGTCAGTATTGTAGTAATCCCCCTCTTCCTGAGGTTACTGGCTTGTGTAGTTGCTCTTCTGGGCGATAAGGTTCATTCCGTCGCTTGCCACCAATTGTAACGGTACCAACAGGATACCAAGGGTTAACACCAGGGAACAATGTCCTGCATAGGGAATCAGCAATTCACAACCCAGCCAGTTTTCAGGTTTAAACAGAATGACATTTATTAAAAGGCTATGCCTAGTATTTATGCAGGTTTGACCCCCCAGATCGGGGGGGTTGAAAGAATGTTGTACATTAGATGGAGGGAACACGCCCTTGACATGATACAATAGATTTACCTTGCTTAAGCTGATAACAATTTAAACACAAGACACATTTGGCTTTTCTTATCACCTAAGCATTTGCTCTCTGAGGGTGATTAAACAATGGACTGTTTATCAATAACATTAATGACAGTGCACAATAGCTGAGGCTAAAGCTGAACACAGTTAACTCCTTCAGTGCTGACCGAAGGGTCTGTCACATCTACATAGCACAATATACAGCCTATAGAAAACCTTTCTTACGTTATAGTCCAGAAGTGGCTAGGTTTGCCACAATATACACGCTTTGTTTTGTGTGTGTTGCATACATTCCTTGGTTTGCGTCACGCAGGGCTGCCATCAGGGGGTGACAGGGGTGACTCCTGTCAGGGGCCCAATGGGCAGGGGGGCCCCATGAGGCAAAAACTTAAAATTAAAAAAAATAAAAAAATAAAAATTTTGGCAGCCACCAGTGGGTACTACAGCAGAGTACTAATTGAGCATGGGAAATGTTATTACAAGGAGTAAACTATTAGCCTTTGAGACAGACTTGGCACTTTGTTTGTACAGCGTGTGCCTGAGTCAGACGGCAGATCACTTTCATTGGCAGAGGAGGTAGGACTTATTTAGCAAATGTTTTTTATTTCTTTGTGCAATTTTGGATTGTAACTTCAGTGTGGTAGTAGTTGTATGGTGGGGCCAGGGTACCATAAAAACATTTTTTTAGCAGCAGTGTATTTATGATTATTTGACAATGCTGTAGAAATTCTATATTTAAAAACCATGCAGAAATGTTTCCTCCTCAATACACAAATGGTAGGTGCCCTTTTGGCAGATATGCATTTTTTTACCCTCAGACTAAGATTGCTCAGTGTTTGAAATGAGACAGGTTAACTTAAAACTGTTCAGTTTACACTACAGCTGACTTAATTTTGAAATACATACCAACAAGCCTAAATCCTGCATTTAACCAGATCTAATGGTATGAGTACCACAGCTTATGGTTCCACCAAGACCATATAGAGTACAGCATTTTCAAAATCCATAAGTACAGCTGACAGATGGGAACATTTGTACACTATATTTGAAGTGGTGCTCTTGGTTGGGGAAAATGTGGAAAAAACAAACATGTCAACCTTTTAAAAGTACTTTTCTTCACCTAGCCATCTACCCAGATCATTAATGTACAATTTTGAATTCACAAAATTATTTTTGTTTGTACATTTACAAATATGATTCTTTAAAAAGTGATCTCTTAATTTCTGCATTTTTTCATGCATGTCACACAACGCTGATTTAGGGGATGCAAGGTGCATAAATGTTTCCTCCTGTGAGTGTTCCTGTGGGTGTCTGTGTTTATGTCTTTGTGCTTTGGTTTGTGTCTATGAGTGTATATGTATTTTTTTCTGTGGGTCTCTCTGTGAGGGTGGGTGTATGTTTGTCTTTGTGTATTTTCTCTGGCTGCCTCTGTGAGGGTGTGTGTATGTTTGTCTTTGTGTATTTTCTCTGGATGCCTCTGTAAGGGTGGGAGTGTATGTCTATTTTATGTGGATGTGTCTGTGAGGGTGTGTGTGTGTGTGTGTGTGTGTATGTCTTTGTGTGTTTTCTGTGGATGTCTCAGTGAGGGTGTGTGTATGTCTGTGTGTTTTCTGTGGATGTCTCTGTGAGGGTGTGTGTATGTCTGTGTTTTCTGTGGATGTCTCAGTGAGGGTGTGTGTATGTCTTTGTGTGTTTTCTGTGGATGTCTCAGTGAGGGTGTGTATGTACTGTATGTCTTTCTGTGTGTGTCTGTCTTTGTGTTTTCTGCAAGTGTCTCTGTGCGTGTATATATATATATATATATATATATATATATATATATATATATATATATATATATATATATATATATATATATATATATATATATATATATATATCTTTGTGTGTTTTCTGAGGCTGTCTCTGTTGGTGTTTCCTTGGGTGTATGTGCAAGTTTGAGTTTGAGTGTGTGTGTGTGTCCATTGTCTGTTCCTTTTTAGGACATTTTGACCTTACTACTGATTATTCACATCTTTCTACAGACTTTGAGACTAATGAGACCTTTCCGGAAGGCAGTTCAGGGCCCTTCCTTACAGCCACTGCATGCTGTTGTCATAATTTAGTCGGCATCTTCCTTTATAAAAAGATAATCAGAACTCCATATTTTGTTTTCTAAATCTCTTTTTTTTTTTTACAAAACTTTAGTCTACCTCATTACTTGTCAGGTCAATGTAAACAAGTGCTGAGTGTATGTTTGGGTGTCGGCTAGAGTGTCTATATGTGAATCCTTATGTGTGAGTGTGTGTGTGTTTCAGTGTATGAGCGTGTCTGTGTGATTTTATGTTACTACCTTTACAACATTTCCAAGTTTAAATAGACACTTAAGAATAAAGTGCATATACGTTTTAGTCACTTGGTTAAAAATTGCACATGTCAAAGGGGGGGGGGGGGGCTGATCAATGGTTAAGTCAGGGGCCCCAAAATTTCTAGTGGCGGCCCTGTGAATTGCGTGTGCTGCATGTTTTTTTACCCCCTCAGGTCTGGTTACCATATTGTAATACCTACTGCGGGGTATAAAATGTAAGAATGTTGTCCTTTATTTTTATTTCTGGATTTGAAATAACTGTTCTCATTAAAATCATCGTCTAGAACATGCCCATAACAATATGCTGAGCCTGCAAGTAAAACTAATGTTATTTATGCTAAATATTGAAATGCTAACACAAGAAGCTATTTCATATACAAAATCTCTCTCTCCCTCCACTGGGAGATTAATCAGTGCTATTGTATTCTATTTATATAGCTTTCTCACAGAGAAAATGTTTGTTATTCATATTTTCAGTAGGGGTCGTGATACACCAGGCAAAAGTAGCTATTTAAAATAACAAATAAAATATGAAGTAGCTGTTTGCAAGCAGGTAAAAATTGACCATTGGGAACACAGTAAAGGGGAGAAAATGTTAAGAGTACAATGTAGCTTTAAGCTAGACTCACCTAACTAAGTTGCTGATCTACATTAGATCCCTTCTCTATCACTGGTTTCCATTAAGCTTTAGAATATAGTTCAAAATACTAACCTTAAAGGGACACTGAACCCAAATTTTTTCTTTTGTGATTCAGATAGAGCATTAAATTTTAAGCAACTTTCTAATTTACTCCTATTATCAATGTTTCTTCATTCTCTTGCTATCTTTATTTGAAAAAAAGGCATCTAAGCTTTTTTCTTAGTTCAGAACTCTGGACAGCAGTTTTTGATTGGTGGATGAATTTATCCACCACTCAGCAAGGACAACCTAGGTTGTTCACCAAAAATGGGCCGGCATCTAAACTTACATTCTTGCATTTCAAATAAAGATATCAACGGGGGCGGAGCCAGCCGAGCAATAATACAGACGCACATTTCAGTAGCTCTGTCTACATTCCATGTAAAAATTACATTTAAGGATTGTTCCAGCCTCAATATTTGTTATTTCATGAGGATTGTCTAAATATAAATGACCTGCACATCTAATTATACTATTGAATGCTCTGCCAAAGAGATGGATCTTTAAAACTTTTGTGAGTAACCTGTTGGCAGAGACTCCGGAATCGGCCATCTTGGGCCTATCTTTACTGTGTCCCTGGAGCCCTCTGCTATCCCTCATCATGTTACCTGCAGAGAAAATTATGGAGGAGATCCATCTCTTTCTTGACGGATGCCGTGACATGCTTGAGTGCTTACCAGGTCTAGCGCTCCAGGCTCTTCACACTCAAGAGCCCACTTGTGCGGCCATGCTGGGAGGTGGTGGCATTCTGGGGCCCCGGCGTCCCTCGCCTCCGGAGCGTGCTGTCCTGGAGGCGGAGAATAGAACTACTCTTACCGGCTCATCGAAGGACATACCTGGACGCTTCAATCTCCTGCAGCACCGCAAACTTCTCACTGTGCCCAGCAGCCGCATACAGTCACTGTTGTTTGCAGCTAAAGTATTCCAAGGAGACACGTACCTAACATTGGATGTGGCCTTCTCACCGCCGGACGGCTCTGTTTGGACTTACTCGAGTGCAGCTGCCCGCACTATAACTGCGCAGCGACCTGCAGATCTACACCGCCTCTATTCCGGCAAAGCTCAGTTGGCCCTTTTCATCTGCGGGCGGCAGCGGTCAGGCATCCCAGCCGGGCTGCACAGGTTGGGTATTGGCTAGAACTATCAGAACGGTCTGAAAGAGTCTCATACCAGGAGCGGTTAGAACTCTACCTATGTACACATAATTCTTCAAAAGCTAAGGACTAATATGGTGCCCCCTCTTTATTTACTATTTACTGTTTAGGTCTACCGATGCTGGCCTAACGGTCTGAAGTTTAGAAAACATATCTATCTGAGAGACTGGCTGTTTAAGGGGCTACCTACTGTTTTATATATGCCATTAGGCCAAGGCTTAGCCCGCTTGCCGCCATTTCAATTAGCATATTCTAGTTATGTTTAAATTGCCAGTATTGTAGTTATTTTTTCACTATATATTGCTTATGTTTGCTCTGCATTCAGTGCTGGGATAACTTGTATGCGTGCCTTATACATATCTGTGGTCTGTAATTTCTTTTATTGCCCCATCTGTATCCTGAGTGAATTTATATGAAACTAATGAGGAGCTGCACATTTAACTTACTCCATAAACATAATGTTTCAACCTCTAGGCTATGAGAGGGTCTCTTACCTTCTAATGTTGATGTTTGCATTCACAAGTTATATTTGAGTAGACTTCTGGTTACGTTCCAGTTATTGAAGTACCAGATAATAGTATTCATCATGCCTCATTTATAAATGCATAGGTGCCACAAGAAGGCTGTTAGTTAAGTTCCAGCTGACCGTCTATGGATCTTCTATATATATCTACATTTGCACTCCCTTGCTCACCCCATATAAGCAATAGACACGGAAGATTGAATTAAAATGCCCTTTGCTGTCCCCTACCATGATGAATTCTCCTAAGGCTTGGGTGTCTGCGGCCGGGATCCCTGAGCCTTCTCATCTGGACTCCCATAGACAGCATAGGCAACATAAATATGGTAAAGAGACCAATTGTTTAGAAGGGGAATATCAATATTCTTCATTAGAAATATGAATAACCCTTACAGGTAGTCCCAAATTTCTGCTTCTCATCAGACCTGTATATTACTATATGTAACCTATTATCCTCGCATTTCACAGGCTTCCTATCGCAGGCTGGCCCTGCATTTTTTATAATCTTATTGCACCGCAAACCATTCATTTATCTAGTGTTGAAGCTATCACAGTAAGACCCTTAGGCTTCTCTCTACAGGATACAACATTGTCTACTATACTTCCACCCAGCTCCTAATAATCCTCTAGCAATCCATGCACCTCTGAAACTCCTTCCATAAACCTAGTGCTCGGTCCATATATTCTGTATATCTCCCTCATACTACCACCTCCTCCCCCCCCCCCCACTTAAATATACCTCCTAGTTTAGGAGGGTTAAATAAGCGGCTAATCTTGTCTATGCCGCACTTCCATAACTCTTAATATTACCTACCAACTGAATATGTTAATCAGTTTCTAACTCATAGGATACTGTACCATTGTCGCAGCCACTACTGCATTCCTGTGTCTAACTATATCTTGCAATACAAAATATTAGTGACATTACTTTTCTCCCCAAGCCTAGCAAGATTAGATTGCCTAGCATTATTATCTTTTTTCACAAACCGAAGAAAAATAGCATTACAGAAAAATAACCTATAAAATCCGAGGTCATAATGATGAGATCCAAGAGTGGTCTCTCTTTTTCCTTTTACCTTCCCTCACTTACAGTTATTTCCCTTATGCTTGGTCCATGAAGGACCTCTAGTGTGGATTAGAGAAGGTTCCCTTTTATATAGGCATTGCATACTAACTTTGTTGTTTTGTTTATGTTTTATTATGTAACACTTTCAGAAAGCATACTGTATGCCAATTTTGCTATATACCTCTGTCTGTATGCCTATTTTGAGTACCTCAATAAAAACTGTTTAAAAAAAAAAAAAAATAAAGATATCAAGAGAATAAAGAAAATTTGCTAATAGGAGTAAATTAGAAAGTTGCTTAAAATTTCATGCTCTATCTGAATCACAAAATAAAAAATTTGGGTTCAGTGTCTCTAACATATGAAGCACTCAACAAAGACACTCCTAACTATATGTCCTCACATCTACAAATACCCCCTGCCCCGCCCTCTTTAATATAACTGACTTACTTCCCTCTCTCCTCAAAGACTTCTCAAGAGCTGCTCCTGTCCTCTGCACCTCTCTACCCCACTCCATCAGTCTCCAACCTTGTATAGTTTTAGGAACTCATAGAAAACCCACCTATTTAGAGGGGCTTATCAATTCTCCAATAACTGTTTATCATCCTAACCAAAATAAATCTTCAACTGCTTGACTCGCTGCTCCAATTACAATCCCCATGACAAGCTACCCCACACCTTATGTCTCTGCCCCCTACACTTGTACTAATTTGTTTTGTTTAGTCTGTTATGTATTTGTATTCTTACTTTTGTCCCTCACTTGGTAAAGTCACGTGCGTGAGCTCAATGTTATCTATATGAAACACATGAACTAACGCCCTCTAGTGGTGAAAAACTGTCAAAATACATTTAGATTAGAGACAGCCTTAGAGGTCTAAGAAATTAGCATATGAACCTCCTACGTTTATCTTTCAACTAAGAATACCAAGAGAACAAAGCAAAATTGGTGATAAAAGTAAATTAGAAAGTTGTTTAAAATTGTATGCCCTATCTGAATCAGTAAAGTTTTTTTTGGTCTTGACTGTCCCTTTAAGCTTGTAGTGTAAGAAGTTTTTTTCCTCCCATACAAACACCAGACAAGGCTTAGTGCAGTAGGTAGTAACTGACTTTAATGGTCAAGACACAGGGTTTTTATACAGTACAAGATGTGAAATGTAAACATGCAAAAGCCAAAATTACATACTGTACCCGCTCTCCCCCCTTGTGCCCAGATCCCACTGGGAGGTAGGGTTTCCTGAGCAAAGCAATTAGTCTTACCCAGGGGCGAAACTACAGGGGCTGCAGAGGACGCAATTGTGACTGGGCCCCCCAAGGGTGGGGGCCCAGCTTATACATTTTTTTTTTTTAATGAAAAATGTTGACCTGCCACTGCCTGCACTGATATCATGTGAGTGTGACATGATGCTTCACTAGTGTCTCTGACTACAGGGGTTAGTCTTTCTGTTTTACCCATTGGGGTGTGTATGTATATATATATATATATATATATATATATATATATATATATATATATATATATATATATATATATATATATATATATATTTGAAACCGCAAATTACAGACCTTGTTACTACAGCATGGGGGGGAGGGGGTAAACAGTGTCACTATACAGTACCACTATATACAGTATGGGGGGGCTGGACTATGCCACAGACTACTGTGGTCACTTTATAAAGTACTGGCGCAGGTAGGGTCAGGCCAGCTATCTCACCGGTAGATTACAGACTGTCACTATATACAGTACTGGTGGGTTAAACAGTGTCACTATATACAGTAATAGGGGGGTCAGACCATCTCACAGACTGTGGGCATAGGGTACATCCTTTTGCAGACATGTAATCTGATTCACATTTTTTTTTCTGTGTTAAATGTTTTTTAAAAAAAAAGTATCAAATTCACTTTTTTTTTTGAGGGGTGGGGGGGCCCATCTTAGATTCTTGCACCTGGGCCCTGTGGTTTCTAGTTACGCCTCTGGCCCTACCCCTTTTATGTCCAGTAAGTTTTAATGTCCAGTAACAGCAAAACACCTTGCTTCTAGAGGGAGCACCCCCAAAACAGGGATGGACTGCAAAATCAATTTATTTTGGACAAGTGTCTCTGTATGGTAATAACACAACACTCTGATATATATGATAATGGAAGGCATCTATACACTTATTTAGCATTATTATACAATGCAGCATGTTTATAACTATTTTGGTGTGTGTGGCAGGGAGTCCCCACTAACGTTTATGAAAGCTGCTAAAGTTTTGTATAGAGGGCAGTGGCTGTACAGTGAGATTTCAGCCAGAGGCTTCCAGATGTTATCGCTGTCCTCTCTGCCTCCCTATATTTCACTAAAGCCCCTTTCCATTCTAGCTATTATGCCACCATATATACCCCATACTATAAAGCCTACGTTAGGAAGCAAAAAATAAATATGCACATAAAAAAAAAAAAAAAAAAGAGAAAAAAAAAAAGAGAAAAATTATGTCATGCACCAAATTTGCATCCCAGTCGCCTTATCTAACCTCTATTGTAGCACTGGCCCTGAGAGTAAGTTTTTCTGCATTTTGCTTAATGTGAAGTAAGTACATAGCAAATTCTGTACCTCTTCAAATGTCCACACACATTTTAGTCACTTGGCCAAAAATTGCAAATGCCAAATTTTTGTTGCACACTT
The DNA here is from genome assembly GCF_027579735.1 of Bombina bombina. Taxonomy (NCBI): domain Eukaryota; kingdom Metazoa; phylum Chordata; class Amphibia; order Anura; family Bombinatoridae; genus Bombina; species Bombina bombina. The sequence continues at coordinate 410,713,148 of NC_069500.1, forward strand.
CTTAACAAATTATAGGAAACTTTGCATGCAGAGTACACACAGTGCATGAATGTTGCTTATCGCCACACAGGAAGTGGGGGCACATTGAATTAAATGTACATGGCGTTACACAAAGAGTCTAACCATTAGCGATAAGCAATAGCTACAAAGGTAGAATTTACCTATTTTCCTCCCACTTGTGTGGTATAATGATTTATTTATTTTTAATTTGTCAGACAAGTATACAATAATAAAAAAAAGGTTTGATTTGGTCTATATTATATTATAACAATTGAGGTTGCAAAGTGAATTCCAATGTAAAACAATGTATAACATCCTAGTAAAAAGTTGAAAGGATAACAACAATACCAATATGTAAATGAAATTCAAAATGTTAGGAGGTATACGATCATTGTTGCCATTTAGTAAGGCATAAGTTTATGTACATTTGGCCTTTGACAAAATAAGTGCATAATTAGTTCCTTTAACAAAAAGGCAAAATTAAAAAATGGATGACCCTGAATAGGTCTCTAATTGGGATTTCACTAGTTGAATATGTAAATCTTGCAAAAACAATGATGCTTATTTGAAACATGGTGCATTGACCATATATGTGTTAAAAATGTTTATAATTATTAGTAATAAAAATAACTTTAAAAAACTACAACAACAAAAAAAGTAGTGCAGTAAAGATGAAGGCTAAATTATTTACTTTGGAAAGTGAACAATATTGCCTGGAAGTGAAGACGATTTGGTCAGTACCATTCTCTGTTGTTTTTTTACCTTTTTCATCTCCTACATTCATGGCCCACTCCTGGTTTCGGCAGTATTTGTCTATATTGTCCAACACGCTCTGAGGGTTACCGTGTAATGCATTCTCTAGAACAAATTCAAGGATTCTCTGTTCTTTCATGTCCTCCATAATGAAATATATGATCCTTAGTTGTACTTCTTAACTTTGTAAGCTGAGCTGTAATACAAGAATACTACTAGTCAAAGTATCCACGTATGGCTGAGATTGATCAGTAAATTAATAACAGAACATAAGTAAACATTAAGAACTCAACCATTCTCTCTCATGCACGTGAAAGAACATCAATTAAAACATTTAATGAAAAGAAAAAAAAAAATCACTATGGGCCTTGTACCCAGACCTGTCTGGGGTTAACTGCCAGGGACTCTGGGGACAGTGCAGCTTCCTGAAAGTGCTATTGAGCACCCAGGGCTGTGCATGTTGCAGGGTCATGGGATGTTTACCCAGTCCAGTCTGAGAGTACAGCCCCCTTCCATGTTGTGTGTGTGTGTAGTGATGTCGCAAATTGTTCGCTGGTGAATAGTTCCCGGCGAACATAGCATGTTTGCGTTCGCCGCGGCGGGCGAACATATGCGGTTCGATCCGCCCCCTATTATTCATCATTGAGTAATACTTTGACCCTGTACCTCACAGTCAGCAGGCACATTCCAGCCAATCGGCAGCAGACCCTCCCTCCCAGACCCTCCTACCTCCTAGACAGCATCCATTTTAGATTCATTCGGAAGCTGCATTGTTAGTGAGAGGAGGGACAGTGTAGCTGATTTAGTAGGGAAATCTATAGCTAGGCTAGTGTATTCAGTGTCCACTACAGTCCTGAAGGACTCATCTGATCTCTGCTGTAAGGACAGCACCCCAAAAAGCCCTTTTTAGGGCTGTTTTTTTTTCTCCTGTGTAATCTAATTGCAGTTGCCTGCCTGCCTGCCAGCGTGTGTGTCAAGCTCACAGTGTATACTGTGCCCACTTGCCCAGTGCCACCACTCATATCTGGTGTAACAGTAGTGTAGATTTAAAAAAACAACACTTTTTTGACTGAGTTAAATAATCGCAATCAGTTTCCTTCACACGTGTGCGTTTCAGGGCCTGCCTGCCAGGGCACAGTGTCACCCCAGTGCAACTCATATGTGGTGTAACAGTAGTGTAGATTTAAAAAAACAACACTTTTTTGACTGTGTTAAATAATAGCAATCAGTTTCCTTCACACGTGTGCGTTTCAGGGCCTGCCTGCCAGGGCACAGTGTCACCCCAGTGCAACTCATATGTGGTGTAACAGTAGTGTAGATTAAAAAAAAAAAAAAACAACACTTTTTTGACTGTGTTAAATAATAGCAGTCAGTTTCCTTCACACTAATAATAATAATAATAAAGGGATTATCTATCTTTTAAAACAATAAAAATTCTGGTGTAGACTGTCCCTTTAAACGGGGAGTTTGGTCTGTCACTGTGAAGCGAGCGTAACCCTTACACTACCTGATCGATACAACATCATACCTGATGTTTTAAAGCACGTTGTTCCAAACAATTTAGCAATGTTAGGTGATTTATGCCCTTTATGGATTAAAACCAGACTCTGCATCAACTATGTAATTTTCCATGGGAGTTTTGCCTTGGATCCCCCTCCGGCATGCCACAGTCCAGGTGTTAGTCCCCTTGAAACAACTTTTCCATCACTATTGTGGCCAGAAAGAGTCCCTGTGGGTTTTAAAATTCGCCTGCCTATTGAAGTCTATGGCGGTTCGCCCGGTTCGCGAACAGTTGTGGAAGTTCGCGTCCGCGAACGCAAAATTTTAGGTTTGCGACATCACTATGTGTGTGTACCCATAGCTGCGAGTTTTGCAGGGTCATGGGATGTGTACCCAGTCTGGTTTGAGAATGCAGTCCATTATGTGTTTACGGAAATTACAAAGAGCCTGTGTCCCTCTTGTTTGTATCTAAGTGGGTTTGGTTTACGGCATGTATTGTGTGGCTGTAGGTTAGGGACCCAGGGATGAAGAGACAGTGTGGTCCTGGTCCTGGGCCTGGGTTACTAACAAAAACAATGTGTTAGTGCAAAAAGGATAAGCCCAAAAAAGTCAATTGGAGACTAAATCCCAACTCCAAATGTGCATAAGTGATCCCAGGGATTACTTCTCAGTGAAGATGAATGCTGCAGTCGAACTCCAAGGGTTAACCTCAAATAAGTCAGATTAATGCTGCCAATGGTGAAGTCCTGTGAGACTGCAGGGTTAATTCACATGTAAGTTGTATAATCACATACTGCAGAGCTTCACATCAAGCTCTAGATATAAAAGCAATGGGAGACTCCAGCAGGAGCAGATAGAAGTGAACTCAGATGAATGTTAAAACAATTTATTAAAACATGTTAAAATCACAGGGGTTTACAAATGTCTCTAATAATAATAATAATAGAGAGTGTACAGTGTGGAATGTTATAAGTGCATAATTACTGAATGGATTATGGTACCCGACATTTCATTACCTGCATTCCTTCACCTTTCCTTAGGTTTTTGACCTTTGAGAGGATAAAGGTTTCAGGATTTAGTAAATCTTTTTTTCATGCTGAGGAGCTTTAGGCAGGGGGCTTTTAAATACCAGAAGACACTCCCATCCTTCATAAATGCACATAACTCACTACAAAATCTACTTGTCTGTGCATAAGCTGACCATTTCTGTTTGTTTCCACATCCCACAATATTTACATAGCAGTAGATATGCTGGGTTTTTACTTGTGTTAGTCAGGCACATTTTTTTTACTTTTGAAGTTATGTTGAACAGTTGAAGTTATATTTTTTCCAGCTTGGTTAAGCTTGTAAGTTAACAGCAGCACTAAGAGCAAGCTGTCTACAACTTCCATCAGAAATGTAACTTAGAGAGATCTCTGCTGTATCTCAGCTAGTGATGGGCAAATGGGTTTATATTCCAATGTTATTGTAGAACATCGATTTACATAATCGAATGTTGATTGAAGAACGAATATTCTTAAATATTCTATATTCAAATGCTATTTACAGTTTTTGAAAATCACTTTCGAATGTTCATAATATAGATCGAATGTCCACATTCAAAATTTCAAATGTAACATTCGATTTAACAAATACTATTCAGAAGTTCAATAGTTCATGAGGTAGGGAACGTAGTAAACTGATACATATTTAGATACAAATATCAATTTGAATGTTTCTATTTCAAATATTGCATAATTTGAATAAGAAAGCATTAGAAATACTATTACATTAAACAAATATTAGAATGTTGTACAAACATTAGAAACAAATGAACGAGTTAAAATTGGTTTAATTTTTGGAATGTTGTGAAACATTTGCCCATCCCTAATCTCAGCCTGCTAATCTTGTACATCCTAGGCAGTGCTCTATAGACCTATGTTGCTCTGTTCCTCTCTGCTAATCTACAAAAGCATCACAGTGCTGTGTAGGCCTCTAAGTTTCTGCTGTAACTCAGTCTGCTAATTTACAACAGGCTACAAAGCCTCTTTGTTGCTAAAATTAAAAGCTGTATTTGTAGATCCAGTACTTGCCATGTAATGCTGTCATTATGTTTGAAAGTCTCCTATCTAATAAAAGATTCATGCTCAGAATGTGTTCAAGCTATTATGATGTCTAAAAAGATTTACACTGAAATGTCTGATGCTACTCTGCTCTTAACCAGGGAGTCCATAGTTCAACATATTAATACAATTTCCAGGGACACTTTGCAGCAGCCCAATCAATTAAAGGACCTTTAAATGCATAATCAAAAAATGCAATGCAAAAGCACTATGCATGAATTTCAAATGAGTAGTAGATATATTTCCAAGTTGGTTCAATTTTCCTCCCACCTTCATCATGTGATAGCCATCAGCCAATCACAAAATGCATATAAATATATACTGTGTACTCTTGCACATGTTCAGTAGGAGCTGCATGTGAAAAGACGCTGCACATTTTGATGCAGGAAGTGAAATGAAAAGTTGCTTACAATTGCATGTTCTATCTGAAGTTTTATATTGGCTTTACTGTTCCTTTAACTAAGCATTATATGGGAGTATTGAGAATGTTTTTTTATAACAGCCAATGTAAATTGCACACAACATGCACAAAATAAAGATTATTGTATTAAATCTGATCTGTAAATTGCAGGAGATTTACAGATTCAGTTCATTAAACTAGATAGATTGTTTTATTATTCTACTGTTCTAGTTTAAAGTGCAGGAGTCTCAGATGATATAAAACACAAGACTTACAAAGGCCTAATGCAGGTTAGCCAGGTGTCTAGTTTTGAACAGAACGGACCAGTATTTCAGCTGGCTGTCCAGTAAAACCGCTACAAAACACAAAGGACACTATAATTCTTCTTAAGTCCCCTAAGTGGCAGCTTAGTTTTTGATGCTTTACAGATATGGTTGTGGTCATATTCCAGAGAGGAAAATCATTGCTTTGTATTCCCAGTAACCATTGAGTTTTGGGAAAGGACGGTTATAACCACATCTACCACTTTGCTAGATCCTTAAAAGGTATTGTGCAAATAGTAGATATACAGACTAGCGCTTCACAGAGCTGCTAACAAGCGCTAGTCTGTATATCTAATATTTGCACAATACTTTTTCTTGCAGCCTTAAAGGGACAGTATACACCAATTTTCATATAACTGCATGTAATATACACTACTATAAAGAATAAGATGCAGATACTGATATAAAAATCCAGTATAAAACTGTTTAAAAACTTACTTAGAAGCTCTCAGTTTAGCCCTGTTGAAAAGGTAGCTGGAAAGCCCACTGCAAGTGGGAAATAAGACACTCACCCCCTCCCCCTTCTTTTGCATATGAAAAGACCCTTTACACAAAACAGGAGCAAGCTGGAGTAGGTATCCGACGGTATTCTCCTAAAACTTTGGGGTTTGGTTAGGAGTCTGAAAATCAGAGCAATGTTATTTAAAAATAAGCAAAATTATACATTTAAAAAAAAAACAACAAAAAACAAAAAAAAAAAAACACACCTTTATGGGCTATATAAATAGATCTACAAAACATTTATGCAAAGAAAAAAAATGAGTGTATAATGTCCCTTTAAGGGAAGGCTGAGTTTATACAGACCAGCAAACTAACAAATAGGTTTGCGCTTGGGTTTACTATTTTTTTTTTATATAGATCCTTAAAGGGATAGTCAACACTAAAATTGTTATTGTTTAAAAAGATAACGCCTTTACTACTCCAGCTTTGCACAACTAACATTAATATACTTTATAACAGTTAAACCTCTAGATTTCGGCCTGTTTCTAAGCCACTTTAGACATCCTCTTAATCACATGCTTTTTTATTTGCTTTTCACAACAGGAGACTGCTAGTTCATGTGGGCCATATAGATATTGTGCCCACGCACGTGGGTTCTGCACAACACAGCTAAAATGCAAGTCAATAGATAATAAATAAAAATTCATATGATCAGGGGACTGTCAAAAGAGGCTTAGATACAAGGTAATCAGAGGTTAAAAGTATATTAATATAACCATGTTGGCTGTGAAAAACTGGGTAACGGGTACTAAAAGGGATTATCTATTTTATTAAACAATAACAAAACATTTTTAGTTGACTGTACCTTTAATTGTAGTCCAGTGTTTTCATGAAGGACAGCTAACAGCCCTAGATTCATTTCTTATTGGCGCACAAACATTCACATCAGGACAGATACTTACATTGTGCGGGAGACTTTTACATTGATTTATCACAGCACAAGATGCTAAACACAACCAGGGCTGTCCCTGGAAAATTGGTAAAAGTAAAATGGACGAATAGCTTGTTTTTTTAAGCTGGGAAAAGGCTGTTATATTTTATCTGGCAGTAGTGTTACACAATACACCTGGCTTTTAACCAGCTTTAATAGATTGCTCAGGAGTAAGTAGCAGGTTTGTAGCCAATGGTTGTTTAGTGATTTGATCAGCTGGTTTCTTTTTACCTTTACTCCTTTATGTTTATTGATATTGTGGAACTGCAGTGCCATATGCTTTAAGATCTATACCATATTTCCTGTCATGTAGTGCACGTTACCTATCTAAATATATCTTTAACAAAACATAACATGAAAACACAGCACATTTGAGAATAGAAGTAATTTGGAAACTTTTTTTTTTTTAAATTGAATTATATGAATCATAAGAAGAAAAAAAATGGGGTTCATGTCCCTTTAAATAACATTTTAAGCATGTGATTTTTTGTAAAAAATAATAATAAAGAGTCTGTCACATTCTCCCATAGAAGATGAAAAGCAAATTTCCCCACAAATGACCTAACCCAGCTAAACTATAGAGCAGTGGGCACACACATATACAGCTAGCCCTAATAAATCACAATAAAAATACCCACCATCGTTTAAAAGTGGTTTTGCAAACAATTAATGAAGTGACAGTTTTAAATTCTTTTTAAAAACCATATTGAAATCTCAATAATCCAAATGCAAAGGAATCACATATTATCCTTTTATAATTGCACAAAACAGAACTAAAATCTCTGATCAAGTAACAACTTGATACAAGCTAGGAATAAAACCTAAAAACAACAATGCAATGGATTAACAACAATAAAGTACTTGTCTGTCTCTAATAATTCCATTCAGAGGGCAGAACACATAAGCCAATTATCCGTTACAACAGGGAGTGTCCTAAAAAAAAAAAGCTAACAATGTATTCAAAAATAAAATTAAAGGGACACTGAACCAAAAAAAAATTATTTTGCGATTCAGAAAGAGCATGGAATTTTAAGCAACTTTCTAATTTTTTTCCTATTATCAAATTTTCTTCATTCTCTTGGTATCTTTATTTGAAATGCAAAAATATAAGTTTAGATGCCGGGCCATTTTTGGTGAACAACCTGGGTTGTTCTTGCTGATTGGTGGAAAAATTCATCCACCAATAAAAAAGTGCTGTCCAGAGTTCTGAACCCCCCAAAAAAGCTTAGATGCCTTCTTTTTTTAATAAAGATAGCAAGAGAACAAAGAAAATTTGATAATAGGAGTAAATTAGAAAGTTGCTTAAAATTGCATGCTCTGAATCACAAAAGAAAAAATTTGGGTTCAGTATCCCTTTAAGATACTGAGAACTCACTGCTTAGTATGAAATTCTGTGTTCAAACTGGGAAAGCTTCAGGTGTATGAGTTTGTAAGCCCCCTGTCACATGATTTGTAAGCATCAGTATCAAGTCCAGTATCCATCCCCTCAGCCAACCTCTAAACACGTGGCCATAAAACACAACACTGAAATGCACATTCACTTACTTTAGATTAAGCTGAAAATATCCTCCAGCACCCTTACTAGATCATGCAGCAGGGACAGTAAAAAAGTTATTTTAAAATGAATATTGTTTCTAGGCACTTTGAAATAGCTGCCAAGCTCCACCCACTGATGACATCATGATCTGGGCTGCATTAAAGGCTTCACTAGTTACAGAAATCTCACCAATTGGATTCAACAGACTGTCAATGCTATTCAGCAGAGTGCATAGATGCAGCCCAGATCGTGATGTCATCAGTGGGCAGAGCTTGGCAGCCATCTCAAAGTGACGAGAAACAATGGTCATCTTAAAATAACTTTTATAACTGTTACTGCTGCATGATATAGAACGGGTGCAGGGGGATATTTTCAGCATAATCTAAAGTAAGACTTTAAGAGGACTAAGGTGTAGACTGTCCCTTTAAAATAAGTGTTTTCTCCAGTGAAATGTATCACTGCTTAAGAAATAGCTTTTTAGGTGTATGGAGCATATTTACATATGTCTCACACACCCTCATTTGAACAGTGCTCCTGCTCAGTGAGAAAGCTGTTACTTGTGTTAATAAGCAACAATAGTAATTAAAGGGACAGTCAAATCCAAAATAAACTTTCATGATTCAAATAGGGCATGTCATTTTAAACAACTTTCCAATTTACTTTTAGCACCAATTTGGCTTTGTTCTCTTGATATTCTTAGTTGAAAGCTAAACCTAGGTAGGCTCATATGCTAAATTCTGTGACCATGAAAGCCGTCTCTTATCTGAATGCATTTTTACTAATAGGGCGTTAGTTCATGTGTGTCATATAGATTACATTGTGCTTATGCACGTGGAGATACCTAGGACTCAGCACTGATTGGTTAAAATGCAAATCTGTCAAAAGTACTGAAATAAGGAGGCAGTCTGCAGAGGCTTAGATACAAAGTAATCACAGAGGTAAAACGTGTATTATTATAACTGTGTTTGTTATCCAAAACTGGGGAATGGATAAAGGGATTATCTATCTTTGTAAACAACAAAAATTCTGGTATTGACTGTCCCTTTAAGTAATCACCTTACAAAGCATGCTCTCTGAGCAGCCAAGGTGGTTGAATGCAAGTGCGCGAGGCATATAAACATATGCTCTGTGAACATTAAAAGATAGCACTAAAACAGTATTAACTTTTACTAAAAATCATTAAGCTTATTGCTTGAATACTAGCACAGACCCTCACAGCATGTGTGCGTATGCCACTAGGAAAAAGTAAAAACTTTTACTAGAAGCATTTTGCTATGAAAAATGCTTCTATTTAAAAATCGAAATGCACCTATGCTCATTTTATTTTTACATTTCTATCTCTTTAAAGGGATAATATAGTCAACAATAAACTTCCATGATTCAGATAGTGCATACAATTTTAAGTAACTTTCTAATTTACTCCTTTTATCAATTTTTCTTTGTTCTCTTGGTATCTTTATTTTAAAAAGCTTGAATGTAAGCTTAGAAGCCGGCCCATTTTTGGTTCAAATCCTGGGTAGCGCTTGCTGATTGGATAGCTACATTTAGACACAAATCAGCAAGCGCTACCCAAGTGCTGAACCCTTTAAGTATTATTTATGTTGTAAAAAATATTCCAACATTCTCAGAATTTAGTGTTTTAATTCAGTCCTAAATGTCATGGGATAGGCACAGACAAAGGCTGTGGAGGACATTTACCAAAGTACAGACCTTAGTGAAGGACACCAAGGTACATTTGAAATTAAAAACATTATTTTATAGTTCTTGGTGTTATTATACTGATGCAGATACCACTGATCCTATAACCAGCCCTTCTCTGGCTATACCCATGAGCCAGTGTCACTACTGTGTCATTATATAGTGCTGGGTGTTATACTGATGCAGATACCACTGATCCTATAACCAGCCCTTCTCTGGCTATACCCATGAGCCAGTGTCACTACTGTGTCATTTTATAGTGCTTGGTGTTATTATACTGATGCAGATACCACTGATCCTATAACCAGCCCTTGTCTGGCTATACGCATGTGCCAGTGTCACTACTGTGTCTTTGTATAGAGCTTGGTGTTATTATACTGATGCAGATACCACTGACCCTATAACCAGTCCTCCTCTGGCTATACCCATGTACCAGTGTCACTACTGTATCATTATATAGCGCTGGGTGTTATTATACTGATGCAGATACCACTGACCCTATAACCAGTCCTCCTCTGGCTATACCCATGCACCAGTGTCACTACTGTATCATTATATAGCGCTGGGTGTAATTATACTGATGCAGATACCACTGATCCTATAACCAGCCCTCCTCTGGCTATACCCATGAGCCAGTGTCACTACTGTGTCATTATATAGTGCTGGGTGTTATACTGATGCAGATTCCACCGATTCTATAACCAGCCCTCCTCTGGCTATACCCATGTGCCAGTGTCACTACTGTGTCATTATATAGTGCTGGGTGTTATTATACTGATGCAGATACCACTGATTCTATAACCAGCCCTTGTCTGGCTATACGCATGTGCCAGTGTAACTACTGTGTCTTTGTATAGAGCTAGGTGTTATTATACTGATGCAGATACCCATGTGCCAGTGTCACTACTGTGTCATTATACTGATGCAGATACCACTGGCTCTATAACCAGCCCTTGTCTGGCTATACGCATGTGCCAGTGTCACTATTGGGTCTTTGTATAGAGCTGGGTGTTATTATACTGATGCAGATACACATCCAGTATTTCACTCAGGCTTTATTCCATAACATATCACCCAATATCACTAGCATTCTCTTGACAAGCCACTAACTTTATTCACACTACATATTTTTTTTATTCCTATTATTTAATCAGAACGAAAAGATATACTAAGGTTGTGGCAGACACTGCAAGGGCTAGTCACGGACACCAGTGTCTGTGTACGGACACCTTGCCTATACTGAGGTGAGAAAATAAAGTCTGTTGCCTAAAACATAATAGTAATTTCTTCCCTTCTGGGGAAAAAAAAAAGTTTAAGCCAAATAAGACACATATATAAACTCTTCATTTAGCATACTAAATACTAGCAGCACCAAAATCCAGTTTAGCATACTAAATACTAGCGGCACCAAAATGTAGTTCTCAGGCTGCACATTATCCGGGAGTTCATTATCTCTTTGTTTCAACATAAATAAAGTGAAGAGACATAAAAGTGCAAAAAGAAAATGCCTTAATGTGATAGAGCATTTTACACTGCTGCTTGCATATAACTTTGTGCAAAGAGGTTAAACACATAGTTAAAGGGACAGTCAAGTCCAAAAAAAACTTTCATGATTTAAATAGGGCATGCAATTTTAAACAACTTCCCAATTTACTTTTATCACAAATTTTGCTTTGTTCTCTTGGTATTCTTAGTTGAAAGCTGAACCTAGGAGGTTCATATGCTAATTTCTTAGACCTTGAAGACTGCCTCTAATCTGAATACATTTTGACCACTAGAGGGCATTAGTTCACATGTTTCATATAGATAACATTGAGCTCATGCACGTAAAGTGACCTAGGAGTGAGCACTGATTGGCTAAACTGCATGTCAGTCTGTCAAAAGAACTGAAATAAGGGGGCAGTCAACAGAGGCTTAGATACAAGGTAATTACAGAGGCAAAACGTATATATTATTATAACTGTGTTGGATATGCAAAACTGGGGAATGGGTAATAAAGGGATTATCTTTCTTTTTAAACAACAAAAATTCTGGTGTTGACTGTCCCTTTAAAGTCAGCTCTAGAGCAGTTATGTGTTATTGGGTGCTAGCTGGACACATCTGGTAATATCTGTGTGAGACAGGCAGCTAAAGAGGATGACATTTCTTGATTGTGTATTACTGACCACATGGTAGCAACTGCAGAGATAACTTACATATCTGTTTGAGTTACAGGCATAAAATGATTGGTCCCTGTATGTTACAGGCAGTTACAGTTGAACAAATGACTGATCTGTATGTGTTATTGGTAGCAAGGGACTACAATTACTGGTCTATGTTTATTACAGAATAAAGGGGTAAATTATTTGTCTGTACTAACAAATTACAGCATGTTATTTCCCCCCACTAGAATATCCCTTTAAGAATAGATACATTTTGAAGCATACACATAATAACTAGTAACAGAGGCTGCACCTATAAGATACAGTAGATTTGTATTACAGTACTCACCAGTGGCTGAACCCTTCAGTGCTACATGTAAAGTGTGATCATTCCTTATAGAGAAGGAGTAAATTACTGACAGTTTTAAACCTCCCACCACCTGGGTGTGGCCTCACAAGAAATAATTAAAGGGACAGTAAAGTCAAAATTAAACTTTCAGGATTCAGATAGGGCATGCAATTTTAAACAACTTTCCAATTTACTTCTATTATCTAATTTGCTCAATTTTTTAGATATCCTTTGTTGAAGAAATAGCAATGTACATGTGTGAGCCAATCACACAAGGCCTTTATGTGCAGCAACCAATCAGCAGCTACTGAGCATATCTAGATATGCTTTTCAGCAAGTGATATCAAGAGAATGAAGCAAATTAGATAATAGAAGTAAATTTTTGTTACAATGACACGCTCTTTCTAAATCATGAAAGAAAAAAATTGGGTTTCATGTCCCTTTAAGATAGATTATTATGAGCTCTGCTGCTTTTCTTCAAAATATAACGTGAAATCAGAACTCTTGTTTAGTTGTTTTTTTGCCAGTATGATTTTTTGTCTTTGTATCTATATTTACAGTCAATACTCCCTTTATTCTCCCTTATGGTTTAGGTGTTTTTTTTTCAATTAGCTATTAAGAATTTACTTTTATGTCACAGACTTGTAATTGCTTTTGTAATTACATATTTGTCAAGCGTTATAAAAGCAGTAACACAGACTTATAGTCCGTTTGATAGGCAGGATATATGTAACTAGTGAGGGCAATCACAAAATACTGGAATTGTAATAGGGTAATACACAATTGTAAAAATCCCCTTTGTACCATCTGTTTAACCCCAGCAAATCCCCTACTTAGCAGGGTAACACCAGTGAACCAATCCCAAGCAGCATAATATAGGTTCAGGAGTATTTTGCACTTTTACACAGAAAGGGTGGTTGGTTTATGGAATAAGCTTTCAGAAGAGGTGGTAATGACAAACACTTTGGGAACTTCAGGAATGCCTGTGAGAAGCATAAGACTATGCTACAAACTAGATACGTTTAGGACATTTTGGGCAGACTTGTTGGGCCTTTGGTTTTTATCTGCTGACAACATCTATGTTTCTTTACTAAAATTCTACTAACCAGGAACAGGGTGAGAACACAGCAAGCACATTGAGTCAACATTAAAATGAACCAAAAACATAAAATATACAGTAGAATCATACACAGAACAGTTAGGCAAACACTAATATGACATTAAAGAATAACATCTACAACTATATTTTCATAGGGAGCTATGAAATAACATTTTCTATAAATGCAAATTGGAAACATAACACCTACACTGTATTCATTACATAATGTAGCACATGGGAAGCAATCATGGAAAAGAGTGACATTATTGGGTGCAAAACAAGCACAGTTCTCCATTTGATATTCTGGCAATATTCTAGGTTGGAAGTACCTGTGTCCAGGAAGGCGTTTAAGGCTATAGCCAATTACAGACAAGAAGGAATTTAGTAGATGACATGAGACAAACACAGAAATATCTTTCTGGTTTTGAAACACCCTCTTATCCATGAGGATAACAACCAGTTCCTGGATAATCTAATGTTTAAAGTGAAGAGAGCTGAAGAATCCCGATCCAAAAGAGTAGAAATACTAAGGCATTGCCACTATATGTAGTAATGATTACCTACATCCCCACAAACTCTCCAACATAAAGGTCTGTTTGTTATCAAAATCTTGTGTGGGACAAGGTGCCAATGAAATACAACTTGCAGTATACCACGTGCATATTGATACAATGTAGGGCAGACCTAAGCTCCATTTAAGGAGATAATGGGAAATTCCCACATTTCTCTTCCAAAAAGGAGGAGCCTAAGCAAAATACTTGTAATGACAAGATATAGGTTTAATTAATTGACTGAAGATTCATCACTTCCTCTCCTTTAGTGTAAGATGTGAAATCATGTTTCCTAATTTTTTAAAGGGACAGCATACTGTAAAAGTTTGTTTCCCTTAATGTGTTTCCAGTTACTTTTTTACCAACTGCAGAGTATAAAATGTATGAGATTTGCTTTTTAAGGTTTATTTGTGTATATGAAATAACTGATTTTGTATTCTAAAGCCACAACCTAACAAAATGTGTTGAGCTTGTAGGTATAATCAGATCTCATTACATTATCACATTGTGCACATATACACGCTTCTTTATCTTATATCTGCCCGTAAACCAATCACCAATACTTGGAGAGAACAATGGAACATAATAATAACATAATATTGTATTACCTTATCTCTTCTATACCCCACTGGGAGTGTAATTTCTACTGGTTGTGTTAACACAGCTTGGGCTTAAGGCCAAAAACTTTCAGGATATTTGTGGATACCACAGGCTAAATCAACTATTTCAAATGCCAATATAAGGGTGATGGAAATACTTGTAAACAATTTAATACACTCCAGCAGGTAAAGTAGATTATTGGGAGCAAATTAAAGGGGAGAATTTTTTTTAGCAAATTGTCCCTTCAATATAATAATATTTTAATGAAACAAAATAAAGCACATCTATACTATAATCGCGTTTGTAACGCGTCCATCGGTGTCGCCAGTTGTGCATGCATCCTCAAAGGAATGTTGGCTGTGCGAGGCAGTCAAAAGAATATTGACTGCACGTGCAGCCAAAAGAATCGCTGCATCCCGGTGGATTCCGAAAATGACAGGGTGGTGAAAGAATCCACCGCAGACCCCCACATTGCAAAATAATAAAGTAATTAACCCCTAATCCGCAAATAACGTAATTAAAATATTAACCACTAAACCACCAAACTCCCACATCACAATAAACCTAATTAACCTATTAACCCCTAAACTGCCAAACCCCAACATCGCAATAAACCTAATTAACCTATTAACCCCTAAACCGACAAACTCCCACATTGAAATAAACCTAATTAACCAATTAACCCCTAAACTGCCAACCCCCCACATCACAATAAACCTATTAACCCCTAAACCACCAAAACCCCACATCGCAATAAACCTAATTAACCTAATAACTCCTAAACCGCCAATCACCCACAACACAAATAAATAATTTAATTACTAAGCCCCCTAACCTAACACCCCCTAAATTAACCCCAATACTAAGTTACATTTAAATAAAACCTAACATTAAATTACAAAAAAAAATCTAAAATTTAAAAAAATAAAAAACTCTAAAATTACAGAAAACAATTAACAAAATTATCAAAAATACATTTTTTTTTAAACCTAATCCCTATGAAAATAAAAAAGCCCCCCAAAATAAAAACACCCCCTAATCTAAACTAAACTACCAATAGCCCTTAAAAGGGCCTTTTGTAGGGCATTGTCCTAAGTTAAAGGGACACTGAACCCAAACATTTTCTTTCGTAATTCAGATAGAGCATGACATTTTAAGCATCTTTCTAATTTACTCCTATTATTACATTTTCTTCATTCTCTTGGTATCTTTATTTGAAATGCAAGAATGTAAGTTTAGATGCCGGCCCATTTTTGGTGAACAACCTGGGTTGTCCTTCCTGATTGGTGGATAAATTCATCCACCAATAAAAAATTGCTGTCCAGAGTCCTGAACCTAAAAAAAAGCTTAGTTGCCTTCTTTTTCAAAGAAAGATAGCAAGGGAACGAAGAAAAATTGATAATAGGAGTAAATTAGAAAGTTGCTTAAAATTGCATGCTCTATCTGAATCACAAAAGAAAAAAATTGGGTTCAGTGTCCCTTTAACCCCTTAATGACCGCAGCACTTTTCCATTTTCTGTCCGTTTGGGACCAAGGCTATTTTTACATTTTTGCGGTGTTTGTGTTTAGCTGTAATTTTCCTCTTACTCATTTACTGTACCCACACATATTATATACCGTTTTTCTCGCCATTAAATGGACTTTCAAAAGATACCATTATTTTCATCATATCTTATAATTTACTATAAAAAACATTATAAAATATGAAGGAAAAATGGAAAAAAACACACTTTTTCTAACTTTGACCCCCAAAATCTGTTACACATCTACAACCACCAATAAACACCCATGCTAAATAGTTTCTAAATTTTGTCCTGAGTTTAGAAATACCCAATGTTTACATCTTCTTTGCTTTTTTTGCAAGTTATAGGGCCATAAATACAAGTAGCACTTTGCTATTTCCAAACCACTTTTTTTCAAAATTAGCGCTAGTTACATTGGGACACTAATATCTTTCAGGAATCCCTGAATATCTATTGACATGTATATATTTTTTTTTAGAAGACATCCCAAAGTATTGATCTAGGCCCATTTTGGTATATTTCATGCCACTATTTCACCGCCAAATGCGATCAAATAAAAAAAATTGTTCACTTTTTCACAAATTTTTTCACAAACTTTAGGTTTCTCACTGAAATTATTTACAAACAACTTGTGCAATTATGGCATAAATGGTTGTAAATGCTTCTCTGGGATCCCCTTTGTTCAGAAATAGCAGACATATATGGCTTTGGCTTTGCTTTTTGGTAATTAGAAGGCTGCTAAATGCCACTGCGCACAATACGTGTATTATGCCCAGCATTGAAGGGGTTAATTAGGGAGCATGTAGGGAGCTTCTAGGGTTAATTTTAGCTTTAGTGTAGTGTAGTAGACAACCCCAAGTATTGATCTAGGCCCATTTTGGTATATTTCATGCCACCATTTCACCGCCAAATGCGATCAAAGTAAAAAAAAATGTTAATTTTTTCACAATTTTAGGTTTCTCACTGAAATTATTTACAAACAGCTTGTGCAATTATGGCACAAATGGTTGTAAATGCTTCTCTGGGATGCCCTTTGTTCAGAAATAGCAGACATATATGACTTTGGCGTTGCTTTATGGTAATTAGAAAGTCGCTAAATGCTGCTGCGCATCACACGTGTATTATGGCTAGCAGTGAAGGGGTTAATTAGGTAGTTTGTAGGGAGCTTGCAGGGTTAATTTTAGCTTTAGTGTAGAGATCAGCCTCCCACCTGACACATCCCACCCCCTGATCCCTCCCAAACAGCTCCCTTCTCTCCCCCACCCCACAATTGTCCCCGCCATCTTAACCCTTTCGTGACAGGGTTAAAGTGTCTACATCGGAACACCTGTTCCGATGTAGACAAATTGAAACTACGCGATCGTGCATACGATCGCGAGATTTCAATTATTGGATCGCATCTGGGGGGCGTCCCTACAACCCTAGGAACGCCCTCCAGACCGCGATCAAGTCCTTGAAGCGCAGAAGGCTTCAGGACAGCCGTTTGATATGACGTTCTATTCCGTCATAACGGCTTTAAAGCCCAGTGTAAATATGACGGAATAGAACGGCATAACGGCGTTAAAAGGTTAAGTACTGGCAGAAAGTCTGCCAGTACTAAAATAAAAGTTTTTTTTTTTAAAGAAAAAAAAAAAAAAAGCATATTTACATATGCTGTGTTTAGGATCCCCCCCCTTAACCCCCAACCTCCCTGATCCCCCCCAAAACAGCTCTCTACGCCTCCCTCTCAGCCTTATTGGGGGCCATCTTGGGTACTGGCAGCTGTCTGCCAGTACCCATTTTGAACAATCAACTGTTTATTATTATTTTTTTTTAATTTCTGTAGTGTAGCTCAATCGCCCCCCACCCCCCCACCACCTAAATCACACAAGGGCTTTTTTATTTGTCCCACTTTGTGTTTTGGGGACACATTTTTTCCGTAGTGTAGCGGTTCCCACCCGCTCCCTCCCCGTGCACGCGCCCGCCCCCGCCCCCTCGTGCACGTGCGCACGCCCGCGCGCGCCCCCGGACTCCCCCGCCCACGATCCCGCCCCCCTCCACATGACCAGGGCCATCGATGGCCGCCACCCACCTCCCATACCGGCTCCCACCCACCAACGATACCGGCCATCGATGTCCGGTGCAGAGAGGGCCACAGAGTGGCTCTCTCTGCATCGGATGGCCGTGAAAGGTTATTGCAGGATGCCTCCATATCGAGCAGGATCGCTTCCAGCTGCTTTCCACACTGAGGACGTGCAGGGTACGTTCTCAGGCATTAACTGCCTTTTTTCTGAGGACGTACCCTGCACGTCCTCAGTCGTTAAGGGGTTAAAGCTCTTTTTAAAAAAAAAACAAAAAAACTTTCTTTTTTATTATTATTTTCACAGTCATCTCTACAGTTTTCTTAACATACAAATTCTCATAATACAATTCACAAAGAAAAAAGCAATCCAGTTACAAAGACACTAATATCAATCAGTTACATCATATATACTATGTTAAATCCCTTGTACAATCTTTTGTTATATTTGAATCCTGACGATTATTAGTACCTTTAGCTATTCAAAATCAACTCTGCTCTGAAATTAACATAATAAAGGATTCCTCTCATCCAAAAAAACAGAAAGCCTGCGATTACAGGATTAACACGGAATCGCATAATTTATATCACCTTAAATCTTGGAAGCGAGGTGTCTGCTATGTCTCCTCACACTGACCAGACAGCTGATCGACAAACACGTACAGGGAGCTCTGTGAGCGTGAGAGTGCAGCCTCTGCGACAGGGCCTCTTTGGCGAAAAAGCGAGCTACGGTTCCACAGAAGGGCTCCGATGTCTATGAGCCAAGATCCGGACGATATCCCCAAATCGACCAAGGATGCCGGTACTGTTTGAGGCGGCCTGAAGAACGCTACTTCCCTAACTTCGCGCCCCAGAACCAAGTTAAAGCTCTTTTATGATTAAAAAAATACTAAGTCCCCCCTAACAGTAAAACCCCACCCACCCACCAAACCCCCCAAAATAAAAAAACCTAACACTAAAAAAACCTAAACTACCCTGCGGCGTGGAGGCTCCTCTTCATGCGATCGTCCGTCGCATACTAAGGATTAAATGCAAGGTACCCCATATTTATTGGGGCACCTTGCATTCCTATTGGCTGGAATTTTGAAATCAGCCAATAGGATGAGAGCTACTGAAATCTTATTGGCTGATTTGAACAGATTAGTACACCTGTGGTAGATACAAAGCTTGTAATTGTAAAGTTTTCGGTCTAAAATACAGGACAACATACAATATTAAACAATTTATAAGTTGTTAAAGAACAGATGTTATCTTTCTTTCAAACATCTAGATTCTTGAAAGTTAAAATCTTTAGAGCATTTTATTAAAATTAAACATAAACATCAAAACCATGGGGTCCCTAGACATTGTAATAACTGTCAACACTTTACGTTTAATAATTATATGTGGATTGGTCAGGAATAGAAAAAAAATTGCACTAGGGAGGGGGATATAGGAACAGCACTTTTACAAATAGAAACATGGTGGACACATCAAATGAATACTTAGAAAAAGGGTTAAATAAATATATTTGAAATATCTACCACTTTAATAAAAATCAGACCTGAAATGAGACTGTGGAGACATAAGAATTTGAAAGAGAACTGCTTAACATATACAATGTAGCAGACTTAGAGCAAGATTACAAGTGGCATGCTAAATAAGTTTTTCGCTTGTGCGCTAACTGTGCTAAAAGTAAAATTTAGCGTGTGTATTACCACAGTACACGTTCAGAGGTCTTGCCATGAAGGGCTGTACGTGGTCTGCAACAATCTCTAGGTAGGTGGTACGTGTCAAAGTAACATCCACATGAATGCCAGGACCCAAGGTTTCCCAGCAGAATATTGCCCAGAGCATAACACTGCCTCCGCTGGCCTACATTCTTCCCATAGTGCATCCTGCTGCCATCTATTCCCCAGGTAAACAAAGCACATGCACCCAGCCATCTACCTAATCTAAAAGAAAACGTGATTCATCAGACCAGACAACCTTCGTCCATTGCTGCATGGTCCAGTTCTGATTCTCACGTCCCCATTGAAGGCGCTTACGGCAGTGGACAGGGGTCATCATGGGCATTCTAATCAGTAAGCGGCTAGGCAGCCCTATACGCAGCAAACTGTGATGCACTGTGTTTTCTGACACCTTTCTATCTTGGCCAGAATTATTTTTTTCAGCAATTTCAGCTACAGTAGCTCTTCTGTGTGATTGGACCAGACAGGCTAGTCTTTGCTCCCCATGTGCATCAATGAGCCTTGGGTGCCCAAAACCCTGACACCGGTTCACCAGTTGTCCTTCCTTGCACCACTTTTGGTAGGTACTAACTAACCACTGCATACTGGGAACACCCCACAAGACTTGTCGTTTTAGAGATAATCTGTCTCATTCCTCTAGCCATCATTATTTGGCCCTTGTCAAAGTCACTCAGATCTTTTCACTTGCCCATTTTCCCTGCTTCCAACACATGAAATTCAAGAACTGACTGTTCACTTGCTGACTTATATATCCCACCAGGTGCCTTTGTGACAATATAATCAATGTTATTTCCTTCACCTGTCAGTGATTTTAATGTTGTGGCTGATCATATATATATATATATATATATATATATATATAGACCACAACATTCTACTGCTCAAACTAAAAAACTCAGGTATTGGTGATCATCCGCTAACCTTGCTTCGATCATATGTATCGGATCGATCACAATATGTCTCCATTTCTGACAGCGACTCCCTCCCACTCCCAGTAATGTGTGGTGTTCCCCATGGTTCCGTTCTCGGCCCCCTACTATTCACATTATTTATAAATGATCTGCCTAATGTCTGCAAATCCTCAACTGTACACATGTACGCAGACGACACAGTAATCTATGCAAACAAATCTGATCTGCCGCAGCTTGAAGCAGTGCTCCAAGACCAGTTCACAGAGGTAGAAAAGTAGATCTCAAAAAACAAACTCTTCCTAAACACTGACAAAACTGTCACAATGATCTTTGGAACAGGACCTAAATAACCAAACTACAAAATTCCCATCTATGCATCAAAACAAAATCAAATTGTACAGTAGCCGCGGCCCACTCTTTCAAATACTTGGGTATGTTGTTAGACCCCAATCTATCGTTTGGCCTCCACATAGAAAAACTTGTATCTAAACTTTATCCAAAACTAGGTGCTCTGTACAGAAACAAATCCTGCCTCAGCCCTACAGTAAAGGAAAAGATTGTACAGCAAATGCTGATGCCAATTATGGATTATGGGGATGTAGTATATGCACCTGCACTGCAATCTCACCTAAATAAACTTAATACATTGTATAACTCATTCTGCCGCTTTGTGCTACAATGTAACTACAGGACCCACCATTGTGACATGCTAAAATAACTAAACTGGCTGTCGCTGGAATCCAGACGCTTCCTCCATCTTTCCTGCCTTGTGTTTAAGTGCTTTTCTGGGACGCTCCAACCCTACCTGAACAGAATGCTCTCCCCGGCTATTCCCACCTCCTATAACCTCCAATCCAATACCAGCACATTATTTAGCTTGCCTCAATATAAAAAGAAAGCAGCTCGATCCTCCTTTTCCTACATAGCACCACAATTATGGAACGACCTCCCGCACACTTTCAAACCTTCCCCAAGCCTAATATCCTTTAAGAGATCCCTCTCTACATATCTCAAAACAGAATGCACCTGTCATGGTTGATTATATATTTCCTACCTGTTCTATGTTAAATTTTGCATATATTGTGTATTATTATTGTTTTTGTATTTTATTGTACCCTATTGTATCAATGCAATTATATATATATTGAAAAAATGTGTACCCGCTCTAAGGGGTTATACTGTCCTAAGTAATAGGATTCCTGAACTTGTAATACTCTCAGGTTTCTCAGTGCACGGAGTCCAAAAATACATTTATGTAAAAATATGAATAATAAGATTAGATAGACTAATCTAGCACCAACTTATTAAAGAACAAACATTCAAGTACTGTATTGTTGTACATAAATTCACAAGGAGACCCAAAATTCTCAGCAAAACAAACATATTGTTTATTATTGATAAACACAAATAATGCAGAATGACCTGCCATACCAAAAGGAAAGAAAAAATAATAAAGTTAACAAGATGTGAGCAATCCTAAATAATAGATTGATAATGAGCCCTTAATAAACATATACTGGAATATAAGTCTAGAATTATGCCACCTTGATGCAAATGGATAGTAAGTCCACAAAAATATATTTGTAGTGAAGTGAAATGTATCCAGTCGCTATCCACATAAGTGTATAAATAAGTCATTTGTCGACAAATCAAATGCACAAGTGAAGATACGGATTTAAGATTTAGTTACTAATATGTTATACCTTGTATATGTATGATGACATTTGTGAGCAGTTGAGCAATCCTATTGGTTTATTTCACCAAGCCCATTTTAAAGGGACAGTCAAGTATAAATGAAACTTTCATTATTCAGATAGGACTTTTAATTTTAATCGACTTTCCAATTTACTTTTATCATCAAATTTGCTTTTTTCTCTTGGTATTCTTAGTTTAAACTAAACATAGGTAGGCTCATATGCTAATGTCTAAGCCTTTGGGGGCTGCCTCTTATCACAGGCTTTTTAAATCTCTTTTCAACACAAAGAGGCAGAAAGTACACGTGGGCCATATAGATAACACTGTGTTCAGGCACAGGGGGTTATTTAAGATTTAGCACAATACAATGCTAAATTTAAGACAATAGATAATAAACAGTCACAGTCATGTGATCAGGGGGCTGGAAGAAGGTTCATAGATACAAGGTAATCACAAAGGTAAAAAGTACATTAATATAACTGTGTTGGTTATGCAAAACTGGGGAATGAGTAATAAAGGGATTATCTATCTTTTAAAACAATAACAATTATATGGTAGACTGTCCCTTTAAGGAGGGTATAAAGGTTGTCTACATTGTTAGTAAAGTATGAGAAAGCCCTAGACAAATGAGAAGGGTGAAACGCGCGTAGCATTGAAGTCACGCCCCTGCTTCTGAGGTGGTGTGCTACGCCAAGCTGTAGATGATAACTGAGCCAAGCTCTCTTTGATGTACACGGAAGCTTCCACAGAGTGTTTAAGTTCAGCTTCTGAAAACGCTGTGCAAGTAACGGTGAGCTGGGTATAAAGCCGAATAAGCGGTGGATTTTGCAAGTGAGTGTTAAGACAGAGGGGCAGCTCTGGGAGGACCGTGGAACTGTATCTAAACATATATATGGTCCGTTGAGCTGTGGGCTGTCATGTGCCTTTTCTAACCCGGTCTTAACATATGCACTCCGGGAGGATTTCCTTTTTGCATGTTATTTACTAACACCTGACGCAGGATTGTTAATATACGCGGCGTTGGCTCTGCTTGCTTGCTTACGTTAATTACGGATTACCATTGCACAACTGACCAACTTGTGCTTTTGCTTTGTTGACAAATGACTTATTTATACACTTATGTGGATATCGACTGGATACAGTTCACTTCACTACAAATATATTTTTGTGGAGTTACTATCCATTTGCATCAAGGTGGCATAATTTTGGACGTATATTCCAGTATATGTTTATTAAGGGCTCATTATCAATCTATTATTTAGGATTGCTCACATCTTGTTAACTTTATTATTTTTCTTTCCTTTTGGTATGGCAGGTCATTCTGCATTATTTGTGTTTATCAATAATGAACAATATGTTTGTTTTGCTGAGAATTTTGTGGCTCCTTGTGAATTTATGTACAACAATACAGTACTTGAATGTTTGTTCTTTAATAAATTGGTGCTGGATTAGTCCATCTAATCTTATTTTTCATATTTTTACACACACACACATATATACATATATATATATATATATTTATATTGTATATACAGATATATATAGAAATATATATTTTAAAATAAAAGGACATTTTTTTCTTTGTGAGGAATATAGTAATTTCAAGTATTTCCATTAAAAATTAATACAAATTATATTATATGCTTCAAGGTATTTGAGGTGTATGTGTGTGTATATATATATATATATATATATATATATATATATATATATATATATATATATATATATATATATATATATACATATATATATATATATATATACAAATGAAGAAAACGGACAATCCAGGGCAAGTTAAAAACGATATCTTTTATTCACCAACGATAAAAAGGTTCCAGGAGGTTCCATATACAGGTTAGCAAGGCAACACAGGCAAACTGAAAGCTAACATGTTTCGGCTATACAGCCGAAATCATATATCGTATATATATATATATATGTGTGTGTTTGTTTACGTGTTTATGTATGTATGCACATACACATCTTAACACATAAATGCACATGTATATACATATATAGACATGTATACATACACATATTTAGACATATACATGTGTGTGTGTATATCAGCCAATCATTTTTAATTTTTAATAAAAAGTTTAAAAATTTAAAAATAGTGTACAATTTTATCTCACATAATTGTTCATTTTAATTGTGCAATTATGTAAGCTGAAATTGTACACTATTGTTTGTAATGTTTAAATCATTTTTATTAAAACTGATTGGCTTACAACTTGTCTGGTGTCAATATCTGCAGCTACGGAAGTGAATGGGAATTATATATACACACACACAAACATATACATACACACACATATACATATACATACACACACATACATATTATATACACACATACATATACATACACACACATGCATATACATACACACACATACATATTATATACACACACATACATATACATACACCCACATACATATTATATACACACACATACATATTATATACACACACATATACATATACATACCCACACATACATATACACACATGCATATACATACACACACATACATATTATATACACACACATACATATACATACACACACATACATATTATATACACAAACATACATAATATATACACACACATATACATATACATACACACACATACATATTATATACACACACATACATATACATACACACACATACATATTACATACACACACATATACATATACATACACACACATACATATTATATACACACATACATATACATACACACACATACATATACATACACACACATACATATACATACACACACATACATATAACATAGACACACATACATATACATAGACACACATACATATGATATACACACATACATATACATACACACACATACATATACATACACACATACATATTATATACACACACATACATATACATACACACACATACATATACATACATACACACACATACATATTACATACACACACATACATATTATATACACACACATACATATACATACACACACATACATATACATACACACACACATACATATACATACACACACATACATATTACATACACACACATATACATATACATACACACACACACATATACATACACACACATACATATACATACACACACATACATATACATACACACACATACATATACATACATATACATACACACACATACATATTATATACACACACATGCATATACATACACACACATACATATACATACACACACATATACATATACATACCCACACATACATATACATACACACACACATACATATTATATACACACACATACATATTATATACACACACATACATATTACATACACTCACATATACATACACACACATACATTTTATATACACACACATACATATTACATACACACACATATACATACACACACATACATATTATATACACACACACATACATATTATATACACACATATATACATACACACACATACATATTATATACACACACATACATATTATATACACACACATACATATACATACACACACATACATATACATACACACACACACACATACATATACATACACACACATACATATTACATACACACACATATACATATACATACACACACATACATATACATACACACACATACATATACATACACACACATATATATTATATACACACACACATACATATACATACACACACATACATATTATATACACACACATACATATTATATACACACACATACATATTACATACACTCACATATACATACACACACATACATTTTATATACACACACATACATATTACATACACACACATATACATACACACACATACATATTATATACACACACATACATATTATATACACACATATATACATACACACACATACATATTATATACACACACATACATATTACATACACACATACATATACATACACACACATACATATTATATACACACACACATACATATTATATACACACACATACATATACATACACACACATACATATTATATACACACACACATACATATTATATACACACACAAATACATACACACACATACATATTATATACACACACATGCATATACATATTTAGACATGTATGTGAATGTATCTATCTCTATGTTAAAGCCCTTTGCAGCCTTTTTTTCTAACACATGAGACCTCATATCTTTAAGTCCTTATAACTTTTGTGTGCAATTTTTTTTAAATTACATTTTTATCAGACAGTGTTAACATGAATGTAACTGTACTGTGTAATGTGTTTTTGATGTGCTCTGAAGTAGCGATATCCCAACGAACATAAATTACGTGTTTGCATTTATTTTCAACTAAAAGAGTTGCAAAATACCACATTAGTGTGCCATTTGTAATCTAACCATTTATGAAGCATGGTTGACTTAAGAACATCAGATGATTACGTACCTGTATTATTTAAACTGATATAGCTCTTTTTTAATATTTCAATGCTCTTGAAAAAGACAGCTGTGACCATTGAAACATGGTGAGCTTTTCAATTGAGCTATTCTTTGGAGCTGTTTTTATTCCACATAAATAATGAAGAGTTTTATCCTGGAGTGAATCACTATTGGCAGTTACCTCTCATAAGCGCTTTAGTCCATTTAGTGCTTCTTCTTTTTTGTATGGTTCACACTATATTAGCTTAAATAACACTGAGCAGCTTGTAGCCTGGATGTAAAGACCCGAGCAGAAGTGTGCACCTCGTTGTCTGTCTATACCTTGCTGCTACAGATCCTGGGCAAGGTTGCAAAGCTCCAAAAGAAAGTATTTCACTTCTTTGCTTTTTTATTGCATTTGTTTGTTGTCTTTTACAAAATATTTCCCCTTCTTCAGGACAATTGTGCAGCGCCCAAAATGTTATTAACCACTTGGCTGTGTGAAGTCACACAAAAGATAACGCTATCGCTTGTGCTCAACTTGTAATCTATAGTCTTGTAAACTGCTAGAACCTGTGCTATCATGCCAGCATATCATAATTTGTTTCTGTAATTATTTTTCCATTTTATGACATCATGCTGGAAGTAAACTTGTTATCCATCAATTGGCTGTCTTACAGATGTTTTGCAGATGTGCAAGAAGGTTCAAAAGTACCCCAAATTTTTCAAGTTGCACCCTCATTGTGCTCATAAATGTATTAGGGACGGTGACAATTCCTGCTCCAAGACCCTGTCCCTTCCCTCGTATTCTTGCCTATAGGCTGCCAAGTGAAAACCCTGAGCTACCTTGTTACACCCACAGACTGCCCAACTGCGTATCTCCACCCATGTGGGGTGTTTGCGCCTTACAAAAGTTTAAAATCTCTATATGCAAAAGTCATTTCCAAAGAAATATGTTTTTGCTTAAACAATACACTGAAAACAATTTATTGTTTCTAATTCTCAAATTTCTATATTTCCTATTATATTATTATACAAGGTTTTTATTAGTGAAAGCGATATTTGCATGCCACTTAGTAACACCAGCGCACGCAAATGTGCAATGGTATTACAAGTTAGCAGCAATGCGAGCGTATCCTCGAGCAGCTGAAGCATTCTTGTAATAGCTATGACAGGTAAGACATGCATGCGCAGTTGTGCTGCTTGACTTGCGTTAGCTGTTACTAGACAGCTTAAGCAGTGGCATTGCAGTATGCCTTGGTACAGCTGCTGATTGGTTGATAGCATATTAAGGAAGCATTAGGGAACATTCTTACAATTAACTCCAGCTTTTTGTTTTTTGAAGAATATACTGTAGCAATATTAACCCCTTAATCACACGGACATACCCTGTAAGTCACATGTCCTAATGGGTTTTGAGCCTTGTAATAGCACAGAACTCATCTACAGTGGCAAGCTATAACCACATGACTGAGGCATTTGGAAATTGTGTGGTCTTGCCGCTATCAGCAAAACGCATTATTTAACCCCTTATAAAAACTACAGCCAACATACAGGCCATGTCGGCTGTTATTAAGGGGTTAAACACCAGGAGACAAGAGAGTACTCACATCATGTAGAGCTAGTAAAGGCTCAGCTAAAACCAAAAACTTTGCATCCCTCTCAATGTTAGGACATCAAATATACAAAGGGAAAAAAGGCAACATGGTATAGATCTGTTGTGAAGCTTAAAGTCACAGTAAAGTCAAAATTAAACTTTTATGATTCAGATAGGGCATGTCATTATAAACGACTTTTGCTATTTACTTTTATCATCAAATTTGCTTTGTTGTCTTGGTATTTTTAGTTCAAAGCTGAACCTAGGTAATCTCATATGCTAATTTCTAAGCCCTGAAGGCCACCCTCTTATCTGAATGCATGTGACAGGTCTTCACAGCTAGAGGGTGTTTGTTCATGTGTGCCATATAGATAACATTGTGCTCATGCCTGTGGAGTTGCTTATGAGAGGGCACTGATTGCCTAAAAAGTCTGTTAAAAGAACTGAAATAAGGGGGCAGTCTGCAGAGGCGTAGATACAAGGTAATCACAGAGGTAAAAAGTATAATAATATAACAGTGTTGGTTATGCAAAACTGGGAAATGGGTAATAAAGGGACTATCTATCTTTTTAAACAATAACAATTCTGGAGTAGAATGTCCCTTTAAGATAGACACTTTTTACTCTTTAAGGATCAGGAGCTATGTTTAGCTCCTTGTAATCAGTAGATGGGGAGGTACTTCTAGGCGAACAAAATTCATCCCCAGCTATCCCAGTGTTTTTATGTCAGCCTATTATAGGTACCTAGATGATATTATATTAATTGGGAAAGGTATATCTATGGGTTTTACTCACCAGTGACATCACAGGGAGGACTGAACCTAGACAGGACACTAGTGTGTAGCAGCTACTGATTGCATCGGTGGTCTGTACAAGTGACGTGCAGTCACTAGAGGCAGGGCTTCACCTCTCATATGGGCAAAAATATATTTTTTTATTGGCTTTAAAAAAAAAAATGGAGAGGCACAAGCAGGTCTGCTGGCTGCTGCCCTCCATGACACAACATGCTGCGCCACCTACTGGATGAAAATGGTTAAGATCATTGCATGGCCCATAACTGCTTATTTGAGGCAGGCCTCTTTGGGGCTGACCCAATCCAGTGAGAGGCATCAGTCAGGGGAACTTAGGGTTGGGGCTGGATGTTAAATCATATCAAACAAAACAAAAAACAAAAAAACTACTTTAATTTATGTTGTTGCTGCCTTGTGAAGCTGCCAGCTTTGCTTCAGTGAATAAGAGAGTTCTGTACTTCCCTTCCAAGTGCAGTGGAATGTGCCACTGTCACTTCCTTACAGAGCAGGAAGAGATGCAGTGAGCAGTGCTGTAGCCACATTTTATTGAAGTGCTGCAACCTTAGATTTTGCTGAAAGGGATTCTGTTAGTGAAAATTATAATTTAATGAATGTG
The DNA here is from genome assembly GCF_027579735.1 of Bombina bombina. Taxonomy (NCBI): domain Eukaryota; kingdom Metazoa; phylum Chordata; class Amphibia; order Anura; family Bombinatoridae; genus Bombina; species Bombina bombina. Next base: position 410,743,014 of record NC_069500.1, read on the forward strand.
GTTTTGGTGTTTTTTGTTTTTGTACTCTTTTACAGCAGTTCAAGGATCGTTTTTGTATTTTGTTTACTCAAACTTTACACTTTGCCTCTGTACTCCACACTAGTTTATAGCCTCACTCTCTTTCTGAACTTCTGAACTCTCTGTAGCTCTGCAACTGTGTTTTCTCACATTATCTTACTATTATGCTGTTTGTATGGATGAGTTGTTATTTGACAAGAGTAAGCTAGACCAACAGCATGGTAATGTAAAATGAAACCAAGCAGTTTAGAATGAGTTATAGCAAATATTGTCCATGGCTCTTGTAGCTATAGTATTTAATTTAAACCTGTGATTCCTTAGGTTATGTTGGACAACCCTGATGTATACAACAAATAATAATTTATTAATGCTCCCATTCATATGTGCTGTTCTGTTTCAGATATTTAACCCCTTAATGACAACTTACATACAAGGTACGTCATGCAAAAACTAACAGTTAATGACAATAGACGTACCTGGTACGTCAGTTGTCTAACAGAGTGCTGGAAGCGATCGGAATCGCTTCCAGCAGCTCTCAGGGTATTGCAGTGATGCCTCGATATGGAGGCATCCTACAATACCTTTTTACAAGCCTCGAATGCAGAGAGAGCCACTCTGTGGCCCTATCTGCACCAGTAGCGATGGTGCCATTAAAAACTTTGTTGGTGGGTGGGAGCGTAACAGGGAGGCGGCCCATCGCTACCCGGCATCCGGTTCCTGTAAGTGCAATGTGCACGCCGGGTGCCGGGAGCGTGCAGGGTGGGCCTGCGGGGGCGTGCATGTGCGTGTGCGCGGGCGCGCACGCATTATCCACTGACACCAATGAAAAAAAGTTACAAAAAAAAGTTACAACATTTTTAAAAAAATTAAATATAAAAGGATCCGGGAAGGGGGATGGGGGTATTGAGGGGGGGCTACTACACTACAGAAAAGTTTAAAGGTCTAAAGAAAAACAAAACTGTTGTTTTTGGGGCAAACTGGGTACTGGCAGACAGCTGCCAGTACCCAAGATGGCGGCAATTAGGTAGCAGGGAGGGTTATAGAGCTGTTTGGTGGGGGATCAGGTTGGTTGGGGCTAAGGCAGGGGTCCTTCACAGCTGAATAAATATTTTTTAAAAATAAAATAAAAAAACTCCTTTTATTTAGTACTGGCAGACTTTCTGCCAGTACTTAAGATGGCTGGGACAATTGTGGGGTGGGGGAGGGAAGAGAGCTGTTTGGGAGGGATCAGGGGGTGGGATGTGTCAGATGGGAGGCTGATCTCTACACTAAAGCTAAAATTAACCCTGCCAGCGCCCTACAAGATACCTAATTAACTCCTTCACTGCTGGGCATAATTCACGTGTGGTGCGCAGCAGCATTTAGTGGCCTTCTAATTACCAAAAAGCAATGCCAAAGCCATATAAGTCTGCTATTTCTGAACAAAGGGGATCCCAGAGAAGCTTTTACAACAATTTGTGCCATAATTGCACAAGCTGTTTGTAAATGATTTCATTGAGAAACCTAAAATTGTGAAAAATTTAAAGTTTTTTTTTTATTTGCTCGCATTTGACGGTGAAATGGTGGCATGAAATATACCAAAATGGGCCTAGATCAATACTTGGGGTTGTCTACTACACTACACTAAAGCTAAAATTAACCCTACAAGCTCCCCACATGCTCCCTAATTAACCCCTTCACTGCTGGGCATAAAACACGTGTGGTGCACAGCGGCATTTAGCGGCCTTCTAATTACCAAAAAGCAACCCCAAAGCCATATAAGTCTGCTATTTCTGAACAAAGGGGATCCCAGAGAAGCATTTACAACCATTTGTGCCATAATTGCAGAAGCTGTTTGTAAACAATTTCAGTGAGAAACCTAAAGTTTGTGACAAAATGTGTGAAAAAGTGAAAAAATTTTTTTAATTTGATCGCATTTGACGGTGAAATGGTGGCATGAAATATACCAAAATGGGCCTAGATCAATACTTTGGGTTGTCTTCTAAAAAATATATATATATACATGTCAAGGGATATTCAGGTATTCCTGACAGATATCAGGGTTCCAATGTAACTAGTGCTAATTTTGAAAAAAAATGGTTTGGAAATAGCAAAGTGCTACTTGTATTTATTGCCCTATAACTTGCAAAAAAGCAAAGAACATGTAAACGTTGGGTATTTCTAAACTCAGGACAAAATTTAGAAACTATTTAGCATGGTTTTTTTTTTTGGTGGTTGTAGATGTGTAACAGATTTTGGGGGTCAAAGTTAGAAAAAGTGTGTATTTTTCCATTTTTTCCTCATATTTTAAAATTATTTTTATAGTAAATTATAAGATATGATGAAAATAATGGTATATTTAGAAAGTCCATTTAATGGCGAGAAAAACTGTATATAATATGTGTGGGTACAGTAAATGAGTAAGAGGAAAATTACAGCTAAACACAAACACTGCAGAAATGTAAAAATAGCCCTTGTCCTTAAGGGTAAGAAAATTGAAAAATGGTCTGGTCATTAAGGGGTCTCTCTCCCTCTATCTCTATATATCCATCTCTCTTTCTCTATCCATCTGTCTCTCTTTCTATCTATCTCTCTCCCTGTCTCTCCCACTCCCTTTGTCTCTCTCCTTATGTGTCGTTCTCCCCATGGTCTCTTTCTCTCTCTGTCTCTCTTCCTCCCCCTCTGACTCTCTTATCCCTTATGTGTCTCTCTAACCCTCTGTGTGTGATTGTGTCTCTCTCTCCTTCTCTCTCTCTCTAACCCTCTGTGTCTCTCTCTCTCTCCCCCTGTGTCTCTCTCCCTCTCCCTCCGTCTCTCTCTCCTTCTCCCCCCGAGTGCTTTTTTGTGTTTCTGTCTACCTTTTATTTATTTAATTAATTGGTGGTGCCATCTGAGGATGTGGCTTTATTTAAAGGGGTGGGGTCAAGCGCCCCACCATCTTTAAATTTCACCAGCTGCCACTGGATCAAGACATTTTTATATTTACCGAATAATGAAGGAACCTATAAGCATAATTTGCAGCATTAAAGTAAAAAGTATGTTTTAAACATATTTTAATGGGTCTGAATTTCTAGATCTTATAATCAGAGTAAGCATTTTGCTATCTGGCAAGAGTTTTTGTTACAATCCTATAGACTAAAATCAGATGTTTACTAAGTTGACCAGTTTTCCAAGACACCATTTAAAAGGGACATGAAACCCATATGTTTTCTTTCATGATTTAGAAAGAGCATGCAATTTTAAATAACTTTCCAATTTACATCTAATATCTAATTTTCTTCATTCTTTTGATATCCTTTGTTGAAAATCATATCTAAATATGCTCAGTAGCTGCTGATTGGTGGCTGCACATAGATACCTCATGTGATTGGCTCACCCATGTGCATTGCTATTTCTTCAACAAACGATATCTAAAGAATGAAGGCATATCCAAGCCACTGCCTCACCAGCCTCTGACGTCACCGCACGTCACTGATCGATTGCCATACTTTTTCTTCTTTTTTTTTTTTTTTAACAGATATTGGAGTTGTTGCCCTGAGTGACTGTATATACTGGTGATTATTTATGTTTTATATTGTTTAACTTTTAAATAAATATTGGCCACCCATAATCTGAGAGGGTTTTTATGCACTGAGGTGGATATTTGCAATTGAGCAATCATTGTGCGTTAATTAGCATATCAAATGTGAGCACGCGCCCACACCTGCTTGCACACAAGTGTCACTTTGTTGATGGTGTGTACGTATTGTATTTATAAGGGGATAGAACAGCTATAACTTCAGTAAGGCTGTTGCTGTTCCCCTGTGAATAATAAAATCTCACGCTACAATACAGTGTATATAATATGTTAATTTTTCTGTAACAAAGCTATTAGCTAAACAGCTTTTAGCTATTTTTACATTTCTGCTGTGTTTGTGTTCAGCTGTAATTTTCCTCATACTCATTTACTGTACCAACACATATTATATACCGTTTTTCTCGACATTAAATGGACTTTCTAAAGATACCATTATTTTCATCATATCTTATAATTTACTATAATTTTTTTTATAAAATATGAGGAAAAAATGGAAAAAACTCCCTTTTTCTAACTTTGACCCCCAAAATCTGTTACACGTCTACAACCACCAAAAAACACCCATGCTAAATAGTTTCTAAATTTTGTCCTGAGTTTAGAAATGCCCAATGTTTACTTGTTCTTTGCTTTTTTTTGCAAGTTATAGGGCAATAAGAACAAGTAGCACTTTCTATTTCCAAACCACTTTTTTTCAAAATTATCAATAGTTACATTGGAACACTGATATCTGTCAGGAATCCCTGAATATCCCTTGAAATGTATATATATTTTTAGAAGACATCCCAAAGTATTGATCTAGGCCCATTTTGGTATATTTCATGCCACCATTTAACTTCCAAATGCGATCAAATAAAAAAATCATTCACTTTTTCACAAACTTTTTTACAAACTTTAGGTTTCTCACTGAAATTATTTACAAACAGCTTGTGCAATTATGGCACAAATAGTTGTAAATGCTTCTCTGGGATCCCCTTTGTTCAGAAATAGCAGACATATATGGCGTTGGTGTTGCTTTTTGGCAATTAGAAGGCCGCTAAATGCTCCTGCGCACCACACTTGTATTATGCCCAGCAGCGAAGGGATTAATTAGGGAGCTTGAAGGCTTAATTTTAGTGTTAGTGTAGAGATTAGCCTCCCACCTGACACATAACACCCCCTGATCCCTCCCAAACAGCTCTCTTTCCTCCCCCACCCCACAATTGTCCCCGCCATCTTAAGAACTGGCAGAAAGTCTACAATAAAAAAATGTATTTTTTATTTTTTCCCTCTATTTTTCTGTAGTGTAGCTCCCCCCAAAAAACCAACCCCCCACCCCCTCCCAGATCCCTTAGATCCCATAGATCCCAATTCCCTCCCTCCTCTCAACCACTTTATTAGGCAAAATGTTCCATAGTGTAGCGGTTTCCACCCACTCCAGCCCCGTGCATTTTAGCCAATCTGGCTCATAAATAACTCAACAGAAGTGAGTACAATGTTATATACATGGCACACACGAACTAGCGCTGTCTAACTGTGAAAAACTGTCAAAGTGCACTGAGATAAGAGGCAGCCTTCAAGGGCTTAGAAACTAGCATATACTGTAAGTCTACCTAGGTTTAGCTTTCAGTAAAGAATACTGAGAGAACAAAAAGAAATTTAATGATAAAAGTAAATTAGAATGTTGTTTAACATTGCATGCCCTATCTGAATCATGAAAGTTTAATTTTGACTAGACAGTCCCTTTAAGATTTTTCAGGCAAAACATATTTTGACACAGAAATGCTACCTTTTTATATGTATCCTCAGCTTATGCTCTATTAAACAGTGAACAGTAAAGGCCTCTTTATTAATGTAGTATATATCAGAACGTACTCACAAGCTTCTGCTTTTGCTGTGGAACTGATCTGTACAGTAAGCGGTACTAGCCACCTTTAAACATAGCAGGGAGGTGCACATTCTTAGCAGCAGTGTGTAAGCAAACTTTGCTATCCTACTTTACAGAAGGTGGTAGCTTCTGATTGAATGTACCAGTAAGGGTTGCCAGGTGTCCAGTATTTTATCAGACTGTCCAGCAAAATCTTCACAAAAATACTTAAATGTCCATTTTTTTTTATTTTAAAGTCTGTGAGTATTAAATGTAAAATGTCTCTTATGCCTAAATACATTACACATACAGTGGGTATTGAAAATAATCACCCCCCCCCCCTTGAAAAAAATCAGATTTTGTTGCTTTGCAGCCTGAAATAAAGACAGACACCATTTTTATTTATCCAGTTGTAATTACTCAGTGCAACTTATAACATCCAAGTGAAAGATATCTAGACTGTGCAATATTTGCCCACTCTTCTTTGTAGAACTGCTCCAGTTCCGTTAAATTTTATGGTGACCGTTTGTGGACTGCAGTCCTCAAGTCATGCCACAGATATTCAATGGGGTTTAAGTCTGGGCTCTGACTAGCCCATACAAGGACATTCACCCCTTTCTCCTTCAACCACTGTGTGGTCACTTTTGCTGTGTGCTTTGGGTCATTGTCAAGTTGAAAGGTAAACTTTCTTTCCATTGACAACTTCCTAGAAGAGGGCAGCAGATTTTCTTCAAGAATGTGATGGTATTTTGCCCCATCCATTATTCCTTCTATCCTGACAAGTGCTCCAGTGCCTGCTGCAGAGAAACACCCCCATAACAGGATATTACCACCTCCATGCTTTACTGTAGGTATGGTGTTATTTGGATGGTGAGCTGTATTGGATTAACTCCAGACATATTGTTTGGTGTTACATTTTAGTCTCATCTAACCATAACACCTTTTTCCATTTGGCCTCGGAATCTCTAAGGTGTGTTATGACAAAGCTCAGTCGTGACTGCATGTGGCCTTTCTTGAGGAGTGGCTTTTTTCTTGCAACCCTCCCATACAAGCCACATTTGTAGAGAATTTGTGTATTGTTGTCACATGCACACAATGACCACTCTTTGTCATAAATTCCTGCAACTGCTTCAGAGTTGCTGTGGGCCTCTTGGTAGCCTCTCTGACCAGTTTCCTCCTGGCTCTTTCATCCATTTTGTAGCAACGTCCTGATCCAGAGAGGGTCTGTGTTGTACCAAATACCTTCCACTTAATAATATACTTCACTGTGCTTCTAGGCATTTATAAAGCCTTTGATATTTTCTTGTATCCATCTCCTGACTTGTGCATGTCCACAAAATTATCCCGGAGATCTTTTGACAGTGCCTTGCCACCCATTGATTGTTTGCTTCAGTTGCACTACCAGGGACTGAGATGCTCCAGGAAAGCTAATCATTATGCCCACAGCTGATCACAGTTGAAGGTCAAATGGCTTTGTGTGTGCCGTTGAGAAGGTGATTAGCTACACGTGATTGAGTTTACAGGTAATTTTAGAAGGGGGTGATCCTTTTTTCAACTCAGTGATTCTGTTTTTGAATAGTCTTTATTTCTGCCTGACATGTTGTTATATCTTTTACTATGTAATAGAACCAAACAAAAAGAAGGGGTAAGCAGTAAGGGCGCAATAAAAGTATTTACAGAGGGTCAGAGGATAAGGATTTTGATGTATATTTTAGTAAAAAATAGCCTAAAGTGCTTGAGATAGCTGATTAGATTGGCCATCTGGTTTTTATCTGCATCAAAATCATTGTTTATACAAATATTTAGATCTGAGTGAGCGTATGTTATTATCATTAAATATGATCTGGAGAGATATAACGCAGTGTTATGTAACATACAACCAGGGATAGGCACAGACAAAGGCTGTGGCGGACATTTTCCAAAGTACAGACCTTAGTGAAGGACACCAAGGTACATTTGAAATTAAATAATTATTTTATAGTTCTTGGTGTTATTATACTGATGCAGATACCACTGATCCTATAACCAGCCTTCCTATGGCTATACCCATGTGCCAGTGTCACTACTGTGTCATTATATAGTGCTGGGTGTTATTATACTGATGCAGATACCACTGATCATATAATCAGCCCTCCTTTGGCTATACCCATGAGCCAGTGTTACTACTGTGTCATTATATAGTGCTGGGTGTTATTATACTGATGCAGATACCACTGACCCTATAACCAGCCCTTGTCTGGCTATACACATGTGCCAGTGTCACTACTGTGTCATTATATAGTGCTGGTGTTATTATACTGATGCAGATACCACTGACCCTATATCCAGCCCTTGTCTGGCTATACGCATGTGCGAGTGTCACTACTGTGTCATTATATAGCGCTGGGTGTTGTTATACTGATGCAAATACCACTGACCCTATATCCAGCCCTTGTCTGGCTATACCCATGTGCCAGTGTCACTACTGTGTCATTATATAGTGCTGGGTGTTATTATACTGATGCAGATACCACTGATCCTATAACCAGCCCTCCTTTGGCTATACCCATGAGCCAGTGTAACTACTGTGTCATTATATAGTGCTGGGTGTTATTATACTGATGCAGATACCATTGACCCTATAACCAGCTCTTGTCTGGCTATACGCATGTGCCAGTGTCACTAGTGTGTCTTTGTATAGAGCTGGGTGTTATTTCACCGATGCAGATACACATCCAGGCTTTATTTATTCCGTAACTTATCACCCAATATCGCTAGCAGTCTCTTGACAAGCCACTAACTTTATTCACACTACATATTTTTTCATTCCTATTATTTAATCAGAAAGAAAAGATATACTAAGCTTGTTGGGGACACTGCAAGGGCTAGTCACGGACACCAGTGTCCATGTACGGACACCTTGCCTATCCCTGCATACAACACTGATTACATAACTGAGCAAAAAAGTAGGTGTAGAAGATGTATTAGCTTTTTTAACTTTAGGCTACTTTTGCCTTCACAAACAATTTGTGGAATTTGGATAAGATGGGCGAGATACATTTCTGGATGAGCAAGTCTGTGCACTTTGCATTTTTCTTGAGGGGAATTGCAACACTTACCCAGCAATTAACTACAACGTTTTGCTTTTAAAGTTATTTGACTGATATAATTCATTGTTTCTCAACACCGAGTAATGATATAGTAGTAATTTTCCATTGTACAAGGAGAGTTTATTGTTCTCTGAGCTTTAACTGTCATTAATGCAAATCAGATGTTTGACTATGGGAGCCATCTCTGGAAGGGGCATGTGTATGATTAATATTTTAATGGGCATGTGTGAACTATTATATTATTATTATATACTTTATTTATGAAGGTAATAATATATGGAAAAAACAGCACTAACAAAAGTGTGTTTTAGGAAAAGAGAGGTGCGCCTATTCAATGCTATTCTTAAAGTGAAAGTTGTAATTATGATAATTTCTATTATTTCCTGTAAAGAATATATAATATAAAACAAAAATACAACACTAAAATTATATATATATATATATATATAAGAATGATCAACAAATGAAATATAATAAATACTTATTGGATTCCTCGGTATTGATATACAGAAAAAGAAAAGTCCATGTATATTCAGTGTACTGAAAAGTCCCACAATTCTTGAGAAATTATATAGTGTAGATAGCCCCAGGAATCAGCAGCTCTCTCCAAAGTATACGTAGAAATAAAGCTTGGTCCTGGGAATGACAAAAGAGGGAAGAGGCGCTCTGGTGCAGATAAACCCAATAATGAGTGAGATTTCCAAAAAGAGAAATACTAATACTCACAAAGGTGATTGCACTTCCAGTGCAATAATCCACAAGCCGAAACTTCTGAGCCGTTCGGCTGACTCTCTCTCCCGGTATGCTCCCGGCAACAATCAGGCCCCGGTATGCTCCCGGCGACAATCTGGCCCCTAAGAGAAATAAAGCATAGAACACCTTTGGTGCAGATAACCCTGACCAGTATGGAACTACTATCAGAGGGTAGATGTGAATACTCACAAACGTGTGTGCACAATCAGTGCAATATCGAGCGGACCGAAACTTTGTAAAGCAGTTCGGCTGACTTCCGAAAGAAATGTGGCTATTGCTCTCACAAGTCCAGTGGAAAAGAACAGTTCAAAGCAAGGTAGAACAATATAAAAACTTTTATTAAAACACTTAAAACTTCGCTACGCGTTTCTCGGCTGCTCGCCGTTTCATCAGGCTCATCTGGTAGGCACATCTACCCTCTGATAGTAGTTCCATACTGGTCAGGGTTATCTGCACCAAAGGTGTTCTATGCTTTATTTCTCTTAGGGGCCAGATTGTCGCCGGGAGCATACCGGGGCCTGATTGTTGCCGGGAGCATACCGGGAGAGAGAGTCAGCCGAACGGCTCAGAAGTTTCGGCTTGTGGATTATTGCACTGGAAGTGCAATCACCTTTGTGAGTATTAGTATTTCTCTTTTTGGAAATCTCACTCATTATTGGGTTTATCTGCACCAGAGCGCCTCTTCCCTCTTTTGTCATTCCCAGGACCAAGCTTTATTTATGAAGCACCAACATATTCCGCAGCGCTGTCTATGAATAAAATTAATTTAAATAAAACAATATAAGACTTGTACGAGACAGGACAAAATTTACAAACACATACAGGAGGGATTGAGGGCCCTATTCCAGTGGGAATTGTCAAACATTTGGCATGTATCAAATTCCAATGCATAGTACTTTATTAAATCAGCAGAATATATGTAGTAGGTGGAAGCCACAGGGCAAAAATCACGTAGAGTATTTTTTTATCAAGGCTTTGGCTGTTTTGTAATAATACCAGGCCTAACGTATGCCTTAAAGAGACATTAAACACTAAATAAGTTTATAAGCATAGAGTATTGAAGTTATTCCTCACCTCTCTCTAGTCATGGGTGCCGCCATATTGAAATCTATCCTTCACTTCATTACGGTGCTGACTTATTTGCACACGTGCAACAACTCTCCTGCTGTGTAACCTGTGTTTTCTATAATGGCAGCTCCCATGGTTAGAAGGAGGTGCATAACATTTAGTGTTTAGTGCCCCTTTAAGGTAACACTGCACAGTCTGGCAAAAAAAAATAACTTCATGACGGGACAGAAATATGCTGCTTTTGAGTTAGTTTTTATTAAATTATATTACATTTCTGACACTTTGAAAAGTATAAAAACAACAATGACTGTTATATTATTAAAAAATTATACTAAGATCTATATAAAACAAGGAATTATTCCTAAAAAATTATTATAAACACACATTTAACATAAGTGAATGCAGTCATTTATTTAAATAATACATGAACATAAATTTAAGGTTTCAACAGTTTATGTGATTTATAAAAAATAGCTTCAGTTAGAAATGTGTGTGTGTGTGTATATATATATATATATACTGACCTGGCATTTTCACACAGAGCCATTTATGATCATTTTAGAATATTTATTTGCTATAAAAAGAAGTGATTGTTAGATTAGTCCTGATGAAAAAGGTCTGTTTACTTGGGTTATTTATACTGCAATCAGTACCCATGGACTAGAGGAATAGATGTCTTTTTATGCAGTTTTACAGAATACATTTTTATAATCCATTTCACTTTGTGCAGTTTATCAGAAGCTGACACTGTGAATGGCTTTTTAAGTCCATTTTATTCCTGTTCTTGTATTCTGCTGCAAGCTTTAATCATTTTTCCTGTTTTCCTAAAGTTTCAAATATTTGATGTGTGTCTGACTTTGTATGAAACAAACATTTTTATTGTATTGATAATGTAATTTTATAATTGCACTTTTATTTTTGTAGAGTTAGTGTATTTTTTCTCTGCATTAGCTGATATGTTAGCTGAAAACACATGGATTAGTAGAAGAAGTGGTCAGGGGATAAGACTGGGGAGAGGTGTAGACACAAAAGTGATTAAAAATCTATATGAGAAGATATAGGGGCTGATTTATTAACTGTCGGGCATACATGATCCGCTGTAGTGGATCATGTCCGCCCATCATCACTAAATGCTGACAGCATACGCACAAGCATTTCTAGTGAAATGCTTGTGCAATGCCGCCCCCTGCAGTTTTGTGGCCAATTGGTCCCTAGCAGGGGGTGTCAATCATCCCGATCGTATCTGATCGGGATGATTGCTATTCGCCACCTCAGGTAGAATTCTATCAGCCAATCGGAATTGAAGGGACGCCATCTTGGATGACACTTAAAGGTACCGTCATTTAGTCGTCGGATCAAGAAAGAAGAGGATGCTCCGCATCGGATGTCTTGAAGATGGACCTGCTCCACTCTGGATGGATGAAGATAGAAGATGCCATCTGGATGAAGACTTCTGCCTGTCTGGAGGACCACTTTGCCCGGCTTCGTTGAGGACTTCAGCCCGGTTGGGTGAAGACGTCTCAAGGTAGGGTGATCTTTAAGGGGTTAGTGTTAGGTTTTATTAAGGGGGGATTGGGTGGGTTTTAGAGTAGGGTTGGATGTGTGGGTGGTGGGTTGTAATGTTGGGGGGTATTGTATTTTTTTTTACAGGTAAAAGAGCTGTTTACTTTGGGGCAATGCCCAGCAAAAAGCCCTATTAAGGGCTATTTGTAATTTAGTATAGGGTAGGGCTTTTTATTTTGGGGGGCTTTTTTATTTTATTAGGGGGATTAGATTAGGTGTAATTAGTTTAAAAACTTGTAATTATTTTATTATTTTCTGTAATTTAGTGGGGTTTTTTTGCACTTTAGTTTTTTTTTTTTTAATTGTAATTCATTTAATTTAGGTAATTTATTTATTTATAGTGTAGTATTAGGTGTAATTGTAATTTAGGTTAGGTTTTATTTTACAGGTAAATATTAATAACTATTCTACCTAGTTAAAATAAATACAAACTTGCCTGTAAAATAAAAATAAACCCTAAGCTAGCTACAATGTAACTATTAGTTATATTGTAGCTAGCTTAGGGTTTATTTTATAGGTAAGTATTTAGTTTTAAATAGGAATAATTTAGTTAACTGTAGTAATTTTATTTAGATTTTTTAAAATAATATTTAAGTTAGGGGGTGTTAGGTATAGACTTAGGTTTAGGGGTTAATAACTTTATTATAGTGGCGGCGACATTGGGGGCGGCAGATTAGGGGTTAATAAGTGTAGGTAGGTTGCAGCGACATTGGGGGTGGCAGATTAGGGGTTAATAAATATAATGTAGGTGTCGGCGATGTTAGGGGCAGCAGATTAGGGGTTAATAAGTGTAAGATTAGGGGTGTTTAGACTCGGGTTCATGTTAGGGTGTTAGGTGTAGACATAAATTTACTTTCCCCATAGGAATCAATGGGGCTGCATTAGGAGCTGAACGCTGCTTTTTTGCAGGTGTTAGGTTTTTTTTCAGCCGGCTTTCCCCCATTGGGGAAATCGTGCACAAGCACGTTTTACCAGCTCACCGCTACCGTAAGCAGCACTGGTATTACAGTGAGATGTGGAGCTAAATTTTGCTCTCCGCTCACTTTTCTGCGGCTAACGCCGGGTTTCAGAAAACTTGTAATACCAGCATTGTCTGTAGGTGAGCGGTGACTGAAAACTGCTCATTAGCACCGCACGGCTTTACCGACAAAACTCGTAATCTAAAAGGCTTGCGGTACAGCTATACTGACAAGACTTGTAATGGCTGCAGTGCTGTTTTAACGCTGAAATTACTATTTTTTCAGAGTTAAAACACAAACTCAAAACTCATAATCTAGGTGTATATTACCAAGGGCACTAGATGGCAGCACTATTTCCTGTCATGTAGTGCTCCAGACATGTGCACAATACCTACCTAGGTATCTCTTCAACAAAGAATAACATGAGAACAAAGTACATTTGATAATATAAGTAAATTGGAAACTTTAAAAAATAAAGTATTCTCTATCTAAATAATGAAAGAAAAATCTTAGTTTTCATGTCCCTTTAATTCTGTGTGTATGCATTTTTAAGTTCCTATCAAGCCTAAGTACAGTTTTAGCTGTTTGATGGACTAATGTTGTCTACAATGTTGTGATCTATAAAAATTAATTATTGCCTTGGCAATTAATGTGTGCAAGTTGAACTGTTTACTTTACATGGGGCAACAGGAAATTTCATGCATTATGAATACCTTACTATAAAAATGAATAAGGGAACGTAACTTATATTGTAGTTTCTACACCAACATTGCCCAAATCAAGTCCTTAAAGGAAGAACATTTTTCTTTTTTTATTTAGATAGCGCATACAATTTTAAACAACTTTCCAATTGACTTATAGGGGCGGATTTAATAAGCAGCGGATGCTAACTATATTATGTTCTCCTATGATAAATGGAACATAATACATGGGTGGGGCAGTGCAGAAACAGACTTACAGAGTGTACAACAAGGGAGTACCCAAAAGGTAGTATAAGCAACTCTTTAAGAGTGATATTTTCCAAAAATCACACTATATAATAAAAGACAACAAGGGATAAGAGTGCGCTAAAAAGCTCTACCACTGGTTAGTAATAGAAGAGTATTGATGCAAAAGTCATATCAGGTGATACCAAATACTGCATCACAATGACCCTATTTAATCTTAAAGGATATGAATATAAATATAAAAACGATTGATAGTTGTAAAATTGTATATTTAATGAGTATTTACTAAAATCAAAATAGTACTTATATATAAAATAAAATAAGGTGCACCTTGTACAAATTCATAAACATTCAAATATAACTTGCAATAAAAATGTTAATTCAATTATAAATACAATCTCTAAAGAATAAACGTAACTGCTAATAAAAGCTTGCTGGAATATCTGAGTTTTATATATCTAATCGTCCCAGATCGTAGGAGTTCTCAGTGCTTGAAATGTTCTCTATATTAACAAGGTATTCAGCAGGCAAAGTCCTTTATGATCAATACGTGATGGGACATGAATTCATCCAAATTTATCAAAGTATTCACTTGGAAGTGTTTAGAATATAGCGTCTAAGTGTTACAAATGTTTCAATGTTAATACATCAATGCCCAAGAGTAATGACTCACCAGAATACGAAAGGTATAAGATAATGTTACTACCTTTCTCTGACTGTGCTTTTTCCTCCTCTCAAGGGTTTAGAGTTCAGTTAGCCGTTACCAATGTTGTGACGTGTCTCGTTCACGTGTTCTGCTGATCCGCAAGGCAATAGGTCAGATTACCGGTGTATTAGATTTTCAAAACAGGGCTCTGTTCCGCTCACTATGTGTCAGTACAAACTTCACTTAGCACGATACTATAGTGTGATAACATCCAAAGTAATCCAAGTTGCGTCTCTATACATACTTTACTTTACTAGTACTCTATACTTTAGTGCGGGGGATATGACACTTCATTCTCCCTCTATGACTTGTAGTTGGGATCTAGGATGGCATGCTTGCAACTGATTAATATGGACCCATTTATTCATAAAAGTATCATTTTTAGGTATCCTAATTTTATAGGCAACTGGAGATATTTTGTCCGTAATGACCCTTCCTTGATGGAAGAAATTTTTTCTCCTTAACCTGATCTCTTCTAAAGTTATAAAGATAAACTTTATCATTTATTTCATATTCCTTTTTGGACGTTTTGAGATCATAATAGGTTTTAGTGGTAGTTGCAGCTTTCTCTAAGTTCCTTTGAGCAAATGCAAAGGCATATTGCAGGTTCCTTCTTAGGTTCTCCACATATTGATGCGTATTGGCAGCATTTATCAAGTTCTGGTCTGATGTATGGTACAGTAGATGCTGAGGTAGAACCATTTTTCTACCAGTCATCAACTCAAAAGGTGACATCTTAGTAGCACTACTTGGAGTTGCTCTTAATGCCATTAGGACTAGAGGTAATTTTACGTACCAGTCTCACAAACTTTTTGAGGATTTTCACAATGGATTGGTTGTAACACTCTACACCACCACTTGAGGCAATATGGAGCTTTCTTTTGACCCCTAGTATTTTCCACATTTTGGTCATCACTTCGCTAGTGAAGTGGGTTCCCCGATTGGATTCGATTCTTTGGGGCAAACCAAATCTGGAAAACACGTGGTTAATGAGCAAAGCTGCGCATGTTTCAGCACTATTGTTAGGTGCACTGATGTACTCTACCCATTTAGTGAACAGGCATGTCACTGTTAACATGTATTTGTTACCTCTTGATGACCTAGTTACTGGACCAATAAAATCAATTTGTATATCTGACCATGGCATTACCATCCCCCTATTCTGCAATGGCACTCTATGCGTTGGTTCAGTGGGTTGGAACTGTGGACAGATTAAACAACCTTGACAGTAGGTTTGAACATCTTTCAACATGTGTGGCCAAAAGGTGTAATCATGCAATATTTCATACGTGAGTTTGGCACCACTATGGCCAGATGTGGGAGCATCATGGGCATGTTGAAGCATGAAACCTCTGAACTAGGTGGGTACCACCCATTGCTGGATGCCAGTTTTGGAGGTTCTAATTAACAAACCATCCTGTAACTTGAATTGTGACCTGGATTTTATTAAGATTCTAAGATCTTCCTTGCCAATACAATCATCTTTTGAGATGGGGTTGCTTTCAGGATCTTCTATGTGTTTATAGAAGATGCCTACAATGGGGTCTTCTTTTTGACTAGTGATCAGGTCCTCACTAGGAGAATCCTGACTCCATTGTACCAGGTTAGGCTCACTCTGTTGTTTAGCCTGGTTTCTGGTAATGGCTTCTACATGAATTGCACCCACTAAGTGGTCGATATTAAGTAGTTCTCCAGTTATGGCTCCTTGTTTGGCTAATGAATCTGCAAGATCATTGCCTTCCTTATCAGGACCTAGAACCCTGGAATGACCCTTGGTCTTTTTCCAGTGTATGGTTAAATCATTGGATACCACCAGATTATCAATCTCGCAGAACAACTTGCCATGTTTGACTGGTTTGTTGTTAGTTTTTTGCATGCCATTTCTTTTCCAAGTTGGCAGGTATTTAACAAAACTGTCACGCACATAATTTGAGTCAGTAATGATCACAAATTTGTGAATACCATGTTCAATAGCCATCTCAATGGTTTTTAGAACAGCAGTTAGTTCTGCAACTTGACTGGATCTTGGTCCAATGTTGAAACCTACAGAAATATTTAGGAATCCGCTTCCTCAAGTTATACCAATGCCAGCAACTAGTCTGCACTCATTATCACTAGTGGCATGGTAAGAACAACCATCAACATATACCCAAGGTAATGTTTGACAATGGTCCTCATTGTACATTTTATATGGGGAAAGCAATTGTTCCTCCAGGAATCATCTTCAAATAACTCTTCCCCATGATCCTTAGTAGTACAGTCGTGGAGCTCAGCAAGCCCCTGTGCGACTGTATTCCTTTTATTTTGCTTATAGCAAATTTCTAAAGGCCAGCCCTGTAAGGAAAGAGTCCATGCAGTTATGCGGCTATTAGGCAAATTTCCATCTCTTATTCTCTCACTTTGCAGATATAGCAAAGGCTGGTGGGCCATTTCTACAATAATTTTCTCGCCCTGTAGATAGCTGCGGAAATTTTGTAGAGCCCACACAGTGGATAAGAGGGCTTTTTCACAATTGCTAAATTTTATTTCTACTGGGGATAGAGTTTTGCTTGCATAAGCAATGACTTTGCATAAATTATCATGGTTTTGGTATAAAACAGCACTCATGCTTATATCTGTGTAACCTGTTTCCAAGTAGAAAGGTTTACCCTTCAGGGTACGTTAAGCAAGGTGCTTGAGTGAGTTTTCTCTTTAGCTCCTTAATGGCTATCTCTTGAGTCTCATTCCAGTGCCATTTCACATCCTTCTTTAGAAGAAGTAGTAGTGGTTTAGCTAATTCTGCATAATTATCAATATATGCAATATATATCAATTCCTTTAAGTTACTTGGGTTTTTGGAATTTATTATAGCTTCCACCTTTTTCTTCTGAGGATTTAACCCTTCAGAAGTAACGTCATGTCCTAAGAAGTTTACACGAGAGCGACACCATTGAGCTTTTTGTAGGGATAATGTCCTGAATTTATGTATCCAAATGAGAGTCTCTGGAATGCATACTGGACTTTTTGGAATGAGAATGCCAGCTTATACTGATCCTCCTCATGAACCTTTATGGTCCAATATCCCTGTGCACAATCAATGGCAGTGAATATTTTGGATCCCTGCATCTGTGCTAGGCACTGGTCAATATATGGCACAGGCCAGCCAGACATGTACACTTGTTTGTTTATCTGTCTTAAGTCAGCACACAAACACCATTGTCCATTGGGCTTAAGAACACCTAGAATAGGATTGCTATAAAAGCTATGCACCTGTCTGATATTTCCTCTTTCTTTCAAGTTCCTCATTAAGTCTGTATTGTTTAACAAAGACAGGTGGTGCATTGAGATCTGTTTGGATTCTTGCAATGTGCAAGTCTGTAGTCCCACAGTCATAAGAATCCCTAGCAAAAATATCCTTGTACTCCATCAGGAGTTCTCGTAGCTGTTGGCGTTCATCATCACTGGAACAGCCATTAGCTAAAGATATTTGCTCTTCGACTATTTGCTGAAATCCTGGAAAGATTTCAGGCTGTCCTATTTCATAGGCTTCTTCCAACCTAGAGGTGAGATCCCCTTAATTACATTGCCCCCATGACATTGGGGTATTCTAGATCTTTGATCGGCTGGTCAAATACTAGAGAGGCTTTTTCAATTTTACAGATGCCTTCCTCTGAGCTGAAGGGATAAATAGACTGAATTGTAAAAAGTCCCTCTGGCATAGATGCAAAGGATTGTTCTATTAATTGTTCTTCAGTTAAGTATCCTTCAGGTATTAGCCCAATTATATTATTCTGGAATCCAAAAGTGTAATAACTTGATTCCAGCGCATATATTATGGTACTTCCCTTGGATAAGGTTATATCCTGTGGGGTCCTGTTATGCACAATAACATGTATTGGAATAGTTCCAATATTTACCATAGGAGTATGGGTCATTGTTATACCCAGAATTTGCATTCTATGGGAGAGGCAAATTAGTGTTTTAGAAGTTTTTAATTTCTGACCTCTTCTTACCTATAAGGGTAAGAGGAATCTGTCAGCCCCAGTAAGGATTATAACATCGTTAGACACCTGCATATTCACAGCATATGGCATTTGCTGGTTTGATTTCAGGGCTTCATTTTCACCCTGAAATGCTTCAGGGTCCCCCTTTAACCTGCTCCAGAGGCAAGATTTAATCAAATCTATTTGTATGGCATATCTATGTAAGAGATCATTGCCAATGTATATTTGATTATGGGGAGTATTTAAAACTAAAAACAGGTGCTTTGCTGATTTATTACCTATAGAGATAGATAATAACCATTTAGCTCTGACATTATAGCTTTCAGACCTGTCATCCAGGTCGTGGACACAGTGTTCTTGGGGAGAACGATATTTAATCACTTTAGGTTCAGCTATTTGCGCTAATAAGCCTTCGTTTATATAGCTAGCTTCCTGTTTTAAGTTCAATTTAGCATATTTAGTTTTACCAAGGTCATGCACTTGCATAGGGATAAATAGATCATCCTTAACTCTCTCAATTCCTGCAAGGTATTGAGTGTGGCCTCCCCCTTTAGGGATTTTATGATCCCCCTTGTGGAGAAATATGGTTAATACATCACCGTCTAAAGAAATATTTGCTATCTTTCCAGGCAAAATTTTAAAAGTATTACCATCAAAGCCACTTAAAGAGTCTGATCATCTATTTGTAGGATAGGGATTTTAGGTATAGAGTCATTCCTGAAATGAATCTCCACAGCATGTGGCTTCTCTTCCACCAAGTGACAGTTATAACGATTGCGAGATATATCAGATCACTCATAATTAACAGGCCTTTTTACTTGTGACCAAATTAAATTATTTATGCAATCAATTATGGTGCTTAATCGCTTCAGGAGATCACTACCAATAATTAAACGATCAGTTGGCAGATCCACTATAATGACAGGGTGTCTTATTACCCTGTTCCCTAGCCTCAATTTTAACCATGCAGTACCGTAGACTTTTAGTCACCGCCAACACCTATTAGAGAACCAAATTCTTTTATTTTCGGTTTGTGGGGTGTTAGCTCATTTAGCTGTGTGTAGTACCTGTGGGATAAAATACATGCCTGAGATCCAGTATCAATTAATCCCATGATAGGGTTGGAAACTGAATCCTGGAGCTCAGCTAAGACATAATATCTCCCTGCAGTTTCTACCATTTCACAAAATTTGCATTATGATACATCTGTGGGCTTTGCCACGTGTTACCTGAATCTGCCACGTTACCTGATGCAGAAGAACTTTCATTCTTACCGGTCCCCTCTATAATAGGGTCGACTGGGTTCTTGTGTACTGCATCTGTGGAAATATGGTTAAGAGAATGCTGCAAAGGAAGAGATTTGTTAGAGCTTCCGGTCGGTAGGGAGAGAATATGATTAGTACCATTATTGACATTTATTATTCCATTTGGTATATCTCTCCCCCCCCTCTTTCAGGTAATACTGCAGTATTTATGGCTGGCCACTGGCTGTACCCCTAAAAAAAGAATTGTTAGGTTGCTGGGCCATAAAAGCTTGACTCATATTAGTAAATAGTGTACATAGTTGACTAACTTGTGTGCTGAGTTGGCCCACTTGAATGGACAAGCTATCTTTACCCATGGAACGATTTTTTGATGTCCCAGGGTATTGATTCCTTTATCCTTGGGATCCCTTGGAATCATAGCTATTTCTCCTATTTTGATGTGGGGTTCAACTTGTTCAACGTTAGTATCTTTATGGAGCACTATTTACTTGGGGTATCTGGTTACCCTGAGAATAATTTCTCCACTTTTGGTATTTATTTTTACAGGGATACCATTTATTTTGTGGGCGTTCATCTCTCTGGGAATAATTATGTACCTTGGTATGCCCCCCATCTTGAGCATAATCTCTCTGCGCCTCAGCCCATGTTGGGGGAGAGGCAGAGTTAAAACTTTGTGGGGATGGCCTGTTTTCTCGGGCTACCTCTGCATAGGTTTTCGTTTTAGACTCCAAATTGAGGGGGCAAAGTGACACCCTCGTTTCTGCCACAATTTTGGGGTTGGGCTTTGGTTACCTTTTAACCCCCTGTTCACCGGACTGCTGAATAGAGTATAACTTTGTACTCTCTTTGATCAGCCAGTCCAATGAGCAGTGCTCATCAAAATCTCTAGCTAAATTAATTTTGATGTGCATGGGCAATGCTTAGAAAAATAAATTCACAAATTCTGAGCATTCAAATATGGGATAATCTTCAGCCATACTGTATGCACTTTCAGTACAGAAAGGAATTCTATAGGGTTTTGATTCACACTACATTTTAAACCGAATACAGCTATTTCCGCTGCAGTTTTAGTGCGATATTGGCCAAATTCTTTTTTGCACTGTCATTTTGTCTCATTCCAGTAATGAATATTCATATCCTTTAGTGAAGCAAAGAATTTATGATATTTACCTATAAATACCCAGGGCAGAAAGTCAATTTTTGACTGCTCACTTGTAACATTCATTATGGATAAAGCATTTTCAAAGGCCTCTAAGTGGTCAATTATAGAATTGGTTCTCTTGTTGGAGAACGTAGGTACTGCATAACTTAAAAATTTAATTATTTTAGGGGTGTCATTTACCATATTAAACGTATCTCGGGCTTTCCTAGGAGCCTTATTTTTGGGGCTGGAGCATCTCTTATCTGCCCTATATTCACTATGGGGAGACCCCCTATGTACATTAGTACTATTTGGGCTATTTGGGTAGCTAGCTCTGCCCTCTGACTCACTACTAGAGCTTTCCTCCCCCTCCTCAGCTGAGTTATAGCAGTTCCCTGAATTTATACCATGAGGTGACTGTCTATTTGGGAAATGTACTTCTGACCCAATAGGGGCCCTTTGTTCAAATTCTTCCCTACATTTCTGCAGTTCATTCCTGATGTAATCTTTAAGAGATTTAGAATTATCTGCATTATCCTCATTGCTAATAGAGGGGTTTTCATTATGACGATACAGTCTTTTTAAACCACTTAATTCTCTCTGGCTTTGTGCGAGTTGTTTATCTAACTCTTGTATTTTGGCTAGTAAATTTAGGTTTTGCTTATCTAAGGCAGCCATGTCTTGGGCAAACTCATCAATTTTATTTTCGTCTATATTTAACTTCTCTTCGCATCTGCGTGAGGAGCGAATACTATCTTCTAGCCCCTGTAATCGGAATTCCTTCTCTATGAGGTATAGCGACATTTAGTCAATAATGCATATTACCAGAGGCCAAGATTTTAGTATTAGTTCATCTTGTTTTTTTGAGATTTTTGCATTGATTCGTTTTTAATAATTCTTGGAATAATTCCCTTTTTTCATTCCACCTTCCATTATCAATAGCAATATTTTTAGCCTTAATTGCAAGCATATCCATATAATAATTTAAATCACCCGCAATATTACACCTCTTTTTAATGTGGCCTATAATGTCCATCTTAAGAACATCGCCCTGAGTGCAGGGTAATTTCGGGGAACACATTTCAACACTATGTACAGATTCAAATGATTCACTTCTGGTTACATACATTATTATATTGGTTTAGTATTTAGTTAAATTAAAACGCTAATACAATTTTGACCAACAAGAGAAAAAATAAATTATATTTTTCAAAAATATTAATATTAATGTTGAAATATGAAAAATTAATTGATCAATTTTTCAATTTTTTTTATATATTTCAAGATATTAATATTAATTTTGAAATATTTAATCACAATATATATATATATATATATATATATATATATATATATATATATATATATATATATATATATATATATTTTTAGATTAATTTTTCACAAAAATTATTTTTATTAATTATTTCTATTTACTACAAATATATCATATCAATGTGATAAATATTAATAATATCTCAAGCAGTGTGCCTCCAAATAATATGTCAGTATATGACCGGGTTATAATACAATATATTTAATAATTATTCTTTAAAATGAACCCCCAATAAAATGCATATACAAAACAAGTTATTAATGTAAATTCCTAAATTATTTAAAATTTATAGACACATTGAATTATATCTATAGGAACCAGATTATGAATTAAAATATACAAGCGTAAACCGTTACAATATTCTTTACAAAGCAAACCAAATATACCTTTAGAATTAACTTTACTCACAATAATCTCCCAAATCAGAGTTGCATTAAAATACCATAATGAGATACCAAGATATGAGCCACTAACCTTCAGACCAGTACAATTAAGCTATTTAGCCCACAAATTCTTAATTATCTACAATTTAGGCAAATTCTAAATAAATATATATATATATATATATATATATATATATATATATATATATATATATATATATATATTTGCAAAGATAAATTACTTAGCATACAAAAGACAAGCTTAAAACTATACAGGACTATGAATGCAAGCTAAAATACAAAGTGCCCTTTTAAATCTACTAACTGCAATTAGATTGTAGCAATAATGAATGTATTTGCTTTAATATATTTAAAATATAGAACAGTCATACATCACCCATGAATCAAATTAAATGTGTTCCAGTTTTTCCAAGTAGATTCAAGTCATCTCATATAAAGAAAGGTATTGCAATCAGATAAAAAAAATGGTCTCAGCTTTTGCTTAAAGTGACTGTGTCCCAAATATGGCAGCCCAGTTTTCAGTCAAGAGTTCAGCAGCAGACAAAAATACTTTTTTTTTCTTTTCCCCTTGCAAGAGGTTATATCATGTGATATCCCTCCCCCTTTTCTTATTGTAATCATTGGTGATCTGAATTTGATTGGCCTTTAATGTAGCTTGCCTCTGATTCGCCCTTGCAGAGCTTGTCCCTCTCATTGGTTATTTGGGAGATGCCTCCCTGATTGGCTCATCTGGCTCTGTATGTGTTCCATTAGTTAATTTATTTGGCTGTCATATCAGTTTTAATCCCCTAGGGGGCAGCAGACAACCACAAATACAGTCTCACCATTAATTATTGCTACAATCCAAATATTTCCCTATATTGTTTACATTCAACACATTATAATTCCCAGTATTAATTAACATCTCTGGTTAGTCCATACATCCCATTTAGCACAATGGAAAATGTACAATTTGAGATCAAACATATGAGTATTATAGTCATATCAAAGTAATTCCTATACATTCAGCTTATTATATTTTAAGAGATGTATTTAAAGTTTCATAAACATTAAGTGTATAACCATATGGTATGACTTAGGTCATCCCATGCAGGCAATCCTGTAACAGCATCTATTAGCCCCATCTGGAAGATAGAAAAACAAAACTATGTTATATATTTCAAAATGGGATTATTACAATTGTTATTTAATCTATTACAATCTGAATTGCATTTCCCCAGATCCATATATAGACATTTAATACAGTCTGAGGCATATATTTAATGTTTGAGAATTATACATTTTTATACAGTATTTAAAATTATACCAGTTTTTTTTCAATTGAGACGTATGTCTGAGCTTCGTGTATTCAAAGCTCAGCAGGTATAATCAACTTTTGCATCTAATTAAGTTTGAAAGGAAATCCAGTGACCCATTGTGTTAAATTATCACATGTCCGTTGGCATATGTTGGCATATGCTTCTCTCAGATCAGAAAGAAATGGTGAGAATCTTCAAAGGGCTGTTTGTGATTGAACAATTGTATAATGTAGCATATTGAGTGGGGAGGGGAGGAAAGGTTCCAGTTGAATCCTGATGTAATTAGCAAGGTATCTCATGTCTGAATCTCAGATTTGTAACAAACAGCTACGAAAACCTTTAAAAAAGCAAACCCAAAATAAAATGAGGGCGGAGTGTCCTCGCCCCTTACTCCCCAAAAATGCTTCCATTACCCCTGAAGTTGACCCCAAAATTTTAAAATTTATTGGTGCCCTGGGTTATAAGCTGAAGAAGGGTGTTGACAGATCGTGGAAGATCTGTCAGGACAAGTTACTTGATACTGTGGGTCCTATAACTAAGTTATTTGAAATGACAGAACTTGGAGTTGCAGAAAATTCCCCTTTGGATCCTTATATTGTACGTGAATGGGTCCAAAGACTCCTCTGTTTTGTGGGTAACACTAATACAGCTATGTCCCTTGAAAGACGGCGCAACATTTTGTGCAAAATTGACCCAAAAATATCTGATTTTTGTCTCTAATAATATTGCCTTTGATGACAATGGCCTTTTATTTGGAGATTCTTATTTAAAAGAGTTGAACCAATATGTTAATACATTTTCTAATTTAAATAAAGTCAAGACCTCTGTCAAGAATTTTTTTTACCCCAACCAGAATTTCTCTGGAAGGGCCAGGAGAGGCAGAGGCCGCTTTCCCGGCCATCAACCATTCTTATCCAAGTCTCATTATTTCCAATCCCATCAGCCCCATTATCCTCCCCAGTATCAATCTCAGTACCAAAGGAACTTCCAAGAGCCCTCAACCTCTTCCTTTTTTCCCATCAAGAGGACGTCCATGGAGTCAAAGAGGTTTCAGAGGCAGAGCAAGAGCAAGACAAGCTCCAGGTAAATATGTTATTTCCTTCCCATGTTCTTTCTTCCCCAGAAAGAATTGGTGGCAGAATCGCCTTGTTTGCCCAAAATTGGGTTTCAATTACCATGGGTCCTTGGGTTCTTCAAACAGTGTCAGGCATTCATATAGAATTCATCTCACATCCTGTTCAAATAAAACGACCTCAGCCTATTAATTTCTGTCAAGAAGACAAAATTCTGGTCCAAAACAAAATTTCAACCCTTTTTTTCCAAAAAGCAATTCTCCCCGTACTTCAGCCTCACAATATCTATTTAAACAACTTATTTCTGGTCAAAAAGGCTATGTAGCTGGCAAGTGACCACAACCTGCAGCCACCCCTGATTCCCGACAGCATCAGTACCCAGGGTCCCACACTGTGACAGACTCCAGCTACCCAGGCTGGGTAGCTCTGCCTGAGAATCCTTTCTCTGCCTTGAACAGGCTGCTATGTAGCCCAGGAAAAGTGATTTTAGCTGGAGCTCACCTAAATAACTAGACAGACGAGCATATTCATGTGAAACAAGAACTGCTTTATTGCACAGAAAACACAGCTTTTATATATTTCCAACAAATGGGGGTAGTTACTACACAAATAGAACCAAATATTATACGAGACAAACATCAGACAATGGTTAGTTAAACAGATGCTAATCACATCCTGACTTACAAAAGGACAATGAATGACTCACACAATAACAGAAAAACATTTCACAAATAGACTAGATAACAACAGGGGGAAGGTTATAGGGGGTAGGGATTTAACCCTTGCAGCTTGGTATCCATGACATCTCCCCCCTCCAGTCCCTCCTTAACGGGTCGGCCTGGGGCTATCCGACGGTGGCCCTCAACTTCTCGGTTGCTGGGAGAGGTTATCCCATCTCTCCTGAGCTTGGGGCATCCTGGGGGGTTCCTGCTGACGTTTATACCCTGCGCCCTGGGCACAGGGATAGACACATAAGGCAACGTCCCGAACAAGTTTTCTAAGACCGGCTCCAAAACAATTGCTGTCCCACAAGTTCCAGTGTCCTTAAGTTCTATGGCCACACTGCCTCTCTCTGTGACACTCTGTGACCCACCCACAAACAAAGCTAGTGCCGGTTTCCCAGCTGTATTCCCACCCCAGACCAGAGGGGGAGGTTGCTCCTTGGTGGGGCAGGTAAAGCTTGGGTGCCCAAACATGTGGCACCAACTGTATACACTTTTATCCTCCTTGCCCAATGCAACGCCTGCCCCCTGTGAGAAATACTCTGGGACAAGAAAAGGTTAGAGACCCTGCCAAGCTACTGAGGGGAGAGTCCGTCTGTCTCTTCTCCCGAGAAGGAGATCTACCGCTGGGGAGGGAGGTCTGCTACCTCCGCTCCATGGGAAACTGTGCTGCCGCTGGGGAGAGAGACCAACTGTCTCCTCTCCCAGAAAGGGATTCGGCCACTGGGGAGAGATATCGATACCCGTCTCTTCCTGCAAGGGCTTCTCTGTAAGGGGAGGGAAGATGACTACTTCTGCTCCCGAAGGATGGATCTGCCGCTGGGGAGAGAGACCAACTGTCTCCTCTCCCAGAAAGGGGTTCTGCTTACGGGGAGGGAGGACGACTACTTCCGCTCCCAGGGGATGGCTCTGCCCCTGGGGAGAGAGACCGACTGTCTCCTCTCCCAGCTCCTGGCTCTGCCGCTGGGGAGAGAGACCGACTGTCTCCTCTTCCGGCTCCTGGCTCTGCCACTGGGGAGAGAGACCAACTGTCTCCTCTCCCGAGAAGGGGTTCTGTTTACGGGGAGGGAGGACGACTACCTCGGCTCCCAGGGGATGGCTCTGCCGCTGGGGAGAAAGACCGACTGTCTCCTCTCCCGGCTCCTGGCTCTGCCGCTGGGGAGAGAGACCGACTGTCTCCTCTCCCAGGAAGGGGTTCTGTTTACGGGGAGGGAGGACGACTACCTCCGCCAGTAACTTTCCGTATCAGTGGGGAAGATCTTTCCAAAACAGTCCCGCTCCTGTTGGAGAGCTTTCCTCCAGAGTCACTGACAGAAAAAGTTCCTCTCTTCCCTCTCGTTCTGTGCAGAACCAGGACCGTACAGTGGGGCCAACGCCTCTGTCATTCTCCATCGGAACTCGGCCTCCATGGTTGCCGGTTACTATGGCACTTCTCCTCTGTCAGCAGGAACCGTGTGGAGGAAGCAGATCCCACCGCTCCCAGCCAATGTGACGGATACCCCGGCTACCCCGACTGGGTAGCTCGGCCCAACGGGTCCTGCTTCCTCCCTGCCAACTGCAGCTATGTAGCTGGCAAGTGACCACAGCCTGTAGCCACCCCTGATGCCCGACAGCATCAGTACCCAGGGTCCCACCCTGTGACAGACTCCAGCTACCCAGGCTTGGTAGCTCTGCCTGAGAATCCTTTCTCTGCCTTGAACCGGCTGCTATGTAGCCGAGGAAAAGTGATTTTAGCTGGAGCTCGCCTAAATAACTAGACAGACTAGCATATTCAGGTGAAACAAGAACTGCTTTATTGCACAGAAAACACAGCTTTTATATATTTCCAACACATGGGGGTAGTTACTACACAAATAGAAACAAATATTATACAATGAGACAAACATCAGACAATGGTTAGTTAAACAGATGCTAATCACATCCTGACTTACAAAAGGACAATGAATGACTCACACAATAACAGAAATACACTTTACACCTAGACTAGATAACAACAGGGGTGAGGTTATAGGGGGTAGGGGTTTATTGCACAGAAAACACAGCTTTTAGACATTTCTAACACATGGGGGTAGTTACTACACAAATAGAAACAAATATTATACAATGAGACAAACATCAGACAATGGTTAGTTAAACAGATGCTAATCACATCCTGACTTACAAAAGGACAATGAATGACTCACACAATAACAGAAATACACTTTACACCTAGACTAGATAACAACAGGGGTGAGGTTATAGGGGGTAGGGGTTTATTGCACAGAAAACACAGGTTTTAGACATTTCCAACACATGGGGGTAGTTACTACACAAATAGAAACAAATATTATACAATGAGACAAACATCAGACAATGGTTAGTTAAACAGATTCTAATCACATCCTGACTTACAAAAGGACAATGGATGACTCACACAATTAACAGAAAAACACTTCACACCTAGACTAGATAACAACAGGGGGAAGGTTATAGGGGGTAGGGGTTTAACCCTTGCAGCCTGGTATCCGTGACATTTACTAAGAGAATGTTTGAGAGAAAACAATTGGTTAGTTCACCTGGATCTCACAGACGCTTACCTAACTGTGCCAATCGCCCAAGAACATTGGAAGTTTTTGGCCTTCCGTTGGGAGGACCAATTTTGAAATTTCACCTGCCTTCCTTTCCGTCAGTCCTCTGTTCCTTGGATTTTCACCAAATTGCTCAAACCAGTGGTGGCTTGGTTGAGACTTCGGGGTGTTTGTCTGATAATTTATTTATGGACCAGGATTTTCTCTCTCTTCAGGATCATCTCTCTTCCACAATTTCCTTATTGGAATCTCTAGGTTTTATTGTGAACAAACAGAAATCAATTCTTTCCCCTACCAAATCTTTAATTTTCTTTCGGTTTCCAGATAAATACAGTTCTTTCCACCTTGAGTCTTCCTTCAGACAAGGTGACGAACATCAAGAAAGAAATTTCAAAAACTTTATCCAAAGATTCGGTTCCAATCAGGACTATAGCCAGAATAGTAGGTTTACTATCATCCTCTATTCAGGCTATATTCCTAGCTCCTTTACATTATCACAAACTTCAGAGATTGAAGATCCTTCATTTGAGGAAAGGTTTTTCTTATTCTGATTTGATTCCTCTATGTTCAGAAGCCAAAGACGAACTATGGCTTTCTCATTTAGAAGCCTGGAATGGGAGAGCCATTTTTGGCAAGATTCCAGATTTCATCATCGAATCCAGCGCCAGTCTTTTAGGCTGGGGAGATCGTTGTGGTCCCTTCATTATAGGTTGCAAATGGACTCTGGAAGAGAAGCACTTTCATATCAATTGTTTAGAATTATTGGCTGGCTTGTTTGCAGTCAAAAGTTTTGCCAAATTTTCTTCTCCAGTCTCCTGCGTATGGACAATATTTCTGCGGTGAAGTATCTCAATCGTTTGGGAGGCACCAAGTCCAGAGATTTGTCCAATATCACCAAAGACTTTATTAATCTTTGTTTGGATAGGAATATTTCAGTCAAAGCAGAATACATTCCAGGTCAATCAAATTCAGCGGCGGATTGGGGGTCTCATCATTTGACGGATTCCAGCAACTGGAAATTGGACAGGAGACTTTTTCTCTCTCTGCAATCTCTCAGGGGTCCCTTTTGTTTGGATCTTTTTGCATCCAGGACCAATTTTCAGATTCTTCCTTACTTCAGCTGTCGTCCAGATCCGGAGGCAGCAGCCACAGATGCTTTTTTTTACCCGTGGCCTCTCCAGGCGGTTTATGCGTTTCCTTGACAATTTCAACTGTTCGCAGGGATCTTCTATGCTTAACGATTGTGACCCCCCTTTGGCCGACTCAGTCATGGTATCCCTCCCTTTTGGAGATGTCCATCAATCTCCCAATTTTGTGTCCTCTTTTTCCCCATCTTCTCATGGATCCGGAAGGCAATTGTCTATATCTGGTTCTCCAAGGCTCTCTTCTCCTATTGACATGGATGATCTCAAGGGGACCCTGGACTCTCCAAGACCTTTCAGATGGAGCCAAGTCACTCATTCAGGAGTCTTGGGCCCCAGGTACTCGTAGATGCTACTTCGCCGCCTGGTCTAAATGGACTAGCTGGTGCTTGCGGAGAAACTTTAATCCCTTTTCTTCAGATTTAACTGATATTATTAATTACCTGTCTCATCTTTTTGAATCAGGTCTAACTTATAGAACCATCAACTTTCATCGCTCAGCCATTTCTGCCAGACATAATTTGATTAATAATCTTTCTGTCGGTAAACACCCTTTGGTTTGTAGGGTGCTTAAGGCCATCAGACTGAAATGTCCTCCGGTCCCTAAACATAAGTTTTTCTGGGATGTGGATCTAATTTTTTCTCTTTTCAAATCTTGGCCTGATAATGTTGCTTTATCCCTAAAACAACTTTCGTCTAAGCTCGCTACTCTTCTTTGTTTAATTTCTTTTAGAAGAGTTTCTGATGTGAAGGCTTTAGATTGGAATTCTAAACGTTTTTCTCCAGAGGGAGTTACCTTTTTTCTATCCTGTAGAACTAAGACTCTTTCTACTTCTATTTTCTATCCTTATCTTCCTTCTGAACCTTCTCTATGTGTGGTTGAATGTTTGAAATCTTATGAATCAAGAACCTTATCTTTCAGAAAACCTTCTGATAACAAACTTCTGATTTCCTTTGTTCCTCCTCATGCTCCTATCACTTCAACTTCCATCGCAAGGTGGGTTAAATAGGTCATGAAAGAAGCCGGGATTGATATTTCTTTCTCAGCTCATTCGGTCAGAGGTTCTGCTTACTCAAAGGCCTTTTTAAAATCTGCTCCTCTCCAACAGATCCTGAGTGCGTCAAATTGGTCTTCATACTCTGTTTTCAACATGCCTCGCTTAATTTATTTTCTTAATGTGCTTAAAACTTGCAAAATAGGAGTCTCTGGTCTTGTAATAAAATTCTGATTATCCTAGATTTTGAAGGTATAATCTAGATTTTATTAAAGACACAGAGACAAGTAGTTTCCCACCTCAGATATGTATTTTTACCCACCCTTTTTATGATTATATATTATTAACATATTTTGTTTTGACAGTTTCCATCTGAACGGAATCCTTTTCTCGTCTCCGGATTTCTACCTTTTGTACAAGAGGACTGCCATCCTTCAAGTAGACTCCGGACAAGTTTACCTTCTTCAAACAAGTTCTTAATTTCCAAGATGTTCTCCAATCAATCTTTAGTTTGGGTGTTCCTATGCCAGTCTATGATTCTTTGCAGGCTGATAGCTTTATAGTAGGTCTCTATATTAGGGAGGCAAAGCCCTCCATTGATTGTGGATCTGTACATGGTATTTTTATTAATGCATGGTTTAATGACACCTCATATGAAAGAGTTAAAGGATTTCTGTATTGTGTTGAGTAGTGTGTTGGGAATAGCTATTGGTATTGCTTGCTTTATGTACAGTAATTGTGGCAGAGTTGTCATTTTCAGTATCTGTATTCTACCCCATCATGAGAAGGGGCGTGTTGACCATGAAGATAGGTCTTGTTGGATTTTGTTTATATTTCTAGTGTAGTTCATTTCATATAGTTTGGACCATTTGGGGTGAGGTAAATCCATAAGTATTTAAGGGCATTAGTTTGTATTTTATAAGGGCATGTGTTTATTAATTGAGTCAGTTCTTGTTTAGGTAAGTTAATATTAAGGTTTTGAGTTATTTAAGGAGAAGTGAGAAAGTTCGTAGAATTTATCAAATTCTTTTATCAGCTCAGGTTGGGATGAATTTGGTGATGACATGGATATCAGGATATCATCTGCATATAAAGATATCCTGAAATCGTTATCATTTAGGGATATACTTTTTATCACTGTGTTTTGGTGGATACGCGCAGCTAGGGTTTCCATGCCGAGGACAAAAAGAAAGGGTGATAAAGGACAACCCTGTCTAGTCCCATTGTGTATTTCGAAGTTACTTGATAATAGACAGTGGGGTTTTGGTATAAGTTATGATTTCTTTTTATGGTCAGTTCTCCGAATCCAAATTTTTTAAAGTGATACTGTAGCCAAATTTTTTCTTTTGTGATTCAGATAGAGCATGCAATTTTAAGCAATTTTCTAATTTACTCCTATTTTTCTTCGTTCTCTTGTTCTTTATTTGAAAAAGAAGGCATCTAAGTTTTTTGTTCAGAACACAGGACAGCACTTTTTTATTGGTGGATGAATGTATCCACCAATCAACAAGGACAACCCAGGTTGTTCACCAAAAATGGTCCAGCATCTAAACTTACATTCTTGCATTTCAAATAAATATACCAAGAGAATGAAGACAATTTGATAATAGGAGTAAATTAGAAAGTTGCTTAAAATGCCACACTTTGAAAATTGCATGCTCTGATTCATGAGGCGGAGGTTCCGGTGGAGGAGGAGCAAAGTATGTGCTGCTGAGCTCTGTACTCCAGTCCCATAGCTGCTGGCAGTGGTTTCTTTGGGCCTTACCCCATTTCCTGGGGCTGCTCTCTGGATAGATTGAGTCATCGCTTCTGGAACCTATACAGTGGCACTTCATCCCGCTGTTATGACAAACAAGTCAGTTAGAAGGACCTATAATCCGGCTCAGTTGTTACAATAGTCGACCTAATTGCTACAAAAGCCAGCTCAACTGCTCTAAACAGCTTTCCCCGCGGGCGGCATGAGAGGAGGTGAGTCTCACAGACTTTGATTTGTTTTATTTGGAAGGAGAGGTCTGTTGTAAAATCGCTCAGGGCGCACAGAAGGGAGTAGCTGGAATGAACTGCCTGACAAGTGGGGAACCTAGCATAGGAGTACACTATACTGGCATCATAAATATGGCCTAAAACATACAGGGGCTATTCTGAGGAATTGTGTGCTGGGCTATATGGTGTTAAAATCTCTATTGCAACCGCATAAGTAAAGGGAAGCGCAGAAGAAAGCAAAGAAGAAAATAAAAGAAACATTGTAGCATAAGTATCATTGCTAGCGGGCTGAGAGCTACTTTGCTAACAACGTGTGCCTCTGTGCATAAAGAATGTAGCTCAGCTCTAAAACGTTACAAATAAGATCTTTGCACTTATTGAGAAAATACCGCTAACTAGATGGATCAATCTGAGCAAAGATTTACATGATATATACAAGCAAAGAAGAGTTTCTCATTTAAATAGCCCAAACATTCCTAAAATTTGAGAAGAACAGAAAATTACATCAATTAATATTCAATTTTTCTGGTCTGGGACACTTATTATGCCGCTAAGTATCTCTGCTTGATAGTGTGGAAAATGTTTTCTTTTCTTTTTCTGGTTTTTGTTTCTTTTTAAAAGGAGCAAGAGAGGAAAAAAAATTAAAAAAATTGTTTAGAATAAACTTCTGGCCTATTCTTTGCTCTCAAAATTTGGGATGTAGCGCTATTAAAATATATATAATTCAGGAAAAGAAGTAATAGGAAAGAGAAGTTACTCATATTAGAAACAGCGCTTACTCACGGCCAACTAACAACTGCATTTAATTGATAACTTTATAGCCCTATATCTATATTGTGCAAATAATATTTTGTAAAGGACCTAATTCTAAAGGCCCAGTAAATGCAATAAGGAAATTGTGTTTTTATTGGCAACTCCTGTTTCTGTATGGGAAGCAGTAGGATTGCCATATATTTAGTGCTTTATCCTTCAATTATACAAATGTACAATCCCTAGGGGTTCTCTCCGGGGAGTCTAGATACCTAGAGATACATTCTTTACAGAATCTGATATTGTACCCAGGGGAACACTGTAACTAGCTGCAAGCAGTCCAGCATAATTATTACTGGTTCCTAAAGAATCACTTAAGCCTTAACATATTTTCTCTAGAGGGTGTTTGTTCTGTACTCTCTTCAAGATAACATCTTTAAATTGTAGCATGTTAAGCAAACCCATATTGGTTGTTATAGAGGAGTTGCAGCAAATTCTCTAAAAACCTTGTAGAACTACTAGAGGAGAGCTTTCCAAACTATTCATGTTGGGGACACACTTTTTAGACCTACATCATTTTACAACACAGTAATTCAGTTGTACTGGCAAACAGGAGGTTAAACTAATTTGTTTTAAGAGATACAGACACATATATAAATTATATAATAACAAAATGTATTTACAAGTAACAGTATGTATGTGCAAGAATTAAAAAAAAAGTTTAATAACACCAATAGCTACTTACTATTTTAATGTATGAGGTTGATGGGATGAACACAATTTCTGAATATTTGGTGGAATATTAGCTAATGACACTCGCATTTCATCATCAAGCATTTTTAAGCTTCCCCTTCCTATCCATATATCAAGAGCAGGAGCAGCAATGCACTACTGGGAGCTAGTTGCAAAAAAAAACCCCACTGACTTCTGACTTCAGCTCAGCGTTTAAGCTACCACCCTCAGAGCTCGGTGAGTCCGATTGACTACTGCCCGCGCTGCAAACACACTGCTGTCCCACTCATTGGCTACACTTGCAGTCACGAGCCAATTAAGGAGATTACACGTGCAGTCAGGAGCCAATGTGCCGCCAAAGCCGTCAATGGGAATAGTTTCAGTTCCCACTGAGCTGCGCCAATATGTTAAGATGATCTGTGACCCTCTAGGTATCAATCACAACTCAACCATGTGATATGCATAGCAAGCAGGCGGAAAGTCAGAAACCAAAAAAAAAATGTTTAAAAAAATTAAATTTAAAAAAATTAGTGCTGAAGCAGGGACACACCTACACACTGCTGCCGACACACTAGTGTGTCCCGACACACAGTTTGGAAAGCACTGTACTAGAGTCATACACAATTGAATTAGTCTTTAACAATTCCATTAGACACGGATGAGATAACATCTTTTTTATTTTCTTCCATAGATACTGTTTAGTATCACATTGCATTAGAAACCCCCTCTTCTTATTAAAAATAGGAGAGGGATAGGGCCGATTTACCGGTAAACATAATTTCTGCAGCCTGATTCTGCTCTCTACCCTTTTTAACCCCTTAACGACACATGTCGTACAGGGTACGTCTTACACAAACTGGTCTTTAAAGCCCAGCGACGTACCCTGTACGTCGTTAAGGGTTTCAAGCGTCTGGAAGCGATACTGATCCCTTCCAGCCACTTTCAAGGTATTGAAGTGATGTGATATTGAGGCATCACTGCAATACCTTTTTAGGCACACCGATGCAGAGAGAGCCACTCTGTGGCCCTCTCTGCATCGGTCAGTGATGGTGCCGATCGTTGGTGGGTGGGAGCCATTGAAGGGAGGTGGGTGGGCGGCCCATCACTGGGGAACTTCCTTCCGGCTGTCCTCTATGCCGGGTGCACACGCTGGAGGTGAGGGGCAGGTGCGCCTGCGATCCAAGGCAGTTGCTGGGGATTTTTTTTTTTGCTGGGAGAGGGTGGTGGTTGCAGAGGAGGGGTGATCTGGGGGTGATCTGGGAATGATCTGGGAGGGGGAGGGTGTAGGGTATGGAGGGCGGCAGCTACACTACAGATAAAGTTAGGTTTATAAAATTAAAATAAAGTTATTTTGCAAAGTGGGTACTGGCAGACAGCTGCCAGTACCCAAAATGGTGGCTAATAGTTAGTGGGGGGAGGGTTAGAGAGCTCTTTGGGGGGGATCAGGCAGGTTGGAGGCTAAGGGGGGATCCTACACAGCAGAATATGTTTTTTTTTTATTTTTTTTTAATAATTAAAAAAAAAAAAAAACTTTTATTTTAGTACTGGCAGACTTTCTGATGGCGGGGACAATTGTGGGGTGGGGGAGGGAAGAGAGCTGTTTGGGAGGGATCAGGGGGTGGGATGTGTCAGGTGGGAGACTGATTTCTACACTAAAGCTAAAATGATTCCTTCAAGCTCCCTACAAGCTACCTAATTAACCCCGTCACTGCTGGGCATAATACAAGTTTGGTGCGCAGCGGCATTTAGCGGCCTTCTAATTAACAAAAAGCAATGCCAAAGCCATATATGTCTGCTATTTCTGAACAAAGGGGATCCCAGAGAAGCATTTACAACCATTTATGCCATAATTGCACAAGCTGTTTGTAAATAATTTCAGTGAGAAACCCAAAGTTAGTGAAAAAGTGAACATTTTTTTTTATTTGATCGCATTTGGCGGTGAAATGGTGGCATGAAATATATCAAAATTGGCCTAGATCAATACTTTGGGTTGTCTACTACACTACACTAAAGCTAAAATTAACCCTACAAGCGACCTAATTAACCCCTTCACTGCTTGGCCTAATACAAATGTGGTGCGCAGCGGCATTTAGCGGCCTTCTAATTACTAAAAAGCAACGCCAAAGCCATATATGTCTGCTATTTCTGAACAAAGGGGATCCCAGAGAAGCATTTACAACCATTTGTGCCATAATTGCACAAGTTGTTTGTAAATAATTTCAGTGAGAAACCTAATATTTATTTGATCGCATTTGGCAGTGAAATGGTGGCATGAAATATACCAAAATGGGCCTAGATCAATACTTTGGGATGTCTACTAAAAAAAAATATATACATGTCAAGGGATATTCAGGGATTCTAGACAGATATCAGTGTCCCAATGTAACTATCGCTAATTTTGAAAACAAATGGTTTGGAAATAGCGAAGTGCTACTTGTACCTATTGCCCTATAACTTGCATAAAAATCAAAGAACATGTAAACATTGGGTATTTCTAAACTCAGGACAAAATTTAACAACTATTTAGCATGGGTGTTTTTTGGAGGTTGTAGATGTGCAACAGATTTTGGGGTTCAAAGTTAGAAAAAGTGTGTTTTTTCAATTTTTTATTCATATTTTATAATTTTTTTATGGTAAATTATAAGATATGATGAAAATAATGGTATCTTTAGAAAGTTCATTTAATGGCGAGAAAAAAACGGTATATAATATGTGTGGGTACAGTAAATGAGTAAGAGGAAAATTGCAGCTAAACAAACACCGCAGAAATGTAAAAACAGCCCTGGTCCTTAAGGGAAAGAAATTGAAAAATGGCCTTGTCCTTAAGAGGTTAACGGCTAGATTTGGAGTTTTGTCGGTAACGACCCGAAAATCTAACGCCGATCGGAACAGCCAATAGAATGCGAGCTCAATCTGATTGGCTGATTGGATCAGCCAATCGGATTGATCTTGATTCTGATTGGCTGATTCCATCAGCCAATCAGAATATTCCTACCTTAATTCCGATTGGCTGATAGAATCCTATCAGCCAATCGGAATTCGAGGGACGCCATCTTGGATGACGTCCCTTAAAGGAACCTTCATTCTTCAGTTGGACGTCGCCGGATGAAGATGGGTCCACGTCGGAGGTCTTCAGGATGGAGCCGGTCCTCATCGGATGAAGATAGAAGATGCCGCTTGGAAGATGATGGTTGCCGGTCCGGATCTACTCTTCTTCCCGGATAGGATGAAGACTTTGGAGCCTCTTCTGGACCTCTTCAGCCACCGGATGATGGATCGCCAGCCCCCGCTTGGGTTGGATGAAGATTTTGGAGCCAGGACGGATCGGTGATACCCGGTGAGGTGAAGACAAGGTAGGATGATCTTCAGGGGCTTAGTGTTAGGTTTATTTAAGGGGGGTTTGGGTTAGATTAGGGGTATGTGGGTGGTGGGTTGTAATGTTGGGGGGGGGGTATTGTATGTTTTTTTTACAGGCAAAAGAGCTGAACTTCTTGGGGCATGCCCCGCAAAGGGCCCTGTTCGGGGCTGGTAAGGTAAAAGAGCTTTGAACTTTAGTAATTTAGAATAGGGTAGGGCATTTTTTATTTTGGGGGTCTTTGTTATTTTATTAGGGGGCTTAGAGTAGGTGTAATTAGTTTAAAATTGTTGTAATATTTTTCTTATGTTTGTAAATATTTTTTTATTTTTTGTAACTTAGTTCTTTTTTATTTTTTGTACTTTAGTTAGTTTATTTCATTGTAGTTATTTGTAGGAATTGTATTTAATTTATTTATTGATAGTGTAGTGTTAGGTTTAATTGTAGGTAATTGTAGGTATTTTATTTAATTAATTTAATGATAGTATAGTGTTAGGTTTAATTGTAACTTAGGTTAGGATTTATTTTACAGGTAATTTTGTAATTATTTTAACTAGGTAACTATTAAATAGTTCTTAACTATTTAATAGCTATTGTACATGGTTAAAATAATTACAAAGTTGCCTGTAAAATAAATATTAATCCTAAAATAGCTATAATATAATTCTAATTTATATTGTAGCTATATTAGGATTTATTTTACAGGTAAGTATTTAGCTTAATAACTTTATTATAGTAGCGGTGCGGTCCGCTCGGCAGATTAGGGGTTAATAAGTGTAGGCAGGTGGAGGCGACGTTGAGGGGGGCAGATTAGGGGTTAATAAATATAATATAGGGGTCGGCGGTGTTAGGGGCAGCAGATTAGGGGTACATAAGGATAACGTAGGTGGCGGCGCTTTGCGGTCGGCAGATTAGGGGTTAATAAGTGTAGGTAGCTGGCGGCGACGTTGTGGGGGGCAGATTAGGGGTTAATAAATATAATATAGGGGTCGGCGGTGTTAGGGGCAGCAGATTAGGGGTACATAAGGATAACGTAGGTGGCGGTCGGCAGATTAGGGGTTAAAATTTTTTAATAGAGTCTCAGCGATGTGGGGGGACCTCGGTTTAGGGGTACATAGGTAGTTTATGGGTGTTAGTGTACTTTAGAGTACAGTAGTTAAGAGCTTTATAAACCGGCATTAGCCCAGAAAGCTCTTAACTACTGACTTTTTTGGAGTTTTGTCGTTAGATTTCTAACGCTCACTTCAGACACGACTCTAAATACCGGAGTTAGAAAAATCCCATTGAAAAGATAGGATACGCAATTGACGTAAGGGGATCTGCGGTATGGAAAAGTCGCGGCTGAAAAGTGAGCGTTAGACCCTATTTTGAGTGACTCCAAATACCGGAGGTAGCCTAAAACCAGCGTTAGGAGCCTCTAACGCTGGTTTTCACGGCTAACGCCAAACTCCAAATCTAGGCCTAAGATAATAATCTTATAGAATAATATGCTTATAAGACAGCACTTGCAGACATAAGGCTAGCAGTAAACATTCTAGTTTAAAGCAGAACAATTAAGAGTAATTCATAAAGGATTTAGTCTTCATTGAGATAAATAGACTTGAAGGAGAAAATTATTGCAATCTTAGCATCTTGGGCAATATATGCTTACTCATCGTCTCCCCCCCATAACTGAAAAAGAGAACTTTCTTAAACTTCACTCTATCTTATCTATTCTTCCTTTTTTTCCCCCCTTCTACACTGAATTGATTCCCCACAATTTTGGCACAATTTACACTCCACAAAGGGGGTTAATACCCCCTCTTCTCTAGTCACGATTTTGCTAAGTGGGTATACATTACCCCTTCTATTCTCACGCCCTCTGGGCTTTCCTCTTTTTTTCACTATTCAATAGATTACTCCACTTACTCCACAATTCACAATTTTTTTTTGTTATCCTCAGAACTATCCAATTATATATAGATAAATACCTTCACGGTCACCCCAAAACTTCTCCTTCAGCTATTACAGGGAGACAAAGAGATAAAAAGAACAAAGCTTTTCTTGAAACTTCGACAGATGCACAATTACTCACTCCTAATCCTTCAGTTCTGACTGAGCCACTAGATATTCAATCACTAGTTATTAGCATTTCGGAAGCCCTAGCTCCTAAACTTGATATCCTAAAAAATGAGATCAAACAAGATATCACATCTTTATCTAATGAAGTAAAACAATTTGCTCATAGACTCTCCGAGGCTGAGCAAAGAATTTCAGATCTCGAGGATCTTACTATGACCCATAAAACTATTCTTGAATCTACAAACATCGCACTCCTGAAAATGCAGAGTAAAATAGAAGACTTAGAGGACAGATCAAGAAGAAACAACCTGAGAGTCATAGGGGTCCCAGAGGAAAAACAATTTGAAGATCTAGATAGGCTGCTTACAATTACATTACCCCGGTTACTTCAGATCCCGGAACCTCATCCCCAGATACTTGTGCATTGACAGATGCACAATTACTCACTCCTAATCCTTCAGTTCTGACTGAGCCACTCGATATTCAATCACTAGTTATTAGCATTTTGGAAGCCCTAGCTCCTAAACTTGATATCCTAAAAAATGAGATCAAACAAGATATCACATCTTTATCTAATGAAGTAAAACAATTTGCTCATAGACTTTCCGAGGCTGAGCCAAGAATTTCAGATCTCGAGGATCTTACTATGACCCATAAAACTATTCTTGAATCTACAAACATTGCACTCCTGAAAATGCAGAGTAAAATAGAAGACTTAGAGGACAGATCAAGAAGAAACAACCTGAGAGTCATAGGGGTCCCAGAGGAAAAACAATTTGAAGATCTAGATAGGCTGCTTACAATTACATTACCCCGGTTACTTCAGATCCTGGAACCTCATCCCCAGATACTTATTGAAAGGGCTCATAGGATAGGCTCATTTACCTCAAATAAAATGAACACAAGACCAAGGCCAATCATTGCAAAGGTCCTAAACTTTCAACACAAAGTCACAATGCTTCAAGCTTTTCGTAAACACCAACCTATTTTTCTAGGCGATGCAAAAATGGAGCTTGCTCCATTCTGTACAAAATTTATAAAAAAGGTGCCCGGGCAACCTTACTCTACCCAGCAAGGCTGAAACTATTGATAGATGACCGCACACATTTTTTCGAATCAGCGAAAGATGCAGGAAAATTTTATGCTGAGACTTATCCCTCAGGATAAAATTAAAATTGTGATAAAACAATGTAGATAATTAAGACACCCTGATTGCTATAAATGACTAGATCTTCTGAACACAAGGGTTGGGAGGGAAGTGGGGGTAAACTTCCTCTAACTGATTGTTCTATATTGGGGTATTGTTTTAGTTTCAGTGTTTGTCTCTTTTCTTTCCTTTCCTTTTTTTTTGTCTTGTCTTGTCTTGTTTTGATTTATATTATTAGAAGATGGCTACGGAGAGTAATTTTAAATTGACCTCTTGGAACATAGCAGGCCTCACATCGCCTATTAAACGAAAACTAATACTGTCCCATTTAAGGAAAAGTAATACTGATATCGCATTCTTGCAAGAAACCCACTTAAAACCTGAGGAAGTTCTTAAGCTTAAAAGCTCCTGGGTCAAGGAAGTCCTATTCTCTTCCACCTCAAAGAGAAAAAGTGAGGTAGCGATTCTTTTGGGGAAAAAACTCTCATATGAAGTTATATATGTAGATACAGACCACAAGGGGAGGTATCTAATGGCAAAAGTTAAGATAACGAAAATAATGTACACACTCTGTAATGTTTACGCTCCCAATGTCTTTAGTCTTCCCTTCTGGGAAACTTTACAAAATAAGCTTATGTCATATGCAGAAGGCTATTTGATACTCTGAGGCAACTTTAATATGGCTCCGCAATACCCCCTCGACAGATTGAGACAGAACCTCGTTCCTCTTAAAACTAAGAGAGATAACCTGGAGTCAAAACTATTCACTAAATTGATTCGTAACTTGAAGCTACGTGACATCTGGAGATCATAAAACCCTGATTCCAGAGATTACACATGTCACTCTAAGGCACATAAATCACTTTCAAGAATAGACCTATTTCTGCTCGATAAATCAAAGGTACTAGCTGGGATTTCATCAATTACCACATCTGATCACGCCCCGATTTTTCTCGATTTTTTTAGTCAGGCTACCTGGTGCGCAGGAACACAGGTTTCCTGTTCCCACGATACTTAGCTTCTGATCTCAAATTTAAAAACTGGCTTATTGCCAGATTTCGTGAATATGCTCTTTTTAACCGAGAATACATCCCTCAACCTGCGTTGTTCTGGGAAACAGCTAAAGCGGTTCTTCGGGGGGAAATATTAGCATACAGTATATCCAGGTCTAAGAGACTTAAAGAAAGGAAACTTTATGATCCTTCATCTGGCAGAATAAAAAATCTAGAATCTCATTATCTAAACTAGCTTTACCCACGAAGTACGGAGGACTCTCTCATCCTGATCTCCGCCTATACAATTAAGTGTTTTTGGCACGAATCGTAGCAGATTGGATGACTAATAGCAACTATGTAACAAATTATGAACTCGAAGGTAGTATAACATATCCGTTCTCTCTTATAGTCTTAATACACTCTAAAAATAGTATGATCCCTCTTGAAAAAAAAAGATAAGATCCATTTATAATCCAATTCAGATGTGGAAAAGGATCTGTAACTCCTTGCATATTGAATCTAGGGTCTCAAGACACATCCCACTCCTGAACAACCCCCAGTTTCAAGCAGGGCTGCAGTCAGCTCTTTTTTCTAAATGGGAGACCTTAGGTCTTGTTAAAACTTATCAATTATTGGATTTTGAGAGAAGATGTATCAAGACTTTTAATTCTCTTAAAGAGGAATTTCATCTCCCTAATAAAAACTTTTTTGCTTATCTCCAAGCGAGACACTTTGTTCTTAAACTGGTTATTGATCACGGCTGGGACTGGTCTCTGGTAACTGTTCAGAACTGGCTTCTCTTAGTTAAAAATGGGCTCATGTCAATTTCGTATATTTATCAAACCTGATCTCAATTAATGGCCCAGATACATTGGTAAAAATTCAATCCAAATGGGCTGCAATGCTAGCGCAAAATTCTCTGGATCTTACTCTACTTACCTTCTCGATTCAAGTAGTCTCCCGTGTTACTCTCTCTGCCTCCTGGAGGGAGTCACATGTTAAAATATTACATATGTCTTATTTTACTCCAGAGAAAGGGTCTAAATGTCGGAACACTAGTTTCAACAGATGCCCAAAATGTTCTTATCCATCAGCTAACCTCCTGCATATGTTATGGGACTGCCCAAAAATCTGAAATTTTTGGTTGAAGTTACAATACTGGCTTATTAATACGGTGGGTGTCCCTTCTTTGATACTATCACCATTAAATGTAGTTTTTCTTCTTGTTGACACAGGGCTGTCTCATGATAATCTTAAAACTGTAAACCTGGTGATTCTTGCTGTTAGATACCTGATCCTAAAGAACTGGAGAACAAGAGCAACTCCTAGTATCTCAGAAGTAAAAAACTGCTTGAAGAAACAATGTATTATTGAACCAGTCGATACTAATTTACATAATGACCATTTCTCTAAATGGTCTCAGTTTATTAAAGTCCTCTCTCCTAATTAGGTTGAATATCTAATATATCCTTTTAGAAACACGGAATTGATTCTTCTAGGTTTATGGTAGCCGTCCGTATCCAAATCCTTTTTCTCTTTTCTTTTCTTTTTTTGTTTTGTCTGTGTCCAGTAGTTGTTCGGTTTATGTGTTTTGTTTTTCTTTATATTATGTTTATTTGTCTAGCTCACATCTGGGGGGCCTAGGACTCCCTATTTATCTTAATGCATATGTTCAAACGCAGTTGTCATGTTTATGTAAATAGACCAAGAGCCAGAGACAGGGGGGATTATTTTATAATATAAATGTACTGCAGGATCTATTTGATACCCAAATTATTCTAAGTTCTTGTTTTATTTTGGACCGTATCTCTCCCTAACTCAGATTTTGGGCACTTTGTAAGCAATATGCAGGTTAGCAATATATGTTAGTATAGTTCTGGAGAAAAATTATTGGTCTGCTGGAAAGATTTGGAAAGACTCCAAAGGTGTGAAACAAAAGTTAAGATATCTAAAGACCATATCCTATATTATAAAAGGCCAAGTGTGTTTGTCTGAAGCCGTCATGCGCAGTAGAGACTGTGCGCGGACAAACACACCTGGCCTTCAGCTGCAGAGTAGTGCGCACTGCGGAAGCTGCCTGGTAGGGGCATGACCGGCATCGGGCGTGCCGTGATTGGGGCGTGGCCGGCGGGCGTGGCAGACATGATGAGGGGGCGTGGCCGGCAGGCATGCATGATGAGGGACGTGGCCTTGCTGGGGCGTGCGGGAGGGGCGTGGCCGGCGGGAGAGACCAAAACAGAGGAAAGAAAGAAAGCGAGCAGAAGAGGGGGGAAGAGCAAAAGAGGGAGAGAGTGGGAGAGAAAGAGGGGGAGAGAGAGCTCAAAAGAGAGGGGGGAGAGAGAGCTTAAAAGAGAGGTGGGAGAGAGAGCGCAAAAGAGGGAGAGAGAGCGCAAGAGAGTGGGAGAGAAAGAGGGGGAGAGAGAGGGGGGAGAGAGAGCTCAAAAGAGAGGGGGGAGAGAGAGAGCTCAAAAGAGAGGGGGGAGAGAGAGCTTAAAAGAGAGGTGGGAGAGAGACGCAAAAGAGGGAGAGAGAGAGAGCGCAAAAGAGAGGGGGAGAGAGCGCAAGAGAGGGGGAGAGAGCGCAAGAGAGGGGGAGAGAGAGCGCACAAGAGGGGGAGAGAGAGAGCTCAAAAGAGAGGGGGGAGAGAGAGCGCAAAAGAGAGGGGGGAGAGAGAGCGCAAAAGAGAGGGGGGAGAGTTTAAAAGAGAGCGCAAAAGAGGGGAGAGAGCGCAAAATAGAAGGGAGAGAGAGAGCAAAAGAGGGAGAGAGAGAGCGCAAAAGAGAGGGGGAGAGAGCACAAAAGAGAGGGGGAGAGAGCGCAAAAAAGAAGGGGAGAGAGCGCAAGAGAGGGGGAGAGAGAGCGCACAAGAGGGGGAGAGAGAGAGCTCAAAAGAGAGGGGGGAGAGAGAGCGCAAAAGAGAGGGGGGAGAGAGAGCGCAAAAGAGAGGGGGAGAGAGAGAGCAAAAGAGAGGGGGAGAGTTTAAAAGAGAGCGCAAAAGAGGGGGGAGACAGCGCAAAAGAGAAGGGGGAGACAGAGTGCAAAAGAGGGAAAGAGAGAGCAAAAGAGGGAGAGAGAGAGCGCAAAAGAGAGTGGGAGAGAGCACAAAAGAGAGGGGGAAAGAGCGCAAAAAAGAGGAGGAGAGAGCGCAAGGGGGAGAAAGCACAAAAGAGAGGGGGAGAGAGCGCAAAAAAGAGGGGGGAGAGAGCGCAAAAGAGGGGGGGGGGGGAGAGAGCTCAAA
Source organism: Bombina bombina (assembly GCF_027579735.1). NCBI lineage: Eukaryota > Metazoa > Chordata > Amphibia > Anura > Bombinatoridae > Bombina > Bombina bombina. The sequence continues at coordinate 410,787,703 of NC_069500.1, forward strand.
AGAGAAGGGGGGAGAGAGAGCTCAAAAGAGAGGGGGGAGAGAGAGCTCAAAAGAGAGGGGAGGAGAGAGAGTTTAAAAGAGAGGGGGGATAGAGAGTGCACAAAAGAGGGGGAGAGAGAGTGCAAAAGAGAGGGGGAGAGAGCGCAAAAGAGAAGGGGGAGAGAGCGCAAAAGAGGGGAAGAGAGAGTGCAAAAGAGGGGAAGAGAGAGCAAAAGAGAGGGGGAGAGAGAGAGAGCAAAAGAGAGGGGAAGAGAGAGCAAAAGAGAGGGGGGAAAGAGAGCAAAAGAGAGGGGGAGAGAGAGCAAAAGAGAGGGGGGAGAGAGCAAAAGAGAGGGGGGGAGAGAAAGAGAGTGCAAATGAGGGGGGAGAGAGAGAGCAAAAGAGGGGGGAGAGAGAGCGCAAAAGAGGGGGGAGAGAGAGCAAAAGAGGGCGAGAGAGAGCAAGAGGGGGGAGAGAGCAGATGAGGGGGGGAAGAGAGAGAGCGAGCAAAAGAGGGGAGAGAGAGCAAAAGAGGTGGGAGAGAGAGAGCAAAAGAGGGGAGAGAGAGAGCAAAAAAGGGGAGAGAGAGAGAGCAAAAGAGGGGGGAGAGTGCAAAATAAGGGGGATAGAGAGAACTCAAAAGAGAGGGGGGGAGAGAGAGAGAGCGCAAAAGAGAGGGGGGAGAGAGAGGGAGCAAGGGTTGGAACCGTGGTACCTAAAAAATTGGCCCGTGTACACGGGCTTTAGGACTAGTGAGTGTTATAATATGATCTGTATGGGAACCTAAATATGGAACATGCATAGGGTTATGATATGTGATATTCATGTATATTGTTAAACTGTTTTTTTTTCTATTTCTGTTTTTGAAAAGAATAAAAATTAAGATTGAAAAAAAAAAAAAATGTCACACTTTATCTGAATCACAAAAGAAAAAATTTGGGTTCAGTGTCCCTTTAAGAGAGCAGAATAGAAAATCCCAATGTAACCGGTCAAATGCTTTTTCAGCATCAGTTGATAATAAAACAGAGTGTATATTTTGTGATTTGGCATAGTGAATAAGTTGTAAAGCTTGTATTGTGTTGTCCCTGGCTTCTCGCCCAGGGACAAACCCTACTTGATCCATATGAATTATGGAAGGAATGACTTTGTTAATTCGGGTGGCGAGGATTTTTGCATATATTTTTAGGTCTGAATTAAGGAGCGACATTGGGCAGAAATGATCTGGGATATCATGAGGTTTGCCTGGTTTTAGGATGATGGCTATATGAGCCTCTTTAGTTTGCATAGGGAAGGAGCCACTTTCGTCTAGAGAGTTGAAACTGATGCAGTATAACTGTAAAAAGCTGACAGGAAAATATCACCTGAGCATCTCTATGTAAAAAAGGAAGATATTTTACCTCACAATCTCCTCAGCTCAGCAGAGTAAGTTCTGTGTAAAAAGTTATACTCAACTGCTCCCAGCTGCAGGTAAAAAAATTAAAAAAAATGAAGAAATGAACAGCAGCCAATCAGCATCAGCAGTGCTGAGGTCATGAACTTTTACTGTGATCTCATGAGATTTGACTTGACTCTCATGAGATTTCATTGTAAACTTCCTTTACCTGATTGGTGAAATAAGATGAGAGTGCACGATGCTCATCCCTTCAGATGTCCCAAGACAGACACACTAAAATGCTGCTTAGAAATCCTTTACAATGGGAGGTGGCTACTGAGGAACTTTTGAGGTAAAATATCTTTCTTTTTTACATAGAGATGTTCAGGAGATATTTTATAGTCAGCTTTTTACAGCTATGCTGTATCACTTTCAAGTGTTTAAACATTTGGGTATTATGGCCCTTTAAGTATTGTTCATTTTTTTTTTAGTATAGGAATGAAGTTTTGAATAGAAATTAAGTTTATTGGATTTTCACACTAGATACTAGGAACCCCTATGGCATAAATCTGGGATGTTTGATTCTCATTTTTTTCAATGTGTTATCTTACTAGAAACTTTGACTAATATTGCAACACTGTTTGTATCTTTAATGCATACAAATTAAATAGATTTGTTATATTCAGTGGCGGCTGGTGAATTTTGAAGATGGTGGGGCGCTAGACCACAACCCTTGAAATTAAGCCCCGCCCCTTAAATTCAAAACTATGTATTTATGATAGATACTCACTTCACACACATGCACACTGAAAACATACATACATACACACTACACAAGCATACATACACACTATATACACGGACTACATACTTTTTGGTAACGCATTTCCCAATAAATATGACAGAATAGCTTTGACATGACATTATATTTAACAATATAAATGATTAATTTAGCTTTGGTGGAAATAAGTTTTAATACGTTAATAATGTATGTGCCCATTTGGTGATAAACTTCTAAAAATGTTCTTGCAGGTAGTATGGTGGTAGCCATTTAGGAATTGTAGTTTAATCTTTGATTTGCTATTAATATGTACATGAGAGGTATCTAAATTAACAGAATTAATACGTTTCTAAATGATAATTTTAGTAATCTGATTTTATTATATCTTATAAACCAACCATCCCACCCAGCTGACATTAAAGATTAAAGGTGAAAATGCAAAGCTAAAGGAAATGTTCCTTATTAAAACCATTAGAAAATGGAGGTTGTGAAAAGAGAAATATATTTAATTTTAACACCATATTTATATTTTTCTTAACATACAATGCAGAATATCATAACATCTACAAAATCAAAGAGCTTCATAACTTAGAAAATACATTTAAAACAAGCAGAGTAACTCGCAATGTTAAAAGCACTGCTGCTTTCTGTCACAGGATTTTACAGTGGGAGAACCGTGCAGGTAATTTAGAGGCAGCCGAGAGCTGGTTTTGCACTGTGGGTGGGTGGGAGATTTGCCTTTAAAATATGTTCGTGATTTACAATATTTTTTCAGCTCACGCACAAGGTCTGGGATTTCTTACTCACTTTACTTGTCTTTGCAACCAGCCCCATTGTATTGCTGTAGTCTTCAAAATGAATGTTTTACACACCTGATCTCACTCACGGCTTGTGCAGTAAACAGTAACAGTGGAGTCACAGGGCAGCAAACAACAACCTCCTGGACCTTTGGTGCAGCTGCTATTCATCTTTTACTCTGTCTCAACCATCCTCCCTCACTGCATGCTGCCTGTGCTTTTGACACTGCCTGCCTGTCATTACGGCACCAGTGTCAGAGTGCATACAGTGTGCAGCACGATTGGGAGATAATGTTCCTCCCAGTCCCTTTTACCCCTGGCACAGCCACAACACCAGTCCCAACTAGTGCAGCCGACTGGAGAAAATAATAACTCTATGACAGTTCCTACTCCAGCTCCTGCAGGAGCCTCATCACAAGCAGCTAATCTGGTGGTCTTCAAATGATGGAAAGTTCAAGCTCCTTCAGGCTGAAGAAGTGGCCCGGCTGTGGGATGTGCACAAGAATTAAGCCCAGTATGAACTATGACAAGCTGAGCTCACAGTAAGAAAGATGTGTACACAGGAATAGTAATCACCTATCACACAGCAAATAAATTTACATAACTTTACTCAGTAAAGCCGAGATAAGACCGCCGGCGTCAGTTATACTTTGCTGTGACTTGTTATAAGCTAAGGAATTATCCCATTCATAACCATATAACGATCAGCTGTATTAAATAAACTAATTACTACAACTGATCATTATATGGGATAATGCCTTTGCTTACAACATGTCACAACAAAGTCAGGGTTGTTAGCAATATTTTCCAGGTAAGATCGTAGTGCCTGGGCTATGATAGCTAAACACTTATCTGGAGTTTGGCTTTGAGCTTAGAATATTAGGACACAGCATATACCACTGCCCCCAGCCTCAGCACTGTACAGTGCCCTACACTAATATTTGCACCCTTGGTATATATGAGCAAAGAAGGCTATGCAAAATTGTCTTTATTGTTTAACCTTTTGATATTTTGTGTATTTTAAAATACACAAAACTACTCTGCTCTCGTGGATATCAAACAATTGCAAGCACAACACCGGTTTATCAAATAACAAAAAAAATCTTTGTTAAATATATGTGTGCCACAATTACTGGTACCCTTTTAGTCAATACTTTGTGCTACCTCCCTTTGCCAAGAAACAGCTCCAAGTATTCTCCTATAATGCCTGATGAGGTTGGAGAATACATTGCAAGGGATCTGAGACCATTCCTCCATACAGAATTTCTCCAGATCCTTCATATTTAAAGGTCAACGCTGGTGAACGCTCCTCTTTAATTCACTCCACAAGTTTTCTATGCGGTTCAAGTCAGGGTACAGGGATGGCCATGGCAGGAGCTTGATTATGTGGTCAGTGTTGATTTTGATGTTTGTTTTGGATCATTGTCCATGATGCCATGTATCCTAATAAAATGTCCAGGTCCTCTGGCAGAAAAACAGAACAAAAACATTAAAGAGTCAACACAATATTTAACCGTAGGCATGAGGTACTTTTGCATATGGCTACCTCTCTGTGTGCGCCAAATTCAACTCTGGTGTTTATTGCCAAAAATCTCTATTTTGGTTTTATCTGACCATAGAATCTGATCCCATTTGAAGTTCCAGTAGTGTTTGGAAAACTGAAGACGCTTGAGTTTGTTTTTGGATGAGAGTAGAGGCTTTTTTCTTAAAACCCTTTAAAACAACTTGTGGTGATGTCGGATTGTAGTTTTGGAGACTTTCTGACCACAAGACATAACTAACTTCTGCAATTCTCCAGCTGTGATTCATGGAGATATTTTGGCCGCTCAAACCATCCTCTTCACAGTGTGTTGAGACAATATAAACAAGTGTCCTCTTCAGGATTTTCTGGTAACATTTGCAGTTGACGGGAATTTCTGAATTATTGCCCTAATGGTGGAAATGGGCATTTTCAATGCCACTTCCCATCTTGTGAAGCTCAACAACCTTTTGCTGCACATCACAACTATATTCCTTGGTCTTACCCATTGTGATGAATGACTGAGGGAATTTGGCCTATGTGTTACCTCATATTTGTACCCCTGTTAAACAGGAAGTCATGGTTGAACAATTTCCTGTTCCTAGTCACCCAGGTGTACTAAAAATGTAAAATATCAATGGGAATATACTTCAAATATATTTTTCTCATATGAATTCATAGGGGTGCCAACAATTTAACAAAGTTTTTTTTTTTGGTTAAACATATGTTGTGTTTTGATATCCATGAGAGCAGAGTATTTTTTGAACAAAAAAATCAAAAGGTTAAACAATAAAGACAATTTTTCACAGCCTTATTTGCTCATATTTACCAAGGGTGCCAATATTAGTGGATGGCACTGTAGATAACTTAATGGTGGGCTTCCAGCTGCTGATGGTTCCCTTGATCTCCTTCTGTACTGCTATTTAGTAGTATTTAACAAAGGTAGACTGGTCCAACACTATTACCTCCCTGAATCACAAGCAAGGATGAGTAAGACTAGCCACACTTCTTCAATGGCTTCCCGCCACCCAATCTCAGTCAATTCGATTTTGTTTTGCTGCCACTCACTGCCAGGTTTCATAGCAGCCCGTGTAGACCTCCCCCTCCCCTCAGGCTTTTAGCCAATGGGAGGTTAAAATACCTTTTGTGCATAGATATCCCCTATTGAAACTGATAGGGTGACATCAGAAATCCCTTAAAGGAACAATAGGAGCATGTGCAAAGTTCTCTCAGAAAGGACAATTAAAAAAAAAAAACGCCCTGTCTGAGAGAGTTTATTATTATATTTTGTTTAAATATTATTAAAGGCAATTTAATATTATATATGACACAATTTAATGAAATGTTTCCCTTTTCCCCAAAAAAGTGGTGGGGTGTTGCCCCTACGGAGGAGCCGCCACTTGTTATAATCTGTCAGTGTTACAGAAATTATATATATATATATATATATTCCTGTGTAGGCTGCTCAGGGGTTAACTGCCAGGGTTGCTGGGAACTGTGCAGCTGTAAGTATTCAGGGATGTGGGGTTTGCACTCTTTCCAGTCTGAGAGTACGGTCTGTTTCTGTGTTTTATATATATATATATATATCGTCTGAGGAAGGGGTGAATGCCCCAAAACATCACTACATAATAAAGTGTGTTGTGGTTTAAATCCAGTGAGAGCATATGTTTAGTATTCTATTTGGAGTTCTATGCACCCTGGTCTTGGGACTTCTGGCGAGTGAGAGGGTGGGGCCACAGTGATACTCGACTATGTACAGTATAGAGGTGAGGCTTTTAAACAACTACGTGACCATAATACCTACCGCAAACTACAATCTAATCCTACCAAAACTTTTAAAAGAGAAATTGATGAATTCTTGGGCTTGGCACATCAAGCTGGGGTAATTGATGATGATGTGTTGGGCTTTCTTTCAGTTGATCATCCAATCTGCCCAATACTATATTTACTGCCCAAAATCCATAAGTCCCTCGAAGATCCCCCCGGCAGACCTATTGTGTCTGCCAGGGGATCATTGATGCAACCCTTAGCAGAATTCATTGATTTCTACCTACAACCAGTGGTTCAAAACACTCAGTCCCATCTCAGAGATTCCTCTGAACTCATTAAACTACTGAAAGACTTTGATAGTCTGGCCCCTACTGACACTCTAGTTACTATGGACGTAGTAAGTTTATACACGGTGATACCCCATGGGCATGGTATCAACATGGTACGACAAATCCTGATTGACAACCCACTATATACTGGTCCACCTGTGGAATTTCTGCTGCATCTGATGGAGTTCTGCCTGGAGAAAAACTATTTTCGATTTGAAAACGAGTACTTCTTACAAGTTATGGGCACTGCGATGGGGTCAAATATGGCCCCATCGTATGCTAACATTTATATGGCGATGTATGAAAAATACAATATATTCTCCAGGCAGAACCCCATCAAAATGTATCGCAGATACATAGACGATGTCTTCTTGATTTGGGGTGATACCCCTGAAAAACTTATTGAGTGGGTTGAAGGATTAAACACCCTTAACTCCACGATTAAATTTAAAATGGAACATAATAACAATCAGATTCATTTTCTTGACCTGGAAATTTTTAGAGTAATAACACCTAATGGTGATAAATTGCACACCACCTTGTTCAATAAACCCACTGATAAGAATTCTATACTCCATTACCAGAGTTTCCACCCTAGATTCCAGAGAGATGGTGTTAGCTCCTCACAACTCCTGCGGGTCGTCCGGAACAACACGGATGACTCCCGAAAAGAGAGACAGCTTGAAGAAATGTCACAAAAATTTCTGAGCAGAGGATATCCACCTATGCTAATAGATCAACAAAAGAGTGAAGCAATACAGCTCACCCAGAATGACACTATCCCGAAACGGACAGTAACGGAACAACCTAAACGGATGAACTTTGTAACTACTTACACTCCGGGATCAGGGATGCTTCAGAATGTGATAAGGAAGAATTGGATGATGCTCTCCAATGACACTAGTCTACCTTTTGTGGATGCTCCGGTACCCCGGGTGGTATACAAGCGAGCAAGTAACCTCAGGGATCTACTAGTACTCAGTGATCCCACACACTGCTATGAAAAACAGACATGGCTCACAAGAGGGAAACCAGGATGTTACAAATGTGGCAATTGTGTCACTTGCAATAATCTCATTGCTGGGACATCATTTCAACATCCCCATAACAACAAAAGATACAAAATAAGACATCGATTATCCTGCACATCGGAATATGTGGTGTATGCCATTATTTGCCCATGTTCCAAATTCTACATAGGCAAAACAGTGACAGCGTTCAAAGAACGTTTGGCTAACCATAAAACAGCAATTCGTCAAGCAATAGAAAAAGGTCGATCAGAACAACCGGTTGCGCGACATTTTGCAACTGCAGGACACTCTGTTTCCTCTTTGCGAGTGATGCTGATTGACCATGTGCCCCACAACAGACGTGGTGGTGACAGAGGACTGGCACTATTAAGAATGGAATCCCGTTGGATCTTCACACTGGACACAGTTGCCCCTCGAGGCCTGAATGTCAACATAGACTTTGGCTGTTGGTATAAACACAAATGAGATGTGAAGGATTGGGAGTCATCCAGGACTTAATTTCTACCTACTCCTCTGGCATGATGCAATGTATACCTGCTTAAATATCCAGGGGGCTTGAGATTGTTTTTCATGCCCTCACCTGCGACCTCCCCACATGCCTTGATACCATGAGTATAGAGGGCTGTGCTATTAGTTTTTGATACTTTGGGTTTCGGTAGCGCTATTTACTTTATAAGCTACATATTAGGTTTGTCTCAAAGTTGCATATAGATAGATACCTATTCCTTTATTGTATTTGTATATAGGGGTATTCAGATCACTGTTTGATTAATTGATATAATATTTCCCATCAGAGGCTTACCCGCCAGCGCACCCGCACAGTACATTTGTGTATGCTTTGTCTCCATGGTTACGCATGTTTCCGTGGTTATACACAGGACGGCGGTAACGTGATGACGTCACGTGACGCCCACATTGAGCCCGGCAATAAGCTGTTTAGGTCTGTGTGAGTGGGTGTGCCGCGGTTACACTCTCTGATTGGTCTATCACTTGGGCTGGGTGGGTATTTAAGGTTAGTTTGTATTCTAGTTTTTCACATTTGGTTTTGTACACCATTGACAAAGGCTCGTGTGTGAGCCGAAACGTTTGGTAATCAACTTTGCCAATAAACCGGAGTGTTTTTGAAAAAACCTGTGTGCCTGCTTCATTTGGGTCCTTGCTGCAACACGGAGTCCGTCCGTGGGATCCATAACTGCTTTACTATATATATATATATATATATATATATATATATATATCGTCTGAGGAAGGGGTGAATGCCCCAAAACATCACTACATAATAAAGTGTGTTGTGGTTTAAATCCAGTGAGAGCATATGTTTAGTATTCTATTTGCAGTTCTATGCACCCTGGTCTTGGGACTTCTGGCGAGTGAGAGTGCGCTATCCTGCATCTATATATATATATATATATATATATATATATATACACACATACAAACACAGTATATATATATATATATATATATATATATATATATATATATATATATATATATATATAATACTAAACAACCAATGCTAATAAAAAGCTAAGGTCACTTGGGGACACCTGATATGAGCTACCAAAAGTGAAATCAGGTGCTATGTATGATAGCACAATGCATATCAATTATAACAATACCATATACTTGTGTATATATATATATATATATATATATATATATATGTATAACTTAAATTGACACAAAATAAGATATATAAATTGACTTAAGTCCAGCGTGATAAAGGTGAGAATGGCAGTGCCAATTCCTTTATGATATCTTAGATCAATTCAGTCTTAGAATAAACCCATAGGTAAATCATCTCATCTATGAGAATAGGATATGGTGGATTGTCTGGGCTGCTCCTCTCCATAGTATTCAGGTGATAAACAATCTGTGTGGAGAGACAAAGAGGGTGCCTCCTAGTCTAACACTGTGGTGTACCAAACAGATAAATAGATGCAAATCGCTGTACTCACAATTGTGGCAGTACCAACGTGCTGAATGACACAGACTGTGATCTCTCAGTGTCCCAGCTCACTGCTCCAACAATATTGTGGTCAGGCAGACTCACTCCTCCCAAACAGACTTGTGCTTGTAGTGCAAAATGATGGTTTATTAAAAAAAGAATAAAAACAACTCTTAAAAACTGGGGGATACAATTGCCCCTTGAGACACTTGCAACGCGTTTCTCAGCTGCAACTCGCTGTTTCCTCGGGCATATGTCTCTTACTACTAAGCACAGTCTATTTAAAACAATTAACTACCTATCAGGATGTGGCATCTGCTCACACCCACTTTACTTCATGTGTTGTATATCAAATTAATCAAAATGTTGACAACATAGAAGTAACTAGTTACAACACATCGTGTCATCCATAACATTTATACAATGTCATATCCATACCTTCTATTCAACCTCTCAATTTAAAGGAAATCCAGAATCCATAGTATATATAATGCAAACTTATGTCAATATTATCCCCTGTGTGATCCTAATTCTATAGACTATAATATATGTGTCAAATGGGGTTTATTTGCGGTCACTGTTAGTGCCTTTCTACTAGCTTTTCAAATTTGTTTAAAAAATGCCCATAAGTGGTGTAATAAAATACATTCTGCTCTGTATAATGGCTTTGAGGATAGATGGATCAGCTACTTGCATTAATAAAAGGCTTTGCTGCATTAGGATTGTACACATTCTGCATATGCCTATGTATAAGCTGGCTGTTATGGGCCCCCTCCAACTCTTGGGCCATGGTGCCACTGCACCGGCTACACTAATAAGTTCTGCCCCTGTTGTCACCTATAACCTGCTATACCCTCTGGACTGATCTACTGTTGCTGAACCTGCTTGTCTCTGACTTTGCAATCTTCTATACCCTCTGTATTGATCTACTGTCGCTGAACCTGCTCACTACTGACCCTGCAACCTGCTATATTCTCCCAACAGACCTACTGTCGCTTATCCAGCCTGTTATGACCCTGCAACTAGCTATGTCCAGTATTCATCTGAATTTTCAGAAGTCTGCTGCCTGTAAATTCTTTACCACCTTGATTTGCAGGCTTCCCAAGAATTTTGATTGGTCACACGGGGATTACCCAGAAGGTTCTGGTCGAGTTATACTACTCTCTTCTTAGCTAGCAGGGTCCGTTTCAGGATTGACATTACACTACGATTTCTGACAACATGAATATATTGAATACAATTTGAATATAAGAGTGAGTATACTTGGTGATTACTAACAATGCCATTTTTTTCTTTTAATCTTTTGGTTACTAGGTCACTTTATTCACCAATTTACATTGTTCTTAAATACTCACTTAGCTTAGACACAGAAATTGTTTGAATTTTTTTCACATGTATGTACTATAAGCAAATGTTTTTGTGGTCTGATATTTTTGAATTTATACTTCAATTGTTACCAAGTAGAATTGCTTTAAGAACATGTGTTTATTAAATTATTTTATCACACGTCATAAGGAAGATCGTCATTTACACCTCTCTAAGTTTGGGACAATCCCATACAAAAAGCATAAGAGACATTTTAAAAATATAAAAATACAAATCACATTTTAAACCATGAAACTTGTATTACAATTTGCCATCAAAAACTATTTTCAATCAAGAGTTTGGATGTTTATAAAATATTAAAATAATTTTGCAAAATTATATGAAAATTCTAATTCCAGATGCCATCAACATATTTTAATGGTTATGCAGAAAAAAATGCATTCAAACAAATCTCCAATATTGAATGAATTAGTCACTATAGTTTTCCTATGCTTTGGCTGTTTATATTTCCTTGTATGTTGAAACTAACCATGAACACTCCCTTGACAATTAAATAAAAATCAGTTTGTTTATACTCTTTGTGCCCAGAATTTCATGTTAGAGCTTATTCATAATTTGAATTAGAATACTATAAAAAACAGAAGCCAAAAACACCTACGCCAAAACTGTAGCGCTAGAGCAACATCTGAGCAGAATACAGATACTGGTAATTTATTATCAAAGCAGTTTCACAATAGCCATTAAATAATTAAACGTGTATTTTGTAAATCTCAATAGAATATATTACATTTGTTAAAGGATTACTTTCTGTTATAATTTTTAAGCTAAACAACTAACATATTAAAGTTAATAAACATTAATTAAAACCTACTGACCTATATTTTCTCCAAAACTAAGTTTCATAACGTTCTAAAAGTTATATCTTTTATTCGCCGATGATGTCACGTTATCCTGCCCACTATTTTCAGCACTGAGTGTTCAAAATACTTAAACCAATAACTTTGTGTTTAAAGCGCCATTTTGAAACCTAGGTATTGTAAACGGATTGGTACAGAGCAAAGGATACCCACGGAGTGGGTTTGGAAAACAATTAAATTTGCAGACAAGATTTCTGATATTCGGTAGAGATATGTTAATGAAATGCTATTGATAAAAAGCGTATTTTAGGTAGTTAGTTAGTAACAGGCATAGAAAATATTTACTTACAGTGGCCCTTTAATAGTAACCTATTTCCTATGTCATTTTAACTAAATATGATTACAATCTAATTTTATTTTAAAGCATTATCTTTAGCATAAGTGCAGATTTAACTCTGAGACACAAAGCGTTAAATAATCTGGCTTCCATTTTTTACCCAGTTTACATACTTCCTCATTCTAAATACTTCTTAAAGTGTAAATTATAACCCCTTCTATTTCCATTTAACTTGTCTCAGAGTATGTTGCTTAGCAACAAAAACAAGATGGTCAGCCACAATTTAAACGCACATATATTTTAAAAGGGACATAAAACCCATGTTTTCTTTCATGATTAAGATAAAACATACAATTTTAAACAACTTTCAAGTTTACGTCTATAATCTAATTTGATTTGTTCTTTGTTGTAAAGGAACAGCAATGCTTTACAGGGAGTTAGCTGCTAATTGGTGGCTGCACTTAAATGCCTCTGTGCATGGTCTTACCTGATGTGTTTAGCTAGCTGTTAGTAGTGACTGAGAATACAACAGACAGGGAACACTGAGAGCACAGCAGACAGAGAACACTGAGAATGCAGCAGACAGAGAACACAGCAAACAGAACACTGAGAACACAACAGAGAACACTGAGAACACAGCAGACAGAGATAACTGAGAACACAACAGAGAACACTGAGAACACAACAGAGAACACTGAGAACACAACAGAGAACACTGAGAGCAGAGCAGGAAAGCGAACACTGAGAACACAACACACAGAGAACACTAATAACACAGCAGACAGAGATTACTGAGAACACAACAAACAGTGAACACTAAGAACAGAGCAGACATAGAACACTAAGATCACAGCAGACAGAGAACACTAAGAACATAGACAGAGAACACTAAGATCACAGCAGACAGAGAACACTAAGATCACAGCAGACATAGAACACTAAGAACACAGCAGACAGAGAACACTAAGATCACAGCAGACAGAGAACACTAAGATCACAGCAGACAGAGAACAGTGAGAACACAGCAGACATAGAACACTAAGAACACAGCAGACATAGAACACTAAGAACACAGCAGACAGAGAACACTAAGATCACAGCAGACAGAGAACACTAAGAACATAGACAGAGAACACTAAGATCACAGCAGACAGAGAACACTAAGATCACAGCAGACATAGAACACTAAGATCACAGCAGACATAGAACACTAAGAACACAGCAGACAGAGAACACTAAGATCACAGCAGACAGAGAACACTAAGATCACAGCAGACAGAGAACACTAAGATCACACCAGACAGAGAACACTAAGATCACAGCAGACAGAGAACACTAAGATCACAGCAGACAGAGAACACTAAGAACATAGCAGACAGAGAACAGTGAGAACACAGCAGACATAGAACACTAAGAACACAGCAGACATAGAACACTAAGAACACAGCAGACAGAGAACACTAAGATCACAGCAGACAGAGAACACTAAGAACATAGACAGAGAACACTAAGATCACAGCAGACAGAGAACACTAAGATCACAGCAGACATAGAACACTAAGAACACAGCAGACAGAGAACACTAAGATCACAGCAGACAGAGAACACTAAGATCACAGCAGACAGAGAACACTAAGATCACAGCAGACAGAGAACACTAAGAACATAGCAGACAGAGAACAGTGAGAACACAGCAGACATAGAACACTAAGAACACAGCAGACATAGAACACTAAGAACACAGCAGACAGAGAACACTAAGATCACAGCAGACAGAGAACACTAAGAACATAGACAGAGAACACTAAGATGACAGCAGACAGAGAACACTAAGATCACAGCAGACATAGAACACTAAGAACATAGCAGACAGAGAACACTAAGATCACAGCAGACAGAGAACACTAAGATCACAGCAGACAGAGAACACTAAGAACATAGCAGACAGAGAACACTAAGAACACAGCAGACAGAGAACAGTGAACACAGCAGACAGAAAAGTGAGAACACAGCAGACAGAAAACAGTGAGAACACAGCAGACAGAGAACAATGAGAACACAGCTGACAGAGAACACTAAAAACATAGCAGACAGAGAACACTAAGAACACGGCAGACAGAGGGGTCAATTTATTAAGCTCCGGAGATTTGCATGGTATTTCGGGGCTGGACTGACCTTACTTGTCTGGATCAGACTGATATGCTTCAGGAAAGTTTTTCTTTGTGAAAAGCGGAACTGGACTAAAAGAGGCTGCTCCTAGGTGGTGACTCGCCATAGAACAAGCTATTGAGCTGTTCGTTCCTGGTAGAGCGCTTCTCTCTTTGTATGCATTTATATATCATCTAAACACAGGAGTCTAACCTTAGTACATATATAAAGGGATATGAAACCCAAAAAATATATTTCATGATTCAGATAGAACATGCAATTTTAATCAACTTTCCAATTATTAAATTTACTCCTTGGTGGTGACTCGCCAGAGAACAAGCTCTTGAGCTGTTTTTCTTTCCAGGTAGAGTGCCTCTCTTTATGTATGCATTTATATATCAACAATGCATTTGAATAATGACCCTGGGGAGGTCTCCCTAAGGGTGATAGGGGAAACCAGACGTGGACTCCTTGCCCTGGTAGAGTGCTTCTCTCTTTGTATGCATTTAGTGGATATATATTTCTTCATGGTTATATACAATTAAATAATTACATTGACATTATGAATTGTTGCTTTAATGAAACAGTAAAGTCAAAAGTAAACATTCATACAGTAATTCAGATAAAGCATGCAGTTTTAAACAACTTTCCAATTTACCTCTATTATTAAAGCGACATTCCAGCCAAAATTAAAATCCCTATGGATGCATTTCAGTTTTGAATAAGAGCATTTTTGCAATATACATGTATTAGTTAAAAATGCTTATAATAAAAGCTATAGCTATTTAAAAAGTGTATTTTAAGCGACAGTAAAGTCAAAACTAAACTTCATGATTCAGATAGGGCATGCAATTTTAAACAACTTTCCAATTTACTTTTATCATCAAATTTGGTTTGTTCCCTTGGTGGTATTTTTGAAAAGCTTCTCAAACTGATTTCTAAACAGTTGAAAACCGCATCCTAGCTCAGAGTATTTTGAAAGTTTTTCACAGTTAGACTGTGCTAGTTCACATGTGTCATATAGATAACATTGTGCTCACTCCCATGAAGTTATTTAGGAGTCTTCACTGATTGACTACACTGCATGTCTGTCAAAGGCACTTAGGTAAGGAGGCTGTCTGCAAAGGCTTAGATAAAAGGTAATCACAGAGGTAAAAAGTATATTAATATAACTGTGTTGGTTGTGCAAAAACGGGGAATGGGTAATAAAGGGATTATCTATCTTTTTAAATAAGAACAATTTTGATGTAGACTGTCCCTTTAAGTATGCACCATGCACCAGCATTTTAAACACAGCACTTGCTCAGACAGCCTAAGGGGCTTGTAACATCTGGTAATGACTCAATTTGTCAATTGCTGACACGATACAAGCCCCACTGGTACAATGAGCAGCTGCAGTATTGAAAATGCTGGTGCACTGAGAATATCTAGCTATGCTTCCCATGCACGTGCAGAAAAAAGGGTTAACACTAAAACAGTAACGTTTGCTAGAAGCATTTTTGCCAATTATTGTATATTGCAAAGATGTTTCTATTCAAAGATGTAATTCATCTATGTGCATTCAAATTTTTACTGGAATATCCCTTTAACCCTTTGAGTGCTAAGCACTTTCCCACCTGGGTGCTAAGCTGTTTGAAGGTTTTTTTTTATTTTTAAAATATATATTTTTTTTTAACTCCCCCCCGATCCCCAAGACTTACACTGTTGGAACGGTAGCTGCTTAGATGCCTGAGATACAGGCTTCTAAGCAGCATGCCCCCTTTTCCTATACTTCACATTGTCATTTTGTTAATAAAGTTGCACGGTGACGTCATCACATCATTGCGAGTAACGTCACCGCGCAAAACGTGAAGTCCTGGCGATGCCTGTCACTATGCAGGCACGATCGCTGGGGTAGGAGCGTGTGGGAGCCCCCAGATCTCCCTCAAGGTGAGAGAGTGCTAGCGACGGCTCTGAACCGTCGTTAGCACCGGAGTGGGAAACTCAGCGACGGCTCAGAGCCGTCGTTTGCACTCAAAGGGTTAAAATTGCTTTGTTCTCTTGGTATCCATTGTTGAATAGCAATCCTAGGAAAGCTCACAGGAGCTTAGAAGTGTGCAGGTGTCTAACATTCTATGGCAGCATTGTTTGCAACATAGTATAACATTACTTTAAACATTGTTGCAGACACTGGTGCCAGAGTGCTAAAGACATGTACACACTTTTGAGCTCCTATTAGTCTACATTTAAAACGGCATGGTATGAGAACTAGCACAGCAAAGGGGGTAAGTCGCGCAGTGATGGCAACAAATTGTAAATATATATGTTTATGATTATATACATATATATTTATGTGTTTATATACATATTGACACATAAATATATATGTATATAAGCATATACATATATATTTATGCTACAATTTTTATTTTTTAATAAAATAAACACCACTGTATTTTGGGGTCATTTGTAAAATTAACCAGAGAGCGGATATGTGGTTAGATTTCCAAGCGTGAGCTCGCGGTAGCAATAACCAGCCACTTGTAATCGCTGGTTATTCTCCCATTTGCGGGCGCGCAATAAATTAGCACTCGACTTGTAATCTAGCCCTAAATATTCATATTAATGGGGGGCCTTTATGTGTAAAATATTAGACATATTTCTTAATTATTTATATGATTTTCTCAAATATGTGTTTTACATTGTGTGTTTAACATTACAAAATACTAGTTGTGAAGTGTGTTTTACCCATTTACGCCAAGGAGAATGAGCTATAAACTTGAATCCATTAACAGCTGCATAGGACGAAACACGTTAATGGGCTCAATGTAAACCATGTAAACCATGCAAAAATGAAGAATTCAGTGGGAGCTAAAGATGACTGCTGCCGCTCTTTAGCTCTAATAAAATAAAAATCTGTCAGCTTTTTAATTTGCTAGACTTTGTTATCTTTTTTTCGGCTAGCTACAATTAAAGGGATATTAAACCCAAAAATTTTCTTTCATAATTCAGACAGAGAATATAATTTTAAACAACATTCCAATTTACTTCTATTATCTAATTTGCTTAATTCTTTAGATATCCTTAGTTAAAGAAATAGCAATGCACACAGGTGAGCCAATCACATAAGGCATCTATGTGCAGCCACCAATCCGAAGCTACTGAGCCTATCTAGATATGCTTTTCAGGAAAGAATAACAAGAGAATAAAGCAAGTTAGATAACAGAAGTAAATTAAAAAGTTGTTTAAAATGGTATTCTCTATCTGAATCATGAAAGAAAAAAATTGGGTTTAATGTTCCTTTAAGCAATGTAAACTTGTCTTCTCCTATTTTTACTATTATTGTCACAAAATCACTCACACTGTATCTCTCTTTATCTTGATTACAAATCTAATTTCACTTTTGTCATATAGAAA
The DNA here is from genome assembly GCF_027579735.1 of Bombina bombina. NCBI lineage: Eukaryota > Metazoa > Chordata > Amphibia > Anura > Bombinatoridae > Bombina > Bombina bombina. The sequence continues at coordinate 410,805,299 of NC_069500.1, forward strand.
GCCAGACAGAGTTACAAAAACAACATTTCCTTACCAACAGAAACAAAACAACACTACATTGCAAGAGTTTATAGTTTACATTTTTTCAGTTTCATGACAAAATGTGGGCTGTGACCTATTTATCCTCTAAACACAGCCTTTTCTAGAGCATCTTCTTCATTCATATACTCCAGTTGCGATGGATAATTTGTGCAGTCATATCGACCACATGTCCTGACGTATTCAAGAAAGTCTGGGGCTCCTGGGAGAATCACATTGTCAGCGAGAATAACAGAGCCTTTTCTCAGCAAATTACATTTCTGGAAAGGGGAAGACAAGATTAGGAATATTATGAATCAGGCACATTACAATAAAAGAGCAGAAAACTGAGAACACCAGACAGAGAACACCAAGAACACAGCAGACTTAGGGCCAGATTACGAGTGGATCACTAACAGTTATGTGCGAGTGAAAAGGGGTTTATCACGGGTGCATGTGTGCGTTGGGTTTATCGCTCGTATCAGAAGTCGAAAATAAACGCAATCAATTGAGCGCAATTTAAGTTAAAGTGTGTCAGGATAGCGCGCCCTCAGAGCTCTGGTTAACTGCATCGCAAATCAAAAAAAGCGTCACAAAACACATCAAAAATACATTACAAAGTACACTTACACTCATAATAACACTATGTAATAAAATTATTTAAAAAAAAATATTGCACAGAAAAGTTATAAGCGCTCAAAGATATGAGATCTCAGGTGTTAGAAAAGTGAAGTAGCTGAAAACATGAAAAATCATAACTATGCAATAATCATTTTAATAAAGTGTTTAACTGTGTATGTGCTGTAAATATTTCACATTCCAATGTTCTTCATATAGGGAATATGTTCTATTTAACTTTTTGTCAAGCCTTTTTATTTTACACAGATATAATGGATCCATGTTTTAACACACTGTAATTTTCCCTTTCTTTACCATTTGTACTCTTATTGTATTTTTATTGAATTTTATCGATTGTGATTTGAATCTTTTATTTTAATAAATAACATTTTTAGCTAGACGCCATTAGCTCCTCCAGTGATTCCCCTGACCAGATTAGGGACCTTTATTACCCATAGTTACCTCAGCCTTTGTTTAGGCACTTTGCACACTACACCATCATTTCTATTTTTCATTTGGCCGGCTAGGAGGCCTCTGTATAAAGCTAGAGGTTACATCCGGGATGCTTGGTCTAATCTTTACCATGAAAAATCAAGAAACTCTTAGGTAAATTGATCCTCCAACCATATACTTGAAGAAACAACATTAGTGGTTTCGTGGGAGATTCAGCTAAAAGAAAAAACTGAACTAGTACCATCCTTTGAATACAGAAAGAAGAACACCAAGAAACTTCAAGAAGAATATTGGTGCTGTTGCTAGGCCAAATGGAAAAGCAACAAATTGGTAATGCTTGTCTAGAAAAAGAATCTCAGAAAACAATAGTGGTCTGGATGAATCGACAAGCTAAAATAAGCAACCTGTAAGTCTATAGTGGACATTAAATAACCTTGCTAAACAAAAGGTAGAATAGTCCTTATAGACACCATCTTGAAAGCTGGGACTCTTACAAAACAATTTAAAGTTTTCAGATCCAGGATTGGAACTGAAAAAAATATTCCCTCTTAGGGACAACGAATAGATTGAAAATAGAAATCCAATCCCTGTTCCTGCTGAGGAACTGGTACAATCACCCCTTAAAACTCTGGTTCTGAAACACAAGGGTTTGTTGCAACATGAGAAAGAAAGAATCTTCTCAAGGAAGGTCTCATTCTAAAATCTATTCGAAGCCTTTGAGAAACAATATTCTATTGATTTTGTACTGAACCTGTCCAAATGTCGCTTCAATACATTCGGCTAGATTTAGAGTTTGGCGTTAGCCGTCAAAAGCAGGGGTCCTAACGCTGCTTTTGGCCGCCCGCTGGTATTTAGAGTCAGGCAGGAAAGGGTCTACCGCTCACTTCCCTACCGCGATTCCAGGTTACCCCAGATCCCCTTACGCCAATTGCGTATCCTATCTTTTCAATGGGATCTGCCCAACGCTGGTATTTGGAGTCTTGGGAGAAGTGAGCGGTAGACCCTCTACCGACAAGACTCCAAACGCCAAAAAAAGTCAGTAGTTAAGAGCTTTATGGGCTAACTCGTGAATATAAAGCTCTTAACTACTGTGCTCTAAAGTACACTAACACCCATAAACTACCTATGTACCCCTAAACCGAGGCTCCCCCACATCGCCGCCACTCTAATAAATTTTTTTAACCCCTAATCTGCCGACCAGACACTGCCGCCACCTACATTATACCTATGAACCCCTAATCTGCTGCCCCTAACATCGACGACCCCTTTATTATATTTATTAACCCCAAATCTGCCCCCCCCCAACGTCGCCGCTACCTAACTACACTTATTAACCCCTAATCTGCCGACCGGACATCGCCGCCACTATAATAAATGTATTAACCCCTAAACCTCGCAAACACTAGAATAAATAGTATTAACCCCTAATCTGCCCTCCCTAACATCGCCGCCACCTACCTACAATTATTAACCCCTAATCTCCCGCCCGCAACGTCGCCGCTACTATAATAAAGTTATTAACCCCTAAACCTAACTCTAACCCTAACCCCCCCCTAACATAAATATAATTTATATTAAACGAAATAATATTCCTAAAATTAACTAAATTATTCCTATTTAAAACTAAATACTTACCTATCAAATAAACCCTAATATAGCTACAATATAATTAATAATTACATTGTAGCTATTTTAGGATTTATATTTATTTTACAGGCAACTTTGTATTTATTTTAACTAGGTACAATAGCTATTAAATAGTTAAGAACTATTTAATAGCTACCTAGTTAAAATAAATACAAAATTACCTGTAAAATAAATGCTAACCTAAGTTACAATTAAACCTAACACTACACTATCATTAAATTCATTAAATAAATTAACTACAAGTACCTAAAATAAAATACAATAAAATAAACTATTCTATAATACAAAAAAAAACAAACACTAAATTACAAAAAATAAAAAAGAATTACAAGCAGTTTAAACTAATTACACCTAATTTAAGCCCCCTAATAAAATAAAAAAGCCCCCCAAAATAAAAAAATTCCCTACCCTATTCTAAAATACAAAAGTAATCAGCTCTTTTACCAGCCCTTAAAAGGGCTTTTTGCGGGGCCTTGCTCCAAAGTAATCAGCTCTTTTGCATGAAAATAAAAATACAATACCCCCCCCAACATTACAACCCACCACCCACATACCCCTACTCTAACCCACCCAAACCCCCCTTAAAAAAACTAACTAACCCCCTGAAGATCTCCCTACCTTGAGTCGTCTTCACCCAGCCGAGCCGAATTCTTCATCCAAGCGGAGCAAGAAGATGTCCTCCATCCGGTAGAAGTCTTGATCCAAGCGGCAAAGAAGAGGTCCTCCATCCGGGCGAAGTCTTGATCCAAGCGGCAAAGAAGAGGTCTTCCATCCGGGCGATGTCTTCTTCCAAGCGGCATCTTCTATCTTCTTTCTTCCGGATCCATCTTCATCCAGCCGACGCGGAACATCCTCCTTCCCCGACGGACTAAAGACGAATGAAGGTTCCTTTAAGGGACGTCATCCAAGATGGTATCCCTTCAATTCCGATTGGCTGATAGAATTCTATCAGCCAATCGGAATTAAGGTAGAAAAAATCTGATTGGCTGATGCAATCAGCCAATCAGATTGAAGTTCAATCCGATTGGCTGATCCAATCAGCCAATCGGATTGAACTCGCATTCTATTGGCTGTTCCGACGTTGGGGGGGGGGGGGGATTAGGGGTTAATAAATATAATATGGGGGTCGGCGATGTTAGGGGCAGCAGATTAGGGGTTCATAGGTATAATGTAGGTGGCGGCGGTGTCCGGAGCGGAAGATTAGGGATTAATAATAATATGCAGGGGTCAGCGATAGCGGGGGCGGCAGATTATGGGTTAATAAGTGTAAGGTTAGGGGTGTTTAGACTCTGGGTTCATGTTAGGGTGTTAGGTGCAGACTTAGAAAGTGTTTCCCCATAGGAAACAATGGGGCTGCGTTAGGAGCTGAACGCTGCTTTTTTGCCAGGTTTTTTTTCAGCCAGCTCAGTCCCATTGTTTCCTATGGGGATATCGTGCACGAGCACATTTTAGCTGCTTACCGCTACCGTAAGCAACGCTGGTATTGAGGGTTGAAGTGGAGCTAAGTTAGGCTCAACGCACCCTTTTTTGAGCCTAACGCAGCCCCTCAGACAACTCTTGTTGGAAGGGTGCGCTGGGAAAAAAAGCAGCGTTAGCTACGCGGCTTTTTACCGACTAAACTCTAAATCTAGCCGTTAGTTTTTAATCACTCAATATGTATTACAGGATACAGAAAGCCGTATTGCATGGTGGCGTCCCGGTAACTATGACAACAGATCCACGCCTGCCTGAACACACAAGGGCAGTGAAGCCGTGACGTCACTTCCAGAACGCCAGCAGCAATGGCGAGACCTGGATCCTATGGTGGCGGGTATAAAGCAAGTAAGTGTTATACTGTGTTTTGTAATTTGGTCAGAGGACGGGGGCAACCCCGAAACTTTACTGGTTATAATAAATATTTTTGATTAAGACCCAGTGAGTGCTACTTCTTGCATCTGGTATTTGTATTTTCAATTTGGTTGCACCCTGCGCAGAAAAGGTGATAGCTGCATCAAGGCAGCGGTATTAGGAGTGCTTCATCATCACTACAAAGATTATATATATCTATATCTATAACACCATCTGTTGGTGCCAGATGGGCTGGTCTGAATATTTAAAAAACTGCTGATCTACTAGGATTTTCACGCACAACCATCTCTAGGGTTTACAGAGAATAATCCGAAACAGAGAAAATATCCAGTGAGCGGCAGTTGTGTGGACGAAAATGTCTTGTTGATGTCAGAGGAGAATGGGCAGACTGGTTTGAGATGATAGAAAGGCAACAGTAACTCAAATAACCACTTGTTACAACCAAGGCATGCAGAATACCATCTCTGAACTCACAATACATTGAACCTTGAAGCAGATAGGCTACTGCAGCAGAAGACCACATTGGGTGACACTTCTGTCAGCTAAGAACAGGAAACTGAGGGTATAATTCGCACAGGCTCACCAAAATTGGACAATAGAAGATTGGAAAACCGTTGCCTGGTCTCATAAGTCTCGATTTCAGCTGCAACATTCAGATGGTAGGATCAGAATTTGGCGTAAAAAACATGAAAGCGTGGATCCACCCTGCCTTGTATCAATGGTTCAGGCTGGTGGTGGTGTAATGGTGTGGGGGATATTTTCTTCTCACACTTTGGGCCCCTTACTACCAATTGAGACTGTTTAAACGCCACAGCCTACCTGAGAGAACGAGAGAGAAAGAGAGAGAAAGAAAGAGAGAAAGAAAGAGAGAGAGAGAGAGAGAGAGAGAAAGAAAGAGAGAGAGAAAAAGAGAGAGAAAGAAAGAGAGAAAGAAAGAGAGAGAGAGAGAGAGAGAGAGATATGTAAAAATGTGTAAATAGAAATATGTGAAGAACATTAGAACCTAAATATTCATATTTCATGTTGGGTTAGCACGCTTGAAAAGACGTGACTGGGTTTGTGCGACTTGCTGGATGTGCAAAAAGTTTTTACTTTTAACTTGTAATAAGCACGCTACCCGACGTGCAAAATACAGCTCCACTCGTAATCTAGCCCAAAACGACAGCCACTTGCTATATCTACTTAGCTAATATGTTTGGAATGGCTCCTTTAAATATGTGGTAGAGGAAGCATGGCATTTGAAAATCAATTGCAGCAAACAAGGTATTAAGGTTTTTCACACTGATATTCATTTATTGCAATGCCACATTGAAATCTTGTAACAACACAGGGATAGATTAGAAGTGGTGCACCAACGTTAGCATGGTTGCAATACTGCAATATCAGGACCGCTCTAACTTGCATGCATATTACACGTTGAAAGTAAATGCGTACCGCGGAAAGCAATCTAATCTTTCCTTCAGTTCATCTTTTGGATATATTTAGGGCAAAATTTATCAATTTGCGAGCGTACAGGTTTCACGTGTTCTTACCGCAAATTGTGGGGCAAATGTGTTCCCAAAATTTATCAATACTGCCCCCCTACCCCTATGGAACCAACTGCATGAGAGTAAGGCTTGTCAATCACCCCGGTCGAATGAATCAGGGGTGATTTTCATCTGCCAGCTCCAGTTTGGAGGAGAGGGTTTATGAAGTAGCAGTTTAAACCGCTGCTTCATAAATATCAGTTGCAGGCTAAAATGAAACAATTGGTGTTTTGTGTCCCTTTAAGCCCCCTCATAATAAATCTTGCCATTAGTGGTGCTTTCTACATTTATATTATTTTGGTTAAAGTTCTGGTTTCCATAGCACTGTTACCTCTGACCTCTGCAGAAGCCATTTTAATTGCAACATTGTTTTACTACTGCAAGTTGTGCACGGTCTCCTGTTAGTTTGCCTTAAAGGGACATTATACACTCATTTTTTCTTTGCATAAATGTTTTGCAGATGATCTATTTATATAGCCCATAAAGTTTTTTGTTTTTTTTAAATGTACAGGGAGTGCAGAATTATTAGGCAAGTTGTATTTTTGAGGATTAATTTTATTATTGAACAACAACCATGTTCTCAATGAACCCAAAAAACTCATTAATATCAAAGCTGAATAGTTTTGGAAGTAGTTTTTAGTTTGTTTTTAGTTATAGCTATTTTAGGGGGATATCTGTGTGTGCAGGTGACTATTACTGTGCATAATTATTAGGCAACTTAACAAAAAACAAATATATACCCATTTCAATTATTTATTTTTACCAGTGAAACCAATATAACATCTCAACATTCACAAATATACATTTCTGACATTCAAAAACAAAACAAAAACAAATCAGTGACCAATATAGCCACCTTTCTTTGCAAGGACACTCAAAAGCCTGCCATCCATGGATTCTGTCAGTGTTTTGATCTGTTCACCATCAACATTGCGTGCAGCAGCAACCACAGCCTCCCAGACACTGTTCAGAGAGGTGTACTGTTTTCCCTCCTTGTAAATCTCACATTTGATGATGGACCACAGGTTCTCAATGGGGTTCAGATCAGGTGAACAAGGAGGCCATGTCATTAGATTTTCTTCTTTTATACCCTTTCTTGCCAGCCACGCTGTGGAGTACTTGGACGCGTGTGATGGAGCATTGTCCTGCATGAAAATCATGTTTTTCTTGAAGGATGCAGACTTCTTCCTGAGTTGAGCTTGACTCCATCCTCAACCAGAAAAGGCCCCACAAGCTCATCTTTGATGAAACCAGCCCGAACCAGTACTCCACCTCCACCTTGCTGGCGTCTAAGTCGGACTGGAGCTCTCTGCCCTTTAACAATCCAGCCACGGGCCCATCCATCTGGCCCATCAAGACTCACTCTCATTTCATCAGTCTATAAAACCTTAGAAAAATCAGTCTTGAGATATTTCTTGGCCCAGTCTTGACGTTTCAGCTTGTGTGTCTTGTTCAGTGGTGGTCGTCTTTCAGCTTTTCTTACCTTGGCCATGTCTCTGAGTATTGCACACCTTGTGCTTTTGGGCACTCCAGTGATGTTGCAGCTCTGAAATATGGCCAAACTGGTGGCAACTGGCATCTTGGCAGCTGCACGCTTGACTTTTCTCAGTTCATGGGCAGTTATTTTGCGCCTTGGTTTTCCACACGCTTCTTGCGACCCTGTTGACTATTTTGAATGAAACGCTTGATTGTTCGATGATCACGCTTCAGAAGCTTTGCAATTTTAAGAGTGCTGCATCCCTCTGCAAGATATCTCACTATTTTTGACTTTTCTGAGCCTGTCAAGTCCTTCTTTTGACCCATTTTGTCAAAGGAAAGGAAGTTGCCTAATAATTATGCACACCTGATATAGGGTGTTGATGTCATTAGACCACACCCCTTCTCATTACAGAGATGCACATCACCTAATATGCTTAATTGGTAGTAGGCTTTCGAGCCTATACAGCTTGGAGTAAGACAACATGCATAAAGAGGATGATGTGGTCAAAATACTCATTTGCCTAATAATTCTGCACTCCCTGTATAGTTTTGTTTATTTTTAAATAACATTGCTCTGATTTTCAGACTCCTAACCAAGCCCAAAAGTTTTATGTGAATACTGTCAGCTACCTTCTCCAGCTTGCTACTGTTTGTGTAAAGGGTCTTTTCATATGCAAAAGGAGGGGGAGAGTTTCTTATTTCACACTTGCAGTGGGCTTTCCGGCTACCTTTTCAACAGAGCTAAACTGTGAGATTCTAAGGCCTAGATTTGGAGTTTGGCGGTAGCCGTGAAAACCAGCGTTAGAGGCTCCTAACGCTGGTTTTAGGCTACCGCCGGTATTTGGAGTCAGTCAAAAAAGGGTCTAACGCTCACTTTTCAGCCGCGACTTTTCCATACCGCAGATCCCCTTACGTCATTTGCATCCTATCTTTTCAATGGGATCTTTCTAACTCCGGTATTTAGAGTCGTGGCTGAAGTGAGCGTTAGAACTCTAACGACAAAACTCCAGCCGCAGAAAAAAGTCAGTAGTTAAGAGCTTTCTGGGCTAACGCCGGTTCATAAAGCTCTTAACTACTGTGCTCTAAAGTACACTAACACCCATAAACTACCTATGTACCCCTAAACCGAGGTCCCCCCTCATCGCCGCCACTCGATTAAATTTTTTTAACCCCTAATCTGCCGACCGCCACCTACGTTATACTTATGTACCCCTAATCTGCTGCCCCTAACACCGCCGACCCCTATATTATATTTATTAACCCCTAACCTGCCCCCCACAACGTCGCCGCCAGCTACCTACAATAATTAACCCCTAATCTGCCGTCCGCACGCCGCCGCCACCTACATTAAAGCTATGTACCCCTAATCTGCTGCCCCTAACACCGCCGACCCCTATATTATATTTATTAACCCCTAATCTGCCCCCCTCAACGTCCCCTCCACCTGCCTACACTTATTAACCCCTAATCTGCCGAGCGGACTGCACCGCTACTATAATAAAGTTATTAACCCCTAATCCGCCTCACTAACCCTATAATAAATAGTATTAACCCCTAATCTGCCCTCCCTAACATCGCCGACACCTAACTTCAAACATTAACTCCTAATCTGCCGATCGGAGCTCACCGCTATTCTAAAAAATGTATTAACCCCTAAAGCTAAGTCTAACCCTAACACTAACACCCCCCTAAATTAAATATAATTTAAATCTAACGAAATTAATTAACTCTTATTAAATAAATTATTCCTATTTAAAGCTAAATACTTACCTGTAAAATAAATCCTAATATAGCTACAATATAAATTATAATTATATTATAGCTATTTTAGGATTTATATTTATTTTACAGGTAACTTTGTATTTATTTTCACCAGGTACAATAGCTATTAAATAGTTAAGAACTATTTAATAGCTAAAATCGTTAAAATAATTACAAAATTACCTGTAAAATAAATCCTAACCTAAGTTACAATTAAACCTAACACTACACTATCAATAAATTAATTAAATAAAATACCTACAATTACCTACAATTAAACCTAACACTACACTATCAATACATTAATTAAATACAATATCTACATATAAATACAATGAAATAAACTAACTAAAGTACAAAAAATAAAAAAGAACTAAGTTACAAAAAATAAAAAAATATTTACAAACATCAGAAAAATATTACAACAATTTTAAACTAATTACACCTACTCTAAGCTCCCTAATAAAATAACAAAGACCCCCAAAATAAAAAAAATGCCCTACCCTATTCTAAATTACTAAAGTTCAAAGCTCTTTTACCTTACCAGCCCTGAACAGGGCCCTTTGCGGGGCATGCCCCAAGAAATTCAGCTCTTTTGCCTGTAAAATAACACATACAATACCCCCCCCAACATTACAACCCACCACCCACATACCCTTAATCTAACCCAAACCTCCCTTAAATAAACCTAACACTAAGCCCCTGAAGATCTTCCTACCTTGTCTTCACCTCACCGGGTATCACACCGATCCGTCCTGGCTCCGATATCTTCATCCAACCCAAGAGGGGGCTAGACATCCACTGAAGAAGTCCAGAAGAGGGTCCAAAGTTTTCATCCTATCCGGGAAGAAGAGTAGATCCGGACCGGCAACCATCTTCTTCCAAGCGGCATCTTCTATCTTCATCCGATGAGGACCGGCTCCATCTTGAAGACCTACACCGCGGACCCATCTTCTTCCGACGACGACTTCCCGACGAATGACGGTTCCTTTATTTATTTAATAATTGTTAATTAATTTCGTTAGATTTAAATTATATTTAACTTAGGGGGGTGTTAGACTTAGCTTTAGGGGTTAATACATTTATTAGAATAGCGGTGAGCTCCAGTCGGCAGATTAGGGGTTAATAATTGAAGTTAGGTGTCGGCGATGTTAGGGAGGGCTGCAAACAATGGGGCTGCGTTAGGAGCTGAACGCGGCTTTTTTGCAGGTGTTAGGTTTTTTTTCAGCTCAAACAGCCCCATTGTTTCCTATGGGGGAATCGTGCACGAGCACGTTTTTGAGGCTGGCCGCGTCCGTAAGCAACTCTGGTATCGAGAGTTGCAGTTGCGTTAAATAGGCTCTACGCTCCTTTTTTGGAGCCTAACGCAGCCATTCTGTGGACTCTCAATACCAGAGTTATTTTAAAGGTGCGGCCAGAAAAAAGCCAGCGTTAGCTACGCGGGTCGTTACCGACAAAACTCTAAATCTAGCCGTTAGTAAGTTTTTAAACAGTTTTATACTGGATTTTTATATCAGTATCTGTGCATCTTGTTCTTTATAGTAGTGTCTATTACATGCAGTTATATGAAAATGAGTGTATACTGTCCCAAATTTTTTATTTCGTGATTCAGATAGAGCATGACATTTTAAGCAACTTTCTAATTTACTCTTATTATCAAATGTTCTTCATTCTCTTGGTATCTTTATTTGAAATGCAAGAAAGTAAGTTTAGATGCCGGCCCATTTTTGGTGATCAACCTGGGTTGTTCTTGCTGATTGGTGGATAAACTCATCGACCAATAAAAAAGTGCTGTCCAGAGTCTGAATAAAAAAAAAAGCTTAGATGTCTTCTTTTTAAAATAAAAATAGCAAGAGAACGAAGAAAAATTGATAATAGGAATAAATTAGAAAGTGGCTTAAAATTGCATGCTCTATCTGAATCATGAAAGAAAAAATTTGGGTTCAGTGTCCCTTTAAAGTGAATGTACATTTTGATGAATTTTTTTTTTAATGAAAAAGTGCCAGGTTTTTAAAGGGGCACTTTAATTCATCAAAATTTACATTTCACTCGTGTTGTGATAAAAATACTTACCTTTTAATCTTGACAGCCGCTCCAGCTTCCTCCGGCCGTCACAAAGCCTCTTCCTGGGTCTAAAATGAGGAATCCGGCTTTCTCCAATCACAGCGTTGAATCAGACACTGAATTCCCCGGGGGTCGGGGGGGGGGGGTCGGGGGGGAAGCCGTGACTGGAGGATGACCGATCCATCAGAAATGGCTTGCAACGACTGGGGGAAGCTGGAGCGGCTGTCAAGTTTAAAAAGGTAAGTATTTTTTTCACAACACGAGTGAAATCTAGATTTTGATTAAAGTGCCCCTGTTTTTAATCAAATTTTTAAAAACCGGGCACTTTAGGATCAAAATTTACATTCACTTTAAGTATTTGCTCCTAGATAGCATTGTCTGTAAGTATTCAAATCTAATCTTTTCCTACATGCTAATTTATGTAAGTATTCTCTCTGTGATGTTATTTTTCATTGCTGCGTTTAGTATAAAACTTAGTTTGCATGTCTACTAGCCAGTTTCTCGGTACATTAGTCAGTTATTACAGCCTTCATTTGGTGTCATGTATCAGTCAGACTGCATTTCTATTTCTTGTATGTAAACATATAATCCTGTTTGCAGCTTATATATATATAAGTTCATCATTTTAGTTATTACACTGTCCGTTGCTATTGTAAGGTATTTATGTGTGATCTTAGTTACATTATATTTTTAATCTTTGTATTTCAGTTTTATTCTTTTCAATATGCTGGTGATGTGCAATAAAGCCTGGATTTACATTTACACTTTCATCTATGTTGTGTGGAAAGAGTTTAGCTCTGCCTCTCAGTCAAACTTTGTAGGGGAGCACATAGGCCCCGATATTCAATGCATTGACAGACTGACGAGAAATTGTCTGGCAGAAGATAAGAAGCATTGGATGGAAGAAGATAGAAGAAGAGGGCTGCTGCCATGAAAATTTCAATGCATTTATACTTTCTGGACTTGGTCTGGCAGAAGAAAAGAAGCATCGGGTTGAAGATAGAAGAAGCGGACTGCAACCATGAAGATGAAGAGGACCTTCTTAGGGCAATCTTTTTATTAGGATTGTTTGTTTGCTTTTAAACTTAGGTTTTTTAGCAAATGTTTTTTTTTAGGATAGGATTCTTTTTTAGATTAGGAGTTTTTTTTTAGAATATGTTTTTTTTAATTTTTTTTATTGGACAAAAGAGCTGTTAGATAATTTCCCTCATCATTAGTACCCTACCCCTCCCCCCCCCCTGGCGCTCTCCTCCCCCCTACTTCTATCTCCCTCCGCCTCCCTGCGCTCCCCCTTCACCACATGCTTTCTTTATGGAACATAGGGTAATTCAGCCCAACAACACAATATCTACCCGCATATACCGCATATACCACATATACCACATACCTTTACACCTCAGTATTGATTTGTGTTCTTTAGCTGTCAGTGTTACTGAATATGGCATCACTTGCCATATATCTCTCTACTCTGTAAAAAAAATTTTTTTCTAGAGTACAAATATATAACAAGATAACCACTCATGCACGTACTAGATAGACCCTTAATGTAATAAATGACTCCCTCACCGTGATCACAGACCTACCCCTGATGTCATTTGTTTCCTGTTTAACTTTATGCACTATCATTACTAATTGTGTACAAAAAAAGAGTATTGTTATGTTGTTATCATAATATTGCTTTCAATAAAAATTTATTTGAAAAAAAAATAAAAAATAAAGAGCTGTTAGACATTAGGGCAAGGCCCAACCAAATGCCCTTATCAAAGCAATGCCCAACAAAATGACCCTTTCAGGGCATCTTTTTTAGGATAGTGTTTTTTTTAAATTTAGGATTTTTTGTAGTATTGGGCTTTTTTATGGGCAAAAGAACAATGTTCACTATAGGGCACTGCCCTATCAAATGCCCTTCTAAGAGAAATGCCCAACCAAATGCCCCATTTCAGAGCAATCTTTATTTAGGATAGGGTTTTTTTTAAACTTATTTTTTTTCTTTAATTTAGGATTTTTTTTTTAATTTAGGGCACTGCCATTTTTTTTCTAAGTGTTTACTTTAGGGCAAAGCCCTACCAAATGGTCTTATTATGGCAATTTTTAGTTTAGGTATTTTAATATAGGCTTTTATTTGGAGGGTAGGGGGTTAATGTGGTTTAAGATTAGGAATTTTTGTGCCAAGTAAAAGAGTTTATTCATTTTAGGCAATTCCCTGAAAAAACATAATTTATGCTTACCTGATAAATTCCTTTCTTCTGTTGTGCGATCAGTCCACGGGTCATCATTACTTCTGGGATATAACTCCTCCCCAACAGGAAATGCAAGAGGATTCACCCAGCAGAGCTGATATAGCTCCTCCCCTCTACGTCAGTCCCAGTCATTCGACCAAGAATCAACGAGAAAGGAGTAACCAAGGGTGAAGTGGTGACTGGAGTATAATTTAAAAGATATTTACCTGCCTTAAAAAACAGGGCGGGCCGTGGACTGATCGCACAACAGAAGAAAGGAATTTATCAGGTAAGCATAAATTATGTTTTCTTCTGTTATGTGCGATCAGTCCACGGGTCATCATTACTTCTGGGATACCAATACCAAAGCAAAAGTACACGGATGACGGGAGGGAAAGGCAGGCTCATTATACAGAAGGAACCACTGCCTGAAGAACCTTTCTCCCAAAAATAGCCTCCGAAGAAGCAAAAGTGTCAAATTTGTAAAATTTGGAAAAAGTATGAAGCGAAGACCAAGTTGCAGCCTTGCAAATCTGTTCAACAGAGGCCTCATTCTTAAAGGCCCAAGTGGAAGCCACAGCTCTAGTGGAGTGAGCTGTAATTCTTTCAGGAGACTGCTGTCCAGCAGTCTCATAGGCTAAACGTATTATGCTACGAAGCCAAAAAGAGAGAGAGGTAGCAGAAGCTTTTTGACCTCTCCTCTGTCCAGAATAAACGACAAACAGGGAAGAAGTTTGGCGAAAATTTTTAGTTGCCTGCAAGTAGAACTTGAGGGCACGAACTACATCCAGATTGTGTAGAAGACGTTCCTTCTTTGAAGAAGGATTTGGACACAAGGATGGAACAACAATCTCTTGATTGATATTCCTGTTAGTAACTACCTTAGGTAAGAACCCAGGTTTAGTACGCAGAACTACCTTATCTGAATGAAAAATCAGATAAGGAGAATCACAATGTAATGCTGATAACTCAGAGACTCTTCGAGCCGAGGAAATAGCCATTAAAAACAGAACTTTCCAAGATAACAATTTTATATCAATGGAATGAAGGGGTTCAAATGGAACACCTTGTAAAACGTTAAGAACTAAGTTTAAACTCCATGGCGGAGCAACGGCTTTAAACACAGGCTTGATCCTAGCTAAAGCTTGACAAAAAGCCTGGACGTCTGGATTTTCTGACAGACGCCTGTGTAACAAGATGGACAGAGCTGAAATCTGTCCCTTTAATGAACTAGCCGATAAACCCTTTTCTAAACCTTCTTGTAGAAAAGACAATATCCTAGGGATCCTAACCTTACTCCAGGAGTAACGTTTGGATTCGCACCAGTATAGGTATTTGCGCCATATTTTATGGTAAATCTTTCTGGTAACAGGCTTCCTAGCCTGGATCAGGGTATCAATAACCGACTCAGAAAAACCACGCTTTGATAAAATCAAGCGTTCAATTTCCAAGCAGTCAGTTTCAGAGAAGTTAGATTTTGATGTTTGAATGGACCCTGTATCAGAAGGTCCTGTCTCAGAGGTAGAGACCAAGGTGGACAGGATGACATGTCCACTAGATCTGCATACCAAGTCCTGCGTGGCCATGCAGGCGCTATTAGAATCACAGATGCTCTCTCTTGTTTGATTTTCGCAATCAATCGAGGAAGCAGCGGGAAGGGTGGAAACACATAAGCCATCCCGAAGTTCCAAGGTGCTGTCAAAGCATCTATCAGAACCGCTCCCGGATCCCTGGATCTGGACCCGTAGTGAGGAAGTTTGGCGTTCTGGCGAGACGCCATGAGATCTATCTCTGGTTTGCCCCAACGTCGAAGTATTTGGGCAAAAATCTCCGGATGAAGTTCCCACTCTCCCGGATGAAAAGTCTGGCGACTCAAGAAATCCGCCTCCCAGTTCTCCACTCCCGGGATGTGGATTGCTGACAGGTGGCAAGAGTGAGACTCTGCCCAGCGAATTATCTTTGATACTTCCATCATTGCTAGGGAGCTTCTTGTCCCTCCCTGATGGTTGATGTAAGCTACAGTCGTGATATTGTCCGACTGAAACCTGATGAACCCCTGAGTTGTTAATTGGGGCCAAGCTAGAAGGGCATTGAGAACTGCCCTCAATTCCAGAATGTTTATTGGAAGGAGACACTCCTCCTGATTCCATAATCCCTGAGTCTTCAGAGAATTCCAGACAGCGCCCCAACCTAGCAGGCTGGCGTCTGTTGTTACGATTGTCCAGTCTGGCCTGCTGAATGGCATCCCCCTGGACAGGTGTGGCCGATAAAGCCACCATAGAAGAGAATTTCTGGTCTCTTGATTCAGATTCAGGGTAGGGGACAAATCTGAGTAATCCCCATTCCACTGACTTAGCATGCACAATTGCAGCGGTCTGAGGTGTAGGCGTGCAAAAGGTACTATGTCCATTGCCGCTACCATTAAGCCGATCACCTCCATGCATTGAGCTACTGACGGGTGTTGAATGGAATGAAGGACACGGCATGCATCCTGAAGCCTTGTTAACCTGTCTTCTGTCAGGTAAATCTTCATTTCTACAGAATCTATAAGAGTCCCCAAGAATGGAACTCTTGTGAGAGGAAAAAGAGAACTTTTCTTTTCGTTCACTTTCCATCCATGCGACCTTAGAAATGCCAGAACTAACTCTGTATGAGACTTGGCAGTTTGAAAGCTTGAAGCTTGTATTAGAATGTCGTCTAGGTACGGAGCTACCGAAATCCCTCGCGGTCTTAGTACCGCCAGAAGGGCACCCAGAACCTTTGTGAAGATTCTTGGGGCCGTAGCCAATCCGAATGGAAGAGCTACAAACTGGTAGTGCCTGTCTAGGAAGGCAAACCGTAGATACCGTTGATGATCTTTGTGAATCGGTATGTGAAGGTAAGCATCTTTTAAATCCACTGTGGTCATGTACTGACCCTTTTGGATCATAGGTAAGATTGTCCGAATAGTTTCCATTTTGAACGATGGAACTCTTAGGAATTTGTTTAGAATCTTTAAATCTAAGATTGGCCTGAAAGTCCCCTCTTTTTTGGGAACCACAAACAGGTTTGAGTAGAACCCTTGTCCTTGTTCCGACCACGGAACTGGATGGATCACTCCCATTAATAACAGATCTTGTACACAGCGTAGAAACGCTTCTTTCTTTATCTGGTTTGTTGACAACCTTGACAGATGAAATCTCCCTTTTGGGGGCGATAATTTGAAGTCTAGAAGGTATCCCTGAGATATGATCTCCAGCGCCCAGGGATCCTGAACATCTAGGCCTGAGCGAAGAGAGAAAGTCTGCCCCCCACTAGATCCGGTCCCGGATCGGGGGCTCTCGGTTCATGCTGTCTTTGGGGCAGCAGCAGGTTTCCTGGCCTGTTTGCCCTTATTCCAGGACTGGTTAGGTTTCCAGCCTTGCCTGTAACGAGCAACAGCTCCTTCCTGTTTTGGTGCAGTGGAGGTTGACGCTGCTCCAGGTTTGAAATTCCGAAAGGGACGAAAATTAGACTGTCTAGCCTTAGTTTTGGCTTTGTCTTGAGGTAGGGCGTGGCCCTTACCTCCTGTAATGTCAGCGATAATTTCTTTCAACCCGGGCCCAAATAAAGACTGCCCCTTGAAAGGTATATTAAGTAATTTAGCCTTAGAAGTAACATCAGCTGACCAGGATTTTAGCCACAGTGCTCTACGTGCCTGTATGGCGAATCCAGAGTTCTTAGCCGTAAGTTTGGTTAAATGTACTACGGCCTCCGAAATGAATGAATTGGCTAGTTTAAGGACTCTAAGCCTGTCCATAATGTCGTCTAGCGTAGATGAACTAAGGTTCTCTTCCAGAGACTCAATCCAAAATGCTGCCGCAGCCGTAATCGGCGCGATACATGCAAGGGGTTGCAATATAAAACCTTGTTGAACAAACATTTTCTTAAGGTAACCCTCTAATTTTTTATCCATTGGATCTGAAAAAGCACAGCTATCCTCCACCGGGATAGTGGTACGCTTAGCTAAAGTAGAAACTGCTCCCTCCACCTTAGGGACCGTTTGCCATAAGTCCCGAGTAGTGGCGTCTATTGGAAACATCTTTCTAAATATTGGAGGGGGTGAGAACGGCACACCGGGTCTATCCCACTCCTTAGTAACAATTTCAGTTAATCTCTTAGGTATAGGAAAAACGTCAGTACTCGCCGGTACCGCAAAGTATTTATCCAACCTACACATTTTCTCTGGTATTGCAATAGTGTTACAATCATTGAGAGCTGCTAAGACCTCCCCTAGTAATGCACGGAGGTTCTCCAATTTAAATTTAAAATTTGAAATATCTGAATCCAATCTGTTTGGATCAGAACCGTCACCCACAGAATGAAGCTCTCCGTCCTCATGCTCTGCAAGTTGTGACGCAGTATCAGACATGGCCCTAGTATTGTCAGCGCACTCTGTTCTCACCCCAGAGTGATCACGCTTGCCTCTTAGTTCTGGTAATTTAGACAAAACTTCAGTCATAACAGTAGCCATATCATGTAATGTTATCTGTAATGGCCGCCCAGATGTATTAGGCGCCATAATATCACGCACCTCCCGGGCGGGAGATGCAGGTACTGCCGCGTGAGGCGAGTTAGTCGGCATAACTCTCCCCTCGCAGTTTGGTGAAATTTGTTCACATTGTACAGATTGACTTTTATTTAAAGTAGCATCAATACAGTTAGTACATAAATTTCTATTGGGCTCCACCTTGGCATTGGAACAAATGACACAGATATCATTCTCTGAGTCAGACATGTTTAACACACTAGCAATAACTTGCAACCGGGTTATAATCTTTTTTAACAAAAACGTACTGTGCCTCAAAGAGGTACTTAAACGATTAAATGACAGTTGAGATAATGAACTGAAAACAGTTATAGCATCAAGTTTAAATAACACAACTTTTAGCAAAGGTTTGTTCCCATTAGTAAATAACTAAATTTGACATAAAAAATTATAGAGTAACGTTTTTATTCACAGTCAATAAAAATTCTCACAGCTCTGCTGAGAGAATGTACCTCCCTTCAAAGAAGTTTGAAGACCCCTGAGATCTGTCAGTGAACCGGATCATGCAGGAAATATAATAGTAGCTGACTGGAATTTTTTGATGCGTAGCAAAAGAGCGCCAAAAACGGCCCCTCCCCTCACACACAGCAGTGAGGAGAAACGAAACTGTCACATTTTAAAGCAGACAACTGCCAAGTGGAAAATAATGCCCAAACATTTATTTACTCAGTACCTCATTAATGTAAACGATTCTACATTCCAGCAAAAACGTTTAACATGACAATATTTATTAAAAGGATTAGTGACCTTTAACAGAGTAGTTCCGGTGAAAAACCATTCCCAGAATACTGAAGTGTATACATACATGTCATTATAACGGTATAGCAGGATTTTTTCATCAATTCCATTCAGAAAATAAAAACTGCTACATACCTCAATGCAGATTCATCTGCCCGCTGTCCCCTGATCTGAAGCCTTTACCTCCCTCAGATGGCCGAGAACAGCAATATGATCTTAACTACTCCGGTTAAAATCATAGTAAAAAACTCTGGTAGATTCTTCTTCAAACTCTGCCAGAGAAGTAATAACACGCTCCGGTGCTATTGTAAAATAACAAACTTTTGATTGAAGTCATAAAAACTAAGTATAATCACCATAGTCCTCTCACACATCCTATCTAGTCGTTGGGTGCAAGAGAATGACTGGGACTGACGTAGAGGGGAGGAGCTATATCAGCTCTGCTGGGTGAATCCTCTTGCATTTCCTGTTGGGGAGGAGTTATATCCCAGAAGTAATGATAACCCGTGGACTGATCGCACATAACAGAAGAAATACCCTTTTTGAGGGCAATTTTTAGGGTAGGATTTAGTGTTCGTGTAGGTTTTTTTATTTTTTTTATTTTCAAAAGAGCTTTATTTTGATAAACAATACATACACGGCATGAATTAAATGTGCACTTAGTACATCAAAGCTATTACAGTAAAATGCTTTGTCACAATAATCCATTGTACAAGCTGAATAAAGTTGTGAGGAATGCTTAGGAACATTCATTTCAGCATTTGAAGACACCTATTAAATTCAGTGTATGTCTCAATTGGTCCCAATTTTCTAACTATGTAGACCGCTTTTGGGTCTGTAACAGATACACATATGAACAGTATTGAGAATATATAGCGGTGAGGGGGAAAACTAGGGGTAAGGGAAGCAAACAATTTAAGTATAACATTTTTAAGATAGTGAATTGATCCCAGTTTTCTAACTATATAGACCACTCTTGGGTCTGTGACAAGTAGACATATGAATAGTATTGGGAATATGTGGAGGTGAGGAGTAGAGCTGGGGGTAAGGAAAACAAAACATTTAAGTATAACAATTTTAGTATAGTAAATTGTTCCCCATTTTTAAAACTATATAGACCACTCTGGGGTCTGTGACAGATACATATATGATCAATATTGGGGATATGTAGGGATGAGGAAGAGAGTTGAGGGCAAGGAAGACAAACAGTTTAAGTATAGCAGTTTTACTATAGCGAGTAACCATACCCAGTAAATAATTCCTAATAAGCAGTGTTCGAGTATGACTATCTCGCTGGCAGAAGTATGTATAGATGAGTGGATATGAAGTTAGGGAGCATTAGCTACAAAATACGAAAGGAGCTTAGGAATTATGCTCCAGGTTAGCTCCTCTCAATATATATCCTGGGGTATGTCTTGATTACTTATTTAGCGACATGATCTAAATGGGGTGTTATATCTATTCATGTGATAAGTGCTAGTCGCTAAAGTCATAAATCATTTTGCCCATAGTTCAAAACATACTTTAGAGCCCATACAACCAAACATAAACACCTTATTCAATATTTACATAAAAATATTCTTAATACGCATCTAAAACTTTCAACATATATAGTATGACATCTCCATCTTAATTTTATTAACGGCCATTTAATGTGGCTTTAGATAGGAATGATCACTATCATTCCCCAGTATTTTGCTGGCTTAATCTAAACATTTAATATATCGATAAGCTTCTTGATGGTGATACTTATGCGCCCCCAAGCAGGAGAAGGAAAAGATGAGAATCAATGAGAAGTGTGTCTTTCACTCAAATATAAACGTCAAACATTACAACATCTCATGTTATAGTAAAGTAGACAGAACTATTATGGGGTTACCAGAGTCCATTTTGTGAAGCGTTGGCTGAAGGCGTCTGTGGCACTGAGGGGCAAAACCAGCCCCATGCTGTCTCTGAGGGGCATCTGCAAGCTACCCCACACCTTTCTTCGGCATATGACCGCCGCAATGTGAGTAGAAAATGCTTCGCCAGGAGCTGATTTGAAATATGGTCTCGGGTCTCCTCACCTTCTCAACTGGCAGCTGCGTTGCCGGCGTTAAGAAGTTGCGTTGTCCTGCTGTCCCCTCTGCTGTAATGCGTGTCGTCTTCTTCTTGCCCACCCGGGGCCCTGGGGTTACTATTGGAAGTGTCTTTTGTGGCTGGGTGATGTGGTGATAATGCCTCCTTATAATGCCGGCAGAAGGTAACAGCAGTGAGAACGGTCTCGTATGCGGTACTCTGCAAGGTGTTTTGCTGTACTCCATGAGGGCTCTCTGTAATGGCGGATGGCCATGCTGGATCTTTGGTATACTTATTGGAGTCGGAGGTGCTGTACCAACAAGGTTTTCTTTTTCTAGAGGTTTGGGTGGGCTTGCTTGCATGCGTTGTATCAGGTAGTCATATGGTGCCCTGTCTATTAATTTTTGCATGATAAGCTCAAATTTCTGTAGGTGGTTGGCTGGCTGCCGTATATGACATACTTCTGCCATGGCCATTACATTGGATGTCCAGAGAAAAAAGGGTGCTGATACCGCTGTCCCCCAGTACAACCCACTCTCCTGTTATTGATATGCAGTGAAGAAATTTCAGCAAGCCGGGTTATACCGACAGCGCTGATACCCCGTTTCTTCTCGGGGGGGGGGGGGGGGAGTGTATGCCTAATAGTGGGCCGCCGCCCTAGGCCTCCTTATTCCGATCTGTGTCCCCGGGGTCATATAAACAGGCAAGAATTCAAATGCCAGGCCACAATTAGTGACTTAGTGATGCCTTGATGTAATGTGGTATTAATCTTGCTGTTGTTAATAATAATCAGCGGATTATTAGTTTTTCTGCCGGAGCATTCAGAAGATGCATCCTAACCAGAACGCTGCACGGACACGCCCCCCTGTGTAGGTTTTTTTTTATTTGGGGTGGGCTTTTTTTAAGGGGACTTTAGTTTTAGGATAGGCATAACTGGGGTTTTATACTTTTGGTAGAGCTTTGTTTTTTGTAATGTTAGTGTTTGTTATTTAGTAACTTAAGGGGTGTTAGGTTAGAGGTATTTGGAGGATTAGGTAGTTAAGTAGTGTAGGGCTAGTTTGCGTTGGAAGGTTGTGGCTGTTTAGGGGTTTATAGGTTAGGGGGCATTTGCTTTGGGGGTTTGTTGTGGTTTAGGGGTTAATGAGTTGGCGGTTGTGGTGGTTTAGAGGTTAATAGGTTAGGGGGTGTTTGCATGGGGGAATGTGGTGGTTTAGGGGTTAATAAGTTAGGGGGTGTTTGTTTTGGGGCATATGATAGTTTTGTAGTTAGTAGTTTCGGGGGTGTTTGGGATGGGGCTGTGGCGGTTAAGTAGTGTAGGGGGTAGTTTGCAGTGGGGGGTTATGCGGGTGTAGGGGTCAATAGGTTAGGAAGTTTATTGTGGTGTGCTATTGGCGGTATAGAGGTAAATAGGTAAGGAAGTTCATTGCGGTAGGCTATTGGCGGTATAGGGGTAAATAGGTTAGGAAGTTTATTGCACTGGGCTATTGGCGGTTTAGGGGTTAGTTAGTGTAGTGTTAGTTTGCAGTGGTCGGTTATGTCGGTCTAGGGGTACTGTCAGGTTTCTATCCTGTCTGTCATGTTAGCCCATCCCACTTTCCCTACTTAACCTGCTCTCAAACTAACACAGCTGCTTAGTAATTTTGTTTAAGTGCTTCTAGCAACTTGAGACATTTGCAAGCTTAAACAGTTACCTATTTTTTCCTCATTGCTACCGGATTGTTGTTTAGATTCAACACCCTGCAGAATTGCGGATCATATTTCATCAGTTGTTCATCTCCAGCTATTCGCTTCCTAAATGTACAGATTAGTACAAACCTTCTGTTTGAGGATTCATGTAACCGGACTTCTATCTAATTGATATGTATATACAAAGTGCTCCGGTACCGGAGAGAAGCCCATCCTCTTTCTCTGACGTCATCTATTGCATCACTCCGCTCCGTGAACGGAGTTCAGCCACAGCCTTTTACTTCTACAGCTACCACAAATAGTGCAGAGAGTAAGTAGAACTTCCTCTTGATTAATTCAAAGTTACTCTCTTTTTGCAAGGCTGTCATATATACGAATGGGTTAACTCAGGAAGAACTAAATCTTTATATTATTTCCTTAAAAGGGACATTAAACACTTTGAGATGGTAATATAAAATTATAAATTGTATATGTAAAACAACTCTGCAATATACTTTCATTATTTATTTTGTCCTCTTTGCCTGTAATTCCATTCTGAAATTGTGAGCTTTTCAGTTCCTTTTAGAAATGGAAGCGCAGCACACTGTTAAATCCAGCACAACCATTGGCTGCACACTATAGTGACCTATTTATAACTGACCCTAATTGGCCACAGCAGAGAAGGTAACACAAGTTACAACATGGCAGCTCCCAGTGTTTTATAGACACTAAAACTTTACACTTATTTTGTCACTTTTTAAACAACTAATGAAACTTTAAAAAAATACATCTACATGTTAGTCATGCAGGCCCATTTATCAAGCTCCGTACGGAGCTTGAAGAGCCGTGTTTCTGGCGAGTCTTCAGACTCGCCAGAAACACAACTTATGAAGCAGCGGTCTAAAGACCGCTGCTCCATAACCCTGTCCGCCTGCTCTGAACAGGCGGACAGGAATCGCCGGACATCAACCCGATCGAATACGATCGGGTTGATTGACAGCTCCCTGCTGGCGGCCGATTGGCCGCGAGTCAGCAGGGGGCGGCGTTGCACCAGCAGCTCTTGTGAGCTGCTGGTGCAATGTTAAATGCGGAGAGCGTATTGCTCTCCGCATTTAGCGAGGTCTTGCGGACCTGATCCGCAGTGTCGGATCAGGTCCGCAAGCCCTTTGATAAATGGGCCTGATGGACTAATCTTTTCTTTCAATGCATCATTCTATTTAGCGTGTATTTAGTGTTTAATGTCCCTTTAAGGACATTGACTGTATAAATTGGAATCTCCAATTCAAGCAAAGATAGTATTGATAACTTAAGAGTTATATTAACCCCATGAGTGAAATTAACTCAGAGGCTCATTTTTTGTTTCTGGAATAAGTCTGTTTCATTATGTTACAAGGAAATATATCCTTAAGTATTGCTACATTTTGTTATAAACTGGAGACTTTGTTTCCTACCTTTCCACAACGTATTATAATCACTACTGCTGTATTGATTTACTTCCATATAGTAATTCAATTGCTAAGTGAGACAAACACAATATTTGTATTTAATCTGCAGTTGAGATCCTTAAAGGTACACACCATTCTTGGAAAGTTTTACTGACTTAATTACTAAGCCAACTATGGATCAAGCAGATCTCCCTCAGATTGTTTATAACTTATCTCAATGTGTGGACCAATTAGGTCAAGGCATGAGAGAGTTACAAGTTGAGAATGAGACACTTCAAAAGGTAATAAGTGACACTGTTGCTACCAAGCCTATACTCCCAGATCTCTCACCAGAACCCCAAGTTTCACTGCCTGACAATTAAAGTTTTAACGCTTATATCTTTCCTTTGAGGAGAACCTAGGGTATGGGCTGATTCATATTATGAATCTGCAGATCCGTTATTAAACACACTTAATGGCTTTCTGACTGTGATGGATGAACTATATTTAGACACCAACCTACAAATCACTGCCGAAGCAAAAAATGAGAAGCCTGAAACAAGGAAAAGGAAATTTATTCTTACCTGATAAATTGATTTCTTTTACGATACGATGAGCCCACGGATTTCATCCTTACTTGTGGGATATCACCTCCTGGTCAGCAGGAGGAGACAAAGAGCACCACAGCAGAGCTGTATACATAGCTCCTCCCTCCCTTCCCTCCCACTCCAGTCATTCGACCGAAGTTAGGAAGAGAAAGGAAAAGCCAAGGTGCAGAGGTGACTGAAGTTTAGCAAAAAAGTAAAAAGACCTGTCTCACAAAAACAGGGTGGGCCGTGGACTCATCGTATCGTAAAATAAATCAATTTATCAGGTAAGAATAAATTTCCTTTTCTTTTACAAGATACAATGAGTCCACGGATTTCATCCTTATGTGTGGGATACAATACCAAAGCTATAGTACACGGATGAAAAGGGAGGGACAAGACAGGGCACCAAAACTGAAGGCACCACTGCTTGAAGAACTATTCTCCCCAAAAACAGCCTCAGACAAAGCCAAAATATCAAATTTGGAAAAAAAAGTGCAAAGATGACCAAGTTGCAGCCTTGCAAAGTGTTCAATAGAAGCATCATACTTGAATGCCCATGAGGAAGCCACAGCTCCAGTGGAATGAGCCATAATTCGTGCAGGAGGCTGCTAACCAGCAGTCTCATATGCAAAATGGATGATACTCTTCAGCCAAAATAAAAAAGAGGTAGCCGTAGCTTTCTGACCCCTACGCTTCCCACAAAACACAAGAAACAGGGAAGACGATTGACGAAAATCCTTAGCTGTCTGCAAGGAAAACTTCAAAGCACGGACCACGTCCAAATTAGGTAACAGTCGCTCCTTCTTAGAAGAAGGAATACGACACAAGGAAGGAACAACAATTTCCTGATTAATATTTTTATTAGAAACAACCTTAGGAAGGAATCCAGGTTTGGGACTTAACACCACCTTATCTGCATGGAAAATAAGATAAGGAGAATCACATTGTAATGCCGATAGCTCAGAAACTCTGCGAGCAGAAGAAATAGTAACCAAAAATAAAACTTTCCAAGATAACAACTTAATATCTATGGAATGCATAGGTTCAAACTGAACCCCTAGAAGAACAATAAGAACTAAATTCAAACCCCAAGGAGGAGCAATTGGTCTAAACACAGGCCTGATTCTAGTCAGAGCCTGACAAAAAGATTGAACATCTGGAACATCTGCCAGATGCTTGCGTAGCAAAATAGACAAAGCAGAAACCTGTCCCTTTAAGGAACTGGCTGACAACCCTTTCTCCAATCCTTCTTTGGAGAAAAGACAAAATTCATGGAATCCTAACCCTACTCCATGAGTAGCCCTCAGATCCGCACCAATAAAAGATATTTATGCCATATCTTATGGGAAATCTTCCTAGTAACAGGCTAACGCACTTGAATCAAGGTATCAATGACCTAATCAGAGAAAACTCGCTTAGATAAAATCAAGTGTTCAATCTCCAAGCAGTTAGCTGCAGAGAAACTAGATTCGGATGATGGAAGGGTCCCTGAACGAGAAGGCCTTTCCACAATGGAATCTTCCATGGTGGCTGAGATGACAATTCCACCAGATCGGCATACCAAATCCTGCGAGGCCACGCAGGAGCGATGAGGAACACCGAAGCCCCCACCTGTTTGACTCCAGCAATCACCCGGGGAAGGAGAGCAAATGGAGGGAACACATAAGCTAGGCTGAAAAACTAAGGCACTGTCAAGGCCTCTATCAGCTCGGCCTGGGGATCCCTGGACCCGTATCTCTGAAGCTTGGTATTCTGGCGAGATGCCATGAGAACCAACCTGCCTGCCCCATCTGAGAATCAAGTCGGCAAATACCTCTGGATGGAGTTCCCACTCTACGGGATGAAATGTCTGACTGCTCAGAAAATCTACTTCCCAGATTTCCACCCCTGGGATGTGGATCACGGGCAGATGGCAAAAGTGAGCCTCCGCCCACTGAATGATCCTGGCTACTTCTGTCATGGCTAAGGAACTTCTTGTTCCCCCCTGAAAATAGACGTAGGCCACCATCGATATGTTGTCCGACTGGAATCTGACGAATTGGGCCAAAGCCAACTGAGGCCTAGCCTGAAGCGCGTTGAATATTGCCCTCAACTCTAGAATATTGATGGGAAGGAGAGACTCCGCCTGAGCCCAGACCCCCTGAGCCGTTAGGGAATTCCAGACTGCCCCCCAACCTAATAGGCTGGCATCCGTTGTCACTATCCCCCATAAGGATCCGCGAAAGCACGTCCCCTGGGATAGAAGATCCAGCGACAACCACCATAGAAGAGAGTCCCTTGTCTCCTGATCCAGATGTATTTGAGGAGACCAATTTGTATAATCTCCATTCCACTGCCTGAGCATGATCAGTTGCAGAGGCCTGAGATGAAACGAGCCAATGGAATGATGTTCATTGCCGCTACCATCAATCCATATACCTCCATGCACCACAATGTCGTTATGGGACCTTGTCAGATGAAATGAAGACGCCTGGATCAGTATATCGTCCAGATACAGCGCCACTGTGATGCCCCGCGGCCTTAGAACCTTGTGAAAATTCTGGGCGCCGTAGCCAGACCGAAAGGGAGAGCCACAAACTGAAAATGTTTGTCCAGAAAGGCAAACCTTAGGAACTTATGATGGCCCCTGTGGATAGGAACATGAAGATATGCATCCTTAAGATCCACTGTAGTCATGAATTGACCCTCCTGGATCAATGGAAGAATGGTGCGAAAAGTTTCCAATTTGAAAGATTGAACTCTGAGAAACTTGCTTATACCCTTGAGATCCAATCTAGTTCTGAAGGGTCTGTCCTTATTGGGAACTACAAACAGATCTGAATAACAACCCTGTTCCTGATTCTGTATCGGAATGGGACAAATCACTCCCATGGAAGAGAGACCTCTTACACAACTGAATACCTCTTAATATATCTGATCTGCAGATAATCGTGAACGAAGAAATCGTCTTCGGGGAATTTTTTTTTTTTTGTTTGAACAAATCGCACCCAAGCTTGAGTAAAAAAAGAAGGCTGCCCCATCATGTTGACTAGAAATCAGCAGCAGGAGTCCATGAGTGTTCTTGTACCACAACTGGTAGTAAAATGAGGATCAGTGTCCCTTTAAACATAATCCCCTAATTCCCCTGACGTCAGAGATAATTTCCTACAAGCCCGTACCAAACAGGGTCTGGAGTTTTAGACTTGGATGTCATGTCCGCAGGCCAAGGATTCAACCAAAGGTCCTGCGGGCTAGTAAAAACTGAAATCTCAACAGCTAAATTAGTAATCCGCAGAGGAGCATCAGTAAAAAAGGAATTTAGCAAATGCAAGAGTCCTAATCCGATCCTAGAGTTATCCATAGGATCTTCTAACTCAAAAACCTTATCAGTCAATTGCCGTCACTCTAGAGACGGTAAGAATATACACAACTGGATGTCGTCGGAAGCCTTGGGTACATCCCCTCCTGCACCGTAAAAGGATGCAACTACCCTCTAAGGAAGCAGTGGTTCATTAAGCCTAGCTGAAAACCACTCTAACCCTAGGAATGTCTACCCAGCCTCCCAGCTGAGATGAGGAAAATATAGGATATAGAGCCAGAGCCATCCAGGGTAAAAAAGAATTCTAGTAAGGGTAGCTTCCACTTGGGAAGAACACAGGAAATATCTTAAGAGGACAAGTTCTTTTTTTTTTTGTTGAAAAAAATAAATAAAACTCTTATTTCTAAAGAGTTAACCTTGCTGTTAAAACACATCACTAAGTACATAAAATAATCTTTTTGCGTGATTTTCCTAAATTGTCATGAGCATGAAATGACATAGCCATAATCAAATACTGTCAGGACCTTCTGGACCTCGGCTCTTGTACTGAGCTGTCTAAGTGTCCAATATTTGTCTGGAAGACTAGAGTCTACAAACAAGCGCAACATAACTGCTCACACACTCCACCCTCCGGAACCATACTGGAGGGAAATGTTACAAACACAGGCTCAATAGGACTCCTGACATTGTAGCATAACATTTTGCAGATATATACTGTAATAGTAAAACAACTCTGCCCTCCGAATCGGAAAGGAGGGAGAGCGCAACTACAGAGCTCCGCCCCTCGTGGGCGTACCCGCACTGCATCCCCCAGCACTGTGAATTAAAGTGCCCTGTACGGAAAACTAGCCCAAAGCAACGGCGGGAAAGGCAACTCCGCCCATCGTGGGCGTACCTGTACTTTATCCCTCAACACTGCGAGTGAAAGTGCCCCGTATGGAAAATAGGCCAAAGCAAGCGCGGGAAGGCAACTCCGTCCATCGTGGGCGTCACCTATACATAAGCTCCCGGTCGCCATTAAGCCCTACATAGACCCCGGGAGACATTAACACACTTAATCCTCGACCAAATGAAAAAAGTCTACCCGCACTTTATCCCTCAGCACCGCTAGTGAAAGTGCCCCGTATGGAAAATAGACCAAAGCAATCGCGGGAAGGCAACTCCACCCATCGTGGGCGTCACCTATACATAAGCTCCCGGGAGCCATTAAGCCCTACATAGGCACCCCGAGACATGAACACACTTAATCCTCGACCAAATGAATAAAGTCTACTTTAGTATATAGTCGAGTATGCCACCGCATCGATTGCACTACCATTGTCACTGTCAATAAACCCTAATAAAGTCGCTGCATTAACACACTCTCGAGGAGTAGTGTGGCCCAGGCAGCTAAATGTTGTCAGGGAAAAAGCTCTTCACTGACAGAGCCCCTGATTCCCATAACAGCAAGTAGTGCAGAAGGTTAGATATGTCCCTTAAGGAATATTCCTGTAGAGAAATAAAGTCTGCACTTACCTTTTATGCTGTCCGACAGCAGGACAGCTACAACAAGGTTCAGAGGTCCATTGGGTCCCTCCTGTAGTCCTGCAAAAGGATGAAGCCTGAGTTAGATGCAGCTTAGGCCATCACAGAAAGGGCAGCAGCACAGTATGGGAGGCGCAGTGAGAATTATGTCCCACAAGTTCCCATTGCTTAAAAGCCACCAAATGCTTCTCTTGTTACTGAAGAGACTGATCTGGTCTAGGCTACACCCTAGCACAAAGTAGCACTCAGCGGCACACCACTTTAAAAATAATAAACTCTTGATTGAAGAATCTAAACTAACACCTTACTTTACCTCTTCCTATCACTAACACAGGCAAAGAGAATGACTGGAGTGGAAGGGAAGGGAGGAGCTATATATATACAGCTCTGCTGTGGTGCTCTTTGCCTCCTCCTGCTGACCAGGAGGTGATATCCCACAAGTTCAGATGAAATCTGTGGACTCGTATCTTGTAAAAGAAATAGACCTGTAGAGTTGTATATCACTGATTTCAAACAATACGCATCTGATTCTCAGTGGAATGCAGTGGCCCTCCGAAACCAGTATAGACTTGGTTTAGCAGAGAGTGTCAAGGATGAATTAGCCCGTACGGAATTACCTACTACTTTAGACGCTATGATAAAATTAACAATACAAATAGATAGGAGGCTCAGAGAGAAGAGGTCTGAACGACTGACTTCAGAACCTGCTTATAAGAGATACCCCATTCACAGCCATTTATCTTCCTCATCAAATACTTCTACTGAACCTATAGAGATGAGATAATGTTTAGATGACCTTTAACTGCCAAAGAGAGACTTAGAAGGAAGAGCAAGGTACTCTGCATGTATTGTGCAAACCCTGCACACACAGTAAAAGATTGTCCCATACTCATTAAGAACAAAAAGAGTAAGTTTTATACTTTACCTACTACCTTACTTACTAATAATAAGCCTGTTTACTGTATTTTACCTTTATACTTACAGTGGGATCAAAACAGATTGAAAACTGAAGCTATCCTAGACACTGGAGCATATGGAAACTATATAGACAAAACACTTGTAGACAATAATAAAATACGACTTTTGTTGAAGCAAAATCCTGTGTCCATACGTGCAATTGATGGTTCTCAAATTACTACAGGTCCTATTACTCACCATACAGTGCCTATTCATACCATAACCTCAGATAATAATTTTGAATTCATTTCATTTGATGTTTTACCCTCTCCACTTTTCCCTATTGTTTTAGGCCTACAGTGGTTACAAAAACACCAACCCACTATCAACTGGGAAACCCTTCAGGTAACTATGCAAACTGAATACTGTCAACAGACCTGCTTTACTCGCCCTTTGTTGTTACATACACCAGAAGATACCTATAATATTCCTGCAGAATATGCAGAATTTTTTGATGTATTCAGCAAGAAAGAGGCAAGTAATTTAACACCTCATTGTTCCTATGATTGCCCTTTAGAACTAAAACCTGGTGCAACAGTTCCTTATGGTCATCTTTATCCATTAAGTCAACCTGAACTCGAACATTTAAAAACTTATTTAGATGAAAACTTAAAAAAAGGCTTTATTAGGGCCATCTGTTTCACCAGCTGGTGCTGGAATGTTTTTTGTTACCAGTAAGGACCAATCCTTACGCCCAATTATTGATTAAGAGAACTTAATAAGAGAACCGTTAAAGATAGATATCCCTTACCCCTGATACCAGAACTCATAGAGCATCTGTAGCAAGCAAAAATATTCACAAAGTTAGATCTCCGGGGAGGATATAATTAGGTGTGTATAAGGGAAGGTGATGAGTGGTTAACAGCATTTAGAATCAGGTATGGTCTTTATGAATACCTGGTTATGCCGTTTGGTTTATGCATCGCTCCTGCCACTTTTCAGCACTTTATTAACGATGTGTTCAGAGATCTCTTAGACGTATGTGTTGTAGTATACTTGGACGACATACTAATCTATTCTCAAACACCTGAAGAACACCTCAAACATGTCATGTGGGTTATTTCAAGATTAAGAGTATTAGCTTTATGCTAAGGCAGAGAAAGGTGTATTCCATACCGATCACATATCTTTCTTAGGCTATTCCATTAGTCCAAAAGGCATACAAATGCAAGAAAATAAAGTGGAGACAGTAAAAAATTGGCAAACACCTACAAATAGGAAAGAACTTAAACGATTTTTAGGTTTTTCAAACTATTATAGAAAATTCATCAAAGGGTTTTCAAAGATCGCCAGACCTCTTACACGCCTTACTAGTTCTATTATTCCATTCATTTGTAATCAAGAGGCATCTTTAGCCTTTAACTACCTGAAAGAAAGGCATCTTTAGCCTTTAACTACCTGAAAGCACCCATTATTAAATTTCCAGATTCCAAACACAGTATGTTCTTGAAGTGGATTCCTCCGATTATGCCCTAGGAGCTGTTCTTTCTCAAAGAACCAGTATCAATGATCCAATACATCCAGTAGCGTATTTTTCTAAAGTAATGTCATCTGCAGAAAGAAATTATCCAATTGGTGAGAAAGAACTACTTGTCATTAAACGCTCATTAGAACACTGGAGGCATTTATTGGAGGGTACTCAACTCCCCATCATTATATATACCGATCATAAGAACCTTGAATATCTTCAAACCAACAAAACTATCAGCAAGACAGGTACGATGGAGCCTATACTTTGATAGATTCAATTATCAGATAGTATACAGACCAGGCTCTAAGAATGGGAAGGCTGACGCTCTCTCACGCAAATAAGGAAGACCTCCAATATCTTGTGATAGTCCAAAAGAAATCATACCTAGGGAAAATTTCATAGGTTTATTACCTATATTTAATGAACTTCTTCGTGAAGCCTTGAATTTAGATGTTCAACTTCCATCTCAAGTCTTAACTAAAGATTCTAATGGGTTTTTCTACTATGGATCTAAACTGTACATACCTCCTAATGTACGACATACTGTGTTAAAAACATACCATGATTCACCTCTTTCTGGTCATCCTGGCATAAGAAGAACAATTGATCTTTTGCAAAGAAGATCTTGGTGGCCAAAAATGATACAAATCATAAAAGAATACATACAAACTTAAACCATCTGTGTGACATCAAAATCAGAAAAAAACCCTCCTTATGGACTACTGATGTCAATCCAAGTTCCTGATAGACTTTGGAAACATGTAGGGATGGACTTTATAGTCGAATTACCAGTTTCATCAGGAAAGAACACAATTCTCGTTGTAATCGATTTTCTCACAAAAATGGCACACTTTATCCCCTACCACAAACTCCCCACCTCAATAGAGACAGCTCAACTGTTTCTGGATAATGTGGTCAAATATTACGGAATCCCTACCATTCTCACCACAGATCGTGGCACCCAGTTCAGCTCCCAGTTTTGGAATAATCTTTGTAAACAAATCAAAACTGATCACCGGTTCAGTTCCGCTTACCATCCTCAAAACGAATGGTCAGTCTGAGCGATTAAATCAATGGCTGGAACAATATTTGCAGTGTTACTGTGCATACCAACAGACTGAATGGGTAAAATATCTCTCCATGGCAGAGTTTGCTTATAACAATTCCTTGAATTCTTCTACCAAAATGTCCCCATTATATGCCAACCTTGCTTACCATCCAGATTTCTCTTTGACCACCTCTGATGTATCCACTTGTCCTACAGTAGATCTCACAAACTTCTTATTGGAAAATTTCAAGGTTCTTCATGAGAATATTCAAAACGCTCAAGCCACTCAAAAGTATTATGACTTAAGGAGAAGATCACCCCCAAATTATGCAGTTGGGAATAAGGTTTGGCTTTCCACCAAGAATCTCAGGATGCAAATTCCTAATAAAAAATTGGCTGACTTATTTATAGGACCTTTCCCTATTTTGAAGATCATTAATGCAAATGCAGTTACCTTGAAACTTCCTCCAACTCTTCACGTCCACCCTACCTTTCATGTTTCTTTATTATTGAAACCTTTCACTAGCATCAGAACATCTGACACAGTACTTCCTCCAGCTCCTTGTTCTATGGATAATAACGAATACGAGGTCCAAGATCTACTAGATTCCAGGTACTTTAAAGGACAACTTCAATATTTAGTACGTTGGAACGGGTTTTTACCTTAGGATGACTCTTGGGAACCACACACTAACATCAACGCCCCCAGACTTGTCTCTCAGTTTCATAGACGCTATCCTCATTGTCCTCAAGCCGTGGGACGGCTTGCTTGAGGGGGAGGGGGGGGTCATGTCAGGTTTCTATTCTGTCTGTCATGTTAGCCCATCCCACTTTCCCTACTTAACCTGCTCTCAAACTAACACAGGTGCTTAGTAATTTTGTTTAAGTGCTTCTATCAACTTGAGACATTTGCAAGCTACTCTTCACCAGAGGATTATTCTTAAACAGTTACCTATTTTTTCCTCATTGCTACCGGATTGTTGTTTAGATTCTGCTACCTATTCAACACCTTGCTGAATTGCGGATCATATTTCATCAGTTGTTCATCTCCAGCTATTCGCTTTCTAAATGTACAGATTAGTACAAACCTTCTGTTTGAGGATTCATGTAACCGGACTTCTATCTAATCGATGTGCATATACAAAGCACTCCAGTACCGGAGAGAAGCCCATCTTCTTTCTCTGACGTCATCTATTGCATCACTCCGCTCCATGAACGGAGTTCAGCCACAGCCTTTCACTTCTACAGCTACCACAAACAGCGCAGAGAGTAAGTAGAACTTCCTCTTGATTAATTCAAAGTTCCTTTCTTTTTGCAAGGCTGTCTTATATATACGAGTGGATTAACTCAGGAAGAAGTAAAGCTTTATATTATTTCCTTAAGGACATTGACTGTATAAATTGGAATCTCCAATTCAAGCAAAGATACTATTGATAACTTAAGAATTATATTAACCCCATGAGTGAAATTAACTGAGAGGCTCATTTTTTGTTTCTGGAATAAGTCTGTTTCATTATGTTACAAGGAAATATATCCTTAAGTATTGCTACATTTTGTTATAAAATGGAGACTTTGTTTCCTACCTTTCCACAATGTATTATAATCACTGCTGCTGTATTAATTTACTTCCATATAGTAATTCAACTGCTAAGTGAGCCAAACACAATTTTTGTATTTAATCTGCAGTTGAGATCCTTAAAGGTACACACCATTCTTGGAAAGTTTTACTGTTTGATGTATTACTTGTGAAAAACATAATTTATGTAAGAACTTACCTGATAAATTCATTTCTTTCATATTAGCAAGAGTCCATGAGCTAGTGACGTATGGGATATACATTCCTACCAGGAGGGGCAAAGTTTCCCAAACCTCAAAATGCCTATAAATACACCCCTCACCACACCCACAAATCAGTTTAACGAATAGCCAAGAAGTGGGGTGATAAGAAAAAAGTGCAAAAGCATAAAAAATAAGGAATTGGAATAATTGTGCTTTATACAAAAAAATCATAACCACCACAAAAAGGGTGGGCCTCATGGACTCTTGCTAATATGAAAGAAATGAATTTATCAGGTAAGTTCTTACATAAATTATGTTTTCTTTCATGTAATTAGCAAGAGTCCATGAGCTAGTGACGTATGGGATAATAAATACCCAAGATGTGGAACTTCCACGTAAGAGTCACTAGAGAGGGAGGGATAAAATAAAGACAGCCAATTCCGCTGAAAAAATAATCCACACCCCAAAATAAAGTTTAAATCTTATAATGAAAAAAACTGAAATTATAAGCAGAAGAATCAAACTGAAACAGCTGCCTGAAGTACTTTTCTACCAAAAACTGCTTCAGAAGAAGAAAACACATCAAAATGGTAGAATTTAGTAAAAGTATACAAAGAAGACCAAGTTGCTGCTTTGCAAATCTGATCAACCGAAGCTTCATTCCTAAACGCCCAGGAAGTAGAAAATGACCTAGTAGAATGAGCTGTAATCCTTTGAGGCGGAGTTTTACCCGACTCGACATAAGCATGATGAATCAAAGATTTTAACCAAGATGCCAAAGAAATGGCAGAGGCCTTCTGACCTTTCCTGGAACCGGAAAAGATAACAAATAGACTAGAAGTCTTTCGGAAATCTTTAGTAGCTTCAACATAATATTTCAAAGCTCTAACTACATCCAAAGAATGCAACGATCTTTCCTTAGAATTCTTAGGATTAGGACACAATGAAGGAACCACAATTTCTCTACTAATGTTGTTAGAGTTCACAACTTTAGGTAAAAATTTAAATGAAGTTCTCAACACCGCCTTATCCTGATGAAAAATCAGAAAAGGAGATTCACAAGAAAGAGCAGATAACTCTGAAACTCTTCTAGCAGAAGAGATGGCCAAAAGGAACAGGACTTTCCAAGAAAGTAATTTAATGTCCAGAGAATGCATAGGTTCAAACGGAGGAGCTTGTAAAGCCCCCAGAACCAAATTCAAACTCCAAGGAGGAGAGATTGACTTAATGACAGGTTTGATACGAACCAAAGCCTGTACAAAACAATGAATATCAGGAAGATTAGCAATCTTTCTGTGAAACAACACAGAAAGAGCAGAAATTTGTCCTTTCAAAGAACTTGCAGACAAACCTTTATCCAGACCATCCTGAAGAAATTGTAAAATTCTAGGGATTCTAAAAGAATGCCAGGAAAAATGATGAGAAGAGCACCAAGAAATGTAAGTCTTCCAGACTCGATAATATATCTTCCTAGACACAGATTTACGAACCTGTAACATAGTATTAATTACAGAGTCAGAGAAACCTCTATGACTGAGAATCAAGCGTTCAATCTCCATACCTTCAAATTTAATGATTTGAGATCCTGATGGAAAAAAAGGGACTTGAGATAGAAGGTCTAGTCTTAACGGAAGAGTCCAAGGTTGGCAAGTAGCCATCCGAACAAGATCCACATACCAAAACCTGTGGAGCCACCAGCAGAACAAACGAATGCTCCTTTAGAATCTTGGAGATCACTCTTGGAAGAAGAACCAGAGGCGGAAAGATATAAGCAGGATGATACTTCCAAGGAAGTGACAACGCATCCACTGCCTCCGCCTGAGGATCCCTGGATCTGGACAGATACCTGGAAAGTTTCTTGTTTAGATGAGAAGCCATCAGATCTATTTCTGGAAGACCCCAGATTTGAACAATCTGAAGAAACACCTCTGGGTGAAGAGACCATTTGCCCGGATGTAACGTCTGGCGACTGAGATAATCCGCTTCCCAATTGTCTACACCTGGGATGTGAACCGCAGAAATTAGACAGGAGCTGGATTCCGCCCAAGCAAGTATCCGAGATACTTCTTTCATAGCCAGAGGACTGTGAGTCCCCCCTTGATGATTGACATATGCCACGGTTGTGACATTGTCCGTCTGAAAACAAATGAACGATTCTCTCTTCAGAAGAGGCCACGACTGAAGAGCTCTGAAAATCGCACGGAGTTCCAAAATGTTGATAGGTAATCTCGCCTCCCGAGATTCCCAAACCCCCTGCGCTGTCAGAGACCCCCATACAGCTCCCCAACCTGTCAGACTCGCATCTGTTGAGATCACAGTCCAGGTTGGAAGAACAAAAGAAGCCCCCTGAACTAAACGATGGTGATCTGTCCACCACGTCAGAGAGTGTCGTACAATCGGATTTAAAGATATTAACTGTGATATCTTTGTATAATCCCTGCACCACTGGTTCAGCATACAAAGCTGAAGAGGTCGCATGTGAAAACGAGCAAAGGGGATCGCGTCCGATGCAGCAGTCATAAGACCTAGAATTTCCATGCATAAGGCTACCGAAGGGAATGATTGAGACTGAAGGTTTCGACAAGCTGAAACCAATTTCAGACGTCTCTTGTCCGTCAGAGACAAAGTCATGGACACTGAATCTATTTGGAAACCTAAAAAGGTTACCTTTGTCTGAGGAATCAATGAACTCTTTGGTAAATTGATCCTCCAACCATGTTCTTGAAGAAATGACACAAGTCGATTCGTATGAAATTCTGCTAAATGTGAAGACTGAGCAAGTACCAAGATATCATCCAAATAAGGAAATACCACAATACCCTGTTCTCTGATTACAGATAGCAGGGCACCGAGAACCTTTGAAAAAATCCTTGGAGCTGTTGCTAGGCCGAACGGCAGAGCCACAAATTGGTAATGCTTGTCTAGAAAAGAAAATCTCAGAAACTGATAATGATCTGGATGAATCGGAATATGCAGATATGCATCCTGTAAATCTATTGTGGACATATAATGCCCTTGCTGAACAAAAGGCAGAATAGTCCTTATAGTTACCATTTTGAATGTTGGTATCCTTACATAACGATTCAATATTTTTAAATCCAGAACTGGTCTGAAGGAATTCTCCTTCTTTGGTACAATGAATAGATTGGAGTAAAACCCCAGACCCTGTTCCATAACTGGAACTGGCACAATTACTCCAGCCAACTCTAGATCTGAAACACATTTCAGAAATGCTTGAGCCTTCACTGGATTTATTGGAATGCGACAAAGAAAAAATCTTCTTGCAGGAGGCCTTACCTTGAAACCTATTCTGTACCCTTGTGAAACAATGTTCTGAATCCAAAGACTGTGAATCGAATTGATCCAAATTTCTTTGAAAAATCGTAATCTGCCCCCTACCAGCTGTGCTGGAATGAGGGCCGCACCTTCATGTGGACTTGGGAGCTGGCTTTTGCTTTCTAAAAGGCTTGGATTTATTCCAGACTGGAGATGGTTTCCAAACTGATACTGTTACTTTAGGGGAAGGATCAGGCTTCTGTTCCTTATTCTGACGAAAAGAACGAAAACGATTAGCAGCCCTATATTTACCTTTAGATTTTTTATCCTGAGGTAAAAAAAGTTCCTTTCCCCCCAGTAACAGTTGAAATAATAGAATCCAACTGGGAACCAAACAATTTATTACCTTGGAAAGAAAGGGAAAGCAAAGTTGACTTAGAAGACATATCTGCATTCCAAGTTTTAAGCCATAAAGCTCTTCTAGCTAAAATAGCTAAAGACATATACCTGACATCAACTCTAATGATATCAAAGATGGCATCACAAATAAAATTATTAGCATGTTGAAGAAGTTTAACAATGCTATGAGTATTATGATCTGACACTTGTTGTGCCAAAGCCTCCAACCAAAAAGTGGAAGCTGCCGCAACATCAGCCAAAGAAATAGCAGGTCTAAGAAGATTACCTGAACATAAATAAGCTTTCCTTAGAAAGGAATCAATTTTCCTATCTAAAGGATCCTTAAAGGAAGTACTATCTGCCGTAGGAATAGTAGTACGTTTAGCGAGAGTAGAGATAGCCCCATCAACTTTAGGGATTTTGTCCCAAAAGTCTAATCTGTCAGATGGCACAGGATACAATTTCTTAAACCTTTCAGAAGGAGTAAATGAATTACCCAGATTATTCCATTCCCTAGAAATTACTTCAGAAATAGCATCAGGGACAGGAAAAACTTCCGGAATAACTGTAGGAGGTTTAAAAACCGAATTTAAACGCTTAGTAGATTTAGTATCAAGAGGACTAGATTCCTCCATCTCTAATGCGATTAAAACTTCTTTAAGTAAAGAACGAATAAATTCCATTTTAAATAAATATGAAGATTTATCAGTGTCAATATCTGAGACAGAATCCTTTGAACCAGAAAAATCATCATCAGAAACAGACAAATCAGAATGATGATGTTCATTTAAAAATTCATCTGAAAAATGAGAAGTTTTAGAAGACCTTTTACGTTTACTGGAATGAGGAATAACAGACATAGACTTCCTAATAGATTTAGAAACAAAATCTCTTATATTAACAGGAACATCCTGAGTATTAGATATTGATGGAACAGCAACAGGTAATGGTATATTACTAATGGAAATACTATCTGCATTAGCAAGCTTATCATGACATTCATCACAAACTACGGCCGGAGGGACAGATAACACAAGTTTACAGCAGATACACTTAACTTTGGTGGAACCAGCATCAGGCAGCGTTTTTCCAGAAGTAGCTTCTGATCCAGGGTCAAACTGAGACATCTTGCAATATGTAAGAGAAAAAACAACATATAAAGCAAAATCTATCAAATTCCTTAAAAGGCAGTTTCAGGAATGGGAAAAAATGCCAATGAACAAGCCTCTAGCAACCAGAAGCAAATGAAAAATGAGACTTAAATAATGTGAGAAAAAAGGTGGAGACATAAATGACGCCCACATTGTTTGGCGCCAAAAAAACGCCCACATTATTGGCGCCCAAATGCTTTTGACGCCAAGAATGACGCCACATCCGGTAACGCCGACATTTTTGGCGCAAAACGTCAAAAAAAATTACGCAAACACGAACAACTTCCGGCGACAATTATGACGCCGGAAATGACATTGAAAATTTTTTGCGCCAAAAAAGTTCGCGCCAAAAATGACGCAATAAAATGAAGCATTTTCAGCCCCCGCGAGCCTAACAGCCCACAGGGAAAAAAGTCAATTTTAAGGTAAGAAAAAATGATTTAATTCATATGCATTATCCCAAATAATGAAACTGACTGTCTGAAATAAGGAATATTGAACATCCTGAATCAAGGCAAATAAATGTTTAAACACATATATTTAGAACTTTATATAAAAATGCCCAACCATAGCTTAGAGTGTCACAAAATATAAGGCTTACTTAACCCAGGACACTCATCTACATGTAGTAGAAAGCCAAACCAGTACTGAAACGAGAATCAGTAGAGGTAATGGTACATAAGAGTATATCGTCGATCTGAAAAGGGAGGTAAGAAATGAATCTCTACGACTGATAACAGAGAACCTATGAAATAGATCCCGTAGAAGGAGACCATTGAATTCAAATAGGCAATACTCTCTTCACATACCTCTGACATTCACTGCACTCTGAGAGGAAAACCGGGCTCCAGCCTGCTGCGAAGCGCATATCAATGTAGAATCTAGCACAAACTTACTTCACCACCTCCATGGGAGGCAAAGTTTGTAAAACTGATTTGTGGGTGTGGTGAGGGGTGTATTTATAGGCATTTTGAGGTTTGGGAAACTTTGCCCCTCCTGGTAGGAATGTATATCCCATACGTCACTAGCTCATGGACTCTTGCTAATTACATGAAAGAAACGAGTATTTACATGATGATTACAAATATTACCTCTTATGAGTTGGCAGAGGTGTGTGAGTACCCCCACAAAAAAAGCCCACGTTCCAATGTTCTTCACATAGGGGATATACCTAAATATATTCATATAGATATATAGGTATTTATATATATATATTTTTTAAAATCATCAGATATACATAGAAATATCTATTTAAAAATAAAAAGAACATTTTCTTCTATGTGAAGAACATTGGAATATAAAATATGAATAACTCAAGTCAGGTTAAGCGCACTTCAATGCGGTCGGGTTAGTGCGCGAGCGATAAGTGTTAGGTTATATTTTAATTACATGCTCAACTGAAGTCTATGGGTGGGGGTGGGTATCGCATACATGCTAAGTTTTTACTTTCAACTTGTAATACGTTAAATGTTTACTTCTTGTTGTGATTGCGTTCGAGCAAAAGTGCTAAATAGTGCACGATTTATAATCTGGCCCACAGTGTTTTATGTTCCAATAAGATCACAGCTTGATTTTGGCTGGACATTTATAATGGAACATTAACTGTCTTAATGTGACATAAAATATAGAAACAAAAGTTAATTTGAAGTAAATTTAACTGTACACAGGGGAGTGCTGCAGGCTTTGTGAGTATACTAGCACATGAGAGTGCAGCAGGCTTTGTGAGTATACTAGCACATGAGAGTGCAGCAGGCTTTGTGAGTATACTAGCACATGAGAGTGCAGCAGGCTTTGTGAGTATACTAGCACATCAGAGTGCAGCAGGCTTTATGACTAGGCTTACCATAAGTCCCAGTTTGACTGGGATTGTCCCTGTTTGGAAGCGCTGTCCCAGTGTTCCACCCAATTGTTCATTCTGTCCCAGTTTGTCAGGTGTCTGGTATTTGACCGGACTGTCCGGTATTTGTTTGCTTTTTAAAAAAACAGAAATTTGAGTCCATTCTGTCCATGTGCCTTACTGTGGTACTGAGAAACTAAGTAGTACAGCACTGAATAGCGCAGAAGTTGGCGACGTCAGTCACAGATGTGTGGCCAGTGTGAGGGTCAACAGCATGTGAGGTACAAAGCACTACGGGACATGCAGTTGCCATGGTAGCAAGACATTAACAGTCCAGCCCGGGTGACACTTTAACCCCAGCAGTGCCAATGACTAGGAAAGGGTATTCTCCTGGCACACCTGGCATTGCGGTCACATAATGAGCATCAGGCTGCAGGCCAAGGGCTACTGCTGTTCACTGAGCAGGCATTGCTATAGCAGCAGCTACATTCGCTCAGTAGCAGACACTGTGTAAATAGCTATATATGTAGGCTTACCAGAAGTCCCACTTTTACTGGGATTGTCCCTGTTTGGAGGCGCTGTCCCAGTGTCCCACCTGGTTGTTCATTCTGTCCCAGTAGGGCTGCCACCTCTGTGTTTCAAATCATGTGTCTGGGTTTCAGACCGCCTGGAACCCAGACACATTATTCAAAATGACTGGACTGTGACTCTCCAGCATAGTTGGATGCTGGTACTTTGTTATATACAGCCCTGCTTAGCTTAACGTTTGTGTCCTTCAAAGTTTACATTTAGTAATACCGGCTGAGTGAGCAGCATAGGGTTTTTTAACTTTATAGTACTACTTGGTTTATTTTTCTAAGAATTTAACACCCCCCGACCCCTGGTGACATTGCCGGTGATACACCTTTAGGGGAATCATATGAGTATGACCAGAAAGTACAGACAGGCAGGATTTTTGGCGTGGATCTTGCTTTACTTCATGCAGAATAGCATTTTGGCTGTAATCTTCCTGCATTATGGTATAGAGTAGCCTCTTAAACAGCTTTAGCAGGTATGTGTTTATTTTTTACTTATTTCATTCAATGTTGTATTTATGCCTTATCAGTATTTGGCTCTGTTCCTTAATTAGACACATAAAAAACATATTACACTGCAGATATTAAACTGTGTGATGTATACGCTCTTCACTATTTTATGAAATTGATAATTATGCTTGATGTTTGGCATTATTTAGAACCTGAGATTTAGATGAATGATTTATTTACTTATGTTGTGTATGGGTTCCCATGACAACATAAGGGTGTCTTTTTCCCTAGGGGGTGGTGTTACTGTCTATTTAAACTGTGTGATTCACTTGTTGTTTGACTGAGGAAGGGTAGAGTATCCAAGAAACATTACGCACATAAAAGATACTACTTTAAAAGGACTGTTAATAGCCACGCCCCTTGACCATAACCCTGACCACACCCCCACTGGCACCGCACCTCTAAAAAAAATGGTAAGCCTATATATATGTAACGTTATTTATCCAGTGTGTGCAGTGCACAGGTATGTTACGTTTACAATAAAGATACATGAACATTAGAAAACATTTCCACTGTATGCTTAGTCCTTTCCATAACAACAGTGACAGAGCACTGCCATCTTGTAATAAGACCTTTGCCTTAGCAGTTCACTTCCGGTTTAAGTGTTCACATGTGTGCGGAGTCTGTGTGCTAGGTAAGTGCCCATTGTAAGTTACACATTACCTCTGTACTATGTGCATCAGGGGCTGCTCTGTAATGGGGACATTTCCTATCTGGCATTCTGGGGAACTGCTTAGCAAAAGCTGCCCTTTGTGATAGGTAGTGATCACAAAGGTTAATTTACTCTCTGGAAAATTAGTTCCGGACGGCAATTGCCACACCCCCTCAACCATGCCCCTGACCACACCCCCACTGGCACTGCACCAGTTGGTCCCAGTTTCACTTCTAAAAATTATGGTACGCCTATTTATGACTATACTAGCACATGAGAGTGCAGCAGGCTTTGTGAGTATACTAGCACATGAGAGTGCAGCAGGCTTTGTGAGTATACTAGCACATGAGAGTGCTGCAGGCTTTGTGAGTATACTAGCACATGAGAGTGCTGCAGGCTTTGTGAGTATACTAGCACATGAGAGTGCAGCAGGATTTGTGAGTATACTAGCACATGAGAGTGCAGCAGGCTTTATGAATATACTAGCACATAAGAGTGCTGCAGGCTTTGAGAGTATACTAGCACATGAGAGTGCAGCAGGCTTTATGAATATACTAGCACATGAGAGTGCAGCAGGCTTTGTGAGTATACTAGCACATGAGAGTGCAGCAGGCTTTGTGAGTATACTAGCACATAAGAGTGCTGCAGGCTTTGTGAGTATACTAGCACATGAGAGTGCTGCAGGCTTTGTGAGTATACTAGCACATGAGAGTGCAGCAGGCTTTGTGAGTATACTAGCACATGAGAGTGCAGCAGGCTTTGTGAGTATACTAGCACATGAGAGTGCAGCAGGATTTGTGAGTATACTAGCACATGAGAGTGCAGCAGGCTTTATGAATATACTAGCAAATAAGAGTGCTGCAGGCTTTGAGAGTATACTAGCACATGAGAGTGCTGCAGGCTTTGTGAGTATACTAGCACATGAGAGTGCAGCAGGCTTTGTGAGTATACTAGCACACGAGAGTGCTGCAGGCTTTGTGAGTATACTAGCACATGAGAGTGCAGCAGGATTTGTGAGTATACTAGCACATGAGAGTGCAGCAGGCTTTGTGAGTATACTAGCACATGAGAGTGCAGTAGGCTTTGTGAGTATACTAGCACATGGGAGTGCAGCAGGCTTTGTGAGTATACTAGCACATGGGAGTGCTGCTGGCTTTGTGAGTATACTAGCACATGGGAATGCTGCTGGCTTTGTGAG
The DNA here is from genome assembly GCF_027579735.1 of Bombina bombina. Classification (NCBI taxonomy): domain Eukaryota; kingdom Metazoa; phylum Chordata; class Amphibia; order Anura; family Bombinatoridae; genus Bombina; species Bombina bombina. Next base: position 410,849,649 of record NC_069500.1, read on the forward strand.
TATACTAGCACATGGGAATGCTGCCAGCTTTGTGAGTATACTAGCACATGGGAATGCTGCTGGCTTTGTGAGTATACTAGCACAGGGGAGTGCTGCCGGGTTTGTGAGTATACTAGCACATGGGAATGCTGCTGGCTTTGTGATTATACTAGCACATGGGAATGCTGCTGGCTTTGCAAGTATACTAGCACATGGGAATGCTGCTGGCTTTGCGAGTATACTAGCATATGGGAGTGCTGCTGGCTTTGCGAGTATACTAGCACATGGGAGTGCTGCTGGCTTTGTGAGTATACTACCACAGGGGAATGCTGCTGGCTTTGTGAGTATACTAGCACATGGGAATGCTGCCGGCTTTGTGAGTATACTAGCACATGGGAATGCTGCCGACTTTGTGAGTATACTAGCACAGGGGAGTGCTGCTGGCTCTGTGAGTATACTAGCACAGGGGAGTGCTGCTGGCTTTGTGAGTATACACAAAAGAAGGTCCTCAGGAAGTGTGCGTATATATATATATATATATATATAAAAAAGGGTGGTCCACATTCTGCTAATAGAAGTAAATTGGAAAATTGTTTAAATCACATGCTCTATCTGCATCATGAAAATTTAATTTTAACTTTAGTGTCCCTTTAATTTTAACTAGAATGTTTGAAAAAATATGCAACATTAATTTAGAACGAACACATATGGCAACTCTACCTGTTTAAAATCAATGTATTGAAACATTCACCCAACCATAGTTAGTGCAATGCATTCAACAAATAGAATAATGTTTTTCACATGCAAGAAAATAGACAACTGTATGTTATTCCCAGACAAATAAACCACAAACTGAGAAATATTAACAGATATGTAATAAAGTAACTTACCTCTAATAGTTTAGTGTCTGGTGTGTACTTGTCCTTCCAGTGATCCACAAACACAAAATCCAGAGTGTCTATCTCATGTTTCTTTTTCAGCTGGGGGATAATGTCCTCAGTAGAGCCTTCCAAAATCTGCACCTAAAAAGTGTTACATTAGGTTATTTCATGAGGTGTCCTTATCATGCTCAGGACTGGCTTGGCAGCGTGTTCTGCCTCTTTGTGAGGTTAATTACATAGTTATAGTGATAATGAAATGCTCATGTTAATCATGTTATTATTGCATTAACACGTCCCTTTAATGTGCATAACTGCATTTTCTTTAAAAAAAAAAAAGTTCTTAAAATATATATGAAACTTTATTGGTTTATGAAAAAAACTGTTTTTAAATATGAATTCTTACTTATCGCTTGACAAATTGTGCTTCAAAGACTTCATTAAATAATACAAATACTAGTTAGTAGTAGAATGAGAAACAAGTAACCAGAAGAGTGTAGGCAAAACCCAAAATATTTAGAGTGGCACTGGCAGAGTATGTAGAATTCCCACCCCTTAGGCATTTCCTATGTAACTTTATATGTACAATTTTTACATTCTACTGCTGATCTGTGAGCCAAATGCCTACAATCATCCAGTCAGGTGTTCACTGAGGCAAACCCAGATACATATCTTGTTGCTTAGAAACCAGTTATTAGGAACCTGTGTTTGAACAATTAGCATTATTTATATTAAATGTTGAAGATATGGATGTAGCAATGTCTAAACCTTTCGTAAGCTGCCGGCTGACAGGCTGTGACCTCAGTATTAGCTTGCTAAGGTGACCATGGGTAAGCTTTTAGGATAGATGAAGTGTAATTGCAAACATGTAAATTATAAAAGCCGTTTTACTAAAAAGCTAACAGGTATATTAACTGTTCATGGAAGTTTTGTTTCCTTATAACTTATCTCTGTTTATTTAACAATTAATAACTAGAGATAAGCAAACCTTGTCCTTCACTCCGGCAAATTCAATCATCTGCTTGGCCACAGCAGCATAAGCCGGGTTCATCTCTATAGTGAAGAAACGAGTTCCAGGTTTTAGCAGCCGAGATATCCGAATTGAAGAGTATCCACAGTATGTGCCCAGCTCCAGAAGCACCGATGGGTCAGTCTCCTTCACCACTTTATCCAGTATCAGGCCTGCAAATGAAATAACACGGTTATAAGGACTGAGGGGTTGATGCCCTTAAAGAAAGAGTAAAGAAAAAAACATTTCATAATTCTGTTTGAGCATGCAGTTTTAAATTTTCCAGCTAACTTCTTTTTATCAAATTTGCTTTGTTCTCTTGGTATCCTTCCTTAAACAGCAAACCTAGTTAGGCTCATAGGACATCAGCACTTGCACGTATGTCTATAGCACTTTATGGCAGCAGTGTTTGCAACTTTGAATGACACTGCATCAAATATTGTTACAAACACTGCTTCCAAAGACTTTTAGGGGGCCTGGCCGCAGCAACTCAAGCAGATCAGTGCAGCCTGTTTATGGGACTGCAGTTTTTCTAATCACCACTAGAAGTCGCTAAGCATATGGTAACTATAAGCAACCAGGAAAAAGAAAGCGCTGCAAGCAGTTTGCTGTGAGAAGTTTTTTTCTTACTTCTGGAGTGTTTGTTAAGGGTGTTTGCTAGGCTGTGCATAAACTCCCTTTTGTGTATATGTATGTGTTTGTGTAAGTATGTGTGCATGTGGGGTGTATAAATGTCTATGTGTGTGTACATGCGCATATATTTGCCTGTTTATTGTGCATGTTATTGTGTGTGTACTGTGTGTGTGTATATATATATATATATATTGTATATCTCTGTGAGTGTTGCATCGACTCCCTCTTGCGTGTGTGTGTATGTATATACATGTTTGTGTTTGCATGTGTTTGTGTGTGTGTGTATATATATATATATATATATATATATATATATATAAACAAAGCAAATTCTGGCACACTCTTCAAAGTAGCTTAAAACAGAACTTTTATGCCAACAAGATTAAAAAGCAGGACAGCGTCTAACATGTATATAGGGTCCTTGCCACAGACTTTGTCCTGGGGCCCAGTAAGTTCTAGCTATGCCTCTGCTTGCTATGCTTAATAATGCAGACTGTAGAGCATCTTTCACTGACTGTACCACCTGATTTGTCATAAAAGAAAATGGTTTTGCATCTGAGGCTTTTTTTAAATTCTCTTCTTTCATTCAGATAGAGACCTGAGATTGATGTTAACAAATTGAAATCTTGTGATTGTGTATGCATTGGCGAGATTTCAATGATGGGATTGGGTCAGGGGGGCGAGCTTACAATGCTAGGCATGCTTACCATGACCTGATCCCATGCAGTAAGCGCCGTTGGCTTCAGGACATCCAAACGGCTAGGACGTTCCATGCTGTTCTAATGGAGCTAAAACTGGCATGGAATGTCCTAACGTCTTTAAAAGGTTAAAATCACAAGCGCTAAATGAATAATGAAAGAAAAATTTTGGGTGTCATTTCTCTTTAAACGTTATAAAATAAAGGGTTTTTGTTGTTGTTGATTTTTTTAAATAAAAAAATGTATGTCTGCAACATACAGTATGTGCACTACCTTAATTGATATGGTGTGCTTTTTACCATCACTTTAACCGCTTCAACTGAGAAATAGTTGCAAAAAAGTATACACATATAGCACTCTACTCCCACGCTGTTAATTGTGTTAGAGTAGGGCGGTATACATCCACAAAAGAAAATTAAAAAATTAGACTTTAATAGATATTCTTAAAAAATGGGTACTTTAAAATCAACTAGCGATATTAGGGTATCACTATATAATGTCTAGGTTATGTTTCTACCAAGACAAAGTACTTTACAGTTATGCAGGTAAATGTAATAGTGGGGTAAATAAAGTAGGGGGGTCTAAAATAAATAGGTCCTCATAATGTGGTATTACGGCTCAAAAATGGTTTGAGGTTTAGCGAATAGTGTCCCCAAACTAATGTAAATGCTTGGTGCAAACTGTGTCAATTTAGATGAAACTTTGTTTATAAATTCCACCTTACAGGGGTTATTACGGTTCAGGAGTAGTTTGTTACAAACAATATCGATATAGATGATACAACGTATTTAAATTCCCCTTTACAGAGGTAATTGCGGCTCAGGAATTGTTTGGTGAAAACAATATCGATTTAGGTGATACAGCGTATTTCTATTCCCCTTTACAGAGGTTAATGTGGCTCAGGAATAGTTTGCGGTTTAGCAAATAGTATCCCCAAAATAGTGTGTGCAAACAGTATCAATTTAGATAATATAGCATATTTGGATTCAGGACTTGATCTAGAGATAAATCAACAAAATCCAACAATTGCAGCTACTTGAAATAATTATATATATATATATATATTAAGATGCCTCGTGGTTTTGTGTTACTTATATTCTTATAAGAAAGTAACAAATTGCATTATATAATTAGCTAACTGTATGATCCCTTGATACTAGGGTATGGGGATTCCAGAAATTGCAATTTTGTGCATGTATATGATAGATATTAAAATATTAATTTTATATATATATATATATATATATATATATATATATATATATATATATATATATATATATATATATATATATATATATATAATATCAAATGATCTTGTAGGATAAAGTTGCCACTAATATTAGGTTGTAACCTGATATCTCAAATCGTTGCCATAGTATAAAGTAACAGAAGCTATATAGTTTGCTTCTATATTACATTTTGTGATCTAGGCGCTATATTACATTTATAAAACTGCAGCACTTGTGATTAATGGGAGTATGGCCGCTATGATGTCCAATATGACCATTTTAATTCCCCACGCCTGTAATGCTGCGTCCAATATTGTTACCAAATATATAGATATTGTTGGGTACGTTATGAAAGTATTGCTTACTAAATAACGCTGTATATAGTAGCTACAATGTTACTTTCACTGTGTATTCATTGGGGATTGATACCTAGGTAAATACAGGATAATTATATACTAGAGCAGGGGTCGTGGTCCCTTTCGGACATATATACTAGAGCAGGGGTCGCGGTCCCTTTCGGACATCAGGGACTACTAAACTCACAATTTTGAATTCCGTGGACCACTAACATGTTTTTTTTTTAAAAGGTACAGACCTATATATATATATATATATATATATATATATATATATATATATATATATATATATATATATATATATATATATATATCCAATGCAATTTGTTACTTTCTTATAAGAATATAAGTAACACAAAACCACGAGGCATCTTAATATATATATATATATATATATATATATATATATATATATATATATATATATATACAGGGAGTGCAGAATTATTAGGCAAGTTGTATTTTTGAGGATTTTATTATTGAACAACAACCATGTTCTCAATGAACCCAAAAAACTCATTAATATCAAAGCTGAATAGTTTTGGAAGTAGTTTTTAGTTTGTTTTTTAGTTATAGCTATTTTAGGGGGATATCTGTGTGTGCAGGTGACTATTACTGTGCATAATTATTAGGCAACTTAACAAAAAACAAATATATACCCATTTCAATTATTTATTTTTACCAGTGAAACCAATATAACATCTCAACATTCACAAATATACATTTCTGACATTCAAAAACAAAACAAAAACAAATCAGTGACCAATATAGCCACCTTTCTTTGCAAGGACACTCAAAAGCCTGCCATCCATGGATTCTGTCAGTGTTTTGATCTGTTCACCATCAACATTGCGTGCAGCAGCAACCACAGCCTCCCAGACACTGTTCAGAGAGGTGTACTGTTTTCCCTCCTTGTAAATCTCACATTTGATGATGGACCACAGGTTCTCAATGGGGTTCAGATCAGGTGAACAAGGAGGCCATGTCATTAGATTTTCTTCTTTTATACCCTTTCTTGCCAGCCACGCTGTGGAGTACTTGGACGCGTGTGATGGAGCATTGTCCTGCATGAAAATCATGTTTTTCTTGAAGGATGCAGACTTCTTCCTGTACCACTGCTTGAAGAAGGTGTCTTCCAGAAACTGGCAGTAGGACTGGGAGTTGAGCTTGACTCCATCCTCAACCCGAAAAGGCCCCACAAGCTCATCTTTGATGATACCAGCCCAAACCAGTACTCCACCTCCACCTTGCTGGCGTCTGAGACGGACTGGAGCTCTCTGCCCTTTACCAATCCAGCCACGGGCCCATCCATCTGGCCCATCAAGACTCACTCTCATTTCATCAGTCCATAAAACCTTAGAAAAATCAGTCTTGAGATATTTCTTGGCCCAGTCTTGACGTTTCAGCTTGTGTGTCTTGTTCAGTGGTGGTCGTCTTTCAGCCTTTCTTACCTTGGCCATGTCTCTGAGTATTGCACACCTTGTGCTTTTGGGCACTCCAGTGATGTTGCAGCTCTGAAATATGGCCAAACTGGTGGCAAGTGACATCTTGGCAGCTGCACGCTTGACTTTTCTCAGTTCATGGGCAGTTATTTTGCGCCTTGGTTTTTCCACACGCTTCTTGCGACCCTGTTGACTATTTTGAATGAAACGCTTGATTGTTCGATGATCACGCTTCAGAAGCTTTGCAATTTTAAGAGTGCTGCATCCCTCTGCAAGATATCTCACTATTTTTGACTTTTCTGAGCCTGTCAAGTCCTTCTTTTGACCCATTTTGCCAAAGGAAAGGAAGTTGCCTAATAATTATGCACACCTGATATAGGGTGTTGATGTCATTAGACCACACCCCTTCTCATTACAGAGATGCACATCACCTAATATGCTTAATTGGTAGTAGGCTTTCGAGCCTATACAGCTTGGAGTAAGACAACATGCATAAAGAGGATGATGTGGTCAAAATACTAATTTGCCTAATAATTCTGCACTCCCTGTATATATATACACATATATCATTATTTCAAGTAGCTGCAATTGTTAGATTTTGTTGATTTATCTCTAGATCAAGTCCTGAATCCAAATATGCTATATTATCTAAATTGATACTGTTTGCACAAACTATTTTGGGGATACTATTTGCTAAACCACAAACTATCCCTGAGCCGCATTAACCTCTGTAAAGGGGAATAGAAATACGCTGTATCACCTAAATCGATATTGTTTTCACCAAACAATTCCTGAGCCGCAATTACCTCTGGAAAGGGAAATTCAAATACGTTGTATCATCTAAATTGATATTGTTTGTAACAAACTACTCCTGAACCGTAATAACCACTGTAAGGGGCAATTTATATACAAAGTTTCATCTAAATTAAAACAGTTTGCACCAAGCATTTACATTAGTTTGGGGACACTATTCGCTAAACCTCAAACCATTTTTGAGCCATAATACCACATTATGAGGAACTATTTAATTTAGGCCTCCTACTTTATTTACCCCACTATTACATTTACCTGCATAACTGTAAAGTACTTTGTCTTGGTAGAAACATAACCTAGACATTATATAGTGATACCCTAATATCGCTAGTTGATTTTAAAGTACCCATTTTCTAAGAATATCTATTAAAGTCTAATTTTTTAATTTTCTTTTGTGGATGTATACCGCCCTACTCTAACACAATTAACAGCGTGGGAGTAGAGTGCTATATGTGTATACTTTTTTGCAACTATTTCTCTGTTGTAGCGGTTAAAGTGTTTGTTTATACACAGCACCTTGGGGCAATATATACTGTATATAAGGCCAATTTTGGATAATACAGGGCCCGTTCCCACCCATTTGATAGTTAGTAGTGCCATTACACCTCTCCCTTTTGTACAAAGGTTTAACATCATATCAGGGGAATAAAATATTCAGAGAAAATCTTAAGTTCATATTTAACTGAAATAAGATAGCTACACGATTTCCATGCCTGACATATTTCTTATGCAGCTTTATCACATGTTTATTATCAAAAGATATTGTTGCTCACCATGGCTTGTACATAGCAATGCCTTTTTAATTGTTTAATAATTAATGAAGAGCAGAGGTTATCAAATCTGTCATCAGACCACCCTAACAGGACAGCTTTTCAGGACATTTGAACTGGAGCACAAGTGAAATAATTGGCTGATTAGTAACCATGGTTATTAACCTGCTCTCATCCAAAAATCTGGCCCATTAGAGAGGTCTGAGGACAGGTTTGAAAACCTCTACTGTAGAGTGAACTGAAAGAGAGTAAGGCCTAGTTTGCATTGAGGCGATAAAGTTGGAAACTGGCGGTAACATGATAGTTTTCCATAGACTGTAATGGAGATAAATGTTTTTATCACCAGTTTCCACAATTTACCACTAGGCCTAAGTTGTCAACTCATATATAGGTGCACTTAGCACCATAACAGTCACTAATAGGTAATACTATCAGGGGCATTTTGTAGTCAGTCATCACATTAAGGGGTTACCTGCTATGTTTTTAGTCACTACCAGGTCATGCAGAATTAAACGCACTGCAACCTTTGTAATTTTTAGATAGGGATATTAAAGTTTTTTTATTTATATTTCTCATCAAAAGCTTTCACATAATTATGGTATATTGTTATAAGTGACTGCTAAAGGATTATTTCTCTCTTTTATATTAAAGTTTTTTTTTTATTTATATTTCTCATCAAAAGCTTTCACATAATTATGGTATATTGTTATAAGTGACTGCTAAAGGATTATTTCTCTCTTTTATATTAAAGTTTTTTTTTTATTTATATTTCTCATCAAAAGCTTTCACATAATTATGGTATATTGTTATAAGTGACTGTTAAAGGATTATTTCTCCCTTTTATATTAAAGTTTTTTAATATATTCAGCACCTCCCATTATTAACAGCTATGGGATTGGTTCCCTAAATTTTCATGATATGATTCTAGTATCCCTTTGATACTTTTTAGTCAGATTGCTTACTGGTTGATATAACTCCCACAGATCTATTGGTGGACAGTGCCATGCCTCACAAGCATGATAAAACCCATTTTTCCTTTTTTGTATTTTAAAAATGTGTTACAGTTTTACATTTTGTTCCTATGGTTTACAAAAAGAAAATATTTTATGCTTGTGAGGCATGTTTATGTGAACAATACCAAAAATGAATATCTGAAGCCATACCTTTCTGATCTCCTACATTCATGGCCCACTCCTTCTGGCTGCAGTATTTATCGATATTGTCCACCACGCTTTGAGGGTCACCACGCACTGCATTCTGCATCACAAACTGCAAGATCCTCTCTTCCTTGTTCTGAGCCATGAATTTATCTTTGACTCCGGAGATTATCTGACACAAGTAAATCTTAGCAATACCGCTATGTCGACTTAGAAAAACGATAAGCACAACCACGATGGAAAGACTGATCGGCACACACAGGGAACTTGAAATACAATCCAACATCTGTAAGTTAAAATCATTTTGTTAATTTTGCTACATAGATCTATAATTGCATTTTAAGGGACATTGTACATTAGATTTTTCTTTGCATAAATGTTTTGTAGATGATTAATTTATACAGCCTAAATGTATAGTTTTGCTTATTTTTAAACAACATTGTGCTGATTTTCAGACTCCTCACCAAGCCCCAACGTTATAGATGTATACTGATGTCTAAAGATTCAAGTATGCTCCTTTTTGTGTAATGAGTCTTTTCATATGAGGGGGGAGTGTCTGCTCTTCTTGATTTTACAGCCCCTTTCACTGGGTATCCCAGCCTAATCTCATCAACAGGTAAAAAAAAAAAAAAGAAGAAGAAATTAGCTGCAGTCAATCAGCATCAACAGTGCTGAGGTCATGAACTGTTTTTTGTTTTTTTTTTAAATAATTTTTATTGAGGTAATATGACAAACATAAATAAAATCTCAAAGAGAAACTTCATGGCAACATGCCCATTTGATATACGTCGAACTTTACACATTGAATAAAACAAGCATGCCCTCACAACTGTATCTTCTAAGCAAGTCCGAACCGAGGTACAGTGTCTAGCCATGGAAATTACCCCATTTTACATAAATGCATTCTCAAACGGACAATTAACATATATTAAGACAAACAGCTCAATATAAGCCTGATTTTGGTGACCGATTCTTGACATATATAGGCTTATACTTGTCCATAATATATTCAACATGACTTATAACTAAGTAAAGCAAACAGTACATGGATATCAGTATATAGCCCCTCATAATGTGTAGTATGATATATGGCAGGATTCCCTAACCATTGGACAAATAAATCAAGGAGCCCTATATATTATGTGTGGAACATCCGGGTATATTCATGTAGAGTATACTAGTTACATATCAAATATAGAACATCACCACAGTGAGTAACCTGTATACAAAGATTTCTAATTGGTGATGTATTTATAAACTTTATACTAAGACTATATTGCTTCATCCAAACATGTTTATCTTAGCAATAGTATTTTTATACATCCAACCCCACATGACATAACACATAGAGGACATTCAAAATTCTAAAAGACTATATAAAATTCACGCACTCTCTTTTATGGTAGCATATTTACATATTTATTTAATTCTCCCCCTTGTCTAATATGGCTACATCAGGGCCTTAATGCACCCCAACTAATAGTTATTGGCCACTCTTGGACCACAAAATGTAAATATAAATAAGGGGAATAGATTAAGGGGAGTATAACCATTATTTGTATATAAGCAATGTACTGGTGGTAGTTCTAGGGTATTAAGTAGCATCAGCTATACTAATATACCCAGTATAATAGGTGAACAATCTGCAGCTCTATGTGACAAACATATATTGCCTTATTAAAACAAATATGTTAGTAGCTACTTTATGGCCTACAAGGGCTTGCTTAACTTACTATAGGTGGTGGCCAAAAAGCCTGCAGGGGATTTCTGCAACGTTGTAGATTAACCCCCTCACTAATTGTTGTAACCATATATAACTAAGACACTGCACTCCAAAACAACACTCCCCATACCTTTAAGCAGACCCACAATATATCAGCAGTGAGCCTGAGAAACAGAGGAATATAAAAACTGAGCAGACCAGAGGTCGCCATTAGCAAACAAAAAGGAGGCACAATATACACATTGATATAGCCCTGGTATGAAAACAAGATAAGGCACTTAAGATTGGCCATTCCTATGCATGGTCCCTATCCCCCACCAGCTCTACAGTAAACTGAGTGATGAAGCATATTCCCTAATGATATTAACCTATGCACGCTATATATATATATATATATATATATATATATATATATATATATATATATATATATATATATATATATGTATATATATATATGAAATAACAGAATTTATGTTTACCTGATAAATTTCTTTCTCCTACGGTGTATCCGGTCCACGGCTTCATCCTTACTTGTGGGATATTCTCAATCCCTACAGGAAGTGGCAAAGAGAGCACACAGCAGAGCTGTCCATGTAGCTCCCCTCAGGCTCCGCCCCCCCCAGTCATTCGACCGACGGTTAGGAGAAAAAGGAGAACCATAGGGTACAGTGGTGACTGTAGTTTACAAAAAATAAATTTAAACCTGACCAAAATGCCAGGGCGGGCCGTGGAGCGGATACACCGTAGGAGAAAGAAATTTATCAGGTAAACATAAATTCTGTTTTCTCCTACATTGGTGTATCCGGTCCACGGCTTCATCCTTACTTGTGGGAACCAATACCAAAGCTTTAGGACACGGATGAAGGGAGGGAACAAGTCAGGTAACCTAAACGGAAGGCACCACTGCTTGTAAAACCTTTCTCCCAAAAATAGCCTCAGAAGAAGCAAAAGTATCGAATTTGTAAAATTTGGCAAACGTATGCAGTGAAGACCAAGTCGCTGCCTTACAAATCTGTTTAAAAGAAGCCTCATTCTTGAAAGCCCATGTGGAAGCCACAGCTCTAGTAGAGTGAGCTGTAATTCGTTCAGGAGGCTGCCTTCCAGCAGTCTCATAAGCCAACCGGATGATGCTTTTCAGCCAGAAAGACAGAGAGGTCGCAGTCGCCTTTTGACCTCTCCTCTTGCCAGAATAGACGACAAACAAGGACGATGTTTGTCTGAAGTCTTTAGTTGCTTTTAGATAAAACTTTAAAGCACGAACCACATCAAGATTGTGTAACAGACGTTCCTTGTTAGAAACTGGATTAGGACACAGAGAAGGAACAACAATTTCCTGGTTGATATTCTTATTGGAAACCACTTTTGGAAGAAAACCAGGTTTGGTACGTAAAACGACCTTATCTGTATGAAACACCAGATAGGGTGAATTACACTGCAAAGCAGACAATTCAGAAACTCTTCTAGCAGAAGAAATAGCTACTAAAAACAAAACTTTCCAAGATAGTATCTATGGAATGTAGAGGTTCAAACGGAACCCCTTGAAGAACTGAAAGAACTAAATTTAGACTCCATGGAGGAGCCACAGGTCTGTAGACAGGCTTGATTCTGACTAAAGCCTGTACAAATGCCTGAATATCTGGCATGGCTGCCAGACGCTTGTGTAACAAAACAGACAGAGCAGATATCTGTCCCTTTAAAGAACTAGCTGACAGACCTTTCTCCAATCCTTCTTGGAGAAAAGATAGTATCCTTGGAATCCTAATCTTACTCCATGAGTAACCCTTGGATTCATAGAAACATAGATATTGACGGCAGATAAGAGCCATAGGCCCAGCAAGTCTGCCCCACCTTACCTAACAGTATAAACTTATCTAGTTCGTAGGATAGCCCTATGCTTGTCCCATGCATTTTTAAAGTCCCCCACAGTGTTTGTTGCTACTACCTCTTGAGGAAGTTTATTCCATAAATCAATCACTCTTTCTGTAAAGAAGTGCTTCCTCAAATTACTCCTGAATCTACTACCCTTTAGCTTGAGCTCATGACCCCTTGTTCTTGAATTTTCCATTTTATGTAAAATACCCACAGCCTCAGTTTTACTAAACCCTTTAATGTACTTGAAAGTTGCTATCATATCACCTCTTTCCCTTCTCTCCTCTAAGAGAAGGGAAAGAGGTGATATGATAGCAACTTTCAAGTACATTAAAGGGTTTAGTAAAACTGAGGCTGTGGGTATTTTACATAAAATGGAAAATTCAAGAACAAGGGGTCATGAGCTCAAGCTAAAGGGTAGTAGATTCAGGAGTAATTTGAGGAAGCACTTCTTTACAGAAAGAGTGATTGATTTATGGAATAAACTTCGCACCAGCAAAGATATTTCCGCCATATCTTATGGTAAATTTTCCTGGTGACAGGCTTTCTAGCCTGGATCAGAGTATCTAGAACTGATTCCGAAAACCCACGTTTAGCTAGAATCAAGCGCTCAATCTCCAAGCAGTCAGTTGCAGAGAAACTAGGTTTGGATGTTCGAATGGACCTTGAATTAGAAGGTCCTGCCTCAAAGGCAGCTTCCATGGTGGAACCGATGACATATTCACCAGGTCTGCATACCAAGTCCTGCGTGGCCACGCAGGAGCTATCAGAATTACTGAAGCCTTCTCCTGTTTGATCCTGGCTACTAGCCGGGGGAGAAGGGGAAACAGTGGAAAGACATAAGCTAGATTGAACGACCAAGGCGCTACTAAGGCATCTACCAATGTCGCCTTGGGATCCCTGGACCTGGACCCGTAACGTGTAACTTTGGAGTTCTGACGTGACGCCATCAGATCCAGATCTGGAATGTCCCATAGCTGGGTCAGCTGAGCAAAAACCTCCGGGTGGAGCTCCACCGGATGGAAAGTCTGACGACTCAGATAATCCGCTTCCCAGTTGTCCACTCCTGGGATGTGAATTGCTGATAGATGGCAGGAGTGATCCTCTGCCCATTTGATGATCTTGGATACCTCCCTCATCGCCAGGGAACTCTTTGTTCCCCCCTGATGATTGATGTACGCTACAGTCGTCATGTTGTCCAACTGAAATCTGATGAATTTGGCCTCCGCTAGTTGAGGCCATGCCTGGAGCACATTGAATATCGCTCTCAATTCCAAAATGTTTATCGGGAGAAGAGATTCTTCCCGAGACCATAGACCCTGAGCCTTCAGGGACTTCCAGACCGCGCCCCAGTCTAAGAGGCTGGCGTCGGTCGTGACAATGATCATTTCCGGTCTTCGGAAACTCATTCCCTGAGACAGGTGATCCTGAGACAACCACCAGAGGAGTGAGTCTCTGGTTTGCTGGTCCATTTGAATCTGGGGAGACAAATCTGCATAATCCCCATTCCATTGTTTGAGCATGCACAGTTGCAATGGTCTTAAATGAATTCGAGCAAAAGGAACCACGTCCATTGCCTCAATGGACGTGGTTCCTTTTGCTCGAAAAAAAACGTTACTGTGTCTTTAAATAATAAAAGTGCACACTTTATTACTGAAACATAAAAAAACCCATCAAATAAACATCCGATTTTAATGAAATTTTCACCACAGTGTCTTAATGCTTTGAAAGGATTGCACACAAATTTTCAGACCAATTAACCCCTTAATGCCCAAACCGGAGCTAATAACAGCAATTAACCTGTTAAAAACACTACATAACTATTCCACTGTGGCCTTTACCTTCCTTAGGGATTATTTTAGTAGGAAATAAGCCTCTCTGGAGTCTCTGAACTCCCCACGTGAAGCTGCATGAACTGCCTAAGCAAAACAACTGCACAATTGAGGTTTGAAAATGAGGCCTCCTCCCTCTTCATTTCCAGAGTGGAGGGGCCTTTCTGACTAGAATAGGTGTCCAAATAAGTGCCAGGCGCAAAATAAAACCCCAAAAGTGTTTTAAAGTCTGAAAAAACACCTTATTTATAGTGAAAACATGCTAAAAAGCAATCGATTTAGCCCACAATAGTGTCAACCAGCATAGAGCCCTTAATTTAAGCCATAATTTTATACAGAGTCTAAGAAAAATGGCTTACCTATCCCAGAGGGGATTGCTGACAATCTTCTAGCATTACTAGGTCTTGTTAGAAAAATGACTGATCATACCTGAAGCAGTTAAGCCTGCAAACTGTTCCCCCCAACTGAAGTTCTCTGGTTTCAACAGTCCTGCGTGGGAACAGCAATGGATTTTAGTTACTGGTGCTAAAATCATATTCCTCTCGGCAGAAATCTTCATCACTTTCTGCTGCAGAGTAAATAGTACAAGCCGGCACTATTTTAAAATAACAAACTCTTGATAGAAGAATAAAAAACTACAACTAAACACCACATACTCTTTACCACCCCCGTGGAGATGCTACTAGTTAGAGCGGCAAAGAGAATGACTGGGGGGGGCGGAGCCTGAGGGGAGCTATATGGACAGCTCTGCTGTGTGCTCTCTTTGCCACTTCCTGTAGGGATTGAGAATATCCCACAAGTAAGGATGAAGCCGTGGACCGGATACACCAATGTAGGAGAAATAATATTTAACAGTCAGGTTAAATTAGAGAACAGAATACATAAAGAGGGATAAACTCAACCGCTGACTGCTACCATATAGGACCTTGTGTATAATATAGGCCAAGATGTTTAAGCTAGGTAGAGTATCATAAAATGTTCACATCGGGCAGCAAGGCCGTCATCAAATGTATGCGTCTACAGTACCCCCTTCCAAGTCTCTGCAGTACAATCATATCTACTCAGTGCCAACCTTTACCCCACTCCTGTACTGTCCAGACGATTTAGCAGAATTCCTCCAAGTGGGAGCTGAACATCGCATACTCCGGTGGTAGAAGGAGGTGGGACAGGATCTATGAGAACCCCCAGGCATATAACTGAACGCAGTCTCAAGTCTTGCATGAGTGCCTGGGACCCACTCTTACCCAGTACATCCAGCCGACTATATAGACCGCGTGGACTTACTTTGCCGCCCTAGTCCAGAAGGCCGGCCGCTTCCCTCCTAACAAGAAAGGCAAATTTAGGTAAAGTAGCCAGATCCATCACTGTGTTCAACCTCTGAGGGGAGATTAGTTTGAACTGCCGCGGCTCCCTGGATTCCGCTTCATCCGCCAGCGAGACTGCCAGAGCGACTCTCTCCACAGTGACAGGTAAGTAGCTCTGCTGACCATGCCTAACTATAAGGCGCCGAGATATCTCCATAAGGCCGCAGTCTGCCCCAATACACTTAGACAGCCCTAATTCACGCTTCGCCAATGCCCAGGAAGGGAAAGGGCCTTCAGGTATGTGTTGTGTTCGCCTTCTAGTTTCCTTAGACCTCAGACTGTGTGATGGGACATCCTGCAGTTTACTTTGTAGCGCTTCACAGCACTCTGTTGAATTAATTGCTAGGGAAAGTGCGGACTGTTGTGTCAATTCTTTTGCAGATCAGCTCTTCCTGCCTCTCCATCAGGCCTTTAATAAAAGAATAGTGCTCCTCCATGATAACTTAGTGAGGGTGGGTGTTTAGTTACCCGCTGTTTACAGGTTGACAAGTGGATGCAGAGACGCAGTATTTACTCTGCTTACCCCGGTTCCCTGGGGGGGTGCTGAGTTCCCTTTCCTTGTAGGCTGCCAAGAGAACCCTGCGGTCCAGTCTGGGAAGCTTCTTTTCTCACAATATAGGTATAATCCAATCCAGCAAAGCTTTATCCACTGCAGACAGATCAGTTTTCATCTGGATGGATGCAAAAGAACCCAATTACAAGGCAGATTGCAATTCTCATTTACAGAGCTCCCAGTTTAGCAGCCATCTTAGGCCATGGCCCGGACACGCCCCAGTCATGAACTGTTTTACTGTGATCTCATGAGATTTCACTTAACTCTCATGCGATTTTATTGTAAACTTCCTTAAACTGAATAGGCAAATAACATTAGTGTGCACGAGGCTCACTCCCTTGCCTGTCCCGGGACAGACATACTGATTTGCTGCTTTGCAATGGGGTTTGAATACTTAGGACATTTTGAGGTAAAATATCTTTCTTTTTTACATAGAGATGTTCAGGTGATATTTTCTAGTCCGCTTTTTACAGCTATGCTGTATCACTTTCAAGTGTTTTAACATTTGGGTATCATGGCCCTTTAAATCAGTTTCATCACAATAAGCTTGCAATCACTTAATGGGACATGAAAACTAAAATTTTTCTTCATGATTCAGATGGATCATACGATTTTAAACAAATTTCCAATTTACTTCTATTATCAAATTTGGTTAAAGGGACAGTAAATTCCTTGAGACTTTTAAATAAATGTTCTCTAGTTATGCATAATGAAACAACTTTGCAATATATTTTCATTGCTTATTATGCCCTCTTCTCTTTTAATTTAGCTCTGAAAATTGAGCAATTTCTACTCAGAACATGAAAAGCCCACTGCTGAATTCTCAAGGCTAAACCTACTACATATCTTTCACTAACTGGCTTTAACAGCAAAACAGAGTATTTTATACTAACTTTATGACTGTGACTAGCCTTGTTGTCTGTAGATTTAAGCCCAGATTGGCTCCGCCAAATAAGGCAAATGGGGGGTGGAGTTTGGCTATTAAAAAATAATTGCAGTAAAAAGGATGTTAATAAGTTTTGAAAATGTTAAGACTTGGCTGACATGTTACTCCATAGCAACACAACAGAAATGTCTTGTAATGTCCCTTTAACTCCTTCACTAACGGGACTTTCAGAGGAAAAACTTGCCCAAAATACTGGAGCATTTTTGCTATCATTCCCTTTAAACAGAAAGCCTTGGTTTTTAAACATATATATTTCTTTAGAGCAGCGGTCGCCAACCAGTGGTCCATGGATCACTGGTGGTCCACGAGAAGATGTTGGTTGTCCTTGACACCATCAAGCAGGAATTAATCTCCTCTGATGGTGTCACTCCCGTTGTGCTGCAAATCCCTACAGTGCAGAGAAAGATGCTTTCATTCTAAAGCCAGCAGAGGTTGGTATAGTTTTATCTTGAAATAGTGGAATTAAAGTATATATAAAAAAAAAGAAAATCTTAAAAAAAAAAAATGTCTCTATTATATTTAATTTATTTTCTTCCCTTCACTTGTCTCTTTGTAGTAGTTTTCCTAATTCCTTCAGATGGACTTACATCACTGTTTGTCTTCCTCCCCTCCATCTTTTTTTTATTAAATATTAATAAATTTTTATTCTAATAATTTTCCTGCGCACAAAGCCATTCCACCTGAATTCCAGTAATTACCATTCAGCAGATCAGCCATATCCCACCAGTATTATAGTATTTGCCAGTAACATCAGTCATGTTTAGCTCACATCCATATTGAGAGCTTTCTGATATAAACTTAATTTATGACTCCAATGTCTGTCCATGATCATAAGTAGTTTTGAATAATTCCTAACTGGGGAGGTAACTTGGAAGTCTTGTGTTCATTTTAAACATAATTCTTTTTTCCAACTTTCTGCCTCTGTTTCCAGCTCAAAAGTTGGCACTCACCCTTCATCTGTCATTTGGTAGTATTCTCTCGGTTCTGTCATTCAGTTAGTTAATTCCAAAAAATTATTCTTAAAAATGTGTAAATATATACATAATATAAACTTAGATATGGTTATACTAGTTATGTACAGTATGTGTGTGTGAGCATATATATATATATATATATATATATATATATATATATATATATATATATATATATATATATATATATATACACACACACATACACACACATACATTATAAAGATGTGTACCTTTTTAAAAAAAAAAATCATGTTAGCGTTCCTCGGGATTCAAAATTTAGTTTAGTGGTCCATGAGGTCCGAAAGGTTGGCGACCCTGCTTTAGAGAACCCAAGGTATTGATCTTGGCACATTTTGGTATATACTGTCTGCCAGTACCTACTTTATAGCTATTTTTTGTTGTTGTTGTTTTATTTATTTTCTGTAGCGTAGGGTCCTCCCCACCTCCACGCTATCATTAAAACACACCCACCCTCTCATATATTCCACTGTACCATAGTGTTGCACCCCCCATACCTTCAATTTTTTTCTGCAGTGTAGGGCCCTTCCCACTCCCCCTTCTGTCACTGGGCTGCCCCCCAGCCTCCTGACTTCCCTCCTTCACCACCTGCCGGCACCAATGGATATAGTTACAGACAGTGACACAGACCATGTCACTGGCAATCTGTCTTCATATGGTAACGGTGCACCGATAGTTACCATATCGTTACCATATGAACGCAGATGCTGGAAGCCCACAAGCTGTATGTCTTGGTTCTCACTTGACAACCTTGACTGCCTGGGCTTTCAGCATGTCGGATGTAGATCTACGTTATGCAATACGATGAGCTATGTACTGTGTGACGTAGAGCTACGTCCGAATGGTGCAAGGGGTTAATTTTTTTGATAAACTCTGAGAAAATTAACATTAAAAGGGGACAAAATAAATAATAAAAGTATAATGCAAAGTTATTTTATTTCACATAACTAAACATTTTATATAAAATTCTCAAGATATTTATTTTTCCTTTAAAGGGACACTAAAGTCAAAATTAAACTTTCATGATTCAGACAGCGCATGGAAATTGAAAAATATAAATACATCCAATTTACATCCATTATTAAAATGTGCACATTCTTTTTATATACACACTTTCTGAGCATGTGAAATATTCACTGTATATATTTATATGCATTTTGTAATTAGCTATTTGCTGTCAGATGATACAGAGGCAAGTAAAATGGAAGTAAGTTTGAAATCAGTCTCAGTAGTACTATAAGGTCCCTCAAAGAATTTTAGGAAGGCAAGTTTTAGCTTGAGAGCTGCACTATGCAGAATTCTGGATGTGAAAGAGACCCACAAACATTGCAATATAATACTAGAAAAAAGTCCCCAAAGATTTTGCATGATTTCTTTCCATGCCAGGGAGTATTTAATCATCAAGCCATAAGTTTTATTGCATTGTATTTTTATCATGCATTTGTTGATTATGCAAATGCACTGTATTTAATGGTTCTTTAAGAGGCTAGAATAGTTATATCATCTTCCTTGCTAGTTCATAACCTTTTATTTACAGGTTTCCAAATAATGTCAACATGAATATAAAATACACTTGGGAACTTTTGAAGCACGGAATAGTTGGATTTTATTACTGCAAACTCTCTGAAGATCTGTGGGCAGTCTGTGCCACCCATTCTGTAGCTTGTAGGGTTTCCTAATTCGTATGATGGTTAACCCCTTAATGACCACAGCACTTTTCCATTTTCTGTCCGTTTGGGACCAAGGCTATTTTTACATTTCTGCTGTGTTTGTGTTTAGCTGTAATTTTCCTCTTACTCATTTACTGTACCCACACATATTATATACCGTTTTTCTCGCCATTAAATGGACTTTCTAAAGATACCATTATTTTCATCATAACTTATAATTTACTATAAATTTTTTTATAAAATATGAGGAAAAAATGGAAAAAACACACTTTTTCTAACTTTGACCCCCAAAATCTGTTACACATCTACAACCACCAAAAAACACCCATGCTAAATAGTTTCTAAATTTTGTCCTGAGTTTAGAAATACCCAATGTTTACATGTTCTTTGCTTTTTTGCGAGTTATAGGGCCATAAATACAAGTAGCACTTTGCTATTTCCAAACCATTATTTTTCAAAATTAGCGCTAGTTACATTAGAACACTAATATCTTTCAGGAATCTCTGAATATCCATTGGCATGTATATATATATTTTTTTTTTAGTAGACATCCCAAAGTATTGATTTAGGCCCATTTTGGTATATTTCATGCCATCATTTTGCCACCAAATGCGATTAAATACAAAAAATCGTTCACTTTTTCACTAATTTTTTCACAAACTTTTGGTTTCTCACTGAAATTATTTACAAACAGCTTGTGCAATTATGGGTTAAATGGTTGTAAATTCTTCTCTGGGATCCCTTTGTTCAGAAATAGACATATATGGCTTTGGCGTTGCTTTTTAGCAATTAGAAGGCTGCTAAATGCCACTGCGCACTACACGTGTATTATGCCCAGCAGTGAAGGGGTTAATTAGGGAGCATGTAGGGAGCTTTTAGAGGTAATTTTAGCTTTAGTGTAGAAGACAACCCCAAGTATTGATCTAGGCCAATTTTGGTATATTTCATGCCACCATTTCACCGCCAAATGCGATCAAATTATAAAAAAAGTTAACATTTTCACAATTTTAGGTTTCTCACTGAAATCATTTACAAACAGCTTGTGCAATTATGGCACAAATGGTTGTAAATGCTTCTCTGGGATCCCCTTTGTTCAGAAATAGCAGACATATATGGCTTTGGCATTGCTTTTTGGTAATTAGAAGGCCGCTAAATGCCACTGCGCACCACACGTGTATTATGCCCAGCAGTGAAGGGGTTAATTATGTAGCTTGTAGGGAGCATGTAGGGTTAATTTTAGCTTTAGTGTAGTAGACAACCCAAAGTATTGATCTAGGTCCATTTTGGTATATTTCATGCCACCATTTCACCACCAAATGCGATCAAATAAAAAAAAAAAACGTTCCCTATTTCACAAACTTTTTCACAAACTTTAGGTTTCTCAATGAAATTATTTACAAAAGAAACTCTGCCAGTACTAAAATAAAAGCTATATTTGGGCTTTTTTTTGGGTTTTTCTTAGCATATTTACATATGCTGCTGTGTAGGATCCCCCCTTAGCCCCCAACCTCACTGATCCCCCACCAAACAGCTCTCTAACCCTCCCCCTCTGCCTTAATGGGCGCCATCTTGGGTACTGGCAGCTGTCTGCCAGTACCCAGTTTAGTAAAAAAAAGTATGTTTTTTTTTATTTAATTGCCCTTTTCTATAGTGTAGCTTCCCCCAACCCCCAAGACCAACCCCCCACCCCTTCCAGATCCCTTAGATGATTATTTAATTTTTAAAATTTTTTTTTTTTTTTTACTTTTATTAAATTTTGTTTTTCTGCAGTGTAGCGGTTCCCTCCCGCTCCCGCCCTGTGCACGACTCCTGCCTGTCCCGCCCCCCTCCACTCGGCACATCGATGGCCGCCCACCCGCCTCCCAGACTTGCTCCCACCCACCAACGATACCGGCCACCTATGTCCGGTGCAGAGAGGGCCACAGAGTGGCTCTCTCTGCATCGGATGGCCAAGGGGGTTATTGCAGGATGCCTCGATATCGAGGCATTACTGCAATAACCGGAAAGCAGCTGGAAGCGAGCAGGATCGCTTCCAGCTGCTTTCCAGACCAAGGACGTACGCCACACGTCCTCGGTCATTAACTGTATTTTTTTTGAGGACGTGTGGCGTACGTCCTTGGTCGTTAAGGGGTTAATATCATTCCACATCTTTCTTAACCGGGATATGAAACCCAAATTTTTTTCTTTCATGATTCAGATAGAGCATGCAATTTTAAGCAACTTTCTAATTTATTACTATTAATTTTTCTGCATTCTCTAAGTATATTTATTTGAAAAAGCAGGAATGTAAGCTTAGGAGCAGTACCATTTTTGGTTCAGCACCTGGGTAGCACTTGCTAATTGATGGCTTCATTTAGCCACCAATCAGCAAACGCTACCCATGTTCTGAACCAAAAATTGACCAGCGCTTAAAAGACCAATCAATACAATAGAATTGCATAATTAACATGTACATAATAAAACGAAAATGCAATAACACCTACTCTGAATTCCAAATAAGCAGTAGATTTTTTGGCAAATTTATTTTTTCTCCTATTTTTCAGCCCCCTTTATCATGTGACAGACATCAGCGAATCCCAGACTAGTATACGTATACCGTGTGAGCTTGTGCACACGCTCAGTAGGATCTTGTTCCCCAGAAAGTGTGTATATAAAAAGAATGTGCAATATTTTATAATGGAAGTAAATTTTAAAGTGTCTTAAAACTGCATGCTCTATCTGAATCATAAAAGTTTATTTTGTCTTGAGTGTCCCTTTAAGCTTACATTCCTGCTTTTTCTAACAAAGATATTATTATCATTATTATCATCAGGTATTTGTAGAGCGCAAACAGATTCCGCAGCGCTGTAAACATAGTCAGTGTACAGGATAGCTTTTGTAGGGGTCAAGTGGGTAGAGGGCCCTGCCGAGAGTTTCACTGTTGTAGTCGGCTCTTATGAAGCGATCTGTAAACAGCTGGGCCCATAGGCTTACATTCTAAGGGGTTCAAGGGGAAAGCAATGGAGTTAGGAAAGGTTAGTGTTGGTTGTATGCATCCCTGAATAGTAGAGTTTTTAGGGAGCGCTTGAAGCTGTTAAAACTAGGGGAGAGTCTTATGGAGCGAGGCAGGGAATTCCACAAGATGGGGGCTAGTCTGGAGAAGTCCTGTAAACGGGAATGTGAGGAAGTAACAAGAGAGGAGGAGATCCTGAGCTGATCGAAGGGGACGGGAGGGAGAGTATCTAGAGACAAGTTCTGAGATGTAGGGGGGAGCAGTGCAGTTGAGAGCTTTATATGTGAGGGTGAGGATTTTATGTTTAATCCTAGAGGCAAGAGGAAGCCACTGAAGGTATTGGCAGAGAGGTGCAGCAGATGAAGAGCGACGAGTAAGTAAGATGAGCCTGGCAGAGGCATTCATAATTGATTGTAAAGGAGCTATGCAGCAGCTAGGTAGACCAGAGAGGATGGAGTTGCAGTAGTCGAGGCGGGAAAGGATGAGAGAGTGGATTAAAATCTTGGATGTATCTTGTGTAAGGAAATGTCTAATTTTAGCGATGTTTTTAAGGTGGAAGCAGCAGGCTTTAGCCAAGGACTGAATGTGAGGAGTGAAGGAAAGATCTGAATCAAGTGTGACCCCAAGACATCGGGCGTGCGGGGTAGGGGTAATGATGGAATTATCAACAGTTATAGAAATTTTGGGGGTGGAGACATTGGAAGAAGGGGGAAAAATAAGGAGTTCAGTTTTGGAGAGATTTATCTTAAGGTAGTGAGAGGACATCCAAGATGAGATGTGAGAAAGACAGTTAGTAACACTGGTTAATAAGGAAGGAGGTAGGTCTGGTGCAGAGGTAGATTTGGGTGTCATCGGCATACAAATGGTATTGAAACCCATGGGACTTTATTAAGGAACCTAGTGACGACGTGTAGATTGAAAAGAGAAGGGGACCAAGGACAGAGCCTTGAGGTACCCCAACAGAAAGTGGTAACGGGGCATAGAATGCTCCGGAGAAGGCTTCCAAAGATACCAAAAGAATGAAGAAAAAATTATAATAGGAGTAAATTAGAAAGTTGCTTATGCATGCTGTATCTAAATCATGAGAAAAAAAAAATTGGGTTTCATATCCCGCTAACTAAAATAGCAAAAGTCTCCAGCAAAAATTTTTTCAGTTATAAACAGTAATGAAAGGGAAGTATGACAATTTCTTCAAGACAGTGGATACATTGTTACAATAAATTTGCTTTGTAATTGTATAAGTAATTGATAGTCATAATGAAAAATATTTACAATACTATATAAGCTTTTAAACTGCTATCTATATTGTACTCTCTGAAAAGTGGAGATTAAATTTAAGACATCCACAAGTAATTAAAATATATTATTTTGTGTACAAAATAACATAATTTATGTAAGAACTTACCTGATAAATTCATTTCTTTCATATTAGCAAGAGTCCATGAGCTAGTGACGTATGGGATATACATTCCTACCAGGAGGGGCAAAGTTTCCCAAACCTTAAAATGCCTATAAATACACCCCTCACCACACCCACAATTCAGTTTAACGAATAGCCAAGAAGTGGGGTGATAAGAAAGGAGCGAAAGCATAAAAAAAATAAGGAATTGGAATAATTGTGCTTTATACAAAAAAATCATAACCACCACAAAAAGGGTGGGCCTCATGGACTCTTGCTAATATGAAAGAAATTAATTTATCAGGTAAGTTCTTACATTAATTATGTTTTCTTTCATGTAATTAGCAAGAGTCCATGAGCTAGTGACGTATGGGATAGCAGATACCCAAGATGTGGAACTTCCACGCAAGAGTCACTAGAGAGGGAGGGATAAAATAAAGACAGCCAATTCCGCTGAAAAAATAATCCACAACCCAAATCAAAAAGTTTTAATCTTATAATGAAAAAAACTGAAATTATAAGCAGAAGAATCAAACTGAAACGGCTGCCTGAAGTACTTTTCTACCAAAAACTGCTTCAGAAGAAGAGAAAACATCAAAATGGTAGAATTTAGTAAAAGTATGCAAAGAAGACCAAGTTGCTGCTTTGCAAATCTGATCAACAGAAGCTTCATACCTAAAAGCCCAGGAAGTAGAAACTGACCTAGTAGAATGAGCCGTAATTCTTTGAGGCGGGGATTTACCCGACTCCACATAAGCCTGATGAATCAAAGACTTTAACCAAGACGCCAAAGAAATGGCAGAAGCCTTCTGACCTTCCTAGAACCAGAAAAGATAACAAATAGACTAGAAGTCTTCCTGAAATCTTTAGTTACTTCAACATAATATTTCAAAGCTCTAACTAGATCCAAAGAATGTAAAGATCTCTCCAGAGAATTCTTAGGATTAGGATACAATGAAGGGACAACAATTTCTCTACTAATGTTGTTAGAATTCACAAATTTAGGTAAAAATTTAAATGAAGTCCGCAACACCGCCTTATCCTGATGAAAAATCAGAAAAGGAGATTCACAAGAAAGAGCAGATAATTCAGAAACTCTTCTAGCAGAAGAGATGGCCAAAAGGAACAAAACATTTCAGGAAAGTAATTTAATATCCAGAGAATACATAGGTTCAAACGGAGGAGCCTGTAAAGCCCTCAGAACCAAATTGAGACGCCAATGAGGAGAAATTGACTTAATGACAGGATGATTCAAACCAAAGCCTGTACAAAACAATGAATATCAGGTTGATTAGCAATCTTTCTGTAAAAAAGAACCGAAAGAGCAGAGATTTGTCCTTTCAAGGAACTTGCAGACAAAATCTTATCCAAACCATCTTGAAGAAATTCTAAAATTCTAGGAATTCTAAAAGAATGCCAAGAGAATTTATGTGAAGAACACCAAGAAATGTAAGTCTTCCAGACTCGGAAATAGATCTTCCTAGACACAGATTTACGAGCCTGTAACTTAGTATTAATCACCGAATCAGAGAAACCTCTATGACTAAGTATTAAGCGTTCAATCTCCATACCTTCAAATTTAATGATTTGAGATCCTGATGGAAAAATGGGCCTTGAGATAGAAGGTCTGGCCTTAACGGAAGTGTCCAAGGTTGGCAACTTGCCATCCGAACGAGATCCGCATACCAAAACCTGTGCGGCCATGCTGGAGCCACCAGCAGTACAAACGAACGCTCCATTAGGATTTTGGAAATCACTCTTGGAAGAAGAACTAGAGGCGGAAAGATATAAGCAGGTTGATAATTCCAAGGAAGTGACAACGCGTCCACTGCTTCCGCTTGAGGATCCCTGGATCTGGACAGATACCTGGGAAGTTTCTTGTTTAGATGAGAGGCCATCGGATCTATTTCTGGAAGCCCCCAGATTTGTACAATCTGAAGAAATACCTCTGGGTGAAGAGACCATTCGCCCGGATGTAACATCTGGCGACTGAGATAATCCGCTTCCCAATTGTCTATACCTGGGATGTGAACTGCAGAAATTAGACAGGAGCTGGATTCCGCCCATACAAGTATCCGAGATACTTCTTTCATAGCCTGAGGACTGTGAGTCCCCCCTTGATGATTGACATATGCCACAGTTGTGACATTGTCTGTCTGAAAACAAACAATTCTCTCTTCAGAAGAGGCCAGAACTGAAGAGCTCTGAAAATCGCACGGAGTTCCAAAATATTTATTGGTAATCTCGCCTCCTGAGATTCCCAAACCCCCTGCGCTGTCAGAGATCCCCATACAGCTCCCCAACCTAAAAGACTCGCATCTGTTGAGATCACAGTCCAGGTTGGACGAACAAAAGAGGGTCCTTGAACTAAACGATGGTGATCCAACCACCAAGTCAGAGAAGAATAAACATTGGGATTTAAGGATATTAATTGTGATATCTTTGTATAATCCCTGCACCATTGATTCAGCATACAAAGCTGGAGAGGTCTCATGTGAAAACGAGCAAAAGGGATTGCTTCCGATGCAGCAGTCATGAGACCTAAAATTTCCATGCATAAAGCTACCGAAGGGAAAGATTGAAACTGAAGGTTTCGACAAGCTGAAGCCAATTTCAGACGTCTCTTTTCTGTAAGAGACAAAGTCATGGACACTGAATCTATTTTGGAAACCTAAAAAGGTTACCCTTGTCTGAACCTTCGAAAAGATCCTTGGGGCTGTAGCTAGACCAAAAGGAAGAGCAACAAACTGGTAATGCTTGTCTAGAAAAGAGAATCTCAGGAACTGATAGTGATCCGGATGAATTGGAATATGAAGATATGCATCCTGTAAGTCTATTGTGGACATATAATGCCCTTGCTGAACAAAAGGCAGAATAGTCCTTATAGTCACCATCTTGAATGTTGGTATCCTTACATAACGATTCAATATTTTTAGATCCAGAACTGGTCTGAAAGAATTCTCTTTCTTTGGAACAATGAACAGATTTGAATAAAACCCCAGGCCCCGTTCCAGAACTGGAACTGGCATAATTACCCCAGTTGACTCCAGATCTGAAACACATTTCAGAAACGCTTGAGCCTTCACTGGGTTTACTGGAATGCGTGAAAGAAAAAATCTTCTCACAGGCGGTCTTACCTTAAAACCTATTCTGTACCCTTGTGAAACAATGTTCTGAATCCAAAGACTTTGAATCGAATTGATCCAAACATCTTTGAAAAATCGTAACCTGCCCCCTACCAGCTGAGCTGGAATGAGGGCCGCACCTTCATGCGGATTTGGGAGCTGGTTTTTACTTTCTAAAACGCTTGGATTATTTCCAGACTGGAGAAGGTTTTCCAAACGGAAACTGTTCCTTTAGAGGAAGGGTCAGGCTTTTGTTCCTTATTCTGACGAAAGGAACGAAAACGATTAGCAGCCCTATATTTACCTTTAGATTTTTTATCCTGAGGTAAAAAGGCTCCCTTCCCCCCAGTAACAGTTGAAATTATTGAATCTAACTGAGAACCAAACAATTTATTACCTTGGAAAGAAAGAGAAAGCAATGTTTACTTAGAAGTCATATCTGCATTCCAAGACTTAAGCCATAAAGCTCTTCTAGCTAAAATAGCTAAAGACATATACCTGACATCAATTCTAATGATATAGAAAATGGCATCACACATAAAGTTATTAGCATGTTGAAGGAGTTTAATAATGCTATAAACATTATGGTCTGACACTTGTTGTGCTAAAGCCTCCAACCAGAAAGTTAAAGCTGCAGCAACATCACCAAAAGAAATAGCAGGTCTAAGAAGATTATCTGAACATAAATAAGCCTTCCTTAGAAAGGATTCAAGCTTTCTATCTAAACCATCTTTAAACAAAGTACTATCTGCCGTAGGAATAGTAGTACGTTTAGCAAGAGTAGAAATAGCCCCATCAACTTTGGGGATTTTATCCCAAAACTCTAATCTGTCAGATGGCAAAGGGTACAATTTCTTAAACCTTGGAGAAGGAGTAAATGAAGTACCCAGACTATTCCATTCCCTAGAAATTACTTCTGAAATAGCATCAGGAACTGGAAAAACTTCTGGAATAACCACAGGAGGTTTAAAAACTGCATTTAAACGCTTAGTAGTTTTAATATCAAGAGGACTAGACTCCTCCATATCTAAAGCAATCAACACTTCCTTAAGTAAAGAACGAATAAACTCCATCTTAAATAAATATGAAGATTTATCAGTGTCAATATCTGAGGTAGAATCTTCTGAATCAGATAGATCCACATCAGAAATAGATAAGTCAGAATGATGGCGGTCATTTAAAAATTCATCTGAAATATGTGAAGTTTTAAAAGACCTCTTACGTTTAGCAGAAGGAGGAATAACAGACAGAGCCTTCCGAATAGATTTAGAAACAGATTCTTTAACATTAACAGGAACATCCTGAACATTAGATGTTGAAGGAACAACAACAGGTAATGGATTATTACTAATGGAAATACTATCTGCGTTTGAAAGCTTATCATGACAAGTATCACAAACAACAGCCAGAGGAACAGTTACCAAAAGTTTACAACAAATGCACTTAGCTTTGGTAGAACCGACATCAGGCAGCGTCTTTCCAGAAGTAGATTCTGATCCAGGGTCAGGTAATGACATCTTGCAATATATAAAAGAAAAAACAACATATAAAGCAAAATTATCAAATTCCTTAAATGGCAGTTTCAGGAATGGGAAAAAATGCAAAATGAAACAAGCTTCTAGAAAACCAGAAGCAACTGAATAGTGAGACTGAAATAGTGTGAAAAAAACTGGCGCCAAGAATGACGCCCATATTTTTGGCGCCAAGTATAACGCCCACACATTTTGGTGCCAAGAATGATGCCTATATTTTTTGGCGCCAAAAAAAACGTCCGCAATATACATACGTCAAAAATGACACAATTACGTAAAAACTTCTGGCGCCAACTATGACGCCGGAAATGACGAAATTTTTGCGTCAAAAATGACGCAATAAATAGAAGCATTTTCTGCACCCGCGAGCCTAACCGCCCGCAATTTTTGACAAAAAGTCAATTCAAAATTGAAAATTTAAGGTAAGAAAAATGAAATTTATATGCATTTTCCCAAAAAATGAAACTGAGTCTGAATGAAGGAATACTGATTATCCTGAATCATGGCAAATATAAGTTTAAACACATATATTTAGAACTTTACATATAAAGTGCCCAACCATAGCTTTGAGTGTCATAAATAGAAATAAGACTTACTTACCCTAAGACACTCATCTACATATAGTAGATAGCAAAACCAGTACAGAAACGAGAATCAGTAGAGGGAATGGTATATAAGAGTATATCGTCAATCTGAAAAGGGAGGTAGGAGAAGAAATCTCTACGACCGATAACTGAGAACCTATGAAATAGATCCCCTAGAGGAAGACCATTGTATTCAAATAGGCAATACATCCCTCTGACATTCACTGCACTCTGAGAGGAAAACCGGGCTTCAGCCTGCTGCGAAGCGCATATCAATGTAGAATCAAGCACAAACTTATTTCACCACCTCCATGGGAGGCAAAGTTTGTAAAACTGAATTGTGGGTGTGGTGAGGGGTGTATTTATAGGCATTTTAAGGTTTGGGAAACTTTGCCCCTCCTGGTAGGAATGTATATCCCATACATCACTAGCTCATGGACTCTTGCTAATTACATGAAAGAAAATATATTTTAACTCAAAAAAAGAGTTGGAAAGAAAGAAAACAAGATATAAAGCAAAACAATATGTACAACTAAACTATACTACATAATCCCTCCAACACCTGACATTTCTCTGATGGTTGGAGACTCTATTCTCAACACCTCACCCCAGGTCTGTCGTCTTGGGGTCATACTAGACTCAAAACTCACATTCAACCCACATATACAAGCACTTACCAAATCCTGCCGTTCACACCTACGCAACATTTCCAGAATTCGTCCCATCCTTACTCAAAAAACTACAAAAATACTTATTCATTCCCTCATTTTGTCACGCATTGATTATTGCAATCTACTCCTAAATGGCCTTCCAAAACACAGCCTTTCCGCCCTCCAATCTATTATGAATGCTTCTGCTAGACTCATCCACCTAAGTCGCCGATCTACATCAGCTGCTCCGCTTTGCCAGTCTCTACACTGGCTCCCCATACACTCCAGAATACAATTTAAAGTATTAACCCTAACTAACAAAGCACTCATCAGTCTAACTCCCAACTATATTACCTCTCTCATCGTGAAATATTCCCCATCCCGTCATCTTCGATCAACCTCTGATCTACGTCTCTCCACTCCTGTTATCTCTACGTCCCACTCCCGCCTCCAAGACTTTGCACGTGCTGCTCATGTCCTGTGGAACTCTCTACCTGCTTCATAAGACCGTCTCCAACCTTGTATAGCTTCAGACGCTCCTTGAAAACTCTCCTATTCAGAGAGGCGTACCATCTCTCCTCCATCTCTCATCCGAAACAAACTAATACATGAACTGCCTGATTTACTGCTGCAACTACAACCAATGTGACAAGCTGCACCCTAAATCTGTAGACTGTGAGCTCTCCGGAGCAGGGCCCTCTTCCTCCTGTACTAGATTTGTTTAGTTTTTTATGTTTTGTATTTTATCACCAATCCTTGTAATTGTATACCCTTATCATTGTACCCAGCGCTACGGAATTTGGTGGTGCTATACATATAAATGATAATAATAATAATCCATATAATAAGGTACCTTACAATACTACACTACTAAAGGATTACTAATATAGATACCAATATTATATTAAAATAGTCTCTCTCTCTGATGGGCCAAGGCTTCTAGACTTCCTAATAGTTGGTATCTGATCTTTAGGGACTGCTCTAGGACTTTTCTCTCAGTGCTTCTGCCCAATGTCCACTCTGATCGGCTTTCAAGAAGTTGCTCTTTGTTCTCCAAAGACAACTAGGCTCCTACTGTTCCACAATATGCAGTTTAACTGTAATATATATATATATATATATACACACACACACACACAGAGAAAGTCCAGCACTCACTTACAAGCTCTCAGCTAAGATTTAAAAGCAAAAATGGAAAGGTTAGTTACCGCATTTGGCCAAATGGGACAAGCCCAGGTACCACTTCAAGGTCCTTTCCAATACCTGGGACCCTAAAACCACTGTGTGTTATTATTCTGCATGAAGAGTGCTAAACTATTTTACCTGCCTCTGTATTCTCTGTTAGTTTTGTTTTGTTTTTTCAAGCAGAAGAAAATATTGTATAAATTAGCAAATAAGTTATCTATAGTCAAAAATCACAGATTTAATGGAGAAAAAAAAATA
Source organism: Bombina bombina (assembly GCF_027579735.1). Classification (NCBI taxonomy): domain Eukaryota; kingdom Metazoa; phylum Chordata; class Amphibia; order Anura; family Bombinatoridae; genus Bombina; species Bombina bombina. Next base: position 410,881,299 of record NC_069500.1, read on the forward strand.
TCTTCCCCTCTCTATTTCTCACTATATAATATTTTAGTGATATGTGACTGTGGTGGAGGGTGTGTGTGTATGTGTGTGAGAGTTATTGTGTGTAAGTGTGACTGTGAGTATGAGAGTGTGCGGAAGAGTCTGTGTGTGTGAGAGTGTGTGTATACTAGTGTAGGTGTGTGTGTGTGAAAGAGTGTTTGTGTGAGAGTGAGTCTATATTTATATTTAAAAAAATTACTAATTTCTGTGAATCAATTTGGAAATCTTATGTTAGATAATAAACTGCTGTAAATTAATTTTAACTTGATATATTTAGTGATTGCACCAAAAGAAATCACACAAATATTTAGAAACCTGGGTAACTTTTAGATATTACAATTTGGGAGGTCAAACAACATTGCGTGGATATGTGTGTGCGTGTATAATATATATATGTGTGTGCTTGTATAATATACAGTATATATGTGTGTGCATGTATAATATATATATATGTGTGTGTGTGTACATATATTGGAATGTAAGTGCATAAGAGGGGAGAGGATGAGGGTGTGTGTGAGAGAGACGTGGAGTGGGAGATAAAGGGAGGAGAGTATAGAAGAAAGGAGCAGAGTTTAAAAGAGAGGAGGGAAGTGTGTTAGAGAGAGGGAATGTGTAAAAGACCGATTTGGAGAATGTGTGAGATGAAAGAGTGAGTAAGAGAGAGAAGAGGAGAGAAAGACAGGGCAGGAAGATTGTGTGAAAAGGGGAGTGTAAGAAAGAGTGTGAGGGGTAGAGAAAGAGGGAGTTTGTGTGAGAGAGGGAGATATAGATAATTTAATTATATAAATTTTGCCATTCCATACAATTCCAAGTAAATAAGAATACATTGCCTGTAAAAATGCTATCCCCCCCAGATTTTTTGGTTCCTACTCCCTTGATTTTGCTGGTTCATTATACTGGCTGTGTGAATCAAGCCTAGTAGGCTTTATTAATATTGTGATCTCCACTCCGCTACATGATACAGCTCCACAGGAGAACGAGACTCAAAGTTTCAGCTACTACCTGTGAAGCTCTATCATTACAAGGCTACATTTGTGTGTGACTTACACCTATAAACTCCTGTAGAGCTCTGGTAATGTAGGGGAGACTATACCCTTAATAGAGCATAACTAGGATTGTTTAATGAGCAGCCTACTTCATCTAACTGTTGTCTCCCCCATAATCCATAGCTGATGTTGCTCTTATGTATCTTTTTGTTAATTTATTACCGTATGTAGCATTATTTAATTTGTTATGGTATAAAATAAAAACAAGATTAAAATCACTGTATTAGAAGGTGTTTTGCAATGGCTAAACATATGTAAAGATAGGGTGCAGTAGTGGGCGTGGCCTGGTCAGTTGGTGGGTGGGATCAGAAGTGGCGCGTAACATTTTGGTCTGGCTATTAGCTTAGTACTTGAAATTTTGAGCCCTGGTCTAGGGTGATTACATAAGCCTGTGCACCCTTCCCTTGTTCCCAGTTTGTTTGGATTTGAGAGCTTGCATTGTGTGGCTGTTTTAGGGTCCCAGGTATTGGAAAGGACCTTGAAGTGGTACCTGGGCTTGTCCCATTTGGCCAAATACGGTAACTAACCTTTCCATTTTTGCTTTTAAATCTTAGCTGAGAGCTTGTAAGTGAGTGCTGGACTTTCTCTGTGTGTTGTATTAATTTGTTTTGTAATTTCCCTTTGGTTCTTGCACCCACACCTGTCTGGGGTTAACTGCCTGTGACTCTGGGGACAACACAGCTTCCTGTGAGTGCCCGTGAGCACCCAGGGCTGAGCATGTTACAGGGTCATGGGATGTGTACCCGGTCCGGTATGAGAGTGCAGTCCTCTTCCGTGTTTTGTGTATATATATATATATATACACATATACATACACACACAAATGCAGAAAAAGTAGCACACACTAATGAAGCAACTACCCGGTGCACTGCAGAGTAAAGTATTGCATGTAGATAAACTTCCCAAATACACACTCGTACTACACAGTGTTGTAGGTATCCGGAAAAAACAGCAGGCAACACAGGGAATTCAATAAAAAAAAAGCCTTTATTCCAATACTTGGAAAAAACAGCAGGGCCTTAACCCATAACGTTTCGGTCTACACCTAGACCTTTATCAAATGGAGCCCATGTGAGAGATACAGTACCAAAGAAGTGACACAATATATATATACAGATAGTGATACTCATATTTATATAATTGGCGCCAAACCATATTCTAGCGATCCGCCCGGTTCAATGTAAGTCTCAAATGAGGCAAAAACGGCGTGATGACGTCACGCGTAACCGGAAGCCAAAACGAGGCCAAGATTGGGAGTCATGGTAACGGTAAACATAGCGCCGTGTACCAATAGACAGAGCGAGGCGGAGTGCTAGGGGGAGTATGCACAAGAGAACGTGCATAAGGGAGTGGCAAAGGGAAACATAAACAAACCCGAAAGATACAAAATGTGAACAAAAAAGAAACAGATCATAAAGGAAAATAAAAAAGACAACAAACACAAGTGACAAATGTCAAAAAGATATATACAGGGCAGCACATAGCATACTTCATGTGCATAAAATGCTAACGAGTAGTCAATTATATGTATAAGGATACATAACCGCTCTATACCGTGGAAGTATCAATGGGAGACTACAGGAGATCATATATAGAAAACAAGAAATACCATAACATTTAGACAAAATTAATATTAAGCAGTGATCATAGGAACCTTGATCACATATAAGATACAGAGGACCTGCGGAGGAGGATACACAACAGAAACCTATGTATAATTATAACATAGGTAGAAAGATAATATGGACATTCATTTATAGCAACACCCAAAGTCAATGGTGGAATTGAGACCTTTAGGGGCAACTGCGTTCAGATTAAAGATCCACCTAGCCTACAGACGTAATAGGGTTAATGCTCTGTCCCCACCACGCCATAATCGTGGCACATGGTCAATCAAGATGACCCTCAATGAGGACAATGGATGTCCTGCCTGTACAAAATGTCTTGCAACTGGTTGTTCAGATTCACCCGATTTGATAGCTTGACGAATGGCAGTTTTGTGATTGGCTAGTCTTTCCTTGAAGGCGGTGACTGTTTTGCCAAACAGAGAACATGGACAAATTATTGCATAGATCACATACTCTGATGTACATGTCAATCTGTGATTGATCTTGTATTTCCTGTTCGTATGTGGGTGATGGAAGGTATTAGCAGTCATCATGCGGTTGCACGTGACGCAATTGCCACATCTGTAGCATCCCAATTTGGCCTTAGGTAGCCAAGTCCGTCGTTCGTAACAGTGCACCGGGTCATTCAGGACCAAGAGGTCTCGTAAATTTTTAGACCTTTTATAGACCATCCGTGGTGGCGGGAGGTCATAGAACGGTAGGCTAACATCTTTAGCCACAATTTTCAAGTTATCCCTAATGGTGTTAGATATCTTCTCTGAGAGTGGTGTGTATGTGGTAACAAAATTCATTCGTAGATCTTCTTCTTTTGCCTTGTTCCGTATCATGAGGCTATCACAGGTTTGATGTTTGGCAACCAGGAGTTGTTTTTCAATGAGTTGTAGGGGGTAACCACGTTGGAGAAACTTTTCTGCCATTTCGGTAAATTGCATTTTCTTGTGGTGGTCATCAGTGTTATTCCGAACCACCCTTAGGAGCTGCGAGGAGCTGACACCGTTTTTCTGAGTGTGAGGATGGAAGCTGTTGTAGTGTAATATGGAGTTTTTGTCTGTATCTTTATGGAATAGGGTGGTATGTAAAAAATCAGTACCCATAGAGTCAGTTTTATAGATCTCTAGATCAAGGAAATGGATTTTCTCTGTGTTCCATTCAATTTTAAACTTAATGATCGAGTCCAAATCATTAAGGGCTTTAAACCAATCAGTAAGCGATGCTGGGGTGCCCCTCCAAACGAGGAACACGTCGTCTATATAACGACGGTAGAATCTGATGGAGTTGTGCTTAGGGTTGAATACATGATATTTTTCAAATTGAGCCATATATAAATTGGCATAAGCAGGTGCCATGCTTGATCCCATGGCGGTACCAAGTATTTGCAAAACAAATTCGTTTTCAAAACGGAAAAAGTTTTTTTCTAAGCACAACCCCAACAGATTCATCAAAAATTCAATAGATGGGCCTGTATAATGCTCACTGTTGATCAGACACTCTTGGATCATTTGTTTGCCATGGTCATGTGGAATCACGGTGTAAAGACTCACCACATCCATGGTTACTAGTAAATCAAGTTGCTTATCTATCTCCAATGTTTTTAGGAGGTTGATAAGCTCAAATGAGTCTTTTAGATAGGAATTAGTTGCCTGAACAACAGGCTGCAGAAAAATTGAATGGAACACAGAGAAAATCCATTTTCTTGATCTAGATATCTATAAAACTGACTGTATGGGTACTGATTTTTTTACATACCACCCTATTCCATAAAGATACAGACAAAAACTCCATATTACACTACAACAGCTTCCATCCTCACACTCAGAAAAACGGTGTCAGCTCCTCGCAGCTCCTAAGGGTAGTTTGGAATAACATCGATGACCACCACAAGAAAATGCAATTGACCGAAATGGCAGAAAAGTTTCTCCAACGTGGTTACCCCCACAACTCATTGAAAAACAACTCCTGGTTGCTGAACATCAAACCCGTGATAGCCTCATGATACGGAACAAGGCAAAAGAAGAAGATCTACAAATGAATTTTGTTACCACATACACACCACTCTCAGAGAAGATATCTAACACCATCAGGGATAACTGGAAAATTGTGGCTAAAGATGTTAGCCTACCGTACCGTTCTATGACCTCCCACCACCAGGGATGGTCTATAAAAGGTCTAAAAATTTACGAGACCTCTTGGTCCTGAATGACCCGGTGCACTGTTACGAACGACGGACTTGGCTACCTAAGGCCAAATTGGGATGCTACAGATGTGGCAATTGCGTCACGTGCAATCACATGATGACTGCTAATACCTTCTATCACCCACATACGAACAGGAAATACAAGATCAATCACAGATTGACATGTACATCAGAGTATGTGATCTATGCAATAATTGGTCTGTGTTCTCTGTACTATATTAGCAAAACAGTCACCGCCTTCAAGAAAAGACTAGCCAATCACAAAACTGCCATTCGTCAAGCTATCAAATCGGGTGAATCTGAACAACCAGTTGCGAGACATTTTGTACAGGCAGGACATCCATTGTCCTCATTGAGGGTCATCTTGATTGACCATGTGCCACGATTACGGCGTGGTGGGGACAGAGCATTAACCCTATTACGTCTGGAGGCTAGGTGGATCTTTAATCTGAACACAGTTGTCCCTAAAGGTCTCAATTCCACCATTGACTTTGGGTGTTGCTATAAATTAATGTCCATATTATCTTTCTACCTATGTTATAATTATACATAGGTTTCTGTTGTGTATCCTCCTCCGCAGGTCCTCTGTATCTTATATGTGATCAAGGTTCCTAAGATCACTGCTAAATATTAATTTTGTCTAAATATTATGGCATTTCTTGTTTTCTATATATGATCTCCTGTAGTCTCCCATTGATACTTCTACGGTATAGAGTGGTTATGTATCCTTATACATATAATTGACTACTCGTTAGCATTTTATGCACATGAAGTATGCTATGTGCTGCCCTGTATATATCTTTTTGACATTTGTCACTTGTGTTTGTTGTCTTTTTTATTTTCCTTTATGATCTGTTTCTTTTTTGTTCATATTTTGTATCTTTTGGGTTTGTTTATGTTTCCCTTTGCCACTCCCTTATGCACATTCTCTTGTACATACTCCCCCTAGCACTCCGCCTCGCTCTGTCTATTGGTACACGGCGCTATGTTTACCGTTACCATGACTCCCAATCTTGGCCTCGTTTTGGCTTCCGGTTACGCATGAAGTCATCACGCCATTTTTGCCGCATTTGAAACTTACATTGAACCGGGCGGATCGCTAGAATATGGTTTGGCGCCAATTATGTAAATATGAGTATCACTATCTGTATATATATTGTGTCACTTCTTTGGTACTGTATCTCTCACATGGGCTCCATTTGATAAAGGTCTAGGTGTAGACCGAAACGTTATGGGTTAAGGCCCTGCTGTTTTTTCCAAGGATTGGAATAAAGGCTTTTTTCTGATTGAATTCCCTGTGTTGCCTGCTGTTTTTTCCGGATACCTACAACACTTAGGCCGAGTGTGTATTTGGGAAGTATATATATATATATACACACACACACACACACACATATATATATATAGATATAAAACTGATTTGGCCAGTCCCTCCTTCACCCAACCGAGGAGATGTCTTTGGGACAGGGAGACAAATATATATTGGCACCACCTGTCTCACAGTTGACCATAAACACTTAAGTTTAAAGGGACATAAACCCCCAAATTTTCTTTAGTGATTCAGACCGAGCATACAATTTAAAACCCCGCCATAAATTATGCCTACCTGATCATTTTCTTTTCTTCTTAAACGGGAAGAGTCCACAGCTGCAGTCATTAATTTTGGGAATACAGAACCTGGCCACCAGGAGGAGGCAAAGACACCCCAGCCAAAGGCTTAAATACCTCCCCTCCCCACTTCCCTCATCCCCCAGTCAATCTGCCAAGGGAACAAGGAACAGTAGGAGAAATATCAGGGTGAAAAAAGGTGCCAGAAGAAAATAAAAAATACTGCCGCCTTAGACAAAATGCGGGCGGGAGCTGAAGAAAAGAAAATTATCAGGTAAGCACAATTTATGTTTTTCTTCTTAAACGGGAAGAGTCCACAGCTGCATTCATTACTTTTGGGAAAACAATACCCAAGCTAGAGGACACTGAATGCAAACAAAGGGTGGGCACAAAAAAAGGCGGCCCCTTCGAAAGGCACCCCAGCCTGAAATTACCCAACACCCTATAAAATAATAACGACACAGGTAAAAACCCGAAGCCCAGGTAACTGCACATCAGTTACACAACCAGCAAAAGCCAAGCTAGAGACCATTCAGCCCCAGAGTCTGCCGAGCACAAACAGCCTCCGAGGAACCAGCCCCGTGGGTCGACTCCCATGAAGAGTACCCGGCTGAAAGGACAAAGGCCTCTACCTGCCCCTGAGAGGGAGAACAGATCCCCAAAAGAAATCCAAGGACCGTTCCACACGGCTCAACAAATATAGAACAACCCAAGGTTGTCACGATAGAAGCACCCAGGGAGACGCCCCAGGGAAACACGTCCCAAAGAGGACCCGAGGATCATTCTCATATCCCTGGATACAGCACCATACCATAAGGTGCTCCAGAAAAACATGAGTTCCCTGTTGCATTGTATCAAGTCGAAACCTGCAGGCTAGATAAGCATAGACAGCAAAGACAGGATAACTATCCCAGCAGCTAGCAAAGAGCTCGAAGGAATAAAAGTACCACCAGACCTATTCCATTCCTTTAAATTATATCAGAAATAGCATCAGGAACTGGAAAAACCTTTGGAGTAACCACAGGAGGTTTATAAACAGAATTTAAACGTTTACTAGTTTTAGCATCAAGAGGACTAGTTTCCTCAATATCTAAAGTAATCTTAAAGAGATAAGTAGATTTGTCAGTGTCAGTATCTGAGGTAGGATCTTCTGAATCAGATAGATCCTCATCAGAAGAGGATAATTCAGTATGTTGTCGGTCATTTGAAATTTCATCAACTTTATGAGAAGTTTTAAAAGACCTTTTACGTTTATTAGAAGACGGAATAGCAGACAAAGCTTTCTGAATCGCATCAGCAATAAAATCTTTTATATTCACAGGGATATCATGTTGTAAGGATTCCATTCCACTTCTTACCTCCTTCCTCCAGTCACCTGACTCTAGCTTTACCTGTATTTAAAGCATCATGTGACCACAAACAGGTGCTTGATTATTAAACTATCCTAGCTAAAGTCTGTAGCTGCTATTTGAATCACCTCTTGAAATTACCTCAGAGAAGCTTTCTAAGTTTTGCCTTTTCCGGAATTGCACTCATAAGGATAATTCCTTTTCAAGCTTAAAACAAATAACAGTCATATCCGTTATTCAACTTAAACAAACCTTCCTCCTGCAGTCTTATTGTCGTGCACGCTTTAAGTGAATCTGACAACCTGCTTCAGATGCTCAGTCACTCTCTCACCGCTCACTCAGAGCTGCTTGGATTTGCTGACAGTTTGTTTCACTGCAGCGTAACCGGACTGCTTCCCCCATCCCGTTGCATATTATTCAAAAGTCATGTCTGCACCTGAAATGAACTATTCCATCGGTGAAAAGGAACTTCTAGCCATGAAACGTGCATTTGAACACTGGAGACATCTTTTGGAGGGCACTGTCCTACCTATTATAATATATACTGATCATCGCAATCTAGAATTTCTTCAGAGAAACAAAACACTCTCAAGCCGGCAGGTTCGTTGGAGCCTATACTTCAGTAGGTTCAACTTTCAGATAGTCTACAGGCCTGGTTCTAGGAATGGAAAGGCTGATGCCCTTTCAAGAAAGGATCCGAAACCTCCAAACCTACAGACTTGTACTTCCATCATCCCTCCGGAACGATTCCTAGGATTGCTCCCCAGCTTTAAGACACAGATCCAATCAGCTCTACAAGCAGATGAACAGTTACCTCATCTCCAGCTCTCTTGCAACGATAATCTCTACTATCATGACTCTAAGTTATATGTACCTCAATCCCTCAGATCTCATTTGATCAAACAGCATCATGACCCACCTCTTCTAGGTCATCCTGGGATAACGAAAACCAAAGAACTTCTCAGTAGAAATTACTGGTGGCCAAATTTGGATAACACTGTTAAAGAGTACATAGAAAATTGTACCATTTGCATCACTTCCAAAAAGGAAAGAAACCCTATGGACACCTCCTCCCAATCCAAATACCCAATAGACCCTGGGCACATCTGGGCATGGATTTCATTGTTGAATTACCTGTGAGTTCTGGGTTCAACACCATTTTAGTAGTTACTGACCATCTTGACTAAAATGGCCCACTTCATTCCTTTCAATAAACTACCCACCTCCAGTGAGACAGCACAACTTTTCTTGAATTCTATTGTTCGTTTCCATGGTATCCCTTCCGTGATAACTACAGACAGGGGTACACAGTTTACGTCCAAGTTCTGGAAATGTCTCACACAACAACTACAGATTGATCATCGCTTGAGTACGGCCTTCCACCCTCAAACCAATGGCCAAACAGAGAAGCTAAATCAATGGTTAGAGCAGTATTTACGGTGTTACTGCTCCTATCATCAAACTGAATGGTCCCTATACTTGTATCTGGCAGAATTTGCCTACAACAACTCTGTTCATTCCTCAACCAAGGTCTCGCCTTTTTATGCTAACTACGCTTATCATCCCAACTTTACCTTACAAAATATGGAAATTCCAATATCTCCTTGTGTTGATGATCTACTACAAACCTTAGCCGAAAACTTTCAATTCTTGAAACGGAACATCCAACAAGCCCAGGACTCCCAGAAAAAATATTACAACCTACGTAGAAGACCTTCTCCTGCATACACCGTGGGCAGTAGAGTTTGGCTCTCGACAAAGAATATCAAAATACCACTACCTAGTAAAAAATTAGCAGGCTTATACATCGGTCCTTTCACTATCACTCGGGTTGTGAACCCAAATGCAGTCACTCTGGATTTACCCAGTTCCTTACCCATACATCCAACTTTTCATGTCTCGCTTCTGAAACCATCTTCTAATGATCCTTCACTAAAACCCAATTTACCTCCTGCACCTATACCCCTGGATTCAGATACTTATGAGATCCATGATATCCTAGATTCCAGACGTCATAATGGAACTTTGCAGTATTTGGTACGATGGAAAGGATACTCACTTGATGATGACACATGGGAACCTTACACGCATATAAATGCACCCAGACTTCTCTCACGTTTCCATCGTAGATTTCCTCTTCAGCCCAAGCATCAAGCCGAGGATCGGCTTGCTTGAGGGGGGGGCATATGTAAGGATTCCATTCCACTTCTTACCTCCTTCCTCCAGTCACCTGACTCTAGCTTTACCTGTATTTAAAGCATCATGTGAACACAAACAGGTGCTTGATTATTAAACTATCCTAGCTAAAGTCTGTAGCTGCTATTTGAATCACCTCTTGAAATTACCTCAGAGAAGCTTTCTGTGATATACCTTTAAGGTATATCCCTTCCACTCCTCTATCCTTTATAAGGAGGACCTTTTCTCATAATCAGTGCCTGATTATTTAAGTCTAGCAACCTCCTCCTGAGGTTGTATATCCTCAGTCTCCAGGTCACACTTTACAAAGTCTAAGTTACGTTTGGCTGTTTAGAGTGTAACTTTATCCTCTTCTAACTTTTGGGATATCCTCAGATCTAAATACCGCACGGATCTCACCTTTTGTGCTGTAACTCAGGTTAGTCTCTGCTGATCCTCCAAGCTGTAAGAGCTAAACACTGACCCCGCTCCGCCATACCGGAAGTGAGTCACACACTCTCTCACTGGAGCCGCAGCAGTTACCGCACAGCGAAGCACCTCCAGCAAGGTAAAGCAAACATTTCTCTTAACAGCCGCTGATCCTTTATCACTGCATAACCTTACTCCTGGCTCACTTACACCTTAATAATTTTATGCTTTAGAGACTTGATAGCAAACTACTGTGTATATACGGACTATCAAATACCAGCATCTGCATAATCTTGGAATACCGCATTTGGTGAACTTCACTTGGTGTGCCTGGGATGTATATATTTTATGTGAGTGAGTGTGTGTGAAAATTCAAGTGAACATATAAGAATCTGACTACAAATTCTAACAAATTATCTCTGGGACTTATTATACTATATTATAGTGAAGTCCAACAGTCCAATCCTTTTTCACGCAGCAAATCCTCATTGTTGTGCATTAATTCAGCTCACAGTGACACATCCTTGCAACTCAGCATATTTCAAGGTGTGTTCACAAAGGAGCAACAAAACAAACTTTTGCATAGTCTGTATTGTGAGTTCATTACACTTTCTAAGTTTTGCCTTTTCCGGAATTGCACTCATAAGGATAATTCCTTTGCAAGCTTAAAACAAATAAGGGTCATATCCGTTATTCAACTTAAACAAACCTTCCTCCTGCAGTCTTATTGTCGTGCACGCTTTAAGTGAATCTGACAACCTGCTTCAGATGCTCAGTCACTCTCTCACCGCTCACTCAGAGCTGCTTGGATTTGCTGACAGTTTGTTTCACTGCAGCGTAACCGGAATGCTTCCCCCATCCTCTTGCATACAGTGCTGAGTTCTCCTGCTCACAGTATACAGCTCCACTATCCCGGAACCTCTGAAAGGTACTGTTGTATCCTGACTAAGGGGGTAAGAACATCTGATATTACAAGTAGCTGGACTGTTTGCTTTTCACATGTGTTGATAACATTTGCTTGCTTACTACGCTACACCGTTAATGCACTAAGACTTCACTCTGCCTGCATCATAATAACAATACTGGTTAATGACAATTGCTACTGTGCTTATATTTGATTTATACCTAAGAGACTGCCATTTCAGTTTAACCTATTCTTCTTGTTGTGAAGTTTAACAACAATTCTGACTTTGTTTTCTGTTGCGTGACAAACCTTATCTCTGCAACGAATTGTTTCCTTTATAATAAATTCACTGAACGCAGCTTGGTTTATGCTACATATATACTCCAATTGCCAAAGTGATACATCCACTTTATACAGACTCTCTGCAGTTGTGATCCTTTGCAACCTAAGCTAAATCATTACACATGTACATTAGATGTTGAAGGCACAACAGGCATTGTACTATTACTGATGGATACATTCTCTGCATGTAAAAACTTATCACGACAACTGTTACATACTACAGCTGGAGATATAATCTCCGCTAACTTACAACATATACACTTAGATTTGGTAGAACTGTTATCAGACAGCAGGGTTCCAACAGTGGTGCCTGAAACAGGATTAGATTGAGACATCTTGCAAATGTAAGAGAAAAAAACAACATATAAAGCAAAATTATCTATTTCCTTACATGGCAGTTTCAGGAATGGGAAAAAAATGCAAACAGCATAGCCCTCTGAGCATAAAAAAAAGGCAAGATGCATATAGGAAGTGGGGTTTAAATAATAAAATTATTTGGCGCCAAGTATGACGCACAATGTAAAATTAATTTTTTTGGCACCAACAACATTTACTCCTATTACCACATTTTCTTCGTTCTCTTGCTATCTTTATTTGAAAAAAGAAGGCATCTGAGGTTTTTTTGGTTAGGAACACTGGATAGCGCTTTTTTATTGGTGGATGAATTTATCCACCAATCAGCAAGAACAACCCAGGTTGTTCACCAAAAATGGGCCGAAATCTAAACTTACATTCTTGCATTTCAAATAAAGATACCAAGAGAATGAAGGAAATTTGATAATAGGAGTAAATTAGAAAATTGCTTAAAATTTCATGCTCTATCTGAATCACAAAAGAAAAAATTTGGGTTCAGTGTCCCTTTAAAACTCTACCCTCCATAAGAGACTATCTCAAACCTCTGACACTTATCTGCCAACCTCCTGTGACAAAAGGCAAAGAATGCCTGGGGGATGAGGGAAGTGGGGGAGGTATTTAAGCCTTTGGCTGGGGTGTCTTTGCCTCCTCCTGGTGGCCAGGTTATTTCCCAAAAATAATGAAAGCAGCTGTCGACTATTCCCGTTTAAAAGAAAAAAATCTGCTTCATTCTCATAAAATACTTTGTTGAAAGCAGTAACATGCATGTGTTTGGAGTACTAGATGACAGCAAAGACTGCTCTTGCTAATCTAAAACATTAATAAAAGCATTCTTGAAAAAACTGCTCCGATATAGTGTTACATACTGAGTGTATATGTGCACGGGCATGAGCAAAAAGGGAAGAGAACAAAATAAATTGATTTTTTTTTTAAATTCTATAATCTATCTGAATGATGAAAGATCCTGTCCCTTTAACTCTCACCGACTTGTGAGACTAACTGCGTCCATTTACATCTTTACGGTAGGGAAATACTCATTATGTAGCTGGCATTTAAAGGTATATAAATAAATTCAATCAATATCAAAATCTATGTAACAATATTTCTTATGTATTACATTTCTTACAGTGTCCTAACTAAATAACCTGCACAAAGAAAAGAGGAAATGTTTACAGAGTAAAAATAATTATCTTGTAACAGGAAAAGCAAATAAAATTGGAAAGGCTAATGTGCACTCGATTATTATAGAGAACATTCTATCATTATTAGTTAAAAAAAACAACAACAAAAACCAGCAAACAAATGTTAATTGTTATATTTTTCTTTACAACCATAATATTAAACCACCTGTCATGCTTTATAATTATTGTGTGTAATGGCTCTTTAAATATCAAATACTGATCGCATACTGGAGTTCAGAAGTACATTAGGTTGCTATAGAAACATATAAAGTGATAGAGAAAAACAAACAATTTGTCTTCTCTGCAAGAACAAGAGGCTGGAGGTTATGGTGTCATTTCCTGTTATAGTATAAGGATATAAGCGCTGCCTTCCAGCATAGGAAAACCAGTTTGATTATTTACAAACAGAAAAGTATGGGTCACCAGAGAAAGGAGCTGAAGCTATGGCCTAGATTATCACACCAGTTTATTATAAATTTAAAGTGATTGAGATATTGGTTGCAAGCTCAGTTTGGAGCTAGTGGTGCAGAATTTAAGGATTGCAGAATTTTTTATTTTGAATTTTAAATTACAATTAAATGACCACTAAATATAGTAGAATTGCATAATTAACATTAGCATAATAAAAAGACAATGCAATAACAATCACTCAGAATTTCAAATAAGCAGTCATTTTTTTTTCTCTGACAAATTTATTTTTCTCTCTGTTTGTCGGTCCCCTATATCATGTGACATCCATCATCCAATCACAGGCTAGTATATGTATACCCTCATAATCTAGCCCTAAATATGATGAATTCCTTCAAAATCTAATATGCAGGAATATTTGAAAGATAAGAAAGAAAAGATTTTCTACAAGAGGCAAAAGAGCTAAATCAGAAAAACGCAGCAAAGTTCTTTAGATTTGGCAATAAATCCTGGAAACTTTTGGCTTCAGCTTTTAAACTCGAAAAGGAAAAAGTGATTAATTCTTGCCATAAAATCTCAAGATACTGTGTATAAAGAAACCAATCAGATTATAAGGGAGTTCATTTCACATTATTCTGATTTGTATTCTTTACAAACACCAAATAAATTGGATATTCAGAACTTTCTTGCTAATATTAATTTACTTACATTATCAAATGAAGACTCTGCTTTTTTTAAACAGATAGATAAGGGTGAAATAATTAAGACAGTTAACTTAATATTTTGGCAAAATGTTCCAGGTCCAATTGAGTTTTACAGAATTATGTCAAATAAAATAACAGACATTTTAAATTTCTTGTTTCAGGATTATTTTGAGATAAATAGTAATATCTTTAAACAATGTAAAGCTGCTTATATCTCAATGTTGAAACAGGGTAAAGATCCTTTACTGACTTCGTTCTATAGACCAATTTCTCACCTAAATCTTGATTATAAGATCCTAACAAACATTTTAGCATAAAGATTAAAATAAGTGCTCCCTAAATTAATTAATGAGGACCAATTAGAATTTGTGAATGATCAGCAAGTTCTAGTATTAGAATTTTTTTACATGTGGAGGCTAATTATTGTCTGGAAGAGAAGGGGGATCTCCCCCTTGTGCTCTGCCTGAGGCCTTTCTGCTGTAATTGGACGTGGAGAAGGCCTTGGACAGAGTGGAATCAGGATTCTTATTTGAAGCTCTGAAAGCCTTTCACTTTTCAAGTAATTTTCTTCAATTTCTTCATAACATATATACCATGGGCGAGATTGCGTTGGGAGCAAAACCCGGTGTCGCCAATTTTTTGTTGAATCAAGCAATAACATATACGGCGCAGCATATGCGCGTATATTTTACACATCGCCCGCATTTTTTACTCCCATAAACTAACATAGAACCGCTGTCGCAAGTCGGTATCACATATTCAGCGCAAGGACTTACGCGTGCAGAATGGAGAAATTTTACTCCAATTCCTCCTCGCTACACTGCATTAACTAATAAAATGTATTAACCTCTAAACTGCCATCCCCCCACACCGCAATAACGAATAAAATTATTAACCCCTAATCTGCCAGCCCCCACAACGAAAAGTATTCACCTAATAACTAAGCCCCTAAACCTAACACCCCCTAAGTTAACCCAAATAAAAATACACTAACAAAAAATAACAAAATACTATCTACCTTAAAAATTAATGAAAAATTACCAAAAATAAAAAACATAAATTACTTTAAAAAAACAAAAAAAACAATCATTACCCAAAATAAAAAATTCGAACATTGCAGTAAAATAAAATAAAAATAATAATTTATGCTTAACTGATAAATGTATTTATTTCTTGACACGGTGAGTCCACAGATCATCATTAATTACTGTTGGGAATATCACTCCTGGCCAGCAGGAGGAGGCAAAGAGCACCACAGCAGAGCTGTTAAGTATCACTTCCCTTCCCACAAACCCAAGTCATTCGACCAAAGTCAAAGGAGAGAAAGGAAATAACACAAGGTGCTGGGGCGCCTGAGGTTTATATAAAAGAAAAAAACCTGTTTAAAAAAACAGGGAGGGCAGTGGACTCACCGTGTCAAGAAATAAATAAATTTATCAGGTATGCATAAATTTTGTTTTCTTTCTAATGACACGGTGAGTCCACAGATCATCATTAATTACTATTGGGAATCAATACCCAAGCTAGAGGACACAGATGATACGGGAGGGACAAGACAGGTAACCTAAACAGAAGGTACCACTGCTAGAAGACCCTTTCTCCCTGGTGAGCAAAGAAGGCCAAGTCGCCGCCTTACAAATCCATTCTACAGAGGCCTCTTACTTGAAGGCCCAAGGAGAAAACACCACCCTAGTGGAGTGAGCTGTAATCATCTCAGGAAGCTGCTGTCCAGCAGACTTAAAATCCCTACGAATAACACTTCTCAACCAGAGAGAAAGAAAAGCAGCAAAATCTTTCTGACCTTTATGTCTATCGAGAAAAACAACAAACAATAAAGAAGACTGACAAAGTCCTTCGTAGGCTGTAGATAAAATCTAAGGGCCTGCACAACATCTAAGTTGTGCAACAAACGTTCTTTATCAGAAGAAGGATTAGGACAGAGAGAAGGAACAAAAGGTTCCTGAATAAAATCTCTGTCTGAAAAAACCTTAGGAAGAAAGCGAAACATGGTATGAAGACCTGCCTTATCTGCCAGAAATACGAGATAAGGAAAACCACACTGCAAAGCTGAGAGTTCGGAACCCTCAGAGCAGAAGAAAATAAACTTTCCAAGATAACAACTTAATATCTATGGAATGTATAGGCTCAAACGGAACCTGATGAAAAATTTTAAGAACAAGGATAATGCCCCAAGAGAGCAACTGCCTTAAACACAGTCCTGATTCGGACCAGGACCTGATAAAAGGATTGAACATCCGGCATGTCCGCCAGACGCTTGAGCAGCAGAATGGAAAGAGCCAAAATCCGACCCTTGCGGGTACTAACAGATAACCCCTTTCTCAAGATCTACCTGGAGAAAAGATAAGATCCTTGAGATCCTGCCATATCCTATAGAAATCTAACTAGCGATAGGCTTACAAGCATGAATCGAGATCTCAATAACCGATTCGAAAAATCCACTCTTAGTTAAAAACAAGCATTCAATCTCCAATCATTCAGCTTCAGGAAAAGTGATATTTGGATGAAGGAAGGACCCCTGAAACAGAATATTCTTCCTCAGCAGAAGCTTCCACGGAGGTAGAGACAACATCTCTACTAGATTCACCTACCAGATCCTGCGGGGTCATGCAGGAGCTAGGGGAAAAATCAATGTTCTCCCCCACATGATCCGAACGGTGACTCGTGGAAGGAGAACAAAACAGAGAGAAATAAATGCCAACCTGAAGTTCCAAGTAACTGCCAGAGCATCTGTTAGAAAGGCTTGAGGATCTCTTGACCTCAAACCGAACTTGGTGTTCTGACAAGACTCTATCAGAACCAATTCTGGTAGTCCCTAATTGGTAGATAACCTGGAGAACACTTCCGGATGGAGTTCCCACTCCCCAAGATGTGAAGTCTGTCTGCTCAGAATCCGCTTCTCAGATGTCTACCCCAGAAACGTGGATGGCAGATAGACAGTAAGTGAGCACCTGCCCACAGAAAAAAATCTGAACCCTTTCTTCATGACTAAGGGCTCCTCCCTGGAGGTTGATGTAAGCCACAGAGGCTATGTTGTCTGACTGGAACCCGAAAAACTGGGTTAAAGACAACTGAGGCCAAAACCTCAGTGTATTGAAACTCGCTTCTAACTCCAAATGATGAGGGGGAGAGCAGACTAGACATATACCAAACACGGAAGGGGACTGCACTCTCAGACCGGACTGGGTACACATCCTATGACCCTGCAACATGCACAGCCCTGGGTGCACAATAGCACTCTCAGGAAGCTACACTGTCCCCAGTGCTATTGTGCACCTAGGGCTGTGCATGTTGCAGGGTCATGGAATGTATACCCAGTCCGGTCTGAGAGTGCAGTCCCCTTCCGTGTTTTGTATCTGTCTAGGGTGATTACATAAGCCTATGCACACTTCACTTGTTCCCAGTTTGTTGGATTAAGAGCTTGCATTGTGTGGCTGTTTAGGGACTCAGGTTTTGGAAGGGACCTTGACATGGTACCTGGGCTTATCCCATTTGGCCAGATGCGGTAACTAAGTCTTCCATTTTTGCTTTTAATCATATATATATGTATATATATCTATCTAATTTGTTTAATTCTCTTGGTATCATTTGTTTAAAAGCATATCTAGATTGGCTCAGAAGCTGCTGATTGGGGGCTGCACGTGTATCTATCTTGTTATTGGCTCACCCATGTGCAGTGCTGTTTCTTCAACAAAAGATACTAAGATAAGGACACAAAATAGACAAAAGAAGTAAATTGGAATGTTGTTTAAAATTGTATTCTCTATCTAAATCATGAAAGAAAAAAAATGGATTTTGTGTCCCTTTAAGAAATGTTTTATGGATTTAAGTAACTGAGAGGTGACTTTCTGTATATTTATAAAATTTATGTAATATGTGTAACTTTTCTGTTAATTTCATTCTGTTTTTGTATTTTTTGAATAAAAAAACAAAGCACTTTATGGTTTAAAATAAAATCTCTAGAACTGACATCCTTTTTTGGCATATGGCCCCCATTTTCTAAAGAGGGGGAAATCACTTCTGTTCTCAGACGGTCTCTGGTGGTTTTCCTTTCTCTCTCCCTCTGTGACAGAAAAGTAATGACATGATGGAATTCTACTTTTAAGAGCAGAATGAGTGATTTTAGTAGACATTCTAGTTCTTATTTCAGTAAAAGAGCAAATTAAAGCATTGGAGACAGTGTTACCTTCAGCTATTTCAGAGGCACTCATTTTCAAATGTTTAATAAAATAGGTTTAAGTGTCCCTTTAATTATCAATATACTATCTACTCATGTGATCAGATTTCAAAATATTTTTTATCTCAGATCTTTTCAAAACATCTTCAACTTTTGTGCTGTGGCTAGGGTAACCCATCCTTCATTTTTCAGGTCCAACACTACCTCTAATCCTTGTTTGTACTATTCTCTTATTTACGATTCTAACATAAATGGAAAAAGGCAGAGATAGAGTTACATTTGTGCAACCTATCAAGATCTTCCCACTGCTTTCAGTGGAGGAGATGTTACATTGCAGACAAGTATAGATCTGCAGCCTTTGGGCCACAAAATCTTGAGTTATAAGTGCTGTGTACAGTTTTAACTGTATGAAAACATATTGGATGTCTTTTAAAGGGCCATAATACCCAAATGTTTAAACACTTGAAAGTGATGCAGTATAGCTGTAAAAAGCTGACTAGAAAATATCACCTGAACATCTCTATGTAAAAAAGAAAGATATTTTACCTCAAAAGTTTCTCAGTACCACATCCCATTGTAAAGGACTTCTAAGCAGCAAATCAGTATGTCTGTCCCGGGACAGCCGAAGGGTTGAGCCTCGTGCACTCATGTTATTTCCCTATTCAGTGTAAGGAAGTTTACAATGAAATCTCATGAGAGTTAAGTGAAATCTGATGAGATCACAGTAAAAGAGTTCATGACCTCAGCACTGCTGATGCTGATTGGCTGCTGTTCATTTCTTCATTTTTTTTAATTTTTTTTTACCTGCAGCTGGGCTGCAGCTGAGTATAACTTTTTACACAGAAATTACTCTGCTGAGCTGAGGAAATTGTGAGGTAAAATATCTTCCTTTTTTACATAGAGATGCTCAGGTGATATTTTCTTGTCAGCTTTTTACAGTTATACTGCATCAGTTTCAAGTGATTTAGCATATGAGTATTATGTCCCTTTAACATACTTGCAATAGCTCCTGATCCATTTGATAAAGCCCTGGGTTCTAAAATAGTTATGTTTTAGAGTGAATAATAAAAACAAGAAAAACATTAAACACAGTGATTGTTAGAGTCAAACTCCCAGTTGCATTATACAGATCTGATCACTAATATGCCTGTTCTGCGTATATGATACTTTCATCAAGGAAATAATCTGGCGACAAAATCACTCACAAGTGGTTTAGGGGAAATTAGGTAGTCAATACATACTTGTCTATGAACTTTGGCAATGTGATCTAATTGTATGGCTGTTTTTATCTCCCTGAAGTTAAAAATGTGTTTCTGGCAAATTAGCAGTTATCAAAGCAAAACATGTTTTCTTGTTGAAATCATAATTATGCTGAAGAATATTCTTTATTTTTTAACCTGAGCCCATATTATTACTATATCTGTCTGCAGAAAAAAGTATATATCCAAGAAAATCCTTGAAATTTGCTAGTCTCCTTGTAACCTATGAGCTATATTTTTGCCCTTTGTAGGTTTCTATAACAGATGCACCGAAAACAGGATTTCTTTACTAGGGTATAAAGCTCCACAGCAGTTTCTATAGTTTGGCCCTACTCTCAAAGCATAAGAGAATGCTTTTCATTACCTTGTTTTTCCAGGGGTCCATGAAAGGGAATTTAACTCAGTCACTGTAACATAGACGTCTGCATGATGTTACACAATTGGATGTAATGAGGAAACCAGCTTTGTTACAATGCCAGATTTTATTATAAATTGTTTGTGGTCCTACATTTGTTTTGAAACATTACCTCCAAATATATAGAATATATTATCCATTTTGTAATGTTATTTTTACTTAAAGTGACAGTAAGCACCTTGTAATTACAACAGTCTAAACGGTATTAGAAAAGATTAACATCTTGTTTGCAAATGGTCAAAAGCCACCTCCGACTTTCCTTATCTGGAGAAAACAATGCAGACTTGAGTCTGGAGATGACAGGGCTTGCCCCTTTCATCGAGTTAACAAAATCTCCATTGCTTGCCATCAGCAGAAATGATAAGATAGCAAACTGCAAGTTAGGGAGATATTGTGGCAAAGTTAGACTTGTGAAGATTGCCATGTGCTCTTTCAGTTTTAGGACTCAAAAATCCACAATTTGCAGATTTACAGGAATTACAGGAATTACAGGAAAAATGGGAAAATATAAATAATTTATGTATATTGCAAAGTTGTTTTACTATTCATTATTTAAACTTTTTAAATTACAATATTAAAGTGTTTACTGTTCCTTTGACAAAATAACAAATTATTCTTACCTGATAATTTCATTTCCATCTGTGGGAGGAGAGTCAACTGCTTCATTCATTACTTGTGGGAATTAAGAACCTGGCCACCAGGAGGAGGCAAAGACACCCCAGCCAAAGGCTTAAATACCTCGCTCACTACCCACTCCCCTCATCCCCCAGTCATTCTGCCAAGGGAACAGGGAACAATAGTAGAAATATCAGGGCATAAATGGTGCCAGAAGAATAATATTAAAATTAAGGTCCGCCCACCGGAGCAAACGGGCGGGAGCAGAGGACTCTCCTCCCACAGATGGAAATGAAATAATCAGGTAAGCATAATTAATGTTTTCCATCTTAATGGGAGGAGAGTCCACTGCTTCATTCATTACTTGTGGGAACAAATACCCAAGCTCTAGAGGACACTGAATGAACAAAAAACGGGAGGGTAAAAGGAGGCGGATCCTATACTGAGGGCACCATAGCAAGTAGCCGCCTTACAAATCTGCTCCACAGAGGCCTCATTCTTAAAGGCCCAAGAAAAGGCCACAGCTCTAGTTGAGTGAGCCGTAATCCTCTGAGGAGGCTTATGTCCCATAGGCCAAACGGATAATGCTCCTCAACCAAAAAGACAGAAAGGTGGTAGAGGCCCTCTGCCCCTTACGCTTCCCTGAATACACCACAAATAAGGACAAAGTCTGTCTGAAATCTTTCGTGGCCTGAAGATAAAACTTCAGGGCTCGAACCACATCCAAGTTATGCAGAAGGAACTGAATGTCAAGCGCATGCACAGGCTCTAACGGAGCCTTCTGCAAAACCTTAAGAACCAATTTTAAGCTCCAAGGAGGAGCAGAATTTCTAAAGACAGGTCTGATCCTAGACAGAGCCTGAACAAAGGACTGAATATCAGGAAGCTCCGCTAGCTTCTTGTGTAACAGCACTGATAACACCAAAATCTGTCCCTTTAAGAAACGGGCGGCAAGACCCTTATCCAGTCCATCCTGGAGAAAGGCCAGAATCCTGGATACCCTAACCTTATGCCAGGGATATCCACGTTCCTCACACCAGGATAAGTAGGTCATCCACACCTTATGATAGACGAGTGACCGGCTACCTGGCCTGGAAGAGAATATCAATTACTCTCTCTGAAAAAACAAAACTCTCTTGGCCAAGACTAGGCGTTCAATCTCTATGCAGTCAGCCTCAGAGAATCAAGATTTTGGTGTAGAAAGGGACCCTGAACCAGCAGATCTCTGCAACAGGGTAACTAACCTCCATGGAGGAAACAATGACATCCCCCCAGATCCGCAAACCACGTCCTCTGCGGCCACAACGGAGCAATCAGAATGATCGAAGCTTGCTCCTGTTTGATGTGGGCCACCACACGAGGAAGAAGTGACAACGGTGGAAAAATGTAAATTGGGTTGAACTCCCAAGGCACCGCTAAGGCATCTATCAGCTCTGCCTGTAGATCCCTGGACCGCAACCCGTATCTGGGTAGCTTGAAGTTGAGTCTGGACGCCATGAAGTCTATCTCCGGGCATCCCCCATCTGTTGCAGATCTCTGCACACACCTCGGGATGGAGAGACCATTCCCCCGGATAAAACGATTGTCCGCTGAGATAATATAAAATATATCTATTTATTGAGAGATATGTATATGAATATATATATATGTCTAGATAACTGGAGATCTATATGCAAATATCGCATTGAAAATACATCTGAAATATTGTTTAATGTGCATAAGATTATAATTTAAAAAGTTTTCATTATCTTCATTGTTAAACATACTGTATGTATATACATATAAATCCATGTTTCTCTATGTATTTGTATGTATGTAAGTCAATGTAAAATCCCAGCGTTGGCATTTCTTTCGAATCTCCTAGCTTTGAGCCCTTTTGTGTGCAATAATGTTTTTATAATAATTAATTAATATTTTTTAATAGATAGTGTTAATATGAGTGTAACTGTACTTTTTAATGCATTTTTTAAGTGTTTTGTGAAACTTTTATGTTGCGGAAAACTGTTAACAACAAATCTTCAAGCGCGGAAAGGATTTTTAAAAACTTGTAATACCTGCGCAACAAAAATTGATTGCGAAAAGACCACATCACGTGAAGAAAACTCATAACGCGCTACTTGCAATCTTGTATAGCAATTATTGTTACATATATTTTTATATCATATAAAGCATTTGATAATGATATCTGAAATTCATAATTTACAATTAAAGGCACATGAAACCGAAGTTTTTTTCTTCACATAGGGAATAGAATTTAAAAAAAAGTTTCCAATTGACATGCTTGTGCATGTCTGGACATTGTTGCAAAAGTGCTGCCATATAGTGCTGCAGAGACGTGCACAATCCTGAATTTACCTTTCTGCTTTTCAACAAAGGATAACAAGGAAACAAAAAACATTTGATAATATAAGTAAATGGGAAAGTTATTTAAATCATGAAATTTTTGGGGGGTTCCATGTCCCTTTAATCACAAAATAGAACATAAATATGTGGTTCCCATTGACCACAGCTTGTTCATTTCATATATACGTTTTATTTGGCTAAATGTCTAACTTTTTACACAACCTTGTTCATAAAGAAAAATGAATGCTGATATAATTCTTTGTATTAATGTCATGGGGTACCCGGACTGTGTGTGTATGTATGAGTGAGCGTGTATATGTGAGAGAGTGTGTTCTATGTTTGTTAGTGTGTGTGTATGTATATATGTGTGTATGAGTATTTATGACTGTGTGTATGTGTGAGTGAGCGTGTATATGTGAGAGAGTGTGTTCTATGTTTGTTAGTGTGTGTGTATGTATATATGTGTGTATGAGTATTTATGACTGTGTGTATGTGTGAGTGAGCGTGTATATGTGAGAGAGTGTGTTCTATGTTTGTTAGTGTGTGTGTATGTATATATGTGTGTATGAGTATTTATGACTGTGTGTATGTGTGAGCGTGTGTGTGTGTGTTCTACATATGTTAAAGGGACACTGAACCCAATTTTTTTCTTTCATGATTCAGATAGAGCATGACATTTTAAGCAACTTTCTAATTTACTCCTATTATCAAATTTTCTTTATTCTCTTGGTATCTTTATTTTAAATGCAAGAATTTAAGTTTAGATGCCGGCCCATTTTTAGTGAACAACCTGGGTTGTCCTTGCTGATTGGTGGATAAATTCATCCACCAATAAAAAAGTGCTGTCCAGAGTTCTGAATCCCAAAAAAATCTTAGATGCCTTCTTTTTCAAATAAAGATAGCAGGAAAACGAAGAAAAATTGATAATAGGAGTAAATTAGAAAGTTGCTTAAAATTGCATGCTCTATTTGAATCACAAAAGAAAAAATTTGGGTTCAGTGTCCCTTTAATAAGTGCGTATATATATATATATATATATATATATATACACACACACACACACAAAGTATCTCACAAAAGCGAGTACACCCCTCACATTTTTGTAAATATTTTATTATATCTTTTCATGTGACAACACTGAATTACACTTTGCTACAATGTAAAGTAGTGAGTGTACAGCCTGTATAACAGTGTAAATATGCTGTCCCCTCAAAATAAGTCACACAGCCATTAATGTCTAAACCGTTGGCAACAAAAGTCACCCCTAAGTGGAAATGTCCAAATTGGGCCCAATTAGCCATTTTCCCTTCCCGATGTCATGTGACTCATTAGATTTACAAGGTCTCAGGTGTGAATGGCAGGTGTGTTAAATTTGGTGTTATCGCTCTCACACTCTCTCATACTGGTCACTGGAAGTTCAACATGGCACCTCATGGCAAAGAACTCTCTGAGGATCTGAAAAAAAGAATTGTTGCTCTACATAAAGATGGTCTAGGCTATAAGAAGATTGCCAAGACACTGAAACTGAGCTGCAGCACGGTGGGCAAGACTAAACTGCGGTTTCACAGGACAGGTTCCACTCAGAACAGGCCTCGCCATGGTCGACCAAAAAAGTTAAGTGCACCGGCTCAGCGTCATATCCAGAGGTTGTCTTTGGGAAATAGACCTATGAGTGCTGCTAGCATTGCTGCAGAGGTTGAAGGGGGGGGGGGGGGGTCAGCCTGTCAGTGCTCAGACCATACGCCTCAAAATGCATCAAATTGGTCTGCATGGCTGTAGAAGCCTTTTCTAAAGATGATGCACAAGAAAACAGTGAGCTGAAGACAAGCAGACTAAGGATATGGATTATTGTAACCATGTCCTTTGGTCTGATGAGACCAAGATAAACTTATTTGGTTCAGATGGTGTCAAGCGTGTGTGGCAACAACCAGGTGAGGAGTACAAAGACAAGTGTGGTGGCCTCCAGATTTGTCCCTTTGCTTTTATCTAACACGTTATTACAAACCACAATTTAATTTAATCTAACAATACAACACACTAGCTTTAAGTCTCTATGCCTACTGCCATTGTGTATTCTATAAGGCCCCTAGTAGTGTTTGATATACTTATACAGCTTGTGTCACTATTATGGCGAGGGTCGCACCACACTTCATGTCCCACTGATTAAACTTCTATAGCATGCAGATTTATAATGGGCCCTTATAGGACTGCCCTCTCAGACTGTGTTCTACCTTACCCTTTTATGTTTGGCATTATTTTATAGTTAATCCAGCAGCAGTTTTTGTTTTACAACCCTATGCCTCAGCTAACAGTTCTTCCTCCCCCTCTGACAACTCTGATTGAACAGGGCCAAAACTAGACCTTCTACTACCACAATCAACTCCTTTGCTGCTACTATTGTGCTCCACTTTAAGCGGTGCTTACCCGCTGTTACTATATATATATATATATATATATATATATATATATATACACACATTAATTTAATCGCATCTTGCCCTCAATACGTCACTATCATTATGGCTGATGGAAATGTTGCTTATATGTGCTCCCATAATTTTTCTATTAAGAGATCCATATTCCCTACCCTCAGCCAGCGAGGGCGAAAGGGATAATAATCAATAGTTGAAGCAACAATGCTCAGATACATATCCCTCACTTATTCCATAAAATATAATCCTGGATAAAGAGATACTGTCAGATCCATCAGCACCCTATCTTAGCCATTGTGGGTACATTTGTTATATCTAAGTGGCATTTATTATTTGAGGCTAACTAATTACATTACTTATATATACTAACCCTCAAAGATGGTTAGTTTGCAATTCTAAACTACTAAACATGTATATACTATTTCTGTGGTTATATTTAGTATACCTTTATTCCTATATCAGTTGGTTCATAAGTAACCATTGTATTAGCCACTGTTAATTGCTACTCTTTAAATAAAAAGAGATTCTAAAATTTTGTATTGCTACGCAATGTGCAACCTCTATCTGTTAATGTATTGGACGTGTAATATGAGTGGGAGGTTACGTCAACTCTGCATGTATATATGTTTAGCTATGTTAAAAAAGTAGTTAGGTATTTTTTTGGAAAGGTAGGGTTAGTCTATTTTAGGTTAATTTAGGGGATGGTAGGTTAGGGTATTAGATGTTAGTGGGTTACTTTGGGTTGGGGGGCTGGTGGTTTAGGGGTTAATAGTGTAGATTACCTTGGGTTTGGGGGGCTGGGGGTTTAGGGGTTAATAGTGTGGCTTACGTTGCAATGTGGGGGGCTGGCGATTGAGGGTTTAATACTGTAGATTACTTTATGATGTGGGGGGCTGGATGTTTAGGGGTTAATGGTGTAGATTACTACTTTGCAATGTAGGGGGCTGGCAGTTTAGGGGTTAATAGTGTAGTGGGGACTTTTCGGTGGGCTATGTGGCGGTTTAGGGATTATTAGAGTACAGGTCTTATGGTAATTTGAGTTAGCGTGCAGTAGGGGTTAGCTTTTTTTTCCCCCACTGACTTTTCTGGGCGAATAGGTTATCAAGTGTGTTATATAGTAAGTTAGGCTTTTTGAGCAAAGTGTTTACTTCTAGCACAGTTAGCGCTCCAATAATAAATAACTTATAATCACACTCAAAAAATTTTAACAAAATAAATGTGATATAAAGGATATAAAGTGTCAAACGATGCTGGAGTTTCTAATTTCACGATATCTACAGAAAAAGAAACAAATTATGGTGCAATATTGTTACATAATATAAAAAAGTGAACAACATAACCTTCAGCTGTCTTAAGTTTAAGTATAGTGCAGTCACACTATTTTGTTTCTCTTTTGTGTTTGGATACACAGCTACGGCAGCAGCAGTTTTTCACTTATCATTGGAAGAGCTGACAATGACAGCCTTGTGAATCAGGACTGCACTATGCTTGAGCTTAAAGGGACACTGAACCCAATTTTTTTCTTTCATGACTCAGAGCATGCAATTTTAAGCAAGTTTCTAATTTACTCCTATTATCAATTTTTCTTCGTTCTCTTGCTATCTTTATTTGAAAAAGAAGGAATCTAAGCTAAGGAGCAAGCATTTTTTTGGTTCAGACCATGGACAGCACTTGTTTATTGGTGCTGTCCAATCAGCAAGGACAACCCAGTTTGTTCACCAAAAATGGGCCGGCATCTAAACTTACATTCTTGCTTTCAAGTAAACATACCAAGAGAATGAAGACAATTTGATAATAGGAGTAAATTAGAAAGTTGCTTAAAATTGCATGCTCTATCTGAATCACAAAAGAAAAAATTTGGGTTTAGTGTCCCTTTAAGTTAGCTCAAGGTTATATGAGTAAATTACTGACACATAGTTTGTTTCTTTTTCCTTTGAGATATTGTGAAAATAGAAACGCCAGCATTGTTTGACACTTTATATTCTTTTTATCACAGTTAGCGCTCCACTCGTAATCTAGCGCTATATGTAGTCCTTTTAGAAAATTAATCCAGAAATTCCCTCCAAAGCATCAAATAAACTGATTGTCCCTTTAAATACATGCTGCATTGTTCAACTATCCTACAGTTGAACACTAAACTATAGAAAACAGACATTTTACATAGAGAGTTAAATTAGAACAAATAATTAACAACACTATTACACACAAATAGGATGTAGACTTGTGAGGAAAGGGAGAGAGTTTATGCGAGTGATCAAACATACAAGCCCATTATTAATCATTTAAAAAGCACAGACATACTCTGCACTGTAAAGATAGCAAGTATGTAATTACAGAGTAAAATAAGAAAAAGACAATCACACAAATGAAAACTGCCAATATGTTACTGTCTTATGTTACCACATTTATGTGAGGTACCTCCATATCTCCTTGCAGCTGTTCGCTGTCCTGGTTTTAAGTTCACACTGTATTGAATGTGTTTACTTCTAATATAACTGTATTAACCCCTTAATGACAACTGACGTACCAGGTACGTCCTGCAAAAACTTGCAGTTAGTGACAATGGACGTACCTGGTACGTCAGTTGTCTTAGAGAGTGCTGGAAGCGATCGCAATCGCTTCCAGCAGCTCTCAGGGTATTGCAGTGATGCCTCGATATTGAGGCATCCTGCAATACCCTTTAGAAAGCATCCGATGCAGAGAGAGCCACTCTGTGGCCCTCTCTGCACCGGTAGCGATGCGGCCGTTCGTTGGTGGGTGGGAGCTTACAGGGAGGAGGGTGGGCGGCCCATCGCTACCCGGCATCCGGTTCCTTCAAGTGTATTGTGCACGCCGGATGCCGGGAGCGTGCGGGGGCTGCGTGCACGCGCACGCGTGCGTGTGTGTGCGCGTGCGCGCGCGCAGCAATCACTGGCACTGCCACCAATGAATTTAGGTAAGAGGGAGGGGGGCAGAATTTTTTTAAAAAATTATCAGGATCAGGATCTGGATCTGGGGGGGGGGGGTGGGGGGGGGGTTGGGGCAGCTACACTACAGAAAAAATAAAAATAAAACATGTAACAAAACAACAAAACACTTTATTTTTTGGGGAAAACTGGGTACTGGCAGACAGCTGCCAGTACCCAAGATGGTGGCAATTAGGTAGGTGGGGAGGGTTAGAGAGGTGTTTGGGGGGGATCAGGGAGGTTGGGGGTTAAGGCAGGGGTCCATCACAGCTGAATAATTAAAAAAAACAAAAAACAAAAAAAAAACACCTTTTATTTTAGTACTGGCAGACTTTCTGCCAGTACTTAAGATGGCGGGGACAATTGTGGGGTGGGGGAGGGAAGAGAGCTGTCTGGGAGGGATCAGGGGGTGGGATGTGTCAGGTGGGAGGCTAATCTCTACACTAAAGCTAAAATTAACCCTGCAAGCTCTCTACAAGCTACCTAATTAACCCCTTCACTGCTGGGCTTAATACAAGTGTGGTGCGCAGCAGCATTTAGCGGCCTCCTAATTGCCAAAAAGCAACGCCAAAGCCATATATGTCTGCTATTTATGAACAAAGGAGATCCCAGAGAAGCATTTACAACCATTTGTGCCATAATTGCACAAGCTGTTTGTAAATAATTTAAGTGAGAAACCTAAAATTGTGAAAAATGTCACTTTTTTTTTTATTTGCTCGCATTTGGCGGTGAAATGGTGGCATGAAATATACCAAAATGGGCCTAGATCAATACTTTGGGTTGTCTACTACACTACACTAAAGCTAAAATTAACCCTTCAAGGTCCCTACAAGATCCCTAATTAACCCCTTCACTGCTGGGCATAATACACGTGTGGTGCGCTGCTGCATTTAGCGGCCTTCTAATTACCAAAAAGCAACGCCAAAGCCATATATGTCTGCTATTTCTGAACAAAGGGGATCCCAGAGAAGCATTTACAACCATTTGTGCCATAATTGCACAAACTGTTTGTAAATAATTTCAGTGAGAAACCTAAAGTTTGTGACAAAATTTGTGAAAAAGTGAACAATTTTTTTTATTTGCTCGCATTTGGCAGTGAAATGGTGGCATGAAATATACCAAAATGGGCATAAATCAATACTTTGGGTTGTCTTCTAAAAAAAAATATATACATGTCAAGGGATTTTCAGGGATTCCGGACAGATATCAGTGTTCCAATGTAACTAGCGCTAATTTTGAAAAAAAGTGGTTTGGAAATAGCAAAGTTCTACTTGTACTTATTGCCCTATAACTTGCAAAAAAAGCAAACAACATGTAACCATTGGGTATTTCTAAACTCAGGACAAAATTTAGAAACTATTTAGCATGGGTGTTTTTTGGTGGTTGTAGATGTGTAACATATTTTGGAGGTCAAAGTTAGAAAAAGTGTGTTTTTTTCCATTTTTTCCTCATATTTTATATATTTTTTATATTAAATTATAAGATGTGATGAAAAAAATGGTATATTTAGAAAGTCCATTTAATGGCGAGAAAAACGGTATATAATATGTGTGGGTACAGTAAATGAGTAAGAGGAAAATTACAGCTAAACACAAACACTGCAGAAATGTAAAAATAGCCATTGTCATTAAGGGTAAGAAAACTGAAAAATGGTCCGGTCATTAAGGGGTTAAAAGGCTCATTGCATGTGTATGTTTATATCTAAATATTTATAAAGAGCCATATAATTATAGTTTAGAAAATTAGCAAATCTAGGCAAGTATTCCTGCTTGCTTTTTCCCATAAGTACTATGTATACATTGTTACTAATGCACCAGGGAACTCTGGGTAAGGTATGCAAATTAGATACACAATGTCTCACATAGACATATACACACACACACAATGAGACTTTTAACATTAGCTACTTAATGTTGATGGACACAACTAATTTATTTTAGCAACATATGGATGGATATTTGGATATCATTGTGCAGGGTTTAAAAAGCGATTTTTGTGACAATAAGCAATTGTGTGGCAACAGGATTTGCAGTGATTTGGTGGGCTAACATATGAATTAACATTCCAGTGCTATAACAGCAGTTGTGTGAAACTTTTCCTGGAGGACTTGGCACAAATGTGTCTGTACAAAGCTGGAGGCAGAGGAGCAGAGTTAAAGTGGGACAAGAAAATGCAAATGCTCCTTGTTATGATTCAGCATTTTCAAGCACTTGCTATCTACCACTTCATTACCTATTACATATAATATGATGGATGGAAATATACATTTCAGGCTCTGCTATTGATGTTATGTTTATGCTGCATGGCTTTAAATAGGATAAATGGTCTCTTCTGCATTATAATTCATTTAGCTTATTTATCTTGCTTAAGCATTATGCCTTACTAATCTTCAGACATCTCAATCTAATAGTGACATATACAAGGTATTATATTTTTCTATATGACATAACTGTAATTTGTATATAATTATATATATATATATATATATATATATATATATATATATATATATATATATATATATATATATATACATACTATAATTTACTAACAGCTGGTCCAAAAAGTTAGGAGCTTGGCAGAATGTGTATTTTTTTTTTATTTATTTTTTTTAAAGGGACATAACAGTGAATATGAAATACAAAGAAGTGCATTCTAAATTCACTTTGAAACAATTTAGCACAATACATCTGATAAATATAGTCACGTTTTGTGATTCCCATGCACACAGCCAATTACTTAACACTTTGAGTATTCAGGGTTATGTATGCACATCACCTATATTTCATTTATTTATACAATATTTTACCATTAAGGATACATTGAGATTTCTCTCGTTTTCAAGTACGTCCTATATATGTATGCATATTGGGCCCAAAGCACCCTGGTAGTTGAAATATGATTTCTTTGTGCAACTGTGTATCCATCTTTGTGTGCGTGAATATATATATATATATATATATATATATATATATATATATATATATACACACACACACACAGTATCTCACAAAAGTGAGTACACCCCTCACATTTTTGTAAATATTTTATTATATCTTTTTATGTGACAACACTGAAGAAATAACACTTTACTACAATGTAAAGTAGTGTGTGTACAGCCTGTATAACAGTGTAAATTTGCTGTCCCCTCAAAATAACTCAACACACAGCCATTAATGTCTAAACCGTTGGCAACAAAAGTGAGTATACCCCTAAGTGGAAATGTCAAAATTGGGCCCAATTAGCCATTTTCCCTCCCGATGTCATGTGACTCAGATTTACAAGGTCTCAGGTGTGAATGGGGAGCAGGTGTGTTAAATTTGGTGTTATCGCTCTCACACTCTCTCATACTGGTCACTGGAAGTTCAACATGGCACCTCAAGGAAAAGAACTCTCTGAGGATCTGAAAAAAAGAATTGTTGCTCTACATAAAGATGGCCTAGGCTATAAGAAGATTGCCAAGACCCTGAAACTGAGCTGCAGCACGGTGGGCAAGACCAAACAGCGGTTTCACAGGACAGGTTCCACTCAGAACAGGCCTCGCCATGGTCGGCCAAAGAAGTTGAGTGCACGTGCTCAGCGTGATATCCAGAGGTTGTCTTTGGGAAATAGACGTATGAGTGCTGCCAGCATTGCTGAAGAGGTTAAAGGGGTGGGGGCTCAGCCTGTCAGTGCTCAGACCATACGCCGCACACTGCATCAAATTGGTCTGCATGGCTCTCGTCCCAGAAGGATGCCTCTTATAAAGATGATGCACAAGAAAGCAGTTTGATGAAGACAAGCAGACTAATGATATTGATTACTGGAATCTTGTCCTGTGGTCTGATGAGACCAAGATAAACTTATTTGGTTCAGATGGTGTCAAGCGTGTGTGGCAACAACCAGGTGAGGAGTACAAAGACAAGTGTGTCTTGCCTACAGTCAAGCATTGATGGGAATGTCATGGTCTGGGCCTGCATGAGTGCTGTCGGCACTGGGGAGCTACAGTTCATTGAGGGTACCATGAATGCCAACATGTACTGTGGCATACTAAAGCAGAGCATGATCCCCTCCCTTAGGAGACTGGGCCGCAGGGCAGTATTCCAACATGATAACGACCCCAAACACACTTCCAATACGACCACTGCCTTGCTAAAGAAGCTGAGGGTAAAGATGATGGACTGGCCAAGCATGTCTCCAGACCTAAACCCTATTAAGCATCTTTGGGGCATCCTCAAACGGAAGGTGGGGGAGTTCAAGGTCTCTAACATCCACCAGCTCTGTGATGTCATCATGGAGGAGTAGAAGAGGACTCCAGTGGCAACCTGTGAAGCTCTGGTGAATTCCATGCCCAAGAGGGTTAAGGCAGTGCTGGAAAATAATGGTGGCCACACAAAATATTGACACTTTGGGCCCAATTTGGACATTTCCACTTAAGGGTGTACTCACTTTTGTTGCCAACGGTTTAGACATTAATGGCTGTGTGTTAAGTTATTTTGAGGGGACAACAAATTTACACTGTTATACAGGCTGTACACTCACTACTTTACATTGTAGCAAAGTGTAATTTATTTAGTGTTGTCACATGAAAAGATATAATAAAATATTTGCAAAAATATGAGGGGTGTACTCCCTTTTGTGAGATACTGTATATAGTAACTAAAGGAAAGCTGAACCCACAGATCAATCTGGTTATATATAATAAAATACACACACAGAGCAGAAATGTGATTCATGATCGGCGCTATGCAAAACACATCTATCTCAAAGTATGTAAATGAAAAATGAAATGAATGAAAAAACATAAAAACAGAATTTATGTTTACCTGATAAATTACTTTCTCCAACGGTGTGTCCGGTCCACGGCGTCATCCTTACTTGTGGGATATTCTCCTCCCCAACAGGAAATGGCAAAGAGCCCAGCAAAGCTGGTCACATGATCCCTCCTAGGCTCCGCCTACCCCAGTCATTCGACCGACGTTAAGGAGGAATATTTGCATAGGAGAAACCATATGTTACCGTGGTGACTGTAGTTAAAGAAAATAAATTATCAGACCTGATTAAAAAAACCAGGGCGGGCCGTGGACCGGACACACCGTTGGAGAAAGTAATTTATCAGGTAAACATAAATTCTGTTTTCTCCAACATAGGTGTGTCCGGTCCACGGCGTCATCCTTACTTGTGGGAACCAATACCAAAGCTTTAGGACACGGATGAAGGGAGGGAGCAAATCAGGTCACCTAAATGGAAGGCACCACGGCTTGCAAAACCTTTCTCCCAAAAATAGCCTCAGAAGAAGCAAAAGTATCAAATTTGTAAAATTTAGAAAAAGTGTGCAGTGAAGACCAAGTCGCTGCCTTACATATCTGATCAACAGAAGCCTCGTTCTTGAAGGCCCATGTGGAAGCCACAGCCCTAGTGGAGTGAGCTGTGATTCTTTCAGGAGGCTGCCGTCCGGCAGTCTCATAAGCCAATCGGATAATGCTTTTAATCCAGAAGGAGAGAGAGGTAGAAGTTGCTTTTTGACCTCTCCGTTTACCAGAATAAACAACAAACAAAGACAAAGTTTGTCTGAAATCCTTAGTAGCTGCTAAGTAAAATTTGAGAGCACGAACTACATCCAAGTTGTGCAACAAACGTTCCTTCTTTGAAACTGGATTAGGACACAAAGAAGGCACAACTATCTCCTGGTTAATGTTTTTGTTAGAAACAACTTTTGGAAGAAAACCAGGTTTAGTACGCAAAACCACCTTATCTGCATGGAACACCAGATAAGGAGAAGAACACTGCAGAGCAGATAATTCTGAAACTCTTCTAGCAGAAGAAATTGCAACCAAAAACAAAACTTTCCAAGATAATAACTTAATATCAACGGAATGTAAGGGTTCAAACGGAACCCCCTAAAGAACTGAAAGAACTAGGTTGAGACTCCAAGGAGGAGTCAAAATTTTGTAAACAGGCTTGATTCTAACCAGAGCCTGAACAAAGGCTAGAACATCTGGCACAGCTGCCAGCTTTTTGTGAAGTAACACAGACAAGGCAGAAATCTGTCCCATCAAGGAACTTGCAGATAATCCTTTTTCCAATCCTTCTCGAAGGAAGGATAGACTCTTAGGAATCTTAACCTTGTCCCAAGGGAATCCTGCAGATTCACACCAACAGATATACCAAATTATGTGGTAATTTTTCTGGTTACAGGCTTTCAGGCCTGAACAAGAGTATTAATAACAGAATCTGAGAACCCTCGCTTTGATAAGATCAAGCGTTCAATCTCCAAGCAGTCAGCTGGAGTGGGTCGAACGGACCTAGAACAAGAAGGTCTCGTCTCAAAGGTAGCTTCCATGGTGGAGCCGATGACATATTCACCAGATCTGCATACCAAGTCCTGCGTGGCCACGCAGGAGCTATCAAAATCACCGACGCCCTCTCCTGATTGATCCTGGCTACCAGCCTGGGGATGAGAGGAAACGGCGGGAACACATAAGCTAGTTTGAAGGTCCAAGGTGCTACTAGTGCATCCACTAGAGCCGCCTTGGGATCCCTGGATCTGTACCCGTAGTAAGGAACTCTGAAGTTCTGACGAGAGGCCATCAGATCCATGTCTGGAATGCCCCACGGTTGAGTGACTTGGGCAAAGATTTCCGGATGGAGTTCCCACTCCCCCGGGTGCAATGTCTGACGACTCAGAAAATCCGCTTCCCAATTTTCCACTCCTGGGATGTGGATAGCAGACAGGTCGCAGGAGTGAGACTCCGCCCATAGAATGATTTTGGTCACTTCTTCCATCGCTAGGGAACTCCTTGTTCCCCCCTGATGGTTGATGTATGAACTTGGCCCTCGCTAGCTGAGGCCAAGCTTTGAGAGCATTGAATATCGCTCTCAGTTCCAGAATATTTATCGGTAGAAGAGATTCTACCCGAGACCAAAGACCCTGAGCTTTCAGGGATCCCCAGACCGCGCCCCAGCCCATCAGACTGGCGTCGGTCGTGACAATGACCCACTCTGGTCTGCGGAAGGTCATCCCTTGTGACAGGTTGTCCAGGGACAGCCACCAACGGAATGAGTCTCTGGTCCTCTGATTTACTTGTATCTTCGGAGACAAGTCTGAATAGTCCCCATTCCACTGACTGAGCATGAACAGTTGTAATGGTCTTAGATGAATGCGCACAAAAGGAACTATGTCCATTGCCGCTACCATCAAACCTATCACTTCCATGCACTGCGCTATGGAAGGAAGAGGAACGGAATGAAGTATCCGACAAGAGTCTAGAAGTTTTGTTTTTCTGGCTTCTGTCAGAAAAATCCTCATTTCTAAGGAGTCTATTATAGTTCCCAAGAAGGGAACCCTCGTTGACGGAGATAGAGAACTCTTTTCCACGTTCACTTTCCATCCGTGAGATCTGAGAAAGGCCAGGACAATGTCCGTGTGAGCCTTTACTTGAGGAAGGGACGACGCTCGAATCAGAATGTCGTCCAAGTAAGGTACTACAGCAATGCCCCTTGGTCTTAGCACCGCCAGAAGGGACCCTAGTACCTATGAGAAAATCCTAGGAGCAGTGGCTAATCCGAAAGAAAACGCCACGAACTGGAAATGCTTGTCCAGGAATTCAAACCTTAGGAACCGATGATGTTCCTTGTGGATAGGAATATGTAGATACGCATCCTTGAAATCCACCTTGGTCATGAATTGACCTTCCTGGATGGAAGGAAGGAGTGTTTGAATGGTTTCCATCTTGAACGATGGAACCTTGAGAAACTTGTTCAAGATCTTGAGATCTAAGATTGGTCTGAACGTTCCCTCTTTTTTGGGAACTATGAACAGATTGGAGTAGAAACCCATCCCTTGTTCTCCTAATGGAACAGGATGAATCACTCCCATTTTTAGCAGGTCTTCTACCCAATGTAAGAATGCCTGTCTTCTTATGTGGTCTGAAGACAACTGAGACCTGTGGAACCTCCCCCTTGGAGGAAGCCCCTTGAACTCCAGAGAATAACCTTGGGAGACTATTTCTAGCGCCCAAGGATCCAGAACATCTCTTGCCCCAGCCTGAGCGAAGAGAGAGAGTCTGCCCCCCACCAGATCCGGTCCCGGATCGGGGGCCCGCATTTCATGCTGTCTTGGTAGCAGTGGCAGGTTTCCTGGCCTGCTTTCCTTTGTTCCAGCCTTGCATAGGTCTCCAGGCTGGATTGGCTTGAGAAGTATTACCTTCCTGCTTAGAGGACGTAGCCCTTGGGGCTGATCCGTTTCTGCGAAAGGGACGAAACTTAGGTTTATTTTTGGTCTTGAAAAGACCTATCCTGAGGAAGGGCGTGGCCCTTGCCCCCAGTGATATCAGAGATAATCTCTTTCAAGTCAGGGCCAAAGAGTGTTTTCCCCTTGAAAGGAATGTCAAGCAATTTGTTCTTGGAAGACGCATCCGCTGCCCAAGATTTTAACCAAAGCGCTCTGCGCCACAATAGCAAACCCAGAATTTTTTCGCCGCTAACCTAGCCAATTGCAAGGTGGCGTCTAGGGTGAAAGAATTAGCCAATTTAAGAGCACGAATTCTGTCCATAATCTCCTCATAAGAAGAAGAATTACTAATAATCGCCTTTCCTAGCTCATCAAACTAGAAACACGCGGCTGCAGTGACAGGGACAATGCATGCAATTGGTTGTAGAAGGGAACCTTGCTGAACAAACATCTTTAGCAGACCTTCTAATTTTTTATCCATAGGATCTTGGAAAGCACAACTATCTTCTATGGGTATAGTGGCGCGCTTGTGTAGAGTAGAAACCGCCCCCTCGACCTTGGGGACTGTCTGCCATCAGTCCTTTCTGGGGTCGACTATAGGAAAACAATTTTATAAATATGGGGGGAGGTACTAAAGGTATACCGGGCCTGTCCCATTCTTTACTAACAATGTACGCCACCCGCTTGGATATAGGAAAAGCTTCGGGGGGCCCCGGGGCCTCTAAGAACTTTTCCATTTTACATAGTGGTTCTGGAATGACCAGATAATCACAATCATCCAAATTGGATAACACCTCCTTAAGCAGAGCGCGGAGATGTTCCAACTTAAATTTAAAAGTAATCACATCAGGTTCAGCTTGTTGAGAAATGTTTCCTGAATCTGAAATTTCTCCCTCAGACAAAACCTCCCTGGCCCCCTCAGACTGGTGTAGGGACCCTTCAGAAACCATATCATCAGCGTTCTCATGCTCTACAGAATTTTCTAAAACAGAGCAGTCGCGCTTTCACTGATAAGTGGGCATATTGGCTAAAATGTTTTTGATAGAATTATCCATTACAGCCGTTAAATGTTGCATAGTAAGGAGTATTGGCGCACTAGATGTACTAGGGGCCTCCTGTATGGGCAAGACTGGTTTAGACGAAGGAGGGGATGATGCAGTACCATGCTTACTCCCCTCACTTGAGGAATCATCTTGGGCATCATTTTTACTAAATTTTTTTATGACATAAAATACATATAGTTAAATGAGAAAGAACCTTGGTTTCCCCACAGTCAGAACACAATCTATCTGGTAGTTCAGACATGTTAAACAGGCATAAACTTGATAACAAAGCACAAAAAACGTTTTAAAATAAAACCGTTACTGTCACTTTAAATTTTAAACTAAACACACTTTATTACTGCAATTGCGAAAAAGTATGAAGGAATTGTTCAAAATTCACCAAAATTTCACCACAGTGTCTTAAAGCCTTAAAAGTATTGCACACCAAATTTGGAAGCTTTAACCCTTAAAATAACGGAACCGGAGCCGTTTTTATATTTAACCCCTTTACAGTCCCTGGAATCTGCTTTGCTGAGACCCAACCAAGCCCAAAGGGGAATACGATACCAAATGATGCCTTCAGAAAGACTTTTCTATGTATCAGAGCTCCACACACATGCAGCTGCATGCCATGCTGTCTCAAAAACAAGTGCGCCATACCGGCGCGAAAATGAGGCTCTGACTATGATTAGGGAAAGCCCCTAAAGAATAAGGTGTCAAAAACAGTGCCTGCCGATATAATCATATCAAAATACCCAGAATAAATGATTCCTCAAGGCTAAATATGTGTTAATAATGAATCGATTTAGCCCAGAAAAAGTCTACAGTCTTAATAAGCCCTTGTGAAGCCCTTATTTACTAACTTAATAAACATGGCTTACCGGATCCCATAGGGAAAATGACAGCTTCCAGCATTACATCGTCTTGTTAGAATGTGTCATACCTCAAGCAGTAAGAGACTGCACACTGTTCCCCCAACTGAAGTTAATTGCTCTCAACAGTCCTGTGTGGAACAGCCATGGATTTTAGTTACGGTGCTAAAATCATTTTCCTCATACAAACAGAAATCTTCATCTCTTTTCTGTTTCTGAGTAAATAGTACATACCAGCACTATTTTAAAATAACAAACTCTTGATTGAATAATAAAAACTACAGTTAAACACTAAAAAACTCTAAGCCATCTCCGTGGAGATGTTGCCTGTACAACGGCAAAGAGAATGACTGGGGTAGGCGGAGCCTAGGAGGGATCATGTGACCAGCTTTGCTGGGCTCTTTGCCATTTCCTGTTGGGGAGGAGAATATCCCACAAGTAAGGATGACGCCGTGGACCGGACACACCTATGTTGGAGAAATTATGCTTACCTGATAATTTCCTGATAATTATGTAAATTAATATCTTAATATGCTCATGTCACACCTGACTAAACATTGGATGTTTGAGTAATCTGACCTATAAGTAAAAACTACAGTAACAGAGTATCAAAAAATAAAAAAAGAGATAGATTCCACCTTAAACCAGAATGTTGGTAATATTATCTTTAGTATAAATAAAGAAAAATTTCCACCTTAAATTAAGACTTTGAAAAATTAACCAATGAGACGTAACCTGCCCCTTTAAATGAAGGATATGAGTATGGGCTAGTTATTCTTGATAAAGCTCTGTAAAGAGTGAAACGCGTTGAAACCAGTACCATACATTCACTTTTACTTCAAGGACCTGTCATTGATATTGTTTTTATCTCAAGGACCGATCATTGCAACGTGTCAGTCAACCCAGGTTGTGTATTGAACTTTTCATTTAATCTATCTATGGGAATAAGTTTGCGTGCATAGCACTAAGAGCAAACTCCGGATTTAAAGTATCATCATCAAGGTCCCCGTTTACAAAAAAGAGTGGTGGGACAGAATCCAAAAGAATTCTTGAACAAATCTGGTTGGCCGGGCTAAGACGAGCCCCCGAAGTGTCAGCTGTGACGTCAGACGCCAAAGTCACGAGGAGTGAACGCTGAGGCTACCAGACAGAAGCTCACTACGGAACATCTTTCCTCTAGAACCCCAATAAGGTACCAAATAATATACAGTTATACAGGACTGAGGCTTGCTATAAGAGCGATATGGGATTCGCTAGAATTTATATTTGGGAGTAAGAAATATCTCTTTTTTTTGCTCTGTACCAACATAAGAGTTATTACCCCGTACAAAGTATCTAAGCATTCCTGACGAAGCTATCTCTGTTACAATTTTGGTCAAAGGACTTATAAACATCCGCTTCTTATATATATTCTATAACGGACTATCTAAGTTTTATTGATCTCTGCTATTTAGCAATTTATTATACTTTGTGTCCAGATTTAAAGTCACATATATGAAGTTTGAATTTTAGTCTACATTTACTCTTGCTCTGACACAAGGGAGACGTCCCTATTTTTAGCTTATATTGTTTTATATTGTTGTTTCGTATATTAAACTTTGTATATATACATTTTTAATTTCAGTGTACCTTGTCATTTATATCTGTGCAAATATTTGATATTAATTATAAATACTTAATTTGAGGTATCTTAAGCTTTGAGTGCCCTTACTTAAATCCACATTTGCAAATTTCCTTTCCAGCTGTATGAGGAGAGTCCACGGCTTCATTCCTTACTTGTGGGAATACAGAACCTGGCCACCAGGAGGAGGTAAAGACACCCCAGCCAAAGGCTTAAATACCTCCCCCACTCCCCTCATCCCCCAGTCATTCTGCTGAGGGAACAAGGAACAGTAGGAGAAATATCAGGGTATAAATGGTGCCAGAAGAACAAAAAAATGTTGGTACGCCCAGCCGTGGACCCTCCTCATACAGATGGAAAGGAAATGATCAGGTAAGCATAATTTAGGTTTTCCATCTTAATATGAGGAGAGTCCATGGCTTCATTCCTTACTTGTAGGAAACCTATACCCAAGCTCTAGAGGACACTGAATGAAAACGGGAGGGTAAAAGAGAGGCAGACCCTATACTGAGGGCACCACAGCCTGCAAAACCTTTCTCCCAAAAGCTGCTTCAGCCGAAGCAAAATGTCAAATTTGAAAAACTTTGAAAAAAGTATGTGAGGAGAACCAGGTAGCCACCCTACAACTCTGTTCCATAGAGGCCTTATTCTTGAAGGCCCAAGATGAATCTAGTTGAATGAGCCGTAATCCTCTGAAGAGGCTTATGTCCGGCTGTTTCATATGCTAAGCGAATAATGCTCCTCAACCAAAAAGATAGGGAAGTGGAAGAAGCCTTCTGCCCTCTGCACTTCCCAGAATAGACAACAAACAATGCCGAAGTTTGTCTAAAATCCTTCGTGGCCTGAAGATAGAATTTGAAAGCCCGAACCACATCCAGATTATGAAGTAATCGTTCCTTCAAAGAAGAAGGATTAGGACACAAGGTAGGAACCACAATTTCCTGATTGATGTTGCGATCAGACACAACCTTAATGAGAAAACCCAACCCAGTGCGAAGAACAGCAGTGTCAGCATGAAAAATTAGGTAAGGAGGCTCACATTGCAAGGCCGCCATCTCGGAGACTCTGCGTGCCGAAGCAATAGCCAGTAGAAAAAGAACCTTCCAAGACAGTAACTTAATGTCTACTGAATGCATGGGCTCAAACGGAGCCCTCTGCAAAACCTTAAGAGCCAGATTTAAACTCCAAGGAGGAGCGGAATGTCTAAACACAGGCCTGATTCTAGACAGAGCCTGAACAAAAGACTGTATATCAGGAAGCTCAGCGAGCCTCTTGTGTAATAACACAGATAGAGACAAAATCTGTCCCTTTAAGGAACTAGCGGCAAGTCCCTTCTCCAAACCATCTTGGAGAAAGGAAAGAATCCTGGACACACTGACCTTATGCCAGGGGAATCCCCGCTCTTCACACCAGAATAAGTAGGTCCTCCACACCTTATGATAGAAGAGACAAGTGATCGGCTTTCTAGCTTGAATGAAAGTATCAATCACTCTCTCAGAAAAACCTCTCTTGGCTAGGACTAAGCGTTCATTCTCCACGCAGTAAGCCTCAGAGAATCTAGATTCTGATGAACAAAGGGACCCTGTTCCAGCAGATCTCTGCGACTAGGTAACCTCCATGGAGGAGATGAGGACATCCCCACCAGAACCGCAAACCACATCCTTCGCGGCCATGAAGGAGCAATTAAGATCGCTGAAGCTTGCTCCTGCTTTATGGGGGCCACTACCCAAGGTAGAAGTTGTAACGATGGAAAGATGTAAACTAGTTTGAACCTCCAAGGCACTGCTAATGCATCTATCAGCTCTGCCTGTGGATCCATGGACCGCGACCCGTATATGGGTAGCTTGGAATTGAGTCGGGACAACATGAGATCTATCTCCGGCATTCCCCATCTGTTGCAAATCTCCGCAAACACCTCGGGATGGAGATACCATTCCCCCGGATGAAAGGATTGTCTGCTGAGGAAATCCGCTTCCCAGTTGTCCACACCCGGAATGTGGATCGCTCACAGCGAGCAGTTGTGGGGCTCCGCCCAATCTAGAACCCAAGATACTTCCCTCATTGCTAGGGAGCTCCTTGATCCCTCCTGATGGTTGATGTAAGCCATCGAGGTAATGCTGTCCGATTGGAATCTGATAAACTGGGATAAACCCAGAAGAGACCAAGCCTTCAGTGCGTTGAAGATCGAAGTTCCAAAATGTTGATCGGGAGAAGAGATTCCTCTCGAGTCCACTGGCCCTGTGCCTTTCTGGCACCCCAAACGGCTCCCCATCCTGAAAGACTTGCGTCCGTATTTACAATCTCCCAGGATGGTCTCAAAAAGGTTGTCCCTTGGGACAGGCGATCTGGACAGAGCCACCAAGAGAGCGATTCTCTCGACCGGCTGTCCAGAGAAATCTGTTGTGACAGATTTGAGTGGTCGCTGTTCCATTGCCTCAGCATGCAAGCTGAAGAGGACTGAGATGGAACCTGGCGAATGGAATTATATCTATGCTGGACACCATGAGCCCAATTACCTCCATACAGCGGGCCACAGATGGCCCTGAGGAAATCTGAACGGCAAGACAATTGGAAGTAATTTTGGAACGTCTCTGTTCTGTAATGAATATCCTCATGGATATAGAATCTATTATCGTGCCCATGAATTCCACCCTGGTATTGGGGACTAGAGAACTCTTTCCTTAAATTTATCTTCCATGAGATTGAAGAAGAGCTCTTGAATGGTCTTCTGCCAGCTGGCAGGACGGAGCCTGGACCGGGATGTCGTCCAAGCATGGTGCTACTGCAATACCTCTGGACCTCAACACCACAAGCAGAGCCCCCAGAACCTTCGTAAATACTCTTGGAGCAGTAGCCAGACCAAAAGGAAGAGCTACAAACTTGAAGTGCTGGTCCAGAAAAGCGAATCTTAA
Organism: Bombina bombina; assembly: GCF_027579735.1. NCBI lineage: Eukaryota > Metazoa > Chordata > Amphibia > Anura > Bombinatoridae > Bombina > Bombina bombina. The sequence goes on from NC_069500.1 coordinate 410,924,512, forward strand.
GAACTTGAAGGATGCTTACCTTCATGTACCAATTCACAAGGATCACTTCAAGTCTATCGTAGTCATGAAGTGTCCCTCTTGAACTAGGGGCAGAATAGATTTTATTGTCTCCATCTTGAATGATGGGACTGACAAAAACTTGTTTAGGCACTTCAGGTCTAGAATAGGGCGAAACGTACTCTCCTCCTTTGGGACCACAAAAAGGTTTGAGTAGTACCCTAGACCTCTCTCTGATAGAGGTACTGGCACAATTACTCCCAGGGAGGAGAGATCCCTCACGCACCCTAGAAAAGCTTCTTGTTTTTCTGGTCTTGAAGACAGCTTTCATAAGAGGAATCTGCCCCTGGGCGGATGAGATTTGAAACCTATTCTGTAACCCTGAGCGATGACCTCTAGAACCCAAGGGTCTTGCAAGTCCCCCAACCAAGCTTCCACAAAGAGAGATATAGTCTGCCCCCAACACAATCCAATGTCAGATCGAGGACTGCCCCTTCATGCCGACTTTGTTTCGGTGGGCTTCTTGTTCTGCTTGGACTTATTCCAAGATTGAGATGGTTTCCAAGTTCCCTTAGAGTGATCAGGCTTCGCGGAGGGCTGCTGGTGTTGGGATTTATCTGAACGAAAGTGACGAAAATTAAGTCTTTGTCCTTTAGGTTTATTCTTCTTATCCTGTAATAGGAAGGCACCCTTGGAAAGTAATCTACATTTTGAAGTCATGTCCGCAGACCAAGACTTCAGCCATTCTTGGCATTCAGGCGAATAATCTGCATGTTTGCATCACAGATGAAAGAATTAGCTACCCTCAAGGCCTTAATTCTTTCCTGGATCTCGTCGAGGGGCGTTTCCACCTTGATCATCTCCAATAGAGAGTCGCATAAATAGGTAGCGGCTCCAGCTACCGCAGCAACTGCCGCTGCAGGTTGAAACAAATACCCTGTGTGCTGAAACATTTTTCTTAATAGAGTTTCAAGCTTCTTATCCATGGGCTCCTTAAATGATGAACTATCCTTCAGCAGGATAGTGGTGCGCTTAGCAAGCGTGGAGATAGCTCCATCCACCTTAGGGACAGACCCCCACAATTCTAATTGAGAGTCTGGAACGGGGAACAATTTCTAAAAGAAGGAGGGGAAAAAGCAGATCCAAGTCTCTCCCATTTATTCTTAATATTTGCCATCTATACGGGAACTGGAAAAGTCTGTGGCACCACCCTGTCCTCATAAACTTTGTCAAGCTTAGGAATAGAAGGTTCCTCGGGTAATTTAGGTTCCAGAACCTCTAACGTAGCCAACACTTCCTTTAACAGAAAGCATAAGTGCTCAATCCTAAATCTAAAGTCTGGTTCCTCCGCAGCTGGAGGTTTAGAGGCAGCAGATTCTGACCCAGAAAGAGCATTCTCTGAACTATCAGAGGCATCTTCATCAGCGGATAATCTAGTATCAGATAAACCCAACAAATTGGCAGATGACCCCTGGGAAGGATAGCAATATTTTACCTTTCACTTGCGCTTAGCAGGGCAAGGTAAACCACTGAAGGCCGCAGACACTGCCGTTTGTAACTATTTAGAAAAGTCTGGTGGTAAGAGGGCCCCTCCCGAAGGAGGATTAGCAGTGCAATAGGAGGCTGCATGTGTAGTAGAAGATGATTGCAGGGAACGCACCTCACGGGACGGAGACCCCTCAGAGGTGGATGGCTCATTGGTACTAAACATCTTTGTCTTGTAAAATATAACTACTTTATCAAGGCATGTGAAACATAATTGAGCAGGCGGGTATACCGTAGCCTCCTTACAATAAAAACAGGTATTAGATTTAAGAAAAGAGGGAGTACCCTCTAACGCATCAGAGTCCTCCATAGCTCGCACTTTAAGATGGAAAATAGAACAAGATAAATGGGGAGTGTTCTTTCAAAAGTGCCAGGACCTTTGGGGATTTCTACTACTTTTAGGCCTTTTTGGGGGTCTTTCCTGGAGTACCTGGAACCTCACCATCCCTATTAGTGTGTACAATTGGGGCACAGAAGAAATGCCACGGTAAAAGAGCTTGGCTTGAGCATCCCGCACCTTTGTTTGTGACTTTCTTTACACACACAATGAGCTTTTTAACATTAGCTACTTAGCGTTGTTGGACACAACTTATTTATTATAGCAACAAATGGATGGGTGATTGGATATTATTGTGCAGGGTTTAAAAAGTGATTTTTGTGACAATAAGCAATTGTGTGGGCTAACATTATCATTCCAGGGCTATACAAGCAGTTGTGGAGGACTTGGTACAAATGCGTCAGTACAAAGCTGGAGGCAGGAGTAGAGATAAAGTGGGACAAGGAAATGCAAATGATCCTTGCTATGATGTTCGTCGCACTAAGCTCCTCAGGCAGCCAACGGCAGACCACTGTTTTGCTGTGAGGTAACGTTTCCACCTCTTAGCCAATAGCTGTGCGGGCCAGCTGGCGCCATGCCGGATAGCTAACACCCTATTGGCTAAGAGGTGGAAAAGTCACCTCACAGCAAAAAAGCAGGCAAACGCTTCAGTCAAATAAAGGAACTTTCAGCATGAATTATTTTTTACTTCATGACTGAAAGTCCCCTTTATTTGTTGCACTGGTAAATCCTAGCATTTCACAAATGCTAGGATTTACCATCACTTTAAGCATATTTTATTATGTAATAGTCTTGAACTCTTCAAAAAAATTTTTTTACCATGTCATGCACAGCATATTATGACTGATGGCTTTTTTCATTATAAATTTGTTGCTAATGTCCTGTTTACATATTAATAAAAACATGCAACCATGAAACAAAGAATGTTCATTTCTGATTGCAAGTATGTGTACATGTTCAAATTGATAATTATAAATGTAACCAACATAATATAAAATTGTTAATTGCAAACATTATGAACTGATATTATTACACTGACATTAGGCAGTTATCACAAACATAATGAATTGATTAGCTGCCATCTTTTACTGATTTTGGCTGTGTATCTATTGCTTCCATGAATATCTATAAAAACCCCTTTGAAAAACATGTAAAACACCAGTTGTATTAAGGGTTTTAGCATGCTTAAAAAATTAAAGTGAAGGTAAATTTGGAACCTCTTGTAGACACAAATCAATAATTATTAACTTCAATTAGCTAAATATTAGTTAAATAAGTTAAATATCAATCAATACCGTTAGTAGCTTTACTCCTTCCAACCGCTATTTCCTTCTTCTCTAATGAGTGACGTACAGAGAGGTCCCACCCGCTCTATACATGTTTCCAATGCGCGTTCACGATCCCCAGATCAACTGCGCATGTGCAAATGGGCGATTCTCTATCTACTGCGCATGCGCGATATCCTTTCTGATATCCTTTCCTAAAGAATTGCTAAATGCATACGCGAAACGGGAGCGAGCAAGTATAGCGATCTAGCCCAAACTAAGTTACTGCATGCGCAGAATTACAAGGAGGCGGATGACGTAGGAAGACGGCCACCTAACGGCCACATTTTCAATAGGTTAGTTTTAAAACGTGACCAAAAGAAAAAAAAATAATTAAACTACGGGTTGAATTTGAAAAGCAAAAATAAATTATTTATTATGCCGATAACTTCACTTCAAGCAAATTGTTAAAAAAATGATGAATGAAAGTCATAGTATTTCTGGACAAAGAATGATATCCTATATTGAGACCCAGGTAACTTTACCTTCACTTTAAGCAGATTACATGTTACTTAGGTATTGGATAGGGTTCCCACCGTTTCTCAAAAAAAATACTGTCCATGTGCATACATTTGAATAATTATACAGCATAAATCAGGAAGTAAAGCTGCTAGAACTGTTTTTAAATAATAATTAGTTTATAATTAGACTTCAATACACTTAGAAGAAGTTTAGCCATAGTATCGTTATTTCTATACTTACATTTTTATTTTCAACTTTGACTTGAACCTTAAAAATACCGGTCATTGGCGAGATTACATATGCGGCGCAGGCTTCAGCGCAACTTCTAAAACCCGCGCCGCCCGTAATTTCACCTCGCACATCGGGGTATCGCATATACGGCGCCGTCAGATGCTAGACTGGCGTAAGTAGGACAAACTGGCAATCTTCAAAAATGTGCGCAAATACACCTTTCTGTCGTCGTAAGTAATTTACATCAGTATTATGTCCACGTAAAGTGTCAATAAAGAGTAGTTTTATGCAAATGAGGATAACACGCGTAAAAAACTAAACCAGAATTAAACTAAAAAAGCGACATGCAATGACGCTATTCAAAATCCCTATATAAACCCCTGAGCAACCGACATTTTCTTGCCTGTGTTAGGAATGTTCGTTGAGCTACAACACACGGCCATGGAGAATAAATAGTTAGTTAGGTCGCATTGGTGGATTGAGTAAACTTGTACACTTACTTACACATATTCTGACATATTGCACACATTGCATACATACATATACAAATACACCACACTTTTTTTTTCTAACACCTCACATATTTTATTTTAACAGTGTGATAGGCTGAGTGCTTGGTTGTGATTGTGTGTGACTGAACTGGGAGTGTGAGTGGGAGTGTGAGTGGGAGGGTGTGTAGTGTGATTAATGTGAGGATGGCAGGGAGAAGAGAATAGGAGAGGACAGGAGGAGCAGTGGGCCCCCCGACAGTAAGTGGAGCGGGGAGAGGAAGAGCCAGAATGGGTGATGGGAGGAGAGATGCCAGAGAGCCCCAGATATCAGGCACATCCAGGAGAGGGACAGAGGGTGCACATGGGGACAGAAGGGGGGAGGAGGGAGAGGATAGGGAGGAACCCACACTGCCAGAGACATCATAGGGAGGAAGCCAAGTGGCCATGGAGGATGAGAGGCTGAGATGTTCCAACTTCTCACTTGCTGAAAATGTTGCCCTAGTCCAGGCTATCATGGACAACTACAGTGACCTCTTCGGGCAGGAGAAGGGCAAAGGAAGTGCCAAAAAAAGGACTCCATGGATGGCGGTAGAAGATGCCGTCAACAACGTGGCCCTGCAGAGGAGGACTGTAGAGGGCCTGAAAAAGAGGTGGAATGATTGTAAGAGGCGGGTCAAAGAGAAGATGGCGCAGGAAGCAATCCACCTGAAGGGAACAGGTGGTGGGCCATCCCTGGAAAAGGAATACAACACCTGTCAGGAGATTATACGCAGGTCCGTGATAGGGCTGCACAATTAATTGCATGATGCGATTAATCGTGATTTTAAATCGCCACGATTTTAAATCGTGGGAGTATGCAATTTTTATATATAAAAACGGGTTCTGTTTGTGATCTCAGTAGCAGCCGATCAATCTATGTCTAAAAGCAGAGCCCATGCAGGAGAGTGAAGAGGAAGGAAAGTCACTTACTTATATTTCCCCCTAGGGACGTCTGCAGTCTGAAACTTAGGGTATGTAATATGGCTGCACGGTTAATCGTATGATGATTTTTAAATCGCGGCAGTATGCAATTTTTTTTAATTCCAAAAAAAAAATCCTCAATGCAGTACAGTCAGGCACATTGGAGGATTTTTTTTTTATCAAAAAAATCGCATACTCCCACGATTGAAAACGGCGGCGATTTAAAATCACGATTAATCGCATTGTGCAATTAATCGTGCAGCCCTAGTCCCCGAGTATCAGAGCAGTCCGTGGACTTCCAGGGGCACATCATGCTGGTGAGTAACATCCCACACACCTGTATTATATGCAATTGCAATACAACATCCTTTAATATTACACATTCATGTACATGATGAGGAGCATGGTATTTGGGAGTACTAACAAAAACATCTACAATAATACTTAACATTAATGCTACATAACACAATACAATTCATGATGTGAGGTGGAATAGTGCAATACTAACATGTCTCAGAATAACACAAGTCACAAGCCACGTGTAGAATTTTCGTTAAATGGACACTATAGCCATTCTAATACATTTAGCTCAATAAAGCAGGTTCTGTGCCTAGATCAAGCTAAAGTAAATTGTGCGACCATAGTGTCACTTAAAGAACACATTATATCATCATTGACATGTACACATAACTATTGTATGAAACACATCCCCATATACTGCTCATATTCAAATCCCTCATAGACCAACTCACAATGTGAACATGCATGTTTTAAAGTTTGACATGTGAATCAGTATAGGCCCTAGCATGTATCAATGTACATTGTATGCTCACATGGACATATATCTGACTGTACTAATCCCTCTTATACTTTAACTCCTCCACAGAACCTCCTGTCACAAGGATAGAAACAGCCATGCCAACACCACAACAACCACCACCACCACAAGTCTTCAGGCAACCGCAGGAACAGTGTGCTCCTAGGAATGAGCATAGTTGGATGGCTTCAGTTGAGGACCCGGGAGTGATGCCACCGACATTGCCATAAGACCCCTGGCAATATTACTGGCCAGAGGAATATCCTCCCTTTGGTTTTGAGGGGGTGCCAAGACAGACACAAAGGGTCCATGTATTTACACCCCCCACAACACAATCACAGTCTCATGTCAATCATGGATATTACCCACAGACTACGTCACAGGATGTGTCTATTGTAGAGGCTGAGTTGTCACACACTGGTCATCAGTGGGAATAGCAATAATCTATGAGAGCTCCACCATCCTCTTCCCTGGGACAAGCTCCACCATCCTCTTCCCTGGGACAAGCTCCACCATCCTCTTCCCTGGGACAAGCTCCACCATCCTCTTCCCTGGGACAAGCTCCACCATCCTCTTCCCTGGGACAAGCTCCAACATCTGCAGATGAAAATACAGCAGAAGCTACAACTGCCCCTCAAGCACCAGAAGCTACAGCTGTCCTTCAAGCACCAGAAGCTACAGCTGCCCATCAAGCAGCAGAAACTACAGCTGCCCCTCAAGCAGCAGAAACTACAGCTGCCCCTTAAGCAGCAGAAGCACATCCACAAGCATCACCTCTTCTCCAACATTGCCAGCCCTGTTGCTCAAGAATCTGTGGATGCATTGTATTCTCCCCTGGGTGAGGAATACATAACACTCCAGAGGAGGCTCGTCACAAGGACTGAGAGCATACACAGAGGCCAAGAGGGGTTCTTCAGGGGCCAAGAGAGGTTACACAGACGTAGCATAGAGCTGCAGAGGGACATGATATGTAGATGCAGATGGACAATAGATGGAGACAACAAAATCAACTTTTGGGTGTGTTGGTTAAGCACTTTACACACCAGCAGGACACTGCCTCCAGCCTATCATCTGTGGCCAGCACAGCAGCAAAAACACCAGAATCTACTAGAACAAGGAGAACAAGGCAATCCACTACAGGCACCTCAGCTCCCTCATCCAATAAGTAAAAAAAATAAATAAATATTATTATAGTTCACCATAAACATTGTCCTCTGTTATTTATCATTTAATTGTCATACACATCCATGTGAGGTGTGTTTTATTACACTAATATTGTTAAAACATATAATATGGCCTGTGTTGAAATGGCAATAAAAAAACAGGTAATATTATCATGTTTTTGACATATTCTTGTACTATAACTCACATCCACATAGTTGTGTATGAAGGGTACATATAGTATTATTCACTTATAAGATGTAAATCAATGTAGCTCACATCTAATATAAATTGACACAAGGGTATATATAATACTGATGTTACTGATAGGGTGTGCATTGTTAGGTGTTTTAAAGGGATATTCCAGCCAAAATTGGAAATCACATGGGTGCATTTCGGTATTGAATAGAAGCATTTTTGTAATATACATGCATTAGCAAAAATGCTTCTAATAAAAGCTATAGCTGTTTCAAAAGTGTATTTAAGTATGCACCGTGCACCAGCATTTTAAACACAGCACTTGCATAGAGAGCCTAAGGTGCTTGTACCATCTGGTAATGACTCAATTTGTTAATTGCTGACATTATACAAGCCCCAGTGATGATCTGAGCAGCTACATTATTTGAAATGTGGGTGCAGTGACAATATCTAGCTAAGCTTCACATGCACGTGCAGAGAAAAATGTTAACACTAAAACAGTGATAACTTTTACTAGAAACATTTTTGCTAATACATGTATATTGCAAATATGTTTCTATTCAAATGTGTAATTCATCAATGTGCATTTAAGTTTTGACTGGAATGTCCCTTTAAGGCTACAAGTGAGAGGTTATGCGGTTGACAGAGGAGGAATATTGAATTTAATAATTAAGTAGGCAGCAAGGTTTAAAGGTACAGTTTACTCAAAAATGTTCTTCCCTTTAATTTGTTCCCAATGATCCACTTTACCTGCTTGTTTACAAGTATTTCCTTTACCCTTATGATTGCATTTGAAATATTTTATTTAGCCTGTGGTATCCCCACCCATGCGTAAATATTTTGGCCTCAAGGCCAAGCTGTGTTAACACAGCCAGTAGAAAAAATTACACTCTTAGTGGGTTCTAGAAGAGATAAGGTAATAAAATGTTAATTTTCCATTGTTCTCTCCAAGTATTGGTGATTGGTTTATGAACAGATATAAAATAAAGAAGCAGGTATATGTACACAATGTGATAAAGTAATGAGATCTAATTATACCTTCAAGCTCAACCCATTTTATTAGGTTGTGACTTGAAAACACAAAATCAGCTATTTCATATACACAAATAAACCTTAAAAAAAGCAAATCTCATACATTTTATACTCTGCAGCTAGTAAAAAAAAGTAATTGGAAAGAGAAAAACAATTTTATAGTATACTGTCCCTTTAACTATTTGAGATGCTGCTTGAATGTTTTTTTTTTTTTTTTAAAGCTTCAAGGGAGTTACGTTGCTTTTTTAGTCAGTGCAAGGGTTGTTGCGCATGCCTATGTGTGGCGAGATGAAAATGTAGTCGATTTTCTCAATTCTGCACGTGTAAGTCCTTGCGCTGAATAGGTGATACTGAATGGCGACGCCAAATCTATGTTAGTTTATGGGAGTAAAAAATGCGGGCAACGGGTAAAATATACGCGCGTAACTTGTATGCTACACTGTATATGTGATACCAAAACTGCGTAAAAACCGGTGTCGCTGCATATGTAATCTTGCCCCATGTCAGTAAATTTCTGACTGAACCATAGCATGTTGCCTAATTCACAGACAGGCTATTTAAATGAAGGGGGATGGTTTAGAAACAGGAGCCAAAATGAGGGGGATGGTTTCTCAGAGAACATTTCTGCTGGGTGGGCCATTGACTGTAATTTCTTGCATTCCTGCAAACAGAAGTACATTGCAAAAATTTTTCTATAATTTGAATGAACTGCTATGCTGATCAAACAAGACTTAAAAATGTTGGACCTTTTTCAGCCTTTGCTGTCAGTGCTCTTCACAAATATTTATGAGAGTACAGTATATTAAACCCTTCTTTTAACAGTGCACGGACCTTTCATTTTATTTTGTATTTTTCTGCGTTGGTTCTGTTTTTAGTGACACAATAACCCACTAACGTTTATCACTTGAACCAGAACGAACCATAAATAGATCTATGTATTTTGTTTAGTCTTTGATAGTTGCCAAGTTTTGTCTTGCTTGGTTGGTTTAAATTCTCTGAAAACTTTTTTTTACAATCATTCCCACTATACAGAACTGAGGTTTTCACAATGTAGTTATGCAGCTACTTTCACCAGATCGGCTAACTTGCCTGTCTTGTGAAACCAATTTTCTAACTTGGAAACCTTTGAGTATCAGCACACACTGATTTAGCTTGTGCTCTTCAGGAGTTTATACAGGACTGTATGAGCTATTGTACCACTGAAATTTATTTCACTTCAATAAAACTGGGATGCTACATAGTTTACTGAGAACAACTCAACATGTTTTACACCCAAAGCATTTAGTACATTATCAAATGATTATTATAAATGGTCTTTCTTCTCTGCACTTATTTTTTTTATACAATAAACTTGTGTACTATACAGCAGCAATATCCTGTTGACACTGCATATTTCTCTACTGACATACAAGACTAGCCTGCTAGCAAAAAAAATAACCAGACAGAAAATATGTGCACAGCATACATTTCTATACACAAATGGAAGTCAGATCAGCTAAATAAGCTTTTTCAAATGTGTGTGCTGGGTTTGAAATGTGACCCCTTGAGTCATAGTGTGCAAGATGCGTATAGGGGAAGGAAGAGCCCAGGGAAAAACAAACATTAGAATAGGGAGAGAAAAGAAATTTCAGGGAACTCAGGGAAGTTTCTGCAATTAAAAACAAACATCAGACTCACTCTTTATATGCAATGAAAAACAAACAGCAGACTCACTCTGTATATACAATCTCAGCCATGACACTAAACAAATGCTGAATGTTTTAAATTTCTCTTTTTGAAATATTGTGGCGCCCAGTGATTTTTTTTTCTCTGTCAATGCCTTGCTTGGAATGAAATGCTGAATGAAAGACCTTTTCATAGAATCCCAAGCTGCACCCTGCATACATGCTAACTGCACTCTACTGCATACATACATTCTAACTGCACCCTATTACACACATACATACATACATATTAACAGCAATCTACTACATACATACTAACTGCACCATACTACATATGTATATACATACATACTAACAGAACCCTACTACATACCTACATTCTAAATGCACCCTACTACATACCATACTAACTGCATACATACATACTAAATGTACCCTACTACACACATACATACATACATACATATTAACAGCAATCTACTACATACATATTAACTGCACCATACTACATATGTATATACATACATACTAACAGAACCCTACTACATACCTACATTCTAAATGCACCCTACTACATACCATACTAACTGCATACATACATACTAAATGTACCCTACTACATACATACATACATACTAACTGCAGGCTACTACATACATAATAAATGCACCCTACTACATACCTACATTCTAAATGCACCCTACTACATACCATACTAACTGAATCCTACTACATACATACATACTAACTGCAGGCTACTGCATACATAATAAATGCACCCTACTACATACATACATACATAATTTAATATATATATATAGATATATATATATACATACACACACACACACACACATATATATATATATATAAATATATATACACACACACACACATATATATATATAAATAAATAAATACATACATACCAACTGCACCCTACTACATACTAACTGCAGGCTACTGCATACATAATAAATGCACCCTATATATATATATATATATATATATATATATATATATATATATATATATATATATATATATATATATATATATATATATATATATATATAATACATACCAACTGCACCATACTTAATACATACATAGCTTAAATACCTTAGAGAGAAAACAGTGTCCATAATCATTTAGAAACAATCTATTTAGTAATAGTCTCAATTTTTGTCTCATTTCATATAGATAAAAGTTATAAAAAAAAAGCTACTGTAGAAAGTTTAAATATAGAGCTTTCTGTTGCCAGAGCCCAGGGTCAATTTGCTCTTTCAGCACTGTACATTTTCGCTGACTGCATAAGCTGCACAATAACACCCCTCAATAAATAAACAATCCTTTTATGTACCTTGCTTATCTCACACAGGGAGCTCGCTTCCAGTTCTCTGCAGAGATGGGATTGATGTGAACTTTATACAGAGTGCGAGCAACAGCCTCCAATCACATTTCATCACATCAGTAAATGTGCTCTGGGCACTGATAAGCAGAGAACTCCAAGGAGTGAGGTCCCTGCTCTCTGCTTCCATTCTCCACCCACTACTGCTGAAAAACGGCCTTACAGATTCCATACACCATGAAGGAATGTGCAAGTCACTATTTAAACACACTGTATTTAAAGGGCAGATAAAGAAAATATAAAGGAATTACTTAAGACATTTACAATGTTGAATTTAATTATTTTCTCAAACAATACTTGCTAATGAAAAAGAGAAAACATTTGGGAATTTAAAAATAGATATATCAGATATCACAAACAAAACATTATTTGTCTGGACACTACAAATTCAAATGCAAAATTAAGCACTGGTGCAGAGCGTTCCTCTGTAGTCACTGATTGGCTGAGGAGCACCTATGCTTTCTGTAATACGTGTCACAGGAATTAGCTCTGAGTTTAAGTTTGCTTAGGAGTGTAACTGTTTAGCATAGGTTAAAGTAAATGTAAAGTTTAATTAATGAGTGCCCGGTTTTTAAAAATACTATTAAAAATAGGGGCATTTTCATTCATTAAAATTTATATTGAAGCGTTTTTTTTAAATACATACCCTTTTCTTTAGGAAACCCAAACCGGCGATTCTGCGCCCGCTTCTCATAGCATATCGATCACGAAACAGGCTTCTTCAAATCGTTGCGTGGCCTAACGAGCTGGAAGCTACGGGGTGCACGCCATGATTGGAGGAAGCCGGTTTAGTCATTGATGTGCTAAATACAGAGGAGCTGCGGGTGGAGGTTCGCAGGTCTGGGTTTCCTGAAGAAAAAGGGAAGAATTTAAAAAAAAAACACGCTGCAATATAAAGTTTAATGAATGAAAGAGCCCCTGTTTAAAAAAAAAAACGGGCACTCATTCATTCAACTTTATATTTACTTTAAATACATTTGGCCGAAATTGTTAATAAAAAAATAAGAAGAAACTTCGATAAATTCCTTTCTTCCTGGCAGAGAGTCCACGACTTCATTCCTTACTGTTGGGAAATACAACACCTGGTCACCAGGAGGAGGCAAAGACACCCCAGCCAAAGGCTTAAATATCCCTCCCACTTCCCCGATCCTCCGAGTCATTTGGCAGAGGGAACAAGGAAAAGTAGGAGAAACATCAGGTTATAAAGGTGCCAGAAGTATAAAAAGCGAGCCGCCCAAACAAAATACCTTACGGGCGGGGTCGTGGACTCTCCATGCCAGGAAAGAAAGGAATTTATCTGGTAAGTGTTGTATTTTATGAACACACCTAACTTTAATATCAGACTGTTATTTCCATGGACATTATTGGATGATTTTATATACATCTCAGATTATTGTTAATTCTAACCGGGTAAAATATATATTGTATTTGTAAAACTGATTTAATCATCCTATTCATAATGTGATTCATAGAATGTGCTACACATTGTAAGGGAATTGCATTTTAATATTTAGTATGGATGTGAATGAATGGTTTTATTTCAGGTTGACCCACTCACAGAAGAAACTATAAAGCGAGCAGTACAACGTTATGATCATAAGTGATTTAATGATCAAAGAGGGGAATGTTGTATTTTATGAACACACCTAACTTTAATATCAGACTGTTATTTCCATGGACATTATTGGATATTGAAAGACTAAGGGACATTTGTCTACAACATCAAGGACTTAAAGGGTTAAATGCAGATTAAGAACAGCATTGGTGATTCTGACCTACAGTTACCAGCGTGTTTCAGTTCAGAGGTGACAAGACAAGTTTGTGGAAAAACCAGTTGTAGATGTGAGCAAACTCTCTATCAAAACAATGCCTCAAAAGAAGAAAACAATTCACAAACACATTTTACAACCCTTACAAACAGTTAGCATCACACAGGTGGTGTCAAACTACAAGGCTCTGATTAAATCTCTGTTCCTATCATCAATAGCCTAAGGAACTGACTCCTACCCCCACTCATATAATAAAGTCATCTTGTCTCTGACTGAGGAATGTACAGCTGAGTGTGGGCTGGGCTGTGTGAAAGAATGAATGACTATATAAGTTAGTTGCCATTGTATGTAGGCTAAGCTCTTCTCACTCACCTATTCCTTTCCATCTCTCTCCCTCTTTCCACCTTCCCTTCCCTTACATTAGTCAGTAACTTGTTTCTATGTAAATACTTATTTTCTGTATAATAAAATAAATAATTTCATCAAGCAGTGTCCTGATTTCCTAAGATAAAGGTAATATTAGTGAGGAAACAGCAACCAAAAGTTAGCAGATTCTACATTTGGCACCCCATACGGGACGTGGATAAATCACTAATTCCACGTTGAACTACAGCTGAATTTGCTAAACTTAAGTACTGGAGCTGCAAGAACTCTTTGTGAATAGAGGCCGAACCAGACCTGTGTGGGAAGTGTGCAGATCTGCAAGGCACTGTGTAGTGAGAAAGCTGCAAGTACCGTAAGTATATGTTTCTTTGAGTTTATAATATGTCTCTGTATGCTACAGAAAAGTAAATGTATTAATTGTTTCTTGCTGAATTAGGTTTACTAAAATCTGAAAACAACAGAGTAACCAGACATCTCTGAGAGTAAAGTGTAATAGGCATAGCCCAGTTTTACATGCAGCTCAAAAGGAAATCCCTCTAGGTCTAGATTTTAGGCTAATAATGTAAAAGGTTTGTTGATGTTAGATGTGTACTTGTGTGTACATTTGTTCTGTATATAGTGTGTTGTGTGAATCTGGTGTGTGTGTTGTTAGTAAGAATGGAACTGGTTGAGAAATACATTAAGAAATATGCCTCTGTCACATTTATTACATGTGCAGAAGATCCATTAACACGTCAGTTTTATGATATAATTAAACAACGTGAAAAGCACAATAATGAACTAAGTAGAAATACATAGAAAAAAGAGAGCTAAGTAATATACTGAGTTTGTTTCTAAGAATGAAAGAGATTGCTGAACAGAAAGAGTTGGAATGGAAGGCAGAAAGAACTGCTATCATAGAACAGCTGGATAAACTTGGTCAATCTATTATGGCTGTTGCTAGTTCCTCTGAAAAGAGATACGAGTGTGATACACTGAGTGAAGAGAAAGACAAACTTACTAAAGTGAATGCTGAGCTACAAGAGAGGCTTAATGAATGTGAAGTGAGGTGTGGAATGGGAGAGCAATTAGTAACATGTATGGAAGAAAAGGAAATGCAAAGAGAAAATGTTATTGCATCACTTAAGGCAGACTTATTGGAGTCTGAATCACAACTGTTAAATAAAGAACAATGTATCTTGTCTCTAAAAGCACAGGGGATACAAGACAAATGTACCATTACAAGAGTAGTATAGTACATGTGTGTCCTTTAGAAGTAGATGGTAATGAAAGCTGAACTATAGAACTAGATGGACAAACCCCTAACAATCCTGACAGTCCTTTGTTAATTTTAAACCAAGTCCCCTCTATTCTAACTCCTCAAATAGAATGCAGACAAAGTAACCCTCAATTACAGACTAAAATAAATAATAGTAACTCTGCCCCCTTACAATACAAGACCATAATAATTTGTGCTGTATTTTAGGTCTCTTTGATACCTCCACACCACCTGTAATCCTTTCTAATAAATTAGAAGCTGATATTACTCAGTATAATTTAGGCAACAGAGATGCATGTGCTTTGCTCAGGGCCTGGTTGCCATCACAATTAGCTGCACAGCTAAGGGCACCAGTAGGCACCCATAAAGAAGTTTCTCCTGATGTTGATGCAAACTGGGGAAATTTAGGAGACATATTAAAGGAATTACAGTACGTTTTGTGTTTTTGTGTTGTGATGCCAGAGGTACCAGTGCCATAGCAAATGCAATTTTAAAGGAAGGAGATGACCCAATTTTGTTTTGCACTGAGTACCTTGCACTGTATAAGATAACTTATAACTGCCCTAACATGTCTCCAGATGATGCAGATTTTCTGTATTCTATGGCAAATAAATGCACATTAATTAACAGTAGTACAAGAATCACTCTTAGAAATGCCAGCTCCTATACAAACGTTGTTAACATACTTAAAGACTGGTTTAAAGACTCAAAGCATAAGAATACTACTCATAATAATATATCTATGCTAACTGAGAGTCAGGGAAAGCAGAGATTTTTGAGACGTTGTTTTAAATGTGGAAAGTTTGGGCACATCATGAGGGAATGTGTGACATCAATGAGAGATACCAGGAATAAAAATTACATTAGGAGGCAGAACAAAATATCATATTTAAGTAAGGAGGGAAAATACAGTGATATATTTGAAGGTGAAAAGGAACAGAATATATCTCCTTTAACAAAGATTGAAGTAATAGAAGAAACTACTAAGAAGGAAAATAAATATGTCAGCAAACTTGCAGAGAGCCCCCTTCTAAAAAAGACACTCAGGAAAACTGCAAAGAGCCCTCATCTAAAAAAGAAGGGACAAATGTTCCATTTCAGATGCCTTACATAAACTGGCCATTTTGGGCACTGTTTAATTATACACAATTGGCAATGCATCTATTGATATTCGATTTAGCTCAGCCTGTGTATATTGCCAATTAATTGCAGAAATCTGTTGTCTTCTCTCTACATTCTATTACCCTGTATTCCATGTATAGTGATGGTAGAATTTTACTTTAGGCAAGTAGAGATTTATTTTGTTTCATTTATTTACTTTGTATATATGTCTATATTAATGTTATGTTTCTTTTTTTAGGGCTATTACTTGAAGAGAAGTGAACTTTGTACAGTCTACTTAAAGAAATTAAAAGTTTTGTAATTGTTTATTTTTATTCACAGGTTGCTATTCATGAATAAAATATGTTTATAGTATAAAGAAATGCATTTCCCCTTTTTCTTAAAGACCACGTGGTACTTTATAATGAGCTCATCAGTTACATAAATGTAATAGCAACAATGAATTGTTTGCAAACAATGGATCATAACCAATTTATTTTAAAAGTCATGGTTTCAATGTTCTTTTGTTTGTGTTACTTAATGTCATGAACTAACAATTCTGATTACTTACAGAAGCAACCTATACCATCACCCAAAGAAGCAGAAATCATTTTCTGTTGAGAAGACTAGATATTTTAAATTGGATAATTCAATGCAAAACCCAAATTTTGTTATTTAAGAACGCGGTTATATTTAAAGAGAGCAGCAACGTGTTTTGTGTGATGTACTGTTTTTATGTTGTGTTTGTTCTGTGTCTTCCCTGTGTTATATGTGTAAAAATGTTTTTTTTTTTTGTAATATGGTTCCTTTTCTATCAAGGAACCAAACGGGGGATCCCTTCACTACCATTTTTGTATTTTTAAGGACATTTTTATTTTTTCTCGCTTTTTCTACCTTTTTAACACAATAAGCAGCCTTTTTTTAAATGCTTCCGTATGAGTTTTTTTTTATTATTTTAAATCTGTTTTGTCACACTGGGCAATGTTTTTCAGTAATTTTTTTTTATAAGCCAGTTATGTTTAAATAGTATAACATTGTCTACTTATAGGTCTCTAAGTGCTGACCAGTAGTATAAGACACTGTGCATGCCTTGAAACAGATAATAATACTATGATTTAATGTTAAAGACAGTAGTATACATGTTTTGCAAAGCTATATGCTACGTTTTGTTTATGACCTCAGATAGCAGGCGTTCTGTATTAATAAATTATTATCTGTCACAAATGTATAACATTCAAATCTCACAATATGCCAGAAAATAATTTGCAAAGTTTGAGCACTACTCCTAGTAGTAGTCATAAAGATTGTGTGTGATATGTAACAATTAATTTGTATCATATGTATAATTATTCTGAATATGCTGATGATTTTATATACATCTCAGATTATTGTTAATTCTAACCGGGTAAAATATATATTGTATTTGTAAAACTGATTTAATCATCCTATTCATAATGTGATTGATAGAATGTGCTACACATTGTAAGGGAATTGCATTTTAATATTTAGTA
Source organism: Bombina bombina (assembly GCF_027579735.1). Lineage (NCBI taxonomy): Eukaryota > Metazoa > Chordata > Amphibia > Anura > Bombinatoridae > Bombina > Bombina bombina. The sequence continues at coordinate 410,942,166 of NC_069500.1, forward strand.
TGGATGTGAATGAATGGTTTTATTTCAGGTTGACCCACTCACAGAAGAAACTATAAAGCGAGCAGTACAACGTTATGATCATAAGTGATTTAATGATCAAAGAGGGGAATGTTGTATTTTATGAACACACCTAACTTTAATATCAGACTGTTATTTCCATGGACATTATTGGATATTGAAAGGCTAAGGGACATTTATCTACAACATCAAGGACTTAAACGGTTAAATGCAGATTAAGAACAGCATTGGTGATTCTGACCTACAGTTACCAGCTTGTTTCAGTACAGAGGTGACAAGACAAGTTTGGGGAAAAACCAGTTGGAGATCTGAGCAAATTCTCTATCAAAATAATGCCTCAAAAGAAGAAAATAATTCACAAACACATTTTACAACCCTTACAAACAGTTAGCATCTCACAGGTAGTGTCATAAACTACAAGGCTCTGATTAAATCTCTGTTCCTATCATCAATAGCCTAAGGAAAGAATGAATGACTATATAAGTTAGTTGCCATTGTATGTAGGCTAAGCTCTTCTAACTCACCTATTCCCTTCCATCTATCTCCCTTTTTCCACCTTCCCTTACATCAGTCAGCAACTTGTTTCTATGTAAATACTTATTTTCTGTATAATAAAAGAAATAATTTCATCAAGCAGTGTCCTGATTTCCTAAGATAAAGGTAATATTAGTGAGGAAACAGCAACCAAAAGTTAGCAGATTCTACAGTAAGCATAAATTTTGTTTTCTTTCCATAAGGCAGGGAGAGTCCACGACTTCATTCCTTACTGTTGGGAAAACCAAACCCAAGCTCCAGAGGACACTGAAGGAATAACAGGAGGGAACAAAAAGGAGGCGGACCCTAATCTGAGTGTACCACAGCCTGCAAAACCTTCTCCCAAAAGCTGCTTCAGCCGAAGCAAACACCTCAAACTTGCAAAATTTAGAAAAAGTATGTAAGGAAGACCAGGTAGCCGCCTTACAATTCTGCTCCATAGAGTCCTCATTCTTAAAAGCCCAGGAAGAAGCTACTGCTCTAGTGGAATGACCGGCAATCCTCTCAGGAGGCTGTTGTCCCGCTGTCTCATAAGCTAGGCGGATGACACTCCTCAACCAGAAAGACAAGGAAGACCTAGTGGCCTTCTACGTTTACCTGCATAGATGACAAACAAAGATGAAAATTGTCTGAACTCTTTAGTAGCCTGAAGGTAACATTTCAAGGCATGAACCACATTTAGATTGTGAAGCAAACATTCCTTCATGGAGGAAGGATTGGGACACAAGGAAGGAACAACAATCTCTTGATTAATGTTCCGATCTGACACCACCTTAGGAAGGAAACCTAACTTAGTACGTAAAATCACCTTATCTGCGTGAAAAACCAGGTAAGGTAAGGGGGATCAAACTGCAAGGCAGAAATCTGTGAGACCCTGCAAGCAGAGGCAATAGCCAACAGAAACAGAACCATCCAGGATAACCGTTTAATGTCAACAGTATGCATTGGCTCAAATGGAGCCTGCTGCAACACACGAAGAACAAGGTTGAGACTCAAAGGCGGAGCCACCCTTCTAAACACAGGCCTGATCCTAGTCAGGGACTTAAAAAAATGACTGTACATCCGGAAGCTCAGCTAATCTCTTGTGCAGCAACACCGACAGGGCCGATAGCTGTCCCTTCAGTGAACTAGCAGATAGACCCTTCTCAAGTCCATCCTGGAGAAAGGATAAAATTCGGGCAACCTTAACCTTATGCCAAGAAAAACTACGCTCTTCACACCAGTGCATATAAGTTCGCCACACCTTATGGTAGATGCGTCGTGCTTGAATCAAAGTGTCAATAACACTCTCGGAGAAACCTCTCTTGGCTAAGACTAAGCGTTCAATCTCCACGCAGTCAGCCTTAGAGAATATAGATTTTGATGTAGGAAGGGACCCTGTAGTAGCAGGTCCCTGCGACAGGGTAACCTCCATGGAGGAGGTGAGGACATCCCCACCAGATCCGCGGACCAAGTACTTTGCGGCCAGGATGGAGCAATTAGAATCACCGGTGCTCATTCCTGCTTGATCCGAGCCACCACACAGGGGAGAAGAGGTAATGGAGGAAATAGATATATGAGTTTGAACCTCCAGGGAACCGCTAGAGCATCTATTAGTTCTGCTTGAGGATCCCTTGATCTCGACCCGTACCTGGGTAGTTTGGCATTTAGACGGGAGGCCATGAGGTCTATCTCTGGCATCCCCCATCTGGAGCATATATCTGCAAATTCCCCTGTAGTAACAATCCCCCAGGATGTTCTCAAGAAGCCCGTGCCTTTGGACTGTTTGATCTTGACAGAGCCACCAAGAGAGCGAATCTCTCGGCAGGCTGTCCAGTATTATCTGTTGGGACAGGTCTGAATGGTCGCCGTTCCAGTGTCTCAGCATGCATAGTTGTAAGGGTCTGAGATGGAATTTGGCAAAGGGAATGATGTCCATACAAGACACCATGAGGCCAATCACCTCCATATACTGGGCCACTGAAGGACTTAGGGAGGCCTGGAAGGCAAATCAAGCTGTTCTTCTTATCCTGTGGCCTATCCCATCCGGTAAATGTGGAAATGATGGAGTCCAGACCTGGTCCGAATAAGATCTTCCCCTTGAAGGGGAGAGAAAGTAACCTGGATTTAGAAGTCATATCCGCAAACCAAGACTTCAACCAGAGAGCCCGGCGGGCTAGAACCGCAAAACCTGAAGCCTTTGTGTTCAGGCGAAATAATTTGCATATTCGCATCACAGATGAAGGAGTTAGCAATTCTTAATGCCTTAATTTTCTCCTTAATATCCTCGAGGGGAGATTTCACCTCAATAAGTTCAGACAGAGAGTCGCACCAGTAGGTAGCTGCTCCCGCCACCGCGGCTACTGTTGCCGCAGGTTGGAATAAAAATTCTGTGCGTTGGAACATTCTCCTCAGGAAAGTTTCCAACTTCTCTAAAGGACAAACTATCCTCAAGGGGATAGTAATACGCTTAGCTAGCGTCGAAATGGCGACATCCACCTTAGGTATGGAACCCCACAATTCTATTTAAGTGTCAGGGACTGGGAGCAATTTCTTAAAAGTTGCCGAGGGAGAAAAGGAAGTTCTGATTCTTTCCTATTCGTTACTAATAATGTTCGCCATACGAACTGGTACAGCAAGAGTCTTTGGGACCTTCCTGTCGTCGTAGACCCTGTCTAACTTAGGGATCTTAGGTTCCTTAGGTAGCTTAGCCTCTGGAACCTCTAGCGTAGACAGGACCTCCTTTAGTAAAATATGCAAATGTTCCATTTTGAATCTAAAGGAGGGTTCCTCCACCGGAGGAGACTTAGTAACAGACGTCTCTGACTCAGAAAGTTCACCCTGACGCTACAGAGGTTCACTCATCCTAGGATAGCTGAGACATACAGGCTAGATCCGATAGGAATTTAGATGACTCTAAGTCGGGAGAACTATTTTTAACCATTCTCTTACGTTTCCGACGTAAGGTAGGGCACTCAGGGCCGCATACACCGCCGATTATAACTGCACTGTAAAGTCCGCAGGAAAAAGGCCCCCTCCAGGTGAAGAATTAGCTGTGCCACAGGGAACTGCATGTGAAGTGGTTTGAGTACACAGGGCAGAAATCTCTCGGGTCATAGAATCCTAAAAGGTTGATGGCTCAGAGGGACTAATTGCGCTATGGGTATTGGCAGACTTAGCTCCCTTTTTAGACTTTAAAACAGTGCTTAGGCAATTGGAACAAAAACAGAATTTATGCTTACCTGATAAATTACTTTCTCCAACGGTGTGTCCGGTCCACGGCGTCATCCATTACTTGTGGGATATTCTCCTCCCCTACAGGGAAAGGCAAGGAGAGCACACAGCAAGAGCTGTCCATATAGCTCCCCCTCTGGCTCCGCCCCCCAGTCATTCGACCGACGGTTAGGAGAAAAAGGAGAAACTATAGCGTGCCGTGGTGACTGTAGTGTATAAAGAAAAAGAAAAATTTTTCAAACCTGATTAAAAAACCAGGGCGGGCAGTGGACCGGACACACCGTTGGAGAAAGTAATTTATCAGGTAAGCATAAATTCTGTTTTCTCCAACATTGGTGTGTCCGGTCCACGGCGTCATCCATTACTTGTGGGAACCAATACCAAAGCTTTAGGACACGGATGAAGGGAGGGAGCAAATCAGGTTACCTAAACAGAAGGCACCATGGCTTGCAAAACCTTTCTCCCAAAAACAGCCTCCGAAGAAGCAAAAATATCAAATTTGTAAAATTTGGCAAAAGTGTGCAGAGAAGACCAAGTTGCTGCCTTACATATCTGATTAACAGAAGCCTCGTTCTTGAAGGCCCATGTGGAAGCCACAGCCCTAGTGGAGTGAGCTGTGATTCGTTCAGGAGGCTGCCGTCCGGCAGTCTCATAAGCCAATCGGATAATGCTTTTCAGCCAGAAAGAAGGAGAGGTAGCAGTAGCTTTTTGTCCTCTCCTCTTACCAGAGTAAACGACAAACAAGGATGAGGTTTGCCTAAAATTCTTTGTTGCTTCTAAATAGAACTTTAAAGCACGGACTACATCTAAATTGTGTAACAAACGTTCCTTCTTTGAAACTGGATTCGGGCACAGAGAAGGAACAACTACAGGGAGTGCAGAATTATTAGGCAAGTTGTATTTTTGAGGATTAATTTTATTATTGAACAACAACCATGTTCTCAATGAACCCAAAAAACTCATTAATATCAAAGCTGAATATTTTTGGAAGTAGTTTTTAGTTTGTTTTTAGTTTTAGCTATTTTAGGGGGATATCTGTGTGTGCAGGTGACTATTACTGTGCAAAATTATTAGGCAACTTAACAAAAAAACAAATATATACCCATTTCAATTATTTATTTTTACCAGTGAAACCAATATAACATCTCAACATTCACAAATATACATTTCTGACATTCAAAAACAAAACAAAAACAAATCAGTGACCAATATAGCCACCTTTCTTTGCAAGGACACTCAAAAGCCTGCCATTCATGGATTCTGTCAGTGTTTTGATCTGTTCACCATCAACATTGCGTGCAGCAGCAACCACAGCCTCCCAGACACTGTTCAGAGAGGTGTACTGTTTTCCCTCCTTGTAAATCTCACATTTGATGATGGACCACAGGTTCTCAATGGGGTTCAGATCAGGTGAACAAGGAGGCCATGTCATTAGATTTTCTTCTTTTATACCCTTTCTTGCCAGCCACGCTGTGGAGTACTTGGACGCGTGTGATGGAGCATTGTCCTGCATGAAAATCATGTTTTTCTTGAAGGATGCAGACTTCTTCCTGTACCACTGCTTGAAGAAGGTGTCTTCCAGAAACTGGCAGTAGGACTGGGAGTTGGGCTTGACTCCATCCTCAACCCGAAAAAGCCCCACAAGCTCATCTTTGATGATACCAGCCCAAACCAGTACTCCACCTCCACCTTGCTGGCGTCTGAGTCGGACTGGAGCTCTCTGCCCTTTACCAATCCAGCCACGTGCCCATCCATCTGGCCCATCAAGACTCACTCTCATTTCATCAGTCCATAAAACCTTAGAAAAATCAGTCTTGAGATATTTCTTGGCCCAGTCTTGACGTTTCAGCTTGTGTGTCTTGTTCAGTGGTGGTCGTCTTTCAGCCTTTCTTACCTTGGCCATGTTTTTGAGTATTGCACACCTTGTGCTTTTGGGCACTCCAGTGATGTTGCAGCTCTGAAATATGGCCAAACTGGTGGCAAGTGGCATCTTGGCAGCTGCACGCTTGACTTTTCTCAGTTCATGGGCAGTTATTTTGCGCCTTGGTTTTTCCACACGCTTCTTGCGACCCTGTTGACTATTTTGAATGAAACGCTTGATTGTTCGATGATCACGCTTCAGAAGCTTTGCAATTTTAAGAGTGCTGCATCCCTCTGCAAGATATCTCACTATTTTTGACTTTTCTGAGCCTGTCAAGTCCTTCTTTTGACCCATTTTGCCAAAGGAAAGGAAGTTGCCTAATAGTTATGCACACCTGATATAGGGTGTTGATGTCATTAGACCACACCCCTTCTCATTACAGAGATGCACATCACCTAATATGCTTAATTGGTAGTAGGCTTTCGAGCCTATACAGCTTGGAGTAAGACAACATGCATAAAGAGGATGATGTGGTCAAAATACTCATTTGCCTAATAATTCTGCACTCCCTGTATTTCCTGGTTAATATTCTTGTTGGAAACAACTTTTGGAAGAAAACCAGGCTTGGTACGCAAAATAACCTTATCTTAATGGAACACCAGATAGGGTGGATCACACTGCAAAGCAGATAATTCAGAAACTCTTCCTGCAGAAGAAATAGCAACCAAAAACGGAACTTTCCAAGATAACCACTTGATATCTATGGAATGTAAGGGTTCAAACGGAACCCCCTGGAGAACTGAAAGAACTAAATTTAGACTCCAAGGAGGAGTCAAGGGTCTGTAAACAGGTTTGATTCTGTCCAAAGCCTGTACAAAAGCTTGTACCTCTGGCACAGCTGCCAGACGTTTGTATAACAAGACAGATAAACTAACACCACAAACTCCTCACCATCCCCGTGGAGATGCTACTTGTTCAGAGCGGCAAGGAGAATGACTGGGGGGCGGAGCCAGAGGGGGAGCTATATGGACAGCTCTTGCTGTGTGCTCTCCTTGCCTTTCCCTGTAGGGGAGGAGAATATCCCACAAGTAATGGATGACGCCGTGGACCGGACACACCAATGTTGGAGAAATTGAGCAGGCGGGCAAACCACAGCCTCCTCACAATATAAACAGGTATTATTATTCACTATAGAAAGAGTGAAACCCTCTAACGTAGTATCAGAGTCCTCCATAGCTTTGGTATGTAATCAGACATCCCAAGTCTCCCTGAAGTTCTATGAAGTACTATGATTCAATGTGGCCCAAATCTGGAAAAGTGTTTCTTTAAGGAATGCCTTTAGTTGCTGGGATGTTGTAGAACCCTCAAAGCATGCATCAGTAACCAAAAAGCCCCCACTGATTTTAATAAAATAAAACACATTAATTAAACTTTGTATTCTAAAATATTTGAGCATTCAACAAGCGTACGATCACTGGAAAAAAGGTTTGTTGTATGTGGTTGTGCAATAAAGCTACTTTTTTTTTTAATGTGACTTTATTGGGAAGCTACTTTAATGATAAGTCTCTATCTTAATTAGGGTTTCAAGGTGTCCAATATATAACTGGGAGGTGGGGGTGGCGGCGATGTAGCGGGAGAAGCCACCTCCCTGAAATGAGTTTTTGCAGGTTGGGATATCTGTATAATTCCACAGATAGAATAAAAAACGTTACGAAAAACGCTCTCCTCAGGAGTGCTGTCTAAAGCAGGATCGCAAGGAAGTGAAAGAGGCCGCACCCGGTCACGTGGTGCGCAAGACATGACTTCCCCTGCTATGCAAAAGAGTGTTAAGCTAATATGAGCTGCGCAACACTCAAAAACAAAAGTGAATCCTGTCTGTTCCCCAGCCAAAAGCACCAAGTCTTATGAGCCCAAAAACGAAAGTGAAACCTGACTGTCCCCAGTCTTATGAGCCCAAACCTAATACAGAACATAAAAATCCCCATAACTGTTCCCAATAATCTCCCTAAAGGAGATATTAACCCCTTAAGGACCACAGCACTTTTCCATTTTCTGACCGGCTATTTTTACATTTCTGCTGTGTTTGTGTTTAGCTGTAATTTCCCTCTTACTTTACTGTACCCATTTTTCTTGCCATTAAATTGACTTTCTAAAGATACCATTATTTTAATCATATCTCATAATTTACTTTAAATTGTTTTCATAAAATATGAGGAAAAAATGGAAAAAACACACTTTTTCTAACTTTGATCCCCAAAATCTGTTATACATCTACAACCACCAAAAAACACCCATGCTAAATAGTTTCTAAATGTTGTCCTGTGTTTACATGTTCATTGCTTTTTTTGCAAGTTATAGGGCAATAAATACAAGTAGCACTTTGCTATTTCCAAACCACTTTTTTTTCTCAAAATTAGCGATAATTACATTGGAACACTGATATCTGTCAGGAATCCCTGAATTTCCCTTGACATGTGTATTTATTTTTTTAGAAGACAATCCAAAGTATTGATCTAGGCCCATTTTGGTATATTTCATGCCACCATTTCACCGCCAAATGCGATCAAATAAAAAAAAAAAAATGTTCACTTTTTCACAAATTTTTTATTTACAAACAGCTTGTGCAATTATGGCACAAAATGGTTGTAAGTGCTTCTCTGGGATCCCCTTTGTTCAGAAAAAAGAGACATATATGGCTTTGGTGTTGCTTTTTGGTAATTAGAAGGCCGTTGCGCACCACAGGTGTATTATGCCCAGCAGTGAAGGGGTTAATTAGGGAGCTTGTAGGGTTAATTTGAGCTTTAGTGTAGTAGACAACTAGTATTGATTCTAGGCCCATTTTGGTATATTTCATGCCACCATTTCACCGCCAAATGCGATCAAATAAAAAAAATTGTTCACTTTTTCACAAACTTTTTCACAAATTTTAGGTTTCTCACTGAAATTATTTACAAACGGCTTTAGCAATTATGGCACAAATGGTTGTAAATGTTTCTCTGGGATCCCCTTTGTTCAGAAATAGCAGACATATATGGCTTTGGCGTCGCTTTTTGGTAAATAGAAGGCTGCTAAATGCCGCTGTGCACCACACGTGTATTATGCCCAGCAGTGAAGGGGTTAATTAGGTAGCTTGTAGGGTTAATTTTAGCTTTAGTGTAGAGATCAGCCTCCCACCTGATACCTCCCAAACAGCTTTCTTCCCTCCCCCACCCCACAATTGTCCCCGCCATCTTAAGTACTGGCAGAAAGTCTGCCAGTACTAAAATAAAAAGCTTTTTTTTTCTTTGAAAAACATATTCTGTTGTGTAGGATCCCCCGTTAGCCCCCAACTTCCCTGATCCCTCCCCCCCCCAAACAGCTCTCTAACACTCCCCCCCTCTACCTTATTGTGCGCCATCTTGGGTACTGGCAGCTGTCTGCCAGTACCCAGTTTTCCATAAAATATGGTATGTTTTATAAAATAATTAAACACGTTCTGTAGTGTAGCGGCCCCCCTCAATATCCAACCCCCCACCCCCTCCCAGATCGCTAAGCTAAAAATTCCCACACTCTCCAGTCCTTTCTCCCACCGTATGTAATAAATTAACTGTGCCACAGTGTAGCGTTCCCACCTGCTCCCGCCCCACGTGCACGCCCCGGCGGCCCTGCACACAATCCCGCCCCCTCTTAATACTTTCTCCCATCGATGTCTGCCCACCCGCCTCCCTGCATCGGCTCCCACCCACCAACGATTGTGGCCATCGGTGTCCGATGCAGAGAGGGCCACAGAGTGGCTTTCTCTGCATCGGATAGCTAAAAAATGTTATTGAAGGATGCCTTAATATTGAGGCATCATTGCAATAACATGAAAGCGCCTGGTCAGGATCGCTTCCACCGCTTGAAAACACCAACGACATCAAGGGTATGTCCTTGGTCGTTAATTACTTTTTTTTGTAGAACGTATCATGTACGTTGTTGGTCGTTAAGGGGTTAAAGGGACACTGAACCCAAAAAATTTTCTTTCGCGATTAAAACGGAGCATGCAATTTTAAGCAACTTTCTAATTTACTACTATTATTCAGTGTCCCTTTAACCCTTGATCCTACTGAGGTATAGAGGAGTTACACTGTGACCCTATACAGGAGTCCCTGCTATAACAATAAAGCGAACGTACCCTCTAGGATCCATGCTGTGGAACAGATACAGCCTCTTAAGTGTGAAAGCCTTGTAGCAATGCTCTGACAGGGACCTGTGTGATTAATAGCAAGCAGTGAAACTCGTCAACACTGATTGCTTAAGAGTTGATAGCTAACAGCCTGGATGGTTTCGCAGAAAAACTTTCCCTGCATCTCCAGAATCTAACTTTCATCAATACTCTAACTGAGAGGTTTATATGATTACTTAAAACTCCAGTCCTTTCTTGAAGGGAATATACCCATTACAGGACCATCTGAATCTTCTGACACTTCTCTGCCACCTCCTCTAGTGGCGAAAGGCAAAGAATGACTGGGAGGACATGGGAAGTAGTAGGGATATTTAAGCCTTTTGGCTGGGGTGTCTTTGCCTCCTCCTGGTAGCCCAACAGTAAGGAATGAAGTTGTGGACTCTCCCTGCCTTATGGAAAGAAATTATGTTCCTTTAAAGCGATACAAAAACATAAATTATGCTTACCTGATCATTTAATTTTCTTCTGAAGGGAAGAGTCCACAGCTGCATTCATTACTTTTGGGAAATACAGAACCTGGCCACCAGGAGGAGGCAAAGAAACCCCAGCCAAAGGCTTAAATACCTCCCCCACTTCCTTCATCCCCCAGTCATTCTGCCGAGGGAACAAGGAACAGTAGGAGAAACATCAGAGTGCAAAAAGGTGCCAGAAGAACAAAAAATCACAGCCGCCTCAAGATAAAACCACGGGCACGAGCTGTGGACTCTTCCCTTCAGAAGAAAATGAAATTATCAGGTAAGCATAATTTATGTTTTTCTTCTTAAAAGGGAAGTCCACAGCTGCGTTCATTACTTTTGGGAAATACAGAACCTGGCCACCAGGAGGAGGCAAAGAAACCCCAGCCAAAGGCTTAAATACCTCCCCCACTTCCTTCATCCCCCAGTCATTCTGCCGAGGGAACAAGGAACAGTAGGAGAAACATCAGAGTGCAAAAAGGTGCCAGAAGAACAAAAAATCACAGCCGCCTCAAGATAAAACCACGGGCGCGAGCTGTGGACTCTTCCCTTCAGAAGAAAATGAAATTATCAGGTAAGCATAATTTATGTTTTTCTTCTTAAAAGGGAAGAGTCCACAGCTGCATTCATTACTTTTGGGAAAAGGATACCTAAGCTAGAGCACACTGAATGCAAACAACAGGTGGGTACAAAAGGCGGCTCCTTCGTAAAGGCAACAAAGCCTGATTACTTGACACCCTAAAAAAGTATAGACGACACGGGTGAAAACCCAAAGCCCAGTTAACTGCACATTAGTTACACTGCCGGAAAAGCCGAACTAAACCACTTTGTTCCAGAGTCCGTCAAGACCAAACAACCCCCGAGGAGTCAGCCCCGCGGATCACGACTCCCATGAAGGTACCCGGCCAAGACAAGGGCCGCTATCTGCCCCCAAAAAGGAGAACAGATTCTCATGAAAAATCCAAAGGATCATTCCACTCTGCAGAACATAGAAAAGCCCATGGTTGTCGTACAATAGCAACGCCCAGGGAGACAAACCCCCTAGAAACACAATGACCAAAAAAAAAAAGATTCATACACAGGGAAACATGTCCCAAAAAGGACTCAAGGAACACCCTCATATCCCTGACCCTGTACCATACCCTAAGGTACTCCAGGAAAACCATGAGTTCCCTGTTGCCTCATATTAGATCTAGATCTGCAAGCTAGACAGCAGAGACAGCAGAAATAGGATCACTATCCCAGCAGCTAGTAAAAAGTTCTTCAAAAGAACACCAGCCGTCTGAACAGGAACTCCCAATGACCAGCTTCCAGGTAGAAAGTCGACTTACCGTTGCTAAACCCAAACACCGAAAGGCGTTTCAAAGCTTGCTAACACCCAGTCAAAGTGCAATTAGCTGTAGCTGGTTACACCCTCAAAGTGCAATAGCTGTAGCTGGATTCAACTGCAAACCTTCCAAGGGCTCACAGCCCTCCGAATATCGGGCTCCAAGGAGCGCCCCTTCCCAGCACTGAACGCCAGTGGAAAAGAGGACACCCAAGACCTCCCACAAAGGAGAGAATCGACTCTAAAGAAAATGGTCAACCCTGCATAGTAACCGACCCATAATCTTCCCTCTAGGATAATGGTCCCAGCCCAAAGAGTTAGACCGCTGACCGTTACTACAAACGGTATGTTACCATGAGTCAGGATAGACATTGTGCTTGGGTACAAAACCCCCTACACGGCTGTCTTCTCTAAAAACAAGGAACACTTCCCAAGGGAAGAAGGCCCTCAGCATCCATATATCAGAATCCAACATATAGCCAGAGCCTCAGAAGGATTAAACCCTCAGCCTCCAGCTGCAGGAATGGAGGAACCAGTCACTACATCGCAACTCCCCTTCCAGGATTCTGTAATACAAACCTACAAGGCAAGACACTAAAGACCCACAGGTCGCTCCAAATACTAAGGTAACTCCGAACCCGGAGAACCCTACCCCCGCTCTAGAAGAGAAGGGAATTAAACAAGGGAAAACCACCCTATCATAGAGGCGAGACCACTCGGCCATATCGCTAACCCAGGTCAAGCTACCTGAAGTCTACAAGAACAGCGTAAATGCGCCAGAAGACCAGTAGGGAACTGTCAGAAGGACCTAAAGCCTAAGCCACAAACAGATAGGCATCTCTCAAAGAGCCTCAGCCTCTACAGAGAGAGGCCTTGCGGGACCACAAACATCTAGCGTGAGATTGAACCATCCACACCCATCAAGGAGAGACACAGACCTAGGTCAGGGTGCTTAAAAACAAAATTTATGCTTACCTGATAAATTTCTTTCTTTTGCGATGTACCGAGTCCACGGATTCATCCTAACTTGTGGGATATTGTCCTTCCTGACAGGAAGTACCAAAGAGAGCACCACAGCAGAGCTGTCTATATAGCTCCCCCCTTAACTCCACCCACCAGTCATTCGACCGAAGGCCAAGGAAGAAAAGGAGAAACTATAAGGTGCAGAGGTGACTGAAGTTAACATAAAAAAATACTATCTGTCTTGAATAGACAGGGCAGGCCGTGGACTTGTTACATCGCAAAAGAAAGAAATTTATCAGGTAAGCATAATTTTTTTTTTCTTTTGCATGATGTACTGAGTCCACGGATTCATCCATTACTTGTGGGATACCAATACCAAAACTTTAGGACACAGATGAAGGGAGGGACAAGACAGGAACCTAAACGGAAGGCACCACTGCTTGCAAAACCTTTCTCCCAAAAATAGCCTCCGAATAAGCAAAAGTATCAAATTTGTAAAATTTGTAAAATTTTTAAAAGGTATGAAGTGAAGACCAAGTCACAGCCTTACAAATCTGTTCAACAGAAGCATCATTTTTAAAAGCCCATGTGGAAGCTACCGCTCTAGTAGAATGAGCTGTAATCCTTTCAGGAGGCTGCTGTCCAGCAGTCTCATAAGCCAAACGGATGATGCTTTTCAGCCAAAAGGAAAGCTTTCCAGAATAGACAACAAACAAAGAAGATGTTTGACGAAAATCTTTGGTTGCCTGCAAATAAAATTTCAAAGCACGAACCACGTCCAAGTTGTGCAACAGACGTTCCTTCTTACAAGAAGGATTAGGACACAGAGAAGGAACAACAATTTCTTGATTGATATACCTGTTAGTAACAACCTTAGGTAAGAACCCAGGTTTGGTACGCAAAACCACCTTATCAGCATGGAAAACAACATAAGGCGAGTCACATTGTAATGCAGATAGTTCAGAAACTCTTCGAGCTGAAGAGATAGCAACTAGGAACAAAACTTTCCAAGATAAAAGCTTAATATCTATGGAATGCATGGGTTCAAACGGAACCCCCTGAAGAACTCTAAGAACTAAATTTAGACTCCATGGCGGAGCAACAGGTTACTATACTGTAAAAACCTAATCACTGAAGGGGGCGCTCAAGATGCAGTATAATCAATAATCTAGAACAAAAGTATATATGATGGGGCAATGTTAAGCTATCATAGATGAGTATATACACAATAAAGGCAGAAAACAGTAAATTCTTAGATACTGTAGTGAAAACAGAATTTATGTTTACCTGATAAATTACTTTCTCCAACGGTGTGTCCGGTCCACGGCGTCATCCTTACTTGTGGGATATTCTCCTCCCCAACAGGAAATGGCAAAGAGCCCAGCAAAGCTGGTCACATGATCCCTCCTAGGCTCCGCCTACCCCAGTCATTCGACCGACGTTAAGGAGGAATATTTGCATAGGAGAAACCATATGGTACCGTGGTGACTGTAGTTAAAGAAAATAAATTATCAGACCTGATTAAAAAAACCAGGGCGGGCCGTGGACCGGACACACCGTTGGAGAAAGTAATTTATCAGGTAAACATAAATTCTGTTTTCTCCAACATAGGTGTGTCCGGTCCACGGCGTCATCCTTACTTGTGGGAACCAATACCAAAGCTTTAGGACACGGATGAAGGGAGGGAGCAAATCAGGTCACCTAAATGGAAGGCACCACGGCTTGCAAAACCTTTCTCCCAAAAATAGCCTCAGAAGAAGCAAAAGTATCAAACTTGTAAAATTTGGTAAAAGTGTGCAGTGAAGACCAAGTCGCTGCCCTACATATCTGATCAACAGAAGCCTCGTTCTTGAAGGCCCATGTGGAAGCCACAGCCCTAGTGGAATGAGCTGTGATTCTTTCGGGAGGCTGCCGTCCGGCAGTCTCGTAAGCCAATCTGATGATGCTTTTAATCCAAAAAGAGAGAGAGGTAGAAGTTGCTTTTTGACCTCTCCTTTTACCAGAATAAACAACAAACAAGGAAGATGTTTGTCTAAAATCCTTTGTAGCATCTAAATAGAATTTTAGAGCGCGAACAACATCCAAATTGTGCAACAAACGTTCCTTCTTTGAAACTGGTTTCGGACACAGAGAAGGTACGATAATCTCCTGGTTAATGTTTTTGTTAGAAACAACTTTTGGAAGAAAACCAGGTTTAGTACGTAAAACCACCTTATCTGCATGGAACACCAGATAAGGAGGAGAACACTGCAGAGCAGATAATTCTGAAACTCTTCTAGCAGAAGAAATTGCAACTAAAAACAAAACTTTCCAAGATAATAACTTAATATCAACGGAATGTAAGGGTTCAAACGGAACCCCCTGAAGAACTGAAAGAACTAAATTGAGACTCCAAGGAGGAGTCAAAGGTTTGTAAACAGGCTTAATTCTAACCAGAGCCTGAACAAAGGCTTGAACATCTGGCACAGCTGCCAGCTTTTTGTGAAGTAACACAGACAAGGCAGAAATCTGTCCCTTCAGGGAACTTGCAGATAATCCTTTTTCCAATCCTTCTTGAAGGAAGGATAGAATCTTAGGAATCTTAACCCTGTCCCAAGGGAATCCTTTAGATTCACACCAACAGATATATTTTTTCCAAATTTTGTGGTAAATCTTCCTAGTTACAGGCTTTCTGGCCTGAACAAGAGTATCGATAACAGAATCTGAGAACCCTCGCTTTGATAAGATCAAGCGTTCAATCTCCAAGCAGTCAGCTGGAGTGAAACCAGGTTCGGATGTTCGAACGGACCCTGAACAAGAAGGTCTCGTCTCAAAGGTAGCTTCCAAGGTGGAGCCGATGACATATTCACCAGATCTGCATACCAAGTCCTGCGTGGCCACGCAGGAGCTATCAAGATCACCGACGCCCTCTCCTGATTGATCCTGGCTACCAGCCTGGGGATGAGAGGAAACGGCGGGAACACATAAGCTAGTTTGAAGGTCCAAGGTGCTACTAGTGCATCCACTAGAGCCGCCTTGGGATCCCTGGATCTGGACCCGTAGCAAGGAACTTTGAAGTTCTGACGAGAGGCCATCAGATCCATGTCTGGAATGCCCCACAGCTGAGTGACTTGGGCAAAGATTTCCGGATGGAGTTCCCACTCCCCCGGATGCAATGTCTGACGACTCAGAAAATCCGCTTCCCAATTTTCCACTCCTGGGATGTGGATAGCGGACAGGTGGCAGGAGTGAGACTCCGCCCATAGAATGATTTTGGTCACTTCTTCCATCGCTAGGGAACTCCTTGTTCCCCCCTGATGGTTGATGTACGCAACAGTTGTCATGTTGTCTGATTGAAACCGTATGAACTTGGCCCTCGCTAGCTGAGGCCAAGCCTTGAGAGCATTGAATATCGCTCTCAGTTCCAGAATATTTATCGGTAGAAGAGATTCTTCCCGAGACCAAAGACCCTGAGCTTTCAGGGATCCCCAGACCGCGCCCCAGCCCATCAGACTGGCGTCGGTCGTGACAATGACCCACTCTGGTCTGCGGAATGTCATCCCTTGTGACAGGTTGTCCAGGGACAGCCACCAACGGAGTGAGTCTCTGGTCCTCTGATTTACTTGTATCTTCGGAGACAAGTCTGTATAATCCCCATTCCACTGACTGAGCATGCACAGTTGTAATGGTCTTAGATGAATGCGCGCAAAAGGAACTATGTCCATTGCCGCTACCATCAACCCGATCGCTTCCATGCACTGAGCTATGGAAGGAAGAGGAACGGAATGAAGTATCCGACAAGAGTCTAGAAGCTTTGTTTTTCTGGCCTCTGTCAGAAATATCCTCATTTCTAAGGAGTCTATTATTGTTCCCAAGAAGGGAACCCTCGTTGACGGAGATAGAGAACTCTTTTCCACGTTCACTTTCCATCCGTGAGATCTGAGAAAGGCCAGGACGATGTCCGTGTGAGCCTTTGCTTGAGGAAGGGACGACGCTTGAATCAGAATGTCGTCCAAGTAAGGTACTACAGCAATGCCCCTTGGTCTTAGCACAGCTAGAAGGGACCCTAGTACCTTTGTGAAAATCCTTGGAGCAGTGGCTAATCCGAAAGGAAGCGCCACAAACTGGTAATGCTTGTCCAGGAATGCGAACCTTAGGAACCGATGATGTTCCTTGTGGATAGGAATATGTAGATACGCATCCTTTAAATCCACCGTGGTCATGAATTGACCTTCCTGGATGGAAGGAAGAATAGTTCGAATGGTTTCCATCTTGAACGATGGAACCTTGAGAAACTTGTTTAAGATCTTGAGATCTAAGATTGGTCTGAACGTTCCCTCTTTTTTGGGAACTATGAACAGATTGGAGTAGAACCCCATCCCTTGTTCTCTTAATGGAACAGGGTGAATCACTCCCATTTTTAACAGGTCTTCTACACAATGTAAGAATGCCTGTCTTTTTATGTGGTCTGAAGACAACTGAGACCTGTGGAACCTCCCCCTTGGGGGAAGTCCCTTGAATTCCAGAAGATAACCTTGGGAGATTATTTCTAGCGCCCAAGGATCCAGAACATCTCTTGCCCAAGCCTGAGCGAAGAGAGAGAGTCTGCCCCCCACCAGATCCGGTCCCGGATCGGGGGCCAACATTTCATGCAGTCTTGGTAGCAGTGGCAGGTTTCTTGGCCTGCTTTCCCTTGTTCCAGCCTTGCATTGGTCTCCAAGCTGGCTTGGCTTGAGAAGTATTACCCTCTTGCTTAGAGGACGTAGCACCTCGGGCTGGTCCGTTTCTACGAAAGGGACGAAAATTAGGTTTATTTTTTGCCTTGAAAGGCCGATCCTGAGGAAGGGCGTGGCCCTTACCCCCAGTGATATCAGAGATAATCTCTTTCAAGTCAGGGCCAAACAGCGTTTTCCCCTTGAAAGGAAGGTTAAGTAGCTTGTTCTTGGAAGACGCATCAGCCGACCAAGATTTCAACCAAAGCGCTCTGCGCGCCACAATAGCAAACCCAGAATTCTTAGCCGCTAACCTAGCCAATTGCAAAGTGGCGTCTAGGGTGAAAGAATTAGCCAATTTGAGAGCATTGATTCTGTCCATAATCTCCTCATAAGGAGGGGAATCACTATCGACCGCCTTTATCAGCTCATCGAACCAGAAACATGCGGCTGTAGCGACAGGGACAATGCATGCAATTGGTTGTAGAAGGTAACCTTGCTGAACAAACATCTTTTTAAGCAAACCTTCTAATTTTTTATCCATAGGATCTTTGAAAGCACAACTATCCTCTATGGGTATAGTGGTGCGTTTGTTTAAAGTGGAAACCGCTCCCTCGACCTTGGGGACTGTCTGCCATAAGTCCTTTCTGGGGTCGACCAAAGGAAACAATTTTTTAAATATGGGGGGAGGGACGAAAGGAATACCGGGCCTTTCCCATTCTTTATTAACAATGTCCGCCACCCGCTTGGGTATAGGAAAAGCTTCTGGGAGCCCCGGCACCTCTAGGAACTTGTCCATTTTACATAGTTTCTCTGGGATGACCAACTTGTCACAATCATCCAGAGTGGATAATACCTCCTTAAGCAGAATGCGGAGATGTTCCAACTTAAATTTAAATGCAATCACATCAGGTTCAGCCTGTTGAGAAATGTTCCCTGAATCAGTAATTTCTCCCTCAGACAAAACCTCCCTGGCCCCATCAGACTGGGTTAGGGGCCCTTCAGAGATATTAGTATCAGCGTTGCCATGCTCTTCAGTATCTAAAACAGAGCAGCCGCGCTTACGCTGACAAGTGTTCATTTGGGCTAAAATGTTTTTGACAGAATTATCCATTACAGCCGTTAATTGTTGCATAGTAAGGAGTATTGGCGCGCTAGATGTACTAGGG
This sequence comes from Bombina bombina, assembly GCF_027579735.1. Taxonomy (NCBI): domain Eukaryota; kingdom Metazoa; phylum Chordata; class Amphibia; order Anura; family Bombinatoridae; genus Bombina; species Bombina bombina. The sequence continues at coordinate 410,960,601 of NC_069500.1, forward strand.
GCCTCCTGAGTGGGCAAGACTCGTGTAGACGAAGGAGGGAATGATGCAGTACCATGCTTACTCCCCTCACTTGAGGAATCATCTTGGGCATCATTGTCATTATCACATAAATCACATTTATTTAAATGAATAGGAATTCTGGCTTCCCCACATTCAGAACACAGTCTATCTGGTAGTTCAGACATGTTAAACAGGCATAAACTTGATAACAAAGTACAAAAAACGTTTTGAAATAAAACCGTTACTGTCACTTTAAATTTTAAACTGAACACACTTTATTACTGCAATTGCGAAAAAACATGAAGGAATTGTTCAAAATTCACCAAATTTTCACCACAGTGTCTTAAAGCCTTAAAAGTATTGCACACCAAATTTGGAAGCTTTAACCCTTAAAATAACGGAACCGGAGCCGTTTTAAACTTTAACCCCTTTACAGTCCCTGGTATCTGCTTTGCTGAGACCCAACCAAGCCCAAAGGGGAATACGATACCAAATGACGCCTTCAGAAAGTCTTTTCTAAGTATCAGAGCTCCTCACACATGCGACTGCATGCCATGCCTCTCAAAAACAAGTGCGCCACACCGGCGCGAAAATGAGGCTCTGCTTATGCTTTGGGAAAGCCCCTAAGGAATAAGGTGTCTAATACAGTGCCTGCCGATATTCTTATATCAAAATACCCAGATAAAATGATTCCTCAAGGCTAAATATGAGTTAATAATGAATCGATTTAGCCCAGAAAAGTCTACAGTCTTAATAAGCCCTTGTGAAGCCCTTATTTACGATCGTAATAAACATGGCTTACCGGATCCCATAGGGAAAATGACAGCTTCCAGCATTACATCGTCTTGTTAGAATGTGTCATACCTCAAGCAGCAAGAGACTGCATACTGTTCCCCCAACTGAAGTTAATTGCTCTCAACAGTCCTGTGTGGAACAGCCATGGATTTTAGTTACGGTTGCTAAAATCATTTTCCTCATACAAACAGAAATCTTCATCTCTTTTCTGTTTCTGAGTAAATAGTACATACCAGCACTATTTCAAAATAACAAACTCTTGATTGAATAATAAAAACTACAGTTAAACACTAAAAAACTCTAAGCCATCTCCGTGGAGATGTTGCCTGTACAACGGCAAAGAGAATGACTGGGGTAGGCGGAGCCTAGGAGGGATCATGTGACCAGCTTTGCTGGGCTCTTTGCCATTTCCTGTTGGGGAGGAGAATATCCCACAAGTAAGGATGACGCCGTGGACCGGACACACCTATGTTGGAGAAAATACACTTGCAATTGTGAAAAATTAGACAGTCCTTTATACGTTCTTCAAAGGATAACGATTGCTGTAGCGGCTGCCTCCTCCTCACTGGATGGTCCAGGTGGTACTATATAAGATAAAACAGAATGGAGGGGCGCCTCATGTGTGGTATCATCTATTAATTAACAACAAGTCACAGAATTATTGCCAAATGGGTACTCACAAATTTGGAGAGCACACTTATGTGCTGGTAGGGGCGGGCTGCAGAATTAGAAAGGTGTGACAGCTCACATACTTGAAGGCGCTCTTGGCGTAAGATGGTGGTGATATTCCCAGAGCACACCAATGTGCTTGTAGAAGCAGGCTGCAGATTGGTAGAGGTGTGGCAGCTCACCCAAACTCTAGGTATCTTGATATTTGTATGATAATGTGTTCCCTCAGGTGCTGGGCTGGTCTCTCATAGGTGAACAATGGCAGATGGTGGGTAGAAATGAATCCACTCAAAGGATAAAAGATATATCCAAATTTATTTAAAAAAGCATAAAAGTTTAAAAACAACAGCACAATGGTTGCTGATGAGAGTGGATAACAGGGTGTCCAATAATCACCCAATCATGCAATGCGTTTCACGGTTCACAGACCGTTTCATCAGGCATAAAAAATCATAACAGGCTTAATTCTACAATTAAACACAGGCTTAATTCTAGCTAAAGCCTGACAAAAAGCCCGAACGTCTGGAACATCTGCCAGACGCTTGTGCAACAAAATAGACAGAGCAGATATATGTCCCTTTAGGGAACTAGCTGATAATCCTTTCTCCAATCCCTCTTGGAGAAAAGACAAAATCCTAGGAATCCTGATTTTACTCCAGGAGAAGCCTTTGGATTTGCACCAAAAAAGATATTTACGCCATATCTTATGATAAATTTTCCTGGTAAAAGGCTTTCGAGCCTGAATCAAGGTATTTATGACTGACTCAGAGAAACCCCGCTTTGATAGAATCAAGCGTTCAATCTCCAAGCAGTCAGTTGCAGAGAAATTAGATTTGGATGCTTGAATGGACCTTGAATCAGAAGGTCCTGTCTCAATGGCAGAGACCATGGTGGAAGGGATGACATGTCCACCAGGTCTGCATACCAAGTCCTGCGTGGCCACGCAGGCGCTATCAAAATCACTGATGCTCTCTCCTGTTTGATTCTGGCAATCAGACGTGGAAGGAGAGGGAAAGGTGGTAACACATAAGCCAGGTTGAACAACCAGGGTACTGCTACAGCATCTATCAGTACAGCCTGAGGATCCCTTGACCTGGAGCCGTAACAAGGAAGTTTGGCGTTCTGACGAGACGCCATCAGATCCAACTCTGGTGTGCGCTATAGCCGCACCAGCTGAGCAAACATCTCCGGATGGAGTTCCCACTCCCCCAGATGAAAAGTCTGACGACTTAGAAAATCTGCCTCCCAGTTCTCTACACCTGGGATATAGATAGCTGACAGATGGCAAGAGTGAGCCTCTGCCCATTGGATTATCCTTGAGACCTCTATCATCGCTAAGGAACTCATTGTTCCGCCCTGATGATTGATATAAGCCACAGTCGTGATGTTGTCCGACTAAAACCTGATGAATCTGGCCAAAGCCAGCTGAGGCCATGCCTGGAGAGCATTGAATATCGCTCTTAATTCCAGAATATTTATCGGTAGGAGAGCCTCCTCCCGAGTCCACAAATCCTGAGCTTTCAGAGAATTCCAGACTGCACCCCAGCCCAGAAGACTGACGTCTGTCGTGACTATAACCTATTCTGGCCTGCGGAAACGCATTCCCTGGGACAGATGATCCTGTGACAACCACCAAAGAAGAGAGTCTCTGGTCTCTTGATCCAGATTTATCTGAGGAGATAAATCTGCATAATCCCCATTCCACTGATTGAGCATGCATAGTTGCAGTGGTCTGAGATGCAAGCGAGCAAACGGAACTATGTACAAATTCCGCTACCATTAGTCCGATTACCTCCATACACTGATCCACTGACGGCCGAGGAATGGAATGAAGAGCTCGGCAGGTGGACAAAATCTTTGATTTCCTGACCTCCGTCAGAAATATTTTCATGTCCACCGAGTCTATCAGAGTCCCTAGAAATGAAACTCTTGTGAGGGGGGAAAGAGAACTCTTTGTTACGTTCACTTTCCACCCTTGAGACCTTAGAAAGGCCAACACTAAGTCCGTGTGAGACTTGGCTAGTTGGAAGGACGACGGTTGAATTAGAATGTCGTCTAGATAAGGTGCCACTGCTATGCCCCGTGGCCTTAGAACCGCCAGAAGGGACCCTAGCACCTTCGTGAAGATTTGTGGCGCCGTGGCAAACCCGAAAGGAAGAGCCACAAACTGATAATGCTTAACCAGAAAGGCGAACCTGAGGAACTGGTGATGATCTTTGTGGATAGGAATGTGTAGATATGCATCCTTTAAGTCCACGGTGGTCATATATTGACCCTCCTGGATCAATGGTAAGATAGTCCGAATGGTCTCCATCTTGAAAGATGGAACTCTTAGGAATTGGTTTAGGATCTTGAGATCCAGAATTGGTCTGAAGGTTCCCTCCTTTTTGGGAACTATAAACAGATTGGAGTAGAACCCCTGCTCCTGTTCTGCTTTTGGAACTGGGCAGATCACTCCCATGGTAAAAAGGTCTTTTACACAGCGAAAGAATGCCTCTCTTTTTGTCGGGTTTACAGACAATTGAGACAGATGGAACCTCCCCCTTGGAGGAGAATCCTTGAAATCTAGAAGGTATTCCTGGGTTACAATTTCTACTGCCCAGGAATCCTGAATGTCTCTTGCCCAGGCCTGAGCAAAGAGAGAGAGTCTGCCCCTACTAGATCCGGTCCCGAATCGGGGGCTACCCCTTCATGCTGACAGTGGCATCAGCAGGCTTTTGGCCTGTTTACCCTTGTTCCAAGCCTGATTAGGTCTCCAGGTTGGCTTGGATTGAGCCAAGTTCCCCTCTTGCTTTGCAGCAGGGGAAGAGGTAGAGGGACCACTCTTGAAGTTTCGAAAGGAACGAAAATTATTTTGTTTGGTCCTAGTCTTATTTGACTTATCCTGAGGGAGGGTATGACCCTTCCCTCCAGTAATGTCAGAAATGATCTCTTTCAATGCAGGCCCGAATAGGGTCTTACCTTTGAAAGGGATTGACAAAAGCTTAGATTTAGATGACACATCAGCTGACCAGGACTTAAGCCATAATGCTCTACGCACTAAAATGGCAAAACCTGAATTCTTAGCCGCTAATTTAGCAAGATGAAAAGCGGCGTCTGTAATAAAAGAATTAGTCAACTTAAGAGCCTTAATTCTGTCCAAAATATCATCTAGTGGGGTCTCCATCTTAAGAGCCTCTTCTAGAGCCTTAAACCAAAAGGCAGCTGCAGTGGTTACAGGAACAATGCACGCTATAGGTTGAAGAAGAAAACCTTGATGAACAAAAATTTTCTTTAGGAGACCCTCTAATTTTTTAGCCATAGGATCAATGAAAGCACAACTGTCTTCAATAGGTATAGTTGTACGCTTAGCCAGGGTAGAAATAGCTCCCTTCACCTTAGGGACCGTTTGCCATGAGTCCTTTATGGTGTCAGAAATGGGAAACATTTTCTTAAAAACCGGAGGGGGAGAGAACAAAATACCTGGTTTATCCCACTCCTTAGTAACAATGTCCGAAATCCTCTTAGGGACCGGAAACACATCAGTGTAAACAGGAACCTCTAAATATTTGTCCATTTTACACAATTTCTCTGGAACTACAATAGGGTCACAATCATCCAGAGTAGCTAAAACCTCCCTGAGCAATAAGCGGAGGTGCTCTAGCTTAAATTTAAATGCCGTCATATCTGAATCTGTCTGAGGGAATGTCTTTCCTGAATCAGAAATCTCTCCCTCAGACATCAAATCCCTCATCCCTACTTCAGAACATTGTGAGGGAATATCGGATACGGCTACTAAAGCATCAGAAGGCTCAGCATTTGTTCTTAACCCAGAGCTACTGCGCTTCCCTTGCAAACCAGGCAGCTTAGATAAAACCTCTGTGAGGGTAGTATTCATAACTGAAGCCATATCTTGCAAGGTGAAAGAATTAGACGCACTAGAAGTACTTGGCGTCACTTGTGCGTGCGTTACTGGTTGAGACACTTGGGGAGAACTAGATGGCAAAACCTGATTTCCTTCTGTCTGAGAATCATCTAATGCCAAACTTTTATAAGTCAAAATATGCTGTTTGCAATTTATAGACATATCAGTTCAAGTGGGACACATTCTAAGAGGGGGTTCCACAATGGCTTCTAAACAAATTGAACAATGAGTTTCCTCAGTGTCAGACATGTTTAACAGACTAGTAATAAAGCAAGGAAGCTTGGAAAACACTATTTAATAAAAAAAACACAATTTGCAAAAACAGTACTGTGCCTTTAAGAGAAAAAAAGGCATACACAAACTGCAAAACAGGTTAAAATTGCTTCAATATTTCTGAAATTTTAACAGTGTACCCACTAAGCTTTAGAAGGATTGCACCACAAGTTAATTAGCAATAAACCCCCAAATGAAAAAAAAACGGATTGAAACATGTCTAAAACCGGTTAAACACCCCTATAAGCACCTTGCCACAGCTCTGCTGTGGCCCTACCTGCCCTTAGGAACGATAATATGGGGTTAAAGCTTCAAATAGGCCCTCAGAAGATCATCAGGACCTCAGAAGAAGTTGTTTGCTGCTTGTCTGTTTAAGTAAATGCGCAACTGAGACGCGAAAATAGGCCCCGCCCACCTCACTCGATGTTACTGGGGCCTACTCAAATCTAACAAACCTAGTTTTAAAACCATGTGGGTTATAACAAACCCAAAATAAGCCAAAGAACCGTTTCTCACACTGAAGTTTTCCTGTACTCCTCAGCTCATGTGGGAACAGCAGTAGACCTTAGTTACAAATGCTAAGATCATCATCCTCCAGGCAGAAATCTTCATCTATGTCCTGCCTGAGAGCAAATAGAACAACACCGGTACCATTTAAAAATAACAAAATCTTGATTGAAGATGAAATAAAAACAGTTTAACACCTCTTCTCTTTACTCTTCCTGCTTAGAGCCAGCAAAGAGAATGACTGGGGGGTGGAGTTAAGGGGGGAGCTATATAGACAGCTCTGCTGTGGTGCTCTCTTTGCTACTTCCTGTCAGGAAGGACAATATCCCACAAGTTAGGATGAATCCGTGGACTCGGTACATCATGCAAAAGAAAAGGAATCAATCTAAGATCCAACTTCAAGAGGAACCCTAAGCTGCCTCCTACAAGGAGGAATGCATCTCTAACGTCCGTAGACTTGGCGATCTAGCAATAGCCTCAAACCCAAGAAACACAAAGTACTCCTTAACGAGTCTAAGATTCAACACACAGGGCACTTGGATCGCAAAGAAACCTCGTAGGCAAGAGTTAACATGTGTTAAACACACAGACAAGGTAGCAACCAACACCCGAAGGCGAATAAGAACCCTGTAGCCTGCTCGCCATCCCAGAGAATCGAACTTAAGACACCGCCAAAGAAGCCCCTAATGGAGCATCGAAGATAAATGGTCAACTACCTGACCCCAGAAGGACGGCCCTCCGTAACCGACCTCGCCTCTTCACTGACAGGGCTAGAGTTGCAACGAGGACGTAAAGACACCCGAACGCCGAGACCACAGTCAGACCAAGGGTATTAAAAGAGGCAACAGCCAGAGATCCTTGAAGAAACTATTTTTCAAAAATGTTCATTAAGCAGGCAAAAGCTGGAGCTTTGCAGCTCCCCACAGAAGGCAGGGAACCCCTGCACACCAACTCCTAGAGTAACACAACTCTTAGCAGAGAAAGAACATGACTGCGCATCCAGACCATATGATCCACCCAAGGCGGGAAGGAAGGAACTACGCCACCGCAATAAAATGCTAAGAGTCAGCGTCCGGAAGAACCTTGAGTGAAAATGCAAAACAATCACTCGACACACCAGACCACATAGGTCACACACATCTCCCAACTCCAAAGAATGGAATAATGGTTCTGAGTCCCAGGTGACCTGAAGAAACATGATAACGTCTGCAAAAAACAGATCCGTATCCCAAGTGAGAAGCCCAAACAACCAATCTAGATTGGCACTTTTAACCTCATAACTTTAAACAACAGGCCTCATACTTCAGTAGGATCCGAGCCCGGAGTCCATAGAATAGGCCAAGTGACATTCCAGCAGGATTAATCAGCACCACGAGGGGGACATGAACCCTGGTAACAGTACCTGCCTGGTATAAGGACACTTTAGAACTGCCCAAGGTCCAAGAAAATTCATCCAGAAGGAAGTGCCCACGTGACCTAACTCGCAAGTATCGGTTCCAGAGAAAAACGTTCAGAAAAACGAATATCTAACAGACATGAGCATAAGAAAAAACAAATTTAACACATCCATCCGGATCCAAAAAATAAAATGAAGGCAGCACCCATCGGGTGAACCCCCAAGGTGAATAAGGACGACAACGGGACCAGCCGATTAAAAGCTCAATTCACCCAAGCTCAGAACTGGAACTGAAAACATAAAGAAAAAAAGGTGACGTTAAGGAGATTGGCTTCATGCCCAAACGTCATATACATTTTGCCCTCCAGCTTCTAAGGCCTCGGATCCCTGGGCCCACTAAGATTGGGATCCTCCAACATTGCCAAAACAGGTCTTAAAAGAACACAAAGGCGAGCCAGCCTATAACGGAAGGCAAAATCATCCCTCGCCGGATCAATATAAGACCCTGGCCCCGAGATAGGGGCCCCTAAAGCCTCAGGGGCCAATGCTTCCCCAGAAGGCCGAACTGAATTGGGGGATCCCACGCTTGACGGGCCCTGGTTAACGGAAAATGGTCAGTATCTTAGAAATACTTTACTTGGGAGATATAAATGATTCAGCGTCATAGAAATGGCCATGCGGAACCGTGCCGTAACCTCTGAAGGAAACAAGCCACTCTCCGGAGGAGTAAAGGCCATAGGGACACCTGCTTGCATAGCCGGGAAATGGACTGGGGCACTCGCTTCACGGGTCATGGAAACCTCTGAGGCAGATGGCTCAACGCACTCTAAGCTCCCTGTTTTGGGAGAAGAGAGTACTCTAGAATGGCAATCGGAACATAACTGATGGCCATTGATTATGGCTGGGGCACTCACCACCTCCTGTGAACCAGACAACCCATGAGTAAGACTCTCTCGGTCACACACAGTCAGCATACCGAAGTGAAAAACAACGTAAATGCACCCGTCACGAGGTGCACCGAAAAGGGCGCGCAATCCTGCACGAAAAGGGCACGCAATCTTGAAAGATCGTGTCAGTAAAAGAAAGCCGTTATGTTCCCTAAAGGCCGTGAGTCTAAGTATAGCTACACATTTGCAGATAGAACCATATAACAAACATGATTAAAAGTCCCCTCTGTTCAATAACCCCCCTCAGGAGATATTACCTTGTTTCTGTAACATTAAATTCACATGTCAAAATAAAATTTAACGATCTTACCGGAATCTACGCCGTGGAACAGGAACACGGCCCTTCAAGTGTGACAGATAGAAGCCTCGCTTCTGACATGGACTTGGGTGAAGAAAGGTAGGCAGAGAAACTCGTCAACGCTGATTACCAAGGAGCTGTTAATATGAGTTGGGATGGGTTCGCAGGAAAACTCCCCCTGCATAACTTTCATCCATGCTCTCACTTAGAAGCTGACAGGATTACTTAAAACTCCAGTCCCAATGCGAAGAGTACTACCCTCCATAAGAGACTATCTCAAACTTCTGACACTCCTCTGCCAACCTCCTGTGACGAAAGGCAAAGAATGACTGGGGGATGAGGGAAGTGGGGGAGGTATTTAAGCCTTTGGCTGGGGCCAGGTTCTGTATTTCCCATAAGTAATGAATGAGGCTGTGGAATCTTCCCTTTTAAGAAGAAAACAGGTCCAATTAAAATAATTTAAAAATATACTTGCCTTTCAAATGCTGTAAGAAGAAAAAAAGTGAATACAAAAGTATATACAATTATATACCCTTTACCCTCATTTACCTTACTTGTTCTGCTCTGCAAATCTCTGCTACTCTTCTATTCCAGAACCATAGTACTACAACCAATAGCAAGCATTACTGCTTCCCATTGGCTTTAGTGCTATGCATGTGAAAAGAAAAAGAGAGTAGCAGCAGGGTGGATTGGAGAACAAGTAAGGTAAGTATTCACTTTATTTTTTGGAGCCTATGAAAGGTTTGTTTTTAAATTAAGTATAGGTTTTATTTGGACTGTTTCTGTGCCCCTTGGAAAATTATAAACACTAATATTTTGCTGTTTTGTTATAGTGTAATTTCTTTCTTCTTTTTATGTAACATAATTAAAATGGAGATGGAATTTAAATGTAATGCAAATTTAATTTGTGTTTTCAAAAGGTTTGATAATTTGAATATTTGATATTCATTACCTAAAATTCAATAAATAATTCCCATTTCTGGAAGAATTTTCATCTTTTGAATCTGTATTAATATGAGCATCATACTGTTAAACCATCATCACATTTTGTAATCTGTTTCTAGTTTATAAGTTCTTTCAACCTATGTATCCTTTTTAGATTTCCAATATCGGAGAGCATTTAATAATCTTGTATTACTCAAACACTACCCCTTTTTCCAGATAAATAAATAAAAAATTTCAAGTGTCAAAATATAGTTGATTAAATCCAGTAAATTCCTTTAAACCAGTTGCCACTTAGTTAAATTGCTAGATGTAATGTAAGCATGATGTATTAGCTGAATGTGAGATTGTCCCTAGGTAGTAGAAAGAGTGGGGGGTTAATTCTAAAAAAAAACCTTTTATTTAAAATAATTTTCAGTTACTGCATAATTTAACAATTTAGTAAATTTTTGTTTATATTATTATGTAATACAAAAACCAGGTAAAGATACACGAAAAAAATGTAAAGGAGATACAGAGTGCTTCCCTCAATATTGGGTATTTCTCCGCTTTTAGTGTATGACAGAAATAGCGCATATTTTACTAGTGGAAAGTAAACGCTTGAGCGCAATTGAATGTAACGCTTATCGGGTTGCACAACTTCAGAGCTTTGGTCAACTGTTACCGGAGACAAATAAGTTGCACAAAACACAAAAACATAAATTATGCTTACCTGATAATTTCCTTTTCTTCTGATGGAAAGAGTCCACAGCTGCATCCATTACTTTTGGGAAATAAGAACCTGGCCACCAGGAAGAGGCAAAGACACCCCAGCCAAAGGCTTAAATACTCCTCCCACTCCCCTCATCCCCTAGTCATTCTGCCGAGGAACAAGGAACAGTAGAAGAAATATCAGGGTAAAAAGGTGCCAAAAGAATATAAGGATGCTCCACATAAAATAACGAGTGGGGAGCTGTGGACTCTTTCCATCAGAAGAAAAGGAAATTATCAGGTAAGCATAATTTATGTTTTTCCTCTTAAATGGAAAGAGTCCACAGCTGCATTCATTACTTTTGTGAAAACAATACCCAAGCTATAGAGGACACTGAATGCCAAGACGGGAGGGTACAAAAGGCAGCCCCTACTGAGGGCACCAGGCCTGAACCTCTACCCAACAAAAAAATCCCGCTTCATCCGAAGCCGAGAAAAAAAAAAGTAAGTAAGAAAAAGCCCCAAAGACACTGACTCGCAGCTAGTCTAGAGTCAAATTAGAGACCGCAAAACAGACTCGACTGAGCCAACAGCACCACCAAGATACACCGTCGTCCAACAGACGGTCCCCCACCAATCACCCCCCACAAATGAAGGGGAAACCAGCCAAAATCCTCAAGGGGACGAGGCAAAGGAGGACCGAGGAAACCGAAAGGTCCCTTAATACAAAAAATTACACTTCCAAGAGTGGGCCCAGCTCACAAATGGACCCCAACAGGGAAGGAGGCCACGCCTATACCAAGCAAAACCCTGGAGAATACCGGGCACGGAGACAGAAAAGGCGTCTCCCATCATCCTGCAAGCATGGATACAACCAAAGAGTCAAAGTTCTCCCAGCGCCTGCCCATAGAATACTAAAGTATTCAACCATGAAAAGCGTGTAATAGACCTAGGCGAAAACCCCAAGTTTGAGAACACAGAGTCCATAACAGGACGACAGAGGGAGCTTGCAAGGAAAAGAAGCAGTCATCAAGAAAAAGGACCACAAAAAACAGCCCCTCAACAGAGGGCCCGCTTTAAGAAACCTAAGTCGCCGGACCTACTCACAGGTCCCTAAAAAGGGGAACACAAACTCCATCAAGGCCCTCCAAGAAGGAGAGTATACCCTCAGAACCTGAAGGAAGAGGAAACCCTCTCCTGTCAAAGGAGGAAGGAGAAAGGAACATCCATCTCCTAGCAGACTGAGCTATTGGGATAGACTCAACAGCTCACCATCCAGAGGAGACTGCGACCCTTAGACTGCTCTGACATCCTGACCTGCAGACCCACACTCAGCTGGACCAACCCAGCCACAGGGAACCAATACAAGGGAACAAAAGAATCCTGAAACTGGTACAGGAACGAGCGCAAAGATGGTACAGCCATCCCCCCCAGAGTACAAGTACAACCTGACTCTGAAAACAGACAAGACCATAGACCTAAGGATCTATCAAAACAAGGCCCCACAGTCTGACTTGAAGCCAGCAAGAACCCAGGTGGAACCAATTCCACTCTCCACTTCCCAACCAGGAGAAGCGCCAAGAAAGGACTCCATCTCCATAGGAAGGAGAATATCCCCTAAAGAAAAAGGGGAGAAGCCGGAGGGGCAACAACTGTCCTCAAGGCCCGAAGCCACCGGCTAATTGGGAAGACAAATCCCCAACACAAATGTCCTAGAAAAGGAACCCCTACAAGAAGCTCGCCAAACAGAGGCACAGCCAACCCATTTGCATGCAGAGCAGAGAATCCACGGGTACACTGGCAAACTGATCAGGGGAATGCAACCCTAAGGCGTGCCAGAACCTGGAAATCAAACGCTAGCAGCTGGGTATAAACCCACAACCCTTGAGGTGCAAGTCACACAGCTAACCCCTAGATGACATGGGTTACCTGTTGTAAAGAGTAATAAATACTCTGAAAATCGCCAACATTATCTGAAAGCGAAAATGTGCTGCAAGCTCCAGGGGGAACACGCCACACCGCGTGGAGGAAACAAACTGGGTTACCCGCATGTGTAGGAGGAAAAATCGGTAGGGAACTCGCCCCCTGGAAGACAGGACCCCCAGAGGCAGATGGCTCAGCAGACCCCTGATTCCCTGAGCCAGAAGAACCAGGCACTCTCATATGGCATATGAAACAAGACTGGTTGACAGGAGTCAACGAGGAGAAACCGGATTTGTCACAGGACACAGAATCTGAATCTGATCGGTATCAGACTCCTCCATAACTGAATCGAGAACAGTCTCAGCATCAGAATCCCCCATAACTGTAAAGAGGGTATAGGAAAATGGACTACAAATAGTAAAAAACAAAAACGACACCTGACACCACAAATGGCTGGGGCACTCACCACCTCCTATGACCAGACCCCTGCGGACTAGAATATCTCTGTCGCGACACGGTCGGGAATGCAGAAATGGGAACAGAGCGTAACCCCGCCCGGATACAGGGTGAACCGAACAGTCCAAAAAGCGCGCCCAACCAAAAAGGCTGCGTCACTTCCAAAGGCCTCAAAGTTCCAACCACGAGCCAATAAACCTCACACATAAGCAGGTTGAATCACATAACAAACATGATTATAAACCCCCCTGTCCAATAACCCCCCTCAGGAGATATTAACCCTCGATTCCAAGATACTAACAGAGACTCACTGAGACCCTTATGTTATAAGTTAAACCCACGAGGAGATAGCCTCACAGGAAACATTCACATTACAGTATATTGAATAAAATAAAATTAAACGATCTTACCGGAATCTACGCTGTGGAACAGGAACACGGCCTTTCAAGCGTGATGGATAGTAGCATCGCCTCCGCAATGGACTTGAGAGAAAAAAGCAGGCAGGGAAGCGAAGTTTGACAACGCTGATTGCTTGAGGAGCTGTTAACATGAGTCGGGATGGTTTCGCAGAAAGAAACTTCCTGCATCTCTGGACTCTAACTTTCATCCAAGCCCTCACTAAGAGACTGACAGGACTACTTAAAACTCCTGTCCCATGCCGAAGAGTTCTACCCTCCATAAGAGAAAAAAACAAAAATTAAAAATTCTGACACGTCTCTGCCAACCTCCTGGGATGAAAGGCAAAGAATGACTAGGGGATGAGGGGAGTGGGAGGAGTATTTAAGCCTTTGGCTGGTGTGTCTTTGCCTCCTGCTGGTGGCCAAGTTCTTATTTCCCAAAAGTAATGAATGCAGCTGTGGACTCTTTTCATTTAAGAAGAAAAATAGATTTAACAGTACAGTTACACTGATAATAACACTGTTTTACATTGCATTAAGAAGTTATAAGGGCTTAAAGATATGAGATCTCAGGTGCTAGAAAACCCCCCGACATTTATGCTTACCTGATAAATTTCTTTCTCTTGTGGTGTATCCAGTCCACGGGTTCATCCATTACTTGTGGGATATTCTCCTTCCCAACAGGAAGTTGCAAGAGGACACCCACAGCAGAGCTGTCGATATAGCTCCTCCCCTAACTGTCACCCCCAGTCATTTGACCGAAGATAAGCAAGAAAAAGGAGAAACTATAGGGTGCAGTGGTGACTGTAGTTTAAAAATAAAAAGCACCTGCCTTAAAGTGACAGGGGGGGCCGTGGACTGGATACACCACAAGAGAAAGAAATTTATCAGGTAAGCATAAATTTTGTTTTCTCTTGTAAGGTGTATCCAGTCCACGGGTTCATCCATTACTTGTGGGATACCAATACCAAAGATTTAGGACACGGATGAAGGGAGGGACAAGGCAGGAACTTAAACGGAAGGCACCACTGCCTGCAAGACCTTTCTCCCAAAAATAGCCTCAGAGGAAGCAAAAGTATCAAATTTGTAGAATTTAGAAAAAGTATGAAGCGAAGACCAAGTCGCCGCCTTACAAATCTGTTCAACAGAGGCCTCATTTTTAAAAGCCCATGTGGAAGCTACCGCTCTAGTGGAATGAGCTGTAATTCTTTCAGGAGGCTGCTGGCCAGCTGTCTCATAAGCTAAACGGATTATGCTTCTCAGCCAAAAAGAAAGAGAAAGTGCCGAAGCCTTTTGGCCTCTCCTCTGTCCAGAGTAGACAACAAACAATGCAGATGTTTGACGAAAATCCTTAGTAGCTTGTAAATAAAACTTTAAAGCACGAACCACGTCAAGATTGTGTAATAAACGTTCCTTCTTTGAAGAAGGATTAGGACACAGTGACGGAACAACAATCTCCAGATTGATATTATTATTGGATACCACCATAGGAAGAAACACAGGTTTGGTACGCAAAGCTACCTTATCTGCATGGAAGATCGGATAAGGGGAATCACAATGTAAGGCAGATAACTCTGAAACTCTTTGAGCCGAAGAGATAGCTACCAAAACAGAACTTTCCAAGATGAAAGCTTGATATCTATGGAATGCAGAGGTTCAAACGGAACCCCTTGAAGAACTTTAAGAACTAAATTTAAACTCCATGGTGGAGCAACAGGTTTAAACACAGGCTTGATTCTAACTAAAGCCTGACAAAACGCCTGAACGTCTGGAACATCTGCCAGACGCTTGAGTAGAAGAATAGACAGAACAGAAATCTGTCCCTTTAAGGAACTAGCTGACAATCCCTTCTCCAATCCTTCTTGGAGAAAGGATAATATCCTAGGAATCCTGACTTTACTCCATGAGTAACCCTTGGATTCACACCAATGAAGATATTTACACCATATCTTATGATAGATTTTCCTGGTGACAGGCTTTCGAGCCTGAATTAAGGTATCAATGACTGACTCGGAGATACCACGTTTTGACAAAATCAAGCGTTCAATCTCCAAGCAGTCAGCCACAGAGAAATTAGATTTGGATGTTTGAATGGACCTTGGAGTAAAAGGTCCTGCCTCAGCGGCAGAGACCATGGTGGAAGGGATGACATGTCCACCAGATCTGCATACCAAGTCCTGCGTGGCCACGCAGGTGCTATCAAAATCACAGAAGCTCTCTCCTGCTTGATCTTGGCAATCAGACGAGGGAGGAGAGGAAATGGTGGGAACACATAAGCCAGGCTGAAGGACCAGGGCGCTGCTAGAGCATCTATCAGCGCTGCCTGGGGATCCCTTGACCTGGACCCGTAACAAGGAAGCTTGGCATTCTGACGAGATGCCATCAAATCCAGTTCTGGTTTGCCCCATAGTTGAATCAGCTGGGCAAATACCTCCGTATGGAGCTCCCACTCCCCCGGATGAAAAGTCCGCCTCCCAGTTCTCTACTCCTGGGATATGGATAGCTGAGAGATGGCAAGAGTGAACCTCTACCCATAGAATTATCTTTGAAACCTCCAACATTGCCAGGGGGCTTCTTGTTCCCCCCTGATGGTTGATATAGGCTACAGTCGTGATATTGTCCAACTGAAATCTGATGAACCTGACCGCAGCGAGTTGAGGCCAAGCCTGAATAGCATTGAATATTGCTCTCAGTTCCAGAATGTTTATCGGAAGGAGGGCTTCCTCCTGAGTCCATGAACCCTGAGCCTTCAGGGAGTTCCAGACCGCGCCCTAGCCCAGAAGGCTGGCATCTGTCGTCACTATAGTCCAATCTGGCCTGCAGAAACTCATTCCCCTGGACAGATGGACCCGAGATAACCACCAGAGAAGAGAATCCCTGGTCTCTTGATCCAGATTTAGCAGAGGGGACAAATCTGTGTAGTCCCCATTCCACTGATTGAGCATGCAAAGTTGCAGTGGTCTGAGATGTAGGCGGGCAAACGGAACTATGTCCATTGCCGCTACCATTAGGCCGATTACTTCCATACACTGAGCCACTGACGGCCGAGGAGCACGGCAGGAAGTTAGAAGCTTTGATAATCTGACCTCTGTCAGAAAAATTTTAATTTCTACTAAATCTATTAGTGTTCCTAGGAAGGAAACTCTTGTGAGAGGGGAGAGAGAACTCTTTTCTTCGTTCACCTTCCACCCGTGAGACCTCAAAAAGGCCAGAACAATGTCTGTATGGGACCTGGCGATTTGAAAAGTATCAGAATGTCATCTAGGTAAGGAGCCACTGCTATGCCCCGTGGTCTTAGAACCGCCAGTAGGGACCCTAGAACCTTCGTAAAGATTCTTGGTGCCATGGCTAACCCGAAGGGAAGAGCCACAAACTGGTAATGCCTGTCTAAGAAGGCGAACCTCAGGAACTGATGATGATCTCTGTGAATCGGAATGTGGAGATAAGCATCCTTTAAGTCCACGGTAGTCATATATTGACCCTCCTGGATCATAGGGAGGATGGTTCGGATAGTCTCCATCTTGAAGGATGGGACCCTGAGAAATTTGTTTAGGATCTTGAGATCCAAGATTGGTCTGAAAGTTCCCTCTTTTTTGGGAACTATAAACAGATTTGAATAGAAGCCCTGCCCCTGTTCCTCCCTTTGAACTGGGTGGATCACTCCCATAACCAGTAGGTCTTGAACACAACGTAAGAATGCCTCTCTCTTTATCTGGTTTACAGATAATTGTGAGAGATGAAATCTCCCCTTGGGAGATGAAGCTTTGAAGTCCAGAAGATATCCCTGGGAAACAATCTCTAATGCCCAGGGATCCTGGACGTCTCTTGCCCAAGCCTGGGCGAAGAGGGAAAGTCTGCCCCCTACTAGATCCGGTCCCGGATCGGGGGCTACTCCTTCATTCTGTCTTAGATGCAGCGGCAGGTTTCTTGGCCTGCTTCCCCTTGTTCCAAGCCTGGTTAGGTCTCCAGACTGGTTTGGACTGCGCAAAATTTCCCTCTTGTTTTGCATTAGAGGAAACTGAAGCTGCGCCACTCTTGAAGTTTTGAAAGGAACGAAAATTATTCTGTTTCGTCCTTAACTTATTGGACCTATCCTGAGGAAGGGCGTGACCTTTTCCTCCAGTAATATCAGAAATGATCTCCTTCAGACCAGGCCCGAATAGGGTCTGTCCCTTGAAGGGATGTTAAGAAGCTTAGACTTTGAAGTAACGTCTGCTGACCAGGACTTAAGCCATAGCGCCCTACGCGCCAAAATGGCAAAACCTGAATTCTTAGCCGTTAAAATGGCTAAATGAAAAATGGCGTCAGAAATAAAGGAGTTAGCTAACTTAAGAGCTTTAATCCTGTCTAGAATATAGTCTAGCGGGGTCTCCACCTGTAGAGCCTCCTCAAGAGACTCAAACCAAAAAGCCGCTGCAGCAGTAACTGGGGCAATGCATGCAAGAGGCTGGAGAATAAAACCTTGATGTATAAAAATTTTCTTAAGGAGACCCTCCAATTTTTTATCCATAAGATCTAGGAAAGCACAACTGTCCTCGACGGGGATAGTTGTACGCTTAGCTAGGATAGAGACTGCTCCCTCCACCTTAGGAACCGTCTGCCACGAGTCCCGTATGGCGGCATCTATGGGAAACATCTTTTTGAAAGCAGAAGGGTGAGAGTACGGCACACCTGGTCTATCCCATTCCTTAGTAATAATTTCCGAAAACTTCTTAGGGACTGGAAAAACATCAGTGTAAACAGGCACTACAAAGTATTTGTCCATTTTACACAATTTCTCTGGAACCACAATGGGGTCACAGTCATCCAGAGTCGCTAAAACCTCCCTAAGCAATAAGCGGAGGTGTTCAAGCTCAAATTTAAAAGCTGTCATTTCAGAATCAGACTGAAGTAACGCCTTCCCTGAGTCTGAAATGTCACCCACAGATAGAAGCTCACCTGCCTCGGCTTCTGAGCATTGTGAGGGTATATCGGACACAGGCATTAAAGCGTCAGAAAGCTCTGTATTAGTTCTAGCCCCAGAGCTGTCTCGCTTTCTTTGTAACCCTGGCAGTTTGGAGAATACCAAGGTAAAAGAATTAGACGCGCTAGATGTACTTGGCGTCACTTGAGTGGGAGTTATAGGTTCTGACACATGGGGAGAGCTAGATGGCATAATCTCCCTCTTTTCAGTCAGAGAATCCCCTGGAGATAAATCTTTAAGCGCCATAATATGGTCTTTATAGTTTATAGAAATATCAGTACATTTGGTACACATTCTAAGAGGGGGTTCCACCATGGCTTCCAAACATATTGAACAAGGAGTTTCCTCTATGTCAGACATGTTTAACAGACTAGTAATGAGACAAGCAAGCTTGGAAAACACTTTAATAAAGGTGAAACAGCAATTAAACAAAAACGTTACTGTGCCTTTAAGAGAAAAAAACTAGCACTTAAACGGCAAAACAGTGTAAAAATACAGTAAAGTCTTTGAAATTTTTACAGTGTGTGTAAGGGACTAAAGCAACATTGCACCCACTTGCAAATGGATGATTAACCCCTTAGGCCCCAAACCGGATTGAAAAACGTTAAAAAAATGTTAAAAGTCAATTGAGCACCTTGCCACGGCTCTGTTAAAAGTCAATTGAGCACCTTGCCTCAGCTCTGCTGAGGCTCCTACCTGCCCTCAAAAACGATTTTGTGCAGAAATAACCCCTTTGAAATGGTCCTCAGATGCCAGAGGGCTCCTCTAGGGAAGCTGGAGGTCTCAGTCTGAATTATAACCGCGCAGTTAGAGCACTAAAATAGGCCCCTCCCACCATGTACTGGATGCCAGAGTGGCCTTAAGAAAATACTCCTAGGAGTATCTGACTAGCCATGTGGAAACTAGGCCCCAAATAAAGACTTATCTCCATCAGAGAAAAAACGTATTTATGAAATCATGTAAACGTTTTGTCACTAAGTAATATGATTATTAACATGAGTATTACCCTGTTTTGTAAGCATGATCCCAGTCGCTGTTAAATCACTGCATCAGGCTTACCTCAAATACACAAGGCTCTGTCAGCATTTTCTATAACTTATTCATCTCTCTAGAAATAAAAATACTGAACATACCTCAAAGCAGGTAATCTGCAGACCGTTCCCCCAACTGAAGTTTTCCCATATTCTTCAGTTATGTGTGAGAACAGCAATGGACCTTAGTTACAAACCGCTAAGATCATCAAACCTCCAGGCAGAATTCTTCTTCTAATTTCTGCCTGAGAGTAAAACAGTACAACGCCGGTACCGTTTAAAAATAAACTCTTGATTGAAGGTAAAACTACACTAAGTCACCACATATCTCTTGATACTTCCTTTCTTGTGGAGAGTTGCAAGAGAATGACTGAGGGTGGCAGTTAGGGGAGGAGCTATATAGACAGCTCTGCTGTGGGTGTCCTCTTGCAACTTCCTGTTGGGAAGGAGAACATCCCACAAGTAATGGATGAACCCGTGGACTGGATACACCTTACAAGAGAAATGTATTTATTTCTTGACGCGGTGAGTCCACGGATCATCATCAATTACTGTTTGGAATATCACTCCTGGCCAGCAGGAGGCGGCAAAGAGCACCACAGCAAAGCTGATAAATATCACTTCCTATCCACAATCCTCCAGTCATTTGACCAAAGTAAAAGAAGAGAAAGGAAGCAACACAAGGTGCAGAGGTGCCTGATGTTTATACGACAAAAAACCTGTCTGAAATATATAGGGTCGGCCGTGGACTCACCGTGTCAAGAAATAAATAAATTTATCAGGTAAGCATTCATTTCGTTTTCTTTCTAATGACATGGTGAGTCCACGGCTCATCATCAATTACTGTTCGGAATCAATACCCAAGCTAGAGGACACAGATGATAAGGGAGGGACAAGACAGGTAACCTAAACAGAAGGCATCTCTGCTTGAAGAACCTTTCTCCCAAAAGCAGCCTCAGCCGAGGCAAACTATAAAACTATCAAATTTGAAACATTCAGAAAAATGTAAGCAGAGAGAACCAAGTTGCAGCCTTGCAAATCTAAACAACAGAAGCTTCATTCTTGAAAACCAAAGAAGCAGATACAGCCCTAGAGAAAAGAGTTGTAATTCTCTCAAGAGGCTGCTGTCCAGCAGTCTCATAACCAAACAAATCATACTTCCAACCAAAGGGAAAGAGAAGTAGCTGTCCCAGAGAAACAAACATCCAAACAGAAAACTGGCGAAATCCTTAGTCACCTGTAGAAAGAAATTAAGAACACGCACAACATTCAAGTTGTGCCACCATCGTTCCTTATGGTAAAAAGGATTGGGACATAGACAAGGGACAACAATCTCCTTCATAATATTCCAGTCCAACACAAGTTAGGAGGAAACCCTAACTTAATACGAAGAACCACCTTATCTGCAAGAAAGATAAGGCGAAACACACTGCCAAGCTGAGAGTTCCGAGACTCTCCGAGCAGAAAAGATAGATTTCTGAGATAACACTTAACATCTACAGAATGTACCACAAAACCCTAAGAACAAGGTTAAGACAGGGTTAATGCTCCAAGGGGGAGCAACCGACATGAAGGACAGGCCTGATTCTGACCTGGCCTGATAAAAAAGACTGCACATCTGGCAAAACCGCCAGACGCATAAGTAGCCAAATAGACTAAGCAGAATCTGACCCCTCAGGGTACTGACTGTCCCCAGACATCCTAGAGACCAGACAGATTTCTTTGATCCTGACTCCACTCCAAGAGAACCCTTGGATATACACCAATTAAGAAAAATACGCCATATTCTATGGCAATTCTTGTAGAAACAGGAAAGCAAGCCTGAGTCATGGTCTCAATGACTGACTCGGAATACCATGCTAACACAAAACCAAGTGTTCAATCTTCAAGTAGGCAGTATCAAAGAAACTAGATGAAGATGAAGGAAGGGACCCTGACTCAGAAGGCCTTCCTCAGGTACAGTAGCCAAAGTGAAGATACGACATTACCCATAGGTCTGCACACCAGACCCTGCGGGGTCACGCAGAGGCTATGAGAATCCACGCTGCTCCCTGTTGAATACGAGCAATGACTCGTGGAGGGAAGCAAAACGGAGGAAAAACAGGTATGCCAGACTGAAATCCAAGAAAAAAAACCGCCAGATCATCAATCAAGGCGATCAGTGGATCACTAGACCGTGAACCGTACCTTGGAAACTTGGCGTTCTGCCGAAAAGCCCTTAGAAGCCACTCCAGACCCCCATTTGAAGATTTACCTAGAAACCACCCCTGGAAGGAGAACCCACTCCCCGGGAAGGAATAACTGTCTAATCAGAAACCCAATTGTCCACCCCTGGACGACAAACATCAATTGTGAGCTTCTGCCCACTGAACAATCCAAGTCACCTTCAATATGGCTAAGGAACCCCAAATTCCTCCCTGATGGATGATATAAACCAAGAGGTGACATAGTCCGACTGGAACCAAGCTAAGAACGACTGATGCCAAGAGGCCAAGCTATCAAAGCATTGAAAATCGTTCTCTACTGAAAACGTTAAAGAGAAGAGCAGACACTCCTGAGTACATTATTTGAAACAGACCCAGA
Organism: Bombina bombina; assembly: GCF_027579735.1. Lineage (NCBI taxonomy): Eukaryota > Metazoa > Chordata > Amphibia > Anura > Bombinatoridae > Bombina > Bombina bombina. Next base: position 410,982,376 of record NC_069500.1, read on the forward strand.
CAGCATACCAACCCAGGTTGGCATCCGTGGATACATCACCCAGGAATATCTCCAGAAGCATGTGCCCTGAGATAGATATACCTAAGAAAATACTACTATAAAGAGAGATTTGACGACTGATCTATATCTACTCTTTGAGACAGATCCGAATGTTCTCCATCTTATGGAAAATAGTAAAAGGAATGAAGTCCATGGAAACCATAAGACCAATTCCCTCATATTGATTTACTTAAAAATGAAGAAAATGCAGCTACACTTAGACCCTAACTCCCAACCTACTGGTTGCAAAATGCTAAGCCATCTACTGGACAACTAGAGCATGCTGTAGGCTGGACCCTAGACTGCAGAAAGAGGAAAAGGAATAAATCCTTGACATCTGGTCTCTGTTAGAAAACTTCTTCTAAATACAGAATCTAAAAAGTCCACCCATGAAGATGGAACACGGGAAGACTTCTCCAAGTTCATTTCCCATCCATGAGAAAGTAGATTAGACCACATTTCTTGAAAAAGAGATAGTTTGAAGGAAGGATGACACCTGAACCATCTATAGTCCAGAAGAATAGCCATGAACTACCCCAGAACCTAAAAGTCTTTCTCGGCTGCTGAACTAATAAACTAGCGAATATCCCGAAACATGGGAACAAGAAACACACATACCTCCAGTCTATGTTCTCATGAATAGACCCAGAACTAAAAGGAGAATAGATATTACTTTGAAGGTCAGCACCAGAGATACTTGAGATAAAGACCTAGATCCCGTTCCCAGACAGGGGCTGGAACTCTCACTCCCAGAAAAGAACATCCTGAACCCTGTTCAATGAAAGATTCTAATCGTACCTGAATTGCATATACTCTAGAAAGAGAAATCTGCCTCTGGGAAAATATCTGAGACTGGTCTAAAAGACATGACCCCTGATGAAAATGGAAAACATTCCTTTAGTCTTACCCACTTGACAAGTGATAGCAAAACACTTTCCACCCGCAAGACAGAGGATAAGGTCCAAACAAGTACCCATCCTTAAAAAGGAAAGGCCAAAAGTGTGGATTTGGAGGAATCTTAAAAATTGAATCTGCCACAGCCGAACTATAAGGTCTAGACTATACCACTAAGTCACAAGTAGGCTTCTCAGCTGAACAGCTGTAATGCCCGGCGGGCTAGGACAGCACATCCCCCTTATCCAAGACTAACTGGGAATCCCAGAGGACTTGGACTGCTCCTGCTTGGATGATAAAGAACATAATTTATGAAAGAACTTACCTGATAAATTAATTTCTTTCATATTGGAAGAGTCCATGAGCTAGTGACATATGGGATATACAATCCTACCAGGAGGGGCAAAGTTTCCCAAACCTCAAAATGCCTATAAATACACCCCTCACCACACCCACAATTCAGTTTTACGAATAGCCAAGCAGTGGGGTGATAAAGAAAGGAGTAGAAAGCATCAACAAAGGAAATTTGGAAATAATTGTGCTTTATACAAAAACTCATAACCACCATAAAAAGGGTGGGCCTCATGGACTCTTGCCAATATGAAAGAAATGAATTTATCAGGTAAGTTCTTACATAAATTATGTTTTCTTTCATGTAATTGGCAAGAGTCCATGAGCTAGTGACATATGGGATATCAATACCCAAGATGTGGATCTCCACTGAAGAGTGACTAGAAAGGGAGGGAATAAAATAAAAACAGCCATAATCTGCTGAAAAAAATGAATCCACAACCCAAAAATATAAGTTTATTTCATTTGAAAGAAAAAAACAAATCAAAAGCAGAAGAATCAAACTGAAACAGCTGCCTGAATAACTTTTCTACCAAAAACTGCTTCCGAAGAAGCAAATACATCAAAACAGTAGAATTTAGTAAATGTAAGCAAAGAGGACCAAGTTGCCGCTTTGCAAATCTGATCAACTGAAGCTTCATTCTTAAAAGCCCACGAAGTGGAGACTGATCTAGTAGAATGAGCTGTAATTCTCTGAGGCGGGGCCTGACCCGACTCAAAATAAGCTTGATGAATCAAAAGTTTCAACCAAGAAGCCAAGGAAATAGCAGAAGCCTTCTGACCTTTCCTAGGACCAGAAAATAAAACAAATAGACTGGAAGTCTTCCTGAAATCTTTAGTAGCTTCCACATAATATTTCAAAGCTCTTACCACATCCAAAGAATGTGAGGAACTTTCCAAAGAATTCTTAGGATTAGGACACAAGGAAGGGACAACAATTTCTCTACTAATGTTGTTAGAATTCACAACCTTAGGTAAAAATTAAAAAGAAGTCTGCAAAACTGCCTTATCCTGATGAAAAAATCAGAAAAGGAGACTCACAAGAAAGAGCAGATAACTCAGAAACTCTTCTAGCAGAAGAGATGGCCAAAAGGAACAACACTTTCCAAGAAAATACAGGTGGCCCTCGGTTTACAACGGTTCAATTTACACCATTTCAGAATAACAACCTTTTTTTCAGTCATGTGACTGCTATTGAAAAGCATTGAGAAGCAGTGCATTGATTAAAATAACCAGTAGGTGGAGCTGTCCACTTGTGTTGCAGCAAAGATATGCAAGCCAAGCAAACTGAAATTAATCAGTTTAACCAGACCTGAACTACCGAACAGCTTGCAAAGGAACAAGATCTTCCTGTCTATAAATCAGTCCAGCTTGGAATGCATAGAAAGAACTGTTTGCAGAAAAATGCAAGTCTGTGTTGTGTGATTATTTTATTAGGTTTATAATGCTGTTTAGCATTTAAAGTCTTTATTTCAAAGCTTTAAAAATAATGTAATAGGTGTTACTTATGCCAATTTTGAGAGGGGCCTGGAACCTAACTCCCTCACTTCCCATTGACTTACATTATACTGTAGGCTGGGTTTCAATTTACAACGGTTTCGATTTCTGGAACCTAACCCCGGCGTAAACTGAGGGCTACCTGTAGTTTAATGTCCAAAAAATGCATAAGTTCAAATGTAAGAACCCGTAAACCCTTATCCAAACCGTCCTGAAGAAACTGTAAAATTCTAGGAATTCTAAAAGAATGCCAGGAGATTTTATGAGAACACCATGAAATGTAAGTCTTCCAAACTCTACAATAAATCTTTCTAGAAACAGAATTACGAGCATGTAACATAGTATTAATCACTGAGTCAGAGAAACCTCTATGACTTAGTACTAAGCGTTCAATTTCCATACCTTCAAATTTAATGATTTGAGATCCTGATGGAAAAATGGACCTTGAGATAGTAGGTCTGGCCGAACGGAAGTGGCCAAGGCGGGCAACTGGACATCCGAACCAGATCTGCATACCAAAACCTGTGTGGCCATGCTGGAGCCACCGGCAACACAAATTATTGTTCCATGATGATTTTATAGATCACTCTTGGAAGGAGAAGTAGAGGCGGGAAAATGTAAGCAGGATGATAACACCAAAGAAGTGTCAGCGCATCCACTGCTTCCGCCTGAACATCCCTGGACCTGGACAGGTATCTGGGAAGTTTCTTGTTTAGATGAGAGGCCATGAGATCTATCTCTGGAAGACCCCACAACTGAACAATCTGAGAAAACACATCTGGATGGAGAGACCACTCCCCTGGATGTAAAGTCTGGCGGCTGAGAAAATCCGCCTCCCAATTGTCTACACCTGGGATATGCACCGCAGAGATTAGACAAGAGCTGGATTCTGCCCAAACAAGTATCTGAGTTACTTCTTTCATAGCTTGGGGACTGTGAGTCCCACCCTGATGATTGACATATGCCACTGTTGTGATATTGTCTGTCTGAAAACAAATGAACGGTTCTCTCTTTAGCAGAGGCCAAAACTGAAGAGCTCTGAGAATTGCACGGAGTTCTAAAAATATTTATTGGTAATCTCGCCTCTTGAGATTTCCAAACTCTTTGTGCTGTCAGAGATCCTCAAACAGCTCCCCCCAAGCTAAAAGATTCACATCTGTTGTGATCACAGCCCAGGTTGGCCGAACAAAAGAAGCCCCTTGAACTAAACGATGGTGATCTATCCACCATGTCAGAGAGTGTCGTACATTGATTCAGCATACAAAGCTGTAGAGGTGCCGGCATGCTGCAACCAATTTTAAACGTCTCTTGTCTGTTAGAGACAGAGTCATGGACACTGAATCTATCTGGAAGCCTTGTCTGAGGAATCAAGAAACGTTTGGTAAATTGACCCTCCAACCATGTTTCCAAGGAAACAACACTAGTTGATTCGTGTGTGATTCTGCAGTACGCGAAGACTGAGCTAGTACCAAGATATCGTCCAAATAAGGAAACACCGCAATACCCTGTTCTGTGATTACAGAGAGTATTGCACCCAGAACCTTTGAAAAGATTCTTGGAGCGGTTGCTAGGCCAAATGGAAGAGCAACAAATTGGTAATGCTTGTTTAGAAAAGAGAATCTCAGAAACTGATAATGTTCTGGATGAATCAGAATATGAAGGTAAGCATCCTGCAAGTCTATTGTGGACATATAATGTCCTTGCTGAACAAAAGGTAAAATAGTCCTTATAGTCACCATCTTGAAAGCTGGTACTCTTACATAACAATTCAACATTTTCAGATCCAGAACTGGTCTGAATAAATTTTCCTTCTTTGGTACAATGAATAGATTTGAATAAAACCCCAAACCTTGTTCCTGAGGAGGAACTGGCATGATTACCCCTGAAGACTCCAGGTCTGAAACACACTTCAGAAAAGCCTGAGCTTTTACTGGATTTACAGGGATATGTGAGAGAAAAAATCTTCTCACAGAAGGTCTTACTCTGAATCCTATTCAATACCCTTGAGAGACAATGCTCTGAAACCATTGATTTTGGACAGATTTTATCCAAATATCCTTGAAAAACCTTAATCTGCCCCCTACCAGCTGAGCTGGAATGAGGGCCGCATCTTCATGCGGACTTAGGGGCTGACTTTGGTTTCCTAAATGGCTTGGATTTATTCCAATTTGAGGAAGGCTTCCAATTGGAAGCAGACTCCTTGGGGGGAGGATTGAGTTTTTGTTCCTTATTCTGGCGAAAGGAACGAAAAAGGTTAGAAGCCTTAGATTTACCCTTAGGTTTTAATTCCTGAGGCAGAAAAACTCCCTTTCCCCCAGTAAGAGTTGAAATAATAGAATCCAACTGGGAACCATATAAATTATTACCTTGGAAAGAAAGAGATAGTAATCTAGATTTAGATGTAATATCAACATTCCAAGATTTAAGCCACAAAGCTCTTCTAGCTAAAAAACAAAATTTATGCTTACCTGATAATTTAAAAATAAAAAACACCTGCCTAAAATTGACAGGGCGGGCCATGGACTGGATATACCACAAGAGAAAGAAATTTATCAGGTAAGCATGAATTTTGTTTTCTCTTGTAAGGTGTATCCAGTCCACGGGTTCATCCATTACTTGTGGGATACCATTACCAAAGCTTTAGGACACAGATGAAGGGAGGGACAAGGTAGGAACTTAAACGGAAGGCACCACTGCCTGTAAGACCTTTCTCCCAAAAATAGCCTCCGAGGAAGCAAAAGTATCAAATTTGTAGAATTTAGAAAAAGTATGAAGCGAAGACCAAGTCGCCGCCTTACAAATCTGTTCAACAGAGGCCTCATGTTTAAAAGCTCATGTGGAAGCTACCGCTCTAGTAGAATGAGCTGTAATTCTTTCAGGAGGCTGCTGGCCAGCAGTCTAATAAGCTAACCGGATTATGCTTCTCAGCCAAAAAGAAAGAGAAGTTGCCGAAGCCTTTTGGCCTCTCCTCCTTCCAGAGAAGACAACAAACAAGGCAGATGTTTGACGAAAATCCTTAGTAGCTTGTAAATAAAACTTTAAAGCACGGACCACGTCAAGATTGTGTAACAGACGTTCCTTCTTTGAAGAAGGATTAGGACACAGAGATGGAACAACAATTTCCTGATTGATATTCTTATTAGAAACTACCTTAGGAAGAAACCCAGGTTTGGTATGCAAAACTAACTTATCTGCATGGAAGATCAGATAAGGGGAATCACACTGTAAGGCAGATAACTCTGAAACTCTTCGAGCCGAAGAGATAGCTACTAAGAACAGAACTTTCCAAGATAAAAGCTTGATATCTATGGAATGCAAAGGTTCAAACGGAACCCCTTGAAGAACTTTAAGAACTAAATTTAAACTTCATGGTGGAGCAACAGGTTTAAACACAGGCTTGATTCTAACTAAAGCCTGACAAAACGCCTGAACGTCTGGAACATCTGCCAGACGCTTGTGCAAAAGAATAGACAGAGCAGAAATCTGTCCCTTTAAGGAACTAGCTGATAATCCCTTTTCCAATCCTTCTTGGAGAAAAGATAATATCCTAGGAATCCTGACCTTACTCCATGAGTAACCCTTGGATTCACACAAATGAAGATATTTACACCATATCTTATGATAGATTTTCCTGGTGACAGGCTTTCGAGCCTGAATCAAGGTATCAATGACGACTCAGAGAAACCACGTCTTGATAAAATCAAGCGCTCAATCTCCAAGCCATCAGACGCAGAGAAATTAGATTTGGATGTTTGAATGGACCTTGGAGTAGAAGGTCCTGCCTCAGCGGCAGAGTCCATGGTGGAAAGGATGACATGTCCACCAGATCTGCATACCAAGTCCTGCGTGGCCATGCAGGTGCTAACAAAATCACCGAAGCTCTCTCCTGCTTGATCTTGGCAATCAGACGAGGGAGGAGAGGAAATGGTGGGAACACATAAGCCAGACTGAAGGACCAGGGCACTGCTAGAGCATCTATCAGTGCTGCCTGGGGATCCCTTGACCTGGACCCGTAACAAGGAAGCTTGGCGTTCTGATGAGACACCATCAGATCCAGTTCTGGTCTGCCTCATAGTTGAATCAGCTGGGCAAATACCTCCGGATGGAGCTCCCACTCCCCTGGATGAAAAGTTTGCCGACTTAGAAAGTCCGCCTACCAGTTCTCTACTCCTGGGATATGGATAGCTGAGAGATGGCAAGAGTGAACCTCTGCCCATAGAATTATCTTGGAAACCTCCATCATTGCCAGGGGACTCCTTGTTCCCCCCTGATGGTTGATATAGGCTACAGTCGTGATATTGTCCGACTGAAATCTGATGAATCTGACCGCAGCTAGTTGAGGCCAAGCCTGAATAGCATTGAATATCGCTCTTAGTTCCAGAATGTTTATCGGAAGGAGGGCTTCCTCCTGAGTCCACGAACCCTGAGCCTTCAGGGAGTTCCAGACTGCGACCCAGCCCAGAAGGCTGGCATCTGTCGTCACTATAGTCCAGTCTGGCCTGCGGAAACTCATTCCCCTGGACAGATGGACCCGAGATAACCACCAGAAAAGAGAATCCCTGGTCTCTTGATCCAGATTTAACAGAGGAGACAAATCTGTGTAGTCCCCATTCCACTGGTTGAGCATGCAAAGTTGCAGTGGTCTGAGATGTAGGCGAGCAAACGGAACTATGTCCATTGCCGCTACCATTAGGCCGATCATTTCCATACACTGAGCCACTGACGGCCGATAAGTGGAATGAAGAGCACGGCAGGAAGTTAGAAGCTTTGATATCCTGACCTCTGTCAGAAAAAAAATCATTTCTACTGAATCTATCAGAGTTCCTAAGAAGGAAACTCTTTTCTCTGTTCACTTTCCACCCGTGAGACCTCAGAAAGGGCAGAACAATGTCCGTATGGGACTTGGCGATTTGAAAAGTCGACCCATGGATCAGAATGTCGTCTAGGTAAGGGGCCACCGCTATGCCCCGCGGCCTTAGAACCGCCAGAAGGGACCCTAGAACCTTTGTAAAGATTCTCGGCGCCGTGGTTAACCAGAAGGGAAGAGCCACAAACTGGCAATGCCTGTCTAGGAAGACGAACCTGAGGAACTGATGATGATCTCTGTGAATCGGAATGTGGAGATAAGCATCCTTTAAGTCCACGGTAGTCATATATTGACCCTCCTGGATCATAGGGAGGATGGTTCGGATTGTCTCCATCTTGAAGGATGGGACCCTGAGAAATTTGTTTAGGATCTTGAGATCCAAAATTGGTCTGAAAGTTCTCTCTTTTTTGGGAACTATAAACAGATTTGAATAGAAACCCAGCCCCTGTTCCTCCCTTGGAACTGGGTGGATCACTCCCATAACCAGAAGGTCTTGAACGCAATGTAAGAATGCCTCTCTCTTTATCTGGTTTGCAGATAGTTGTGAGAGGTGAAATCTCCCCTTTGGAGATGAACCTTTGAATTCCAGAAGATATCCCTGGACGTCTCTTGCCCAAGCCTGGGCGAAGACAGAAAGTCTGCCCCCGACTAGATCCGGTTCCGGATCGGGGGCTACTCCTTCATGCTGTCTTAGAGGCAGCAGCAGGTTTTTTTGGCCTGCTTCCCCTTGTTCCAAGCCTGGTTAGGTCTCCAGACTGGTTTGGACTGGGCGAAATTTCCCTCTTGTTTTGCATTAGAGGAAGTTAATGCTGCGCCACTCTTGAAGTTTCGAAAGGAACGAAAATTATTCTGTTTGGCCCTTAATTTATTGGACTTATCCTGAGGAAGGGCGTGACCTTTTCCTCCGGTAATATCAGAGATGATCTCCTTCAGGCCAGGGCCGAATAGGGTTTGTCCCTTGAAGGGGATGTTAAGAAGCTTAGACTTTGAAGTAACATCTGCTGACCAGGACTGAATTCTTAGCCGTTAGCTTGGTTAAATGAAAAACGGCATCAGAAATAAAGGAATTAGCTAACTTAAGAGCTTTAATCCTGTCTAAAATATCATCTTATGGGACTCGAACCAAAAAGCCGATGCAGCAGTAACTGGGGCAATGCATGCAAGAGGCTTGAGAATAAAACCTTGATGTATAAAAATTTTCTTAAGGAGACCATCCAATTTTTTATCCATAGGATCTAGGAAAGCACAACTGTCCTCGACGGGGATAGTTGTACGCTTAGCTAGGGTAGAAACAGCTCCCTCCACCTTAGGGACCGTCTGCCACGAGTCCCGTATGGCGACATCTATGGGAAACATCTTTTTAACAGCAGGAGTGGGAGAGAACAGCACACCTGGTCTGTCCCACTCCTTAGTAATAATTTCCGAAAACCTCTTAGGGACTGGAAAAACATCAGTGTAAACAGGCACTGCAAAGTATTTGTCCATTTTACACAACTTCTCTGGAACTACAATGGGGTCACAGTCATCCAGAGTCGCTAAAACCTCCCTGAGCAGTAAGCTGTCATTTCAGAATCAGACTGAAGTAAGGCCTTCCCTGAATCTAAAATGTCACCCTCAGATAGAAACTCCCTTGCACCAGCTTCGGAGCATTGTGAGGGTAAATTGGACACAGCTATTAAAGCATCAGAAAGCTCTGTATTTGTTCTAGCCCCAGAGCTGTCTCGCTTTCCTTGTAACCCTGGCAGTTTGGACAATACCTCTGTGAGGGTAGAATTCATAACTGCCGCCATGTCCTGTAAGGTAAAAGAATTAGAGGCGCTAGACGTACTTGGCGTCACTTGAGCGGGAGTTATAGGTTCTGACACATGGGGAGAGCTAGATGGCATAACCTCCCTCTTTTCAGTCTGAGAATCCTCTGGTGATAAATCTTTAAGAGCCATAATATGGGCCTTATAGTTTATAGAAATTTCAGTACATTTGGTACACATTCTAAGAGGGGGTTTCCACAATGGCTTCTAAACATATTGAACAAGGAGTTTCCTCTATGTCAGACATGTTTAACAGACTAGTAAAGACAAGCAAGCTTGGGAAACACTTGAGAAACAGCAATTATACAATTATATAGACAGCTCTGCTGTGGGTGTCCTCTTTGCAACTTCCTGTTGGGAAGGAGAATATCCCACAAGTAATGGATGAACCCGTGGACTGGATACACCTTACAAGAGAAAAGCTAAAGACATGGATCTAACATCAATTTTGATAATATCAAAAATTGCATCACAAATAAAATGATTAGCATATTGCAATAGGCGAATAATGCTAGATAAGTCAGAATCCAATTCCTGTTGCGCTAAATTCTCCAACCAGAAGGTTGATGCAGCCGCAACATCGGCCAAAGAAATTGCAGGTCTGAGAAGATGACCTGAATATAAATAGGCCTTCCTTAGATAAGATTCCTATCTAAAGGATCCTTAAAGGAAGTACTATCTTCCATAGGAATAGTGGTTCGTTTAGCAAGAGTAGAAATAGCCCCATCAACTTGGGGATTTTTTCCCAAAACTCTATAGATTTTGCTGGTAAAGGATACAATTTTTTTAAACCCTGAAGAAGGAATAAAACAAGTACCTGGCTTATTCCATTCTCTAGAAATCATATCAGAAATAGCCTCAGGAATAGGAAAAACCCCTGGAGAAACCACAGGAGGTTTAAAAATGGCATTTAAACGTTTATTAGACTGAACGCCAATAGGACTGGTTACCTCAATATCCAAAATAATTAACACTTCTTTTAATAAAGAACGCATATACTCTATTTTAAATAAATAAGTAGATTTGTCAGTGTCAATGTCTGAGGAAGGATCTTCTGTATCAGATAGATCCTCATCAGAAGAGAATAAATTATGTTGTTGGTCATTTGAAATTTCATCAACTAAATGAAAAGTTTAAAAAGACCTTTTACATTTATTAGAAGGTGGAAATGCAGACAAAGCCTTCAAAATAGAATCAGAAACAAATTCTTTAAAATTTACAGGTATATCATGCATATTAGAAGTTGAAGGAACTACAACTGGCAATGTACTATTACTGATGGATACACTAACTGCATGTAAAAGTTTATCATGACAACTATTACAAATGACATTCGGTGAAATAATTTCAACAATTTAACAACAAATGCACTTAGCTTTGGTAGGACCGATGTCAGGCAGCAATGTTCCAGCAGAAACTTCTGAGGCAGGATCAGATAGAGACATCTTGCAAAATGTAAGAGAAAAAGCAACATATAAAGCAAAATTATCTATTTCCTTATATGACAGTTTCAGGAATGGGAAAAAAAGCAAATAGCATAGACCTCTGATAGAGAAAAAATCAAGAGGCAAACATCAATGGGGTATTGAAATAATGATAAAGTTTGGCGCCAAGTATGACGCACAACATAACGTAAACTTTTTGGCGCCAAAAAATAACCGGAAATGACACACTCGCGTCACTAATGGCGCAACCGTATGAAAGGTCTCGGCGTCAAGTATGACGCCGGAAATGACGAAGTTGCGTCATAGACGTATTTTTCCGCGCCAAAAATATTTTCGCGCCAAGAATGACGCAATAAAGTTTAGCATTTGACGCACCTGCGGGCCTAATGCCGCCCGCAATTTGCAAGTAGTAGTCAATTGAAAAAAGACTAAACCCCAGGTAAGAAAAAAAATTCTTTAAAAGATGTTTAGATTACCCAAATATGAAACTGACAGTCTGCAGAAGGAAATACATGAACCTGACTCATGGCAAATAAGTACAATACATATATTTAGAACTTTATATAAATGCATAAAGTGCCAAACCATAGCTGAGGTGTCTTAAGTAATAAAAAACATACTTACCAAAAGACACCCATCCACATATAGCAGATAGCCAAACCAGTACAGAAACAGTTATTAGTAGAGGTAATGGTAAATTGAGAGTATATCGTCGATCTGAAAAGGGAAGTAAGAGATGAATCTCTACGACCGATAACAGAGAACCCATGAAATAGACCCCCGTTAGAGAAATCATCGTATTCAAAAGGTGATACTCCCTTCATGTCCCTCTGACATTCGCTGTACTCTGAGAGGAATCGGGCTTCAACAATGCTGAGAAGCGCATATCAACGTAGAAATCTTAGCACAAACTTACTTCACCACCTCCATAGGAGGTAAAGTTTGTAAAACGGAATTGTGGGTGTGGTGAGGGGTGTATTTATAGGCATTTTGAGGTTTGGGAAACTTTGCCCCTCCTGGTAGGATTGTATATCCAGTATGTCACTAGCTCATGGACTCCTGCCAATTACATGAAAGAAAGGAAGACTCCTGCTCTACAAAGGAACGAAAAAGCAGCAAAAGAAAGGATTTATTGGCCTAACAGCCTTTCTGACATTGATCTCCTCATGGAGTCCACCAAAATGGAATCCGACAAGACGTTGCACCAAAAGGATGCCAGACTTTTCCATAAAGAGTAGCACGGTCAATAACAGGACATTTAACAAATGAATCCTAGTATATATAAAATTTACTAGTTTCTTAAGGATTGACAATGACAGGAGAGTCGAAGTTTCCCTAGTAGCCAACCCTTCCTAAATAAAAGGGAGATTAGGCTTGAATCTGAACAGAACCACTTCAGTACCAGAAGAAGGAATTACACTGTTCAAATTGGAGGTTTTAACCATCAAATGCTATTGACTATCCTGCTCATAAAACTATAAGGACGACAAAATGTGCAGCAGTAAACAGAGCAGAACCCTTACTACCTGATTCCTTAAAGAACCTCTTGCGATTTCCCTTAAATAAAGGAAAGGCAGATAAAGCCACAGACACCAAAAGCCACCTGGGCAGACAATTCTGCAAGCAAATAACTCCTCTAGTAGATTGAGAGGAACCACAGGGCACTGCATGTGACGCCATTACAAAAAGGCTTGGGACGATTGAGGAGAAAGCTGTGGCAGAGCCTAGACAGCAACACCCAGGGAGACATGAGGCTAAAAATAATTTCTGGATTTTTTTTTTAAATATTTAAAATAATTAAAATGGCACTGCCCTTTTAAGAATTATAGAGACTTACTTAAAAACAGAATTTATGCTTACCTGATAAATTACTTTCTCCAACGGTGTGTCCGGTCCACGGCGTCATCCTTACTTGTGGGATATTCTCTTCCCCAACAGGAAATGGCAAAGAGCCCAGCAAAGCTGGTCACATGATCCCTCCTAGGCTCCGCCTACCCCAGTCATTCGACCGACGTACAGGAGGAAATATGCATAGGAGAAACCATATGATACCGTGGTGACTGTAGTTAGAGAAAATAATTCATCAGACCTGATTAAAAAAACCAGGGCGGGCCGTGGACCGGACACACCGTTGGAGAAAGTAATTTATCAGGTAAGCATAAATTCTGTTTTCTCCAACATAGGTGTGTCCAGTCCACGGCGTCATCCTTACTTGTGGGAACCAATACCAAAGCTTTAGGACACGGATGAAGGGAGGGAGCAAATCAGGTCACCTAAATGGAAGGCACCACGGCTTGCAAAACCTTTCTCCCAAAAATAGCCTCTGAAGAAGCAAAAGTATCAAATTTGTAAAATTTGGCAAAAGTGTGCAGTGAAGACCAAGTCGCTGCCTTACATATCTGGTCAACAGAAGCCTCGTTCTTGAAGGCCCATGTGGAAGCCACAGCCCTAGTGGAATGAGCTGTGATTCTTTCAGGAGGCTGCCGTCCGGCAGTCTCATAAGCCAATCGGATAATGCTTTTAAGCCAAAAAGAAAGAGAGGTAGAAGTTGCCTTTTGACCTCTCCTTTTACCAGAATAAACAACAAACAAAGAAGATGTTTGTCTGAAATCTTTAGTGGCCTCTAAATAGAATTTTAGAGCACGGACTACGTCCAAATTGTGTAACAAACGTTCCTTCTTTGAAACTGGATTCGGACACAAAGAAGGTACAACTATCTCCTGGTTAATATTCTTGTTGGAAACAACTTTCGGAAGAAAACCAGGCTTAGTACGCAAAACCACCTTATCTGCATGGAACACCAGATAGGGCGGAGAACACTGCAGAGCAGATAACTCAGAAACTCTTCTAGCAGAAGAAATTGCAACCAAAAACAAAACTTTCCAAGATAATAACTTAATATCTACGGAATGTAAGGGTTCAAACGGAACCCCTTGAAGAACTGAAAGAACTAGATTAAGACTCCAGGGAGGAGTCAAAGGTCTGTAAACAGGCTTGATTCTAACCAGAGCCTGAACAAACGCTTGAACGTCTGGCACAGCTGCCAGCCTTTTGTGAAGTAAAACAGATAACGCAGAGATCTGTCCCTTCAGAGAACTTGCAGATAATCCTTTCTCCAAACCTTCTTGTAGAAAGGATAGAATCTTAGGAATTTTTATCTCGTTCCATGGGAATCCTTTAGATTCACACCAACAGATATATTTTTTCCATATCTTATGGTAAATTTTTCTAGTTACAGGCTTTCTAGCCTGAATAAGAGTATCTATTACAGAATCTGAAAACCCACGCTTTGATAAAATCAAGCGTTCAATCTCCAAGCAGTCAGTTGGAGGGAAACCAGATTCGGATGTTCGAATGGACCTTGAACAAGAAGGTCCTGTCTCAAAGGTAGCTTCCATGGTGGAGCCGATGACATATTCACCAGGTCTGCATACCAAGTCCTGCGTGGCCACGCAGGAGCTATCAAGATCACCGAAGCCCTCTCCTGATTGATCCTGGCTACCAGCCTGGGAATGAGAGGAAACGGTGGGAATACATAAGCTAGGTTGAAGGTCCAAGGTGCTACTAGTGCATCTACTAGAGTCGCCTTGGGATCCCTGGATCTGGACCCGTAACAAGGAACCTTGAAGTTCTGACGAGAGGCCATCAGATCCATGTCTGGAATGCCCCATAATCGAGTTATTTGGGCAAAGATTTCCGGATGGAGTTCCCACTCCCCCGGATGGAATGTCTGACGACTCAGAAAATCCGCTTCCCAATTTTCCACTCCTGGGATGTGGATTGCAGACAAGTGGCAGGAGTGATCCTCCGCCCATTGAATTATCTTGGTCACTTCCTCCATCGCCAGGGAACTCCTTGTTCCCCCCCTGATAGTTGATATATGCAACTGTCGTCATGTTGTCTGATTGAAACCTTATGAATTTGGCCTTTGCTAGATGAGGCCAAGCTTTGAGAGCATTGAATATCGCTCTCAGTTCCAGAATGTTTATCGGGAGAAGAGATTCTTCCCGAGACCATAGACCCTGAGCTTTCAGGGGTTCCCAGACCGCGCCCCAGCCCACCAGACTGGCGTCGGTCGTGACAATGACCCACTCTGGTCTGCGGAAGCTCATTCCCTGTGACAGGTTGTCCAGGATCAGCCACCAACGGAGTGAATCTCTGGTCCTTTGATCTACTTGAATCGTCGGAGACAAGTCTGTATAATCCCCATTCCACTGTCTGAGCATGCACAGTTGTAATGGTCTTAGATGAATTCGTGCAAAAGGAACTATGTCCATTGCTGCAACCATCAATCCTATTACTTCCATGCACTGCGCTATGGAAGGACGAAGAACAGAATGAAGTACTTGACAAGAGCTTAGAAGTTTTGATTTTCTGACCTCTGTCAGAAAAATCCTCATTTCTAAGGAGTCAATTATTGTTCCCAAGAAGGGAACTCTTGTTGACGGGGAAAGAGAACTTTTTTCTATGTTCACTTTCCATCCGTGAGATCTGAGAAAGGCTAGGACGATGTCCGTATGAGCCTTTGCTTTTGACAGAGACGACGCTTGAATCAGGATGTCGTCCAAGTACGGTACTACTGCAATGCCCCTTGGTCTTAGAACCGCTAGAAGGGACCCTAGTACCTTTGTGAAAATTCTCGGAGCAGTGGCTAATCCGAATGGAAGTGCCACAAACTGGTAATGCTTGTCCAGAAAAGCGAACCTTAGGAACTGATGATGTTCCTTGTGGATAGGAATATGTAGGTACGCATCCTTTAAATCCACCGTGGTCATAAATTGACCTTCCTGGATGGTAGGAAGGATCGTTCGAATGGTTTCCATTTTGAACGATGGAACCCTGAGAAATTTGTTTAGGATCTTGAGATCTAAAATTGGTCTGAATGTTCCCTCTTTTTTGGGAACTATGAACAGGTTGGAGTAAAACCCCATCCCTTGTTCTCCTATTGGAACTGGATGAATTACTCCCATCTTTAACAGGTCTTCTACACAATGTAAGAATGCCTGTCTTTTTATTTGGTTTGAAGATAATTGAGACCTGTGGAACCTTCCCCTTGGGGGTAGTTCCTTGAATTCCAGGAGATAACCTTGAGAAACTATTTCTAGTGCCCAAGGATCCTGAACATCTCTTGCCCAGGCCTGAGCAAAGAGAGAAAGTCTGCCCCCCACCAGATCCGGTCCCGGATCGGGGGCCATCCCTTCATGCTGTTTTGGTAGCAGTGGCAGGCTTCTTGGCCTGCTTACCCTTGTTCCAGCCTTGCATCGGTTTCCAGGCTGGTTTGGGTTGAGAAGTATTACCCTCTTGCTTAGAGGATGTAGAAGTAGAGGCTGGTCCGTTTCTGCGAAAGGGACGAAAATTAGGCTTATTTCTAGCCTTAAAAGACCTATCCTGAGGAAGGGCGTGGCCCTTTCCCCCGGTGATGTCTGAAATAATCTCTTTCAAATCAGGACCAAACAGTGTTTTGCCCTTGAAAGGGATGTTAAGCAATTTTGTCTTGGAAGACACATCCGCTGACCAAGACTTTAGCCAAAGCGTTCTGCGCGCCACGATAGCAAACCCTGAATTTTTCGCCGCTAATCTAGCTAATTGCAAAGCGGCATCTAGAATAAAAGAGTTAGCCAATTTAAGTGCTTGAACTCTGTCCATAACTTCCTCATACGAAGATTCTTTATTGAGCGACTTTTCTAGTTCTTCGAACCAGAAACACGCTGCCGTAGTGACAGGAACAATGCATGAAATTGGTTGTAGAAGGTAACCTTGCTGAACAAACATCTTTTTAAGCAAACCCTCTAATTTTTTATCCATAGGATCTTTGAAAGCACAACTATCTTCTATGGGAATAGTAGTGCGTTTGTTTAGAGTAGAGACCGCCCCCTCGACCTTAGGGACTGTCTGCCATAAGTCCTTTCTGGGGTCGACTATAGGAAATAATTTCTTAAATATAGGGGGAGGAACAAAAGGTATGCGGGGCCTTTCCCATTCCTTATTTACTATGTCCGCCACCCGCTTGGGTATAGGAAAAGCATCGGGGGGCACCGGAACCTCTAGGAACTTGTCCATCTTACATAATTTCTCTGGAATGACCAAATTGTCACAATCATCCAGAGTAGATAATACCTCCTTAAGCAGTGCGCGGAGATGTTCTAATTTAAATTTAAATGTTACAACATCAGGTTCAGCTTGTTGAGAATTTTTTCCTGAATCTGAAATTTCTCCCTCAGACAAAACCTCCCTCCTGGCCCCTTCAGATTGGTGTGAGGGTATGTCAGAAACGTTATCATCAGCGTCCTCTTGCTCTTCAGTGTTTAAAACAGAGCAATCGCGCTTTCTCTGATAAGTAGGCATTTTAGATAAAATATTTGCAATAGAATTATCCATAACAGCCGTTAATTGTTGCATGGTAATAAGTATTGGCGCACTAGATGTACTAGGGGCCTCTTGTGTGGGCAAAACTGGTGTAGACACAGAAGGGGATGATGCAGTACCATGCTTACTCCCCTCATCTGAAGAATCATCTTGGGCAATATTATTATCTGTGGCATCATTGTCCCTACTTTGTCCCTACTTTGTTTGGACACTATGTCACAATTATCACATATATTAAAATGGGGAGACACATTGGCTTTCATACATATAGAACATCGCTTATCTGATGGGTCAGACATGTTAAACAGGCTTAAACTTGTCAACAAAGCACAAAAAACGTTTTAAAATAAAACCGTTACTGTCACTTTAAATTTTAAACAGAACACACTTTATTACTGAATATGCGAAAAAGCATGAAGCAATTGTTCAAAATTCACCAAAATTTCACCACAGTGTCTTAAAGCCTTAAAATTTGCACACCAAATTTGAAAGCTTTAACCATTAAAATAACGGAACCGGAGCCGTTTTTACATTTAACCCCTATACAGTCCCAGGTATCTGCTTTGCTGAGACCCAACCAAGCCCAGAGGGGAATACGATACCAAATGACGCCTTCTATAAGCTTTTTCAGTGGTTCTTAGCTCCTCACACATGCATCTGCATGCCTTGCTTTCCAAAAACAACTGCGCATTAGTGGCGCGAAAATGAGGCTCTGCCTATGACTAGAGAAGGCCCCCATCTGAAAAAGGTGTCCATACAGTGCCTGCCGTTTTTTAACAACAATCCCCAAGATTATAATAACTATAAAGAGTTATAATCTGCCAAATATGCTTAGCAAAGTAATCGTTTTAGCCCAGAAAAATGTCTACCAGTTTTTTAAGCCCTTATAAAGCCCTTTATTCTTTTACTTAATCTAAGAAAATGGCTTACCGGTCCCCATAGGGAAAATGACAGCCTTCCAGCATTACAAAGTCTTGTTAGAAATGTGGCCAGTCATACCTCAGGCAGAAAAGTCTGCCAACTGCTTCCCCCAACTGAAGTTACTTCATCTCAACAGTCCTGTGTGGAAACAGCAATCGATTTTAGTAACGTTTGCTAAAATCATCTTCCTCTTACAAACAGAAATCTTCTTCTCTTTTCTGTTTCAGAGTAAATAGTACATACCAGCACTATTTTAAAATAACAAACACTTGATTGAAGAATAAAAACTACATTTAAACACCAAAAAACTCTTAGCCATCTCCGTGGAGATGTTGCCTGTGCAACGGCAAAGAGAATGACTGGGGTAGGCGGAGCCTAGGAGGGATCATGTGACCAGCTTTGCTGGGCTCTTTGCCATTTCCTGTTGGGGAAGAGAATATCCCACAAGTAAGGATGACGCCGTGGACCGGACACACCTATGTTGGAGAAAAAGCAATACATTTGGGAACAGACTCCTGTTCCATTCTTTAGTAAGGAAAATGATACAGTGTAATTAAAAGTAGTATTGCCTTAGTGAAGGCAATCTCACATAAACAAATGTACATACAGATACAGAAAACCATAATGTTTAAAGTACAAATGTACTGTTCATTAGTCCACTGTGCTATTCTACAGTAGGACATGATGCAGGAAAAGGTCTGAATAACGTGTTTGATCTCTTACATAAAAATTATACTGAAACTTAGTGAATGTTTGTGTATTGAAACATTTATTTACACAGTGCTTTCACTTGAGAACCAAACGTATCCTTCTAACCCTCAGTTTAACAGATGAAAGAAACGGAGAGCGCCAAAAACACGGGATAAACTAAGAGTAATCCCCAAACATTGTCTCCTCGATTAAGAAGATAGAATGTCAGCTCCGTTCCATTCTCAAGCCGGAGAGGGGGGCGGAGTACAAAATAAGCGCTCTGTAAAGCAAAGAAGAAGTCGGCACGGAAAAAACTTAATTCCATTGACTATCTTCCTCTAAAATGAGGCATCTTGTAGAAAGCACCTTCTGGTCTAAATGTGACAAATACAAAACAATAATAAAGAACAAAAATAATAAAGAACAAGAGGGGCGCCTCATGTGTGCATCAATATATCCATATATGTGAAATCAAAGAAAAAATGCCAAATGGGTACTCACAATTGGCCAAAGTACACTTATGTACTAGTAGGAGCTGGCTGGTATCTTCAGGTGTACCAGAGCTAGACCTCTCCAAGTGCAGAGTAGATAGTGCAGGGGGATCTTTGTCACAGTATGTGCTGATAGATAGTCAGAAGCAGTGTGTAAAACTGCTATAGAAGGCAATGAACCAAAGCTTGCATAAAACAAGTTCAGTTTATTAAAACAAATGTTGATAAGTTTAAAACAATAGCAAGCAAAGTTTAAAATCATGCAAAGTGTTTCTCAACCTAGCATGGGTTGTTTCATCAGGCAGATGCTTTAAACTTATCAACATTTGTTTTAATAAACTGAACTTGTTTTATGCAAGCTTTGGTTCATTACCTTCTATAGCAGTTTTACACACTGCTTCTGACTATCCATCAGCACATACTGTGACAAAGATCCCCCTGCACTATCTACTCTGCACCTGGAGAGGTCTAGCTGGTACACCTGAAGATACCAGCCAGCTCCTACTAGTACATACGTGTACTTGGGCCAATTGTGAGAACTGGTTTGGCCTTTTTGCTTTGATTTCACATATATGGAGATATTGATGCACACATGAGGCGCCCCTCTTGTTCTTTATTATTATCTATACAACTCTGGCTTTGTCTATGAGGAGGAGGAGAGCAGCCTAACTAATTGCTTCATTGTGAGATCATCTGGTTCTACTGAAAGGGTTAGCTGGTACACCCTAAGAATCCAGTCTGCACCTATCAGTACATAAGTGTACTATAGTCGCATGTAAGTACCCACTTGGCTTACTTGATTTACATCACTATATAGCATATTGATATGCACAGGAGGAGCCTCTCTTGTTCTCTTTATTTTTTACAATAAACAAAAAACCCTGACACCCTCACACAGCTCCCTAAGTGTATTAACAGCGGAGAAATGGCGCCAATCACACTCACTGAACAGTCCCTGTATCATTCACCCGATGAACTAGGGAACTAAAAAGGGTGGTCTACTATATAATAGTGGAAGCAATGGCCCCAAATTATTAGAATTTAGCCCTACAGGTGTGAAGGAGGATAACAGTCTTCATGTCTCATGCATAATGTGCCTGCCACTGCCAAAATAATTCCAAAAGGAAATGTCCCATATTAAAGCAGAAGGTCTTAACCTCTTCAGTGCCAGCCTTCTAGCCCCAGAAGAACAAAAGGCACTTACCTGCATTCTAGTCGTCCGGCAGTCAGAAGACTCACAAAGTATGAGAGGATGCCGCTCCTCAGAGACCTGTGTAAAAAGAAAGACAGTAAATTTACTCAGGCTTTCTATTCTAGGGCAGCAACATGTTAGGAAAATGCAGCAAAGCCCACTTTACAAGTTCCTAACTGCTTTAAAGCGACCACAGCCCTGCTGAAGAGACTAACGTGGAGTACAGCTAGACCTAAATTGTTATGGAAGATTAGAGCAATCCTACCCTGACTTCAAAATAAAAAAAAATATTGATAGAAGAATCAAAATCAGGACACCTAATTACTTCACCTCCTCCTTGCACTAGATACAAAAGACAATGACTGGGGGATTGTGGGTAGGAAGTGATATTTATCAGCTTTGCTGTGGTGCTCTTTGCCTCCTCCTGCTGGCCAGGAGTGATATTCCCAACAGTAATTGATGATGATCCATGGACTCACCGTGTCATTATAAAGAAAAAAAGGCCTGCAAAGGGCTTTAGCATAGAGATACTTACATGGACATATCTATACATATATATCTATGTGTGTGTGTATATATATATATATATATAATAACATGCACCGTGTATACATACATACACATATATATATATATATACACACATACTCTCTCTTATATATATATATATATATATATATATATAGATAGATACTATTACTTATAATAGACACATACTGTACATGTCAGTTAACTGCCTAGAAAAATATGTGTCTTCTCAAGTTAAATAAAATTCAGACTGTCATTGTTTTGCTTAATGAAAAACTCTGTCTGCTGTAGGTAGGAAGTGATAATACCCAAAGGGATATTACATTTTTTTCATCTTCCATTAGTGGAAATATGTCTGCTTGCAGCCGCTAGCTCCTTACAAAGAAAACTCACAGTGGCAGCTGTGATGAAGGAATATTTTATTATAGACAAGTGAACTGTGGATTTATATCTTCAGTGTGCAAGACAAACAAACCGAGGCAGAAACCAAAATTCAAAGCAAGGATTTAGGGCTAGATTACGAGTGGCACGCTAACTGTTGTGTGCAAGCGATTACGGGTATATCTCGGCACTTTGGGCACGTCGGAAACAAAAATAAAGTTAGCATTTTAATTAATAGAAAAACCTACCTAAAGGAATTATAAAAAAACAGGTTTAATGTAAAGTATATTGTTCTGTAATAAAAAAATATAATGGAAGAGTGTTTCACAACAAAGGGCTAGATTACAGGGGGAGCCCTAAATATTGCGTGCGTGCAAACCATATTAGCGCTCCACACTGTAATACCAGCGCACATAGTCTAATCTCTGGTTAATTTTCAGAGCTTTAATTGCTACGGCGAGCTTTGTGGAAGCGATAATCAGCCACTTGTAATGGCTGGTTAATTATGTGCCCGCAAACGAGCACATCTGTCCATTTGTGATATTTTTGAAATATATTAAAGGGACATGAAACCAAATATTTTTCCTTCCTGAATCAGATAGAATATACAATTTTAAACAACTTTCCAATTTACTTATATTATAAGATTAGCTTTATTCTCTTGGTATCCTTTGTTGAAGGGGCAGCAATGCATTACTAGGAGCTATCTGAACACATCGGGTGAGCAAATGAAGGGAGACATATATGTTAAAGGGACATGAAACCCAAAATCGTTCATGATTTAGATAGACCATGCAATTTTAAACAACTTTCTAATCTACTATCAAATTTTTTTCTTTGTCTTGGTATCAGTTCTTGAAAAGCAGGGAAATAAGCTCAGGAAGATGAACATTTTTGAAGCACTATATGGCAACAGTTTTGTAAGAATGTTATCCATTTGTAAGAGAACTAGATGGCAGCACTATTTCCTGCCATGTAGTGCTCTAGAATCTACAACTCTAGGCTGCAATGATTATTTTCATAATCGATTAATCGGCCGATTTGTTTTTCGACTAACCGTCTAATCGGATAAAAAAAAAAATGTCCTCCTATTTTTAAAATCAAATCCACAACCTAGGTGGGATATTTATCTTCGTTAACTCTCCAAAAATGCAAAGGGCCTCTTAACAGAGAAAGCGTGGACTTCATTCTAACATAATCATTTCTTGAATATCTATAAGCAATGGTAAATAAGAAGCTATAAGGTTATTGAAAACATATCTAGTCCGCTCTTAAAATAACAGATAACCTTATAGAGGTTGAATTTAGTACATATTACAATTAATTAAAAAAAAAGTCAAAAGCGCTAATGACCATCACCAAGATTACAAGTTGTGCACTAAGCAAGGTGCGTAAATAACGCAAAAAAAAAAAAGAGCGGTATCGCACTCTCCATGGCGCTGCCATTATAAGTTACTGAAAAACCTTCTTTTGTTGTGCGATATGGTGCGATAAGCTCCATGCCGCACAAAAGCAAAGGCCTGACTTGACATGCTCGTGCACGTTTTCCGCATAGACATCAATGGAGAGAAAGTGTTAGAAAAAAACCGAACACCTGCAATCGCAGAATGGAGATCGCTATAACGCAATCCCCATTGATGTCTATGGGGAAAAGAAAGTTATGCAAAAACCTAACACACTAACATAAACCCCTATTCTAAATACCCCTAATCCGCCGCACCCCCAACATCAAATAAAGCTATTAACCCCTAAACCTCCGCCCCCACATCGCTAACATCTAAACACATTAACCCCTAAACCGCCGCACTGCATTGCTAACAACTAAATAAACCGATTAACCCCTAAACCGTCAGCCCCCCGCATCGCTACTACTATAATAAAACTATTAACCCCTAAACCGCCGGCCCCCACATAGCTACTACTATAATAAAACTATTAAACCCTAAACCGCCGCCCCCCACATCGCTACTACTATAATAAACTATTATAACTACTATAATAAAACTATTAACCCCTAAACCGTCGGCCCCCCACATTGCAACACACTAAATTAAACTATTAACCCCTAAACCTAACTATCCCCTATACTTAAAATTAAATTTACAATATAAATATTTTAAAATAAATAAAAAAAACTTACCTGTGAAATAATAAAAAATAAACTAAGAGTAAACCTCAGGGTTTGAACTCTGAATTTGATCTCATCAATTACTAGGGAGTAGTGTGTTAGAAGCTACTGGTATCCCGGGGTCCACAGCATCCCTCTCTTTTGTACATATGTGTATATGTATTCGTTTTATGTATGTACACTGTACTATTTGGCCAACATGATTTAATTGTAAGCTCTAGGGTTTTGTGTCCCTTAACAATACTATGATGATATACATATATACATTGGTGGGGATGGACACCACTTTAATTGTCTGCGCTATCCTTTATATATATATACATATATATATATTAATCTTTACATATACCTTGACATAAATATATATATATATATATTTATGTCAAGGTATATGTAAAGATTAATACACACACATTTATATATATATATATATATATATATATATATATATATATATATATATATATATATATATATATATATTTGACTAACCAATTTCAAATGATTCATTCAGAAAAAATTAATTGAAATTCATGTCCCATCCCTTCCACATTCAGTATGCAGTACTGAAGTTGTTTTTTTTTTTTTAAGTTTTTTTATTGAGGTAAAAGTATTGGCATACACAATGGGCTGTACAGCATTATACAAATGCGCTCCAAGAGTGCTTATAACAAGGTACATCTTATGAATCACATAATCAGAATGAAAAAAGAGAAACACCCATATAATGAACAATAACTATTAACACAAAAACGCAGGACCCAGGGTGCACATCATAAGTACAAAGATAATGAGCAATATCTTCTCAGTAAAGTAAACATTTGCTGTAAAGGATAAAACAATTTAAGAAGGTACATGCCAGTAAAAAAGAGCTAAGCCCTCAATTCCTTTTAGGAGGCCTCTTTTGGACCTCACATCTTATTGATTAATAACATTTACCGAGAGCTATCTGGGTTAGAGGAGACCACATATGGATCTCATTAATGGGACCTCAGATTTTTTTATTATTTTGCTATGATAAGGACTGTGTGGTTCTCAGCAAAGCAAGTTTCATTCCATATGAATGATATGATAGAAGGGAACCCAAGCAAACCTGCTACTATGAGTATGAGACAAAGTCAACGTTATACTGTGTTGCAAGGGATATTGGTAAAACAATGATTAAGTTGCGGCATAAACAAGGTGAGCCGCGTAGTCAATTCTCCCAAATCGGGAGGCACATTATGGGGAGGGGGGGGGGAGGAGGTGGCAAGTCAAATAATGGGAATACAAGCTATAGCTTAGGAGTCTAATAAAATGCAGGAGTATCAACTATAGGTAGGAGAGGTAACCCTTAACTAAATAAAAAATCCAATATAATATGGGAAGTAGAATACACAGTCTGGAAGCTAAGAATTAAGAGGTTCAGTATGGACTGGAGGAAGGCAGTTAAATAGATGTGATAAAAAAAGTGAGAGTAAACAGGGTACATATTAAGCTAGTGGTATGTCTGGTTCAATGCTGCTTGGTTTTGAATCGTATAAAACATACATGTTGCATGAAGCTCAATCCCCATGTAGTGAACAACAGACTACTGAATAATAGTAGCCAAGCAGGACCAGCCCGCACCAATGAAAAGGTAAAGAAGATCATAGGTCACTACATGGCACTGGCAACCACATCATGCTAAAAATAGTGCAAATTATGCCTCACCTCAAAAGCTCAGAATAATCAGGCATGCTAAGTGGGAGCTGGGGCCTTGGACATGTGTAAAAGGGCTTTGGAATAAATACCTAGTGATCATTAAGGGAAGAGGACCAAGAAAGGCATATGCTATAGAACCACAGAGCTGTTGAGCATTTTGTATATTTAGGGAGCTGCCCTGGCCGCAGGCGACACCCCTACTGTAGCTTTAGGGGTTAATACATTTATTAGAATAGCGGCGAGATTCGGTCGGCAGATTAGGGGTTAATAATTGAAGTTAGGTGTCGGCGATGTTAGGGAGGGCAGGTTAGGGGTTAAATATAATATAGGGGTCGGCGGTGTTAGGAGCAGCAGATTAGGGGTACATAGCTATAATGTAGCTGGCGGCTCTTTGCGGTCGGCAGATTAGGGGTTAATTATTGTAGGTAGGTGGCGGCGACGTTGTGGGGGGCAGATTAGGGGTTAATAAATATAAAATAGGGGTCGGCGGTGTTAGGGGCAGCAGATTAGGGGTACATAAGTATAACGTAGGTGGCGGTCGGCAGATTAGGGGTTAAAAAAATGTTATCGAGTGTCGGCGATGTGGGGGGACCTCGGTTTAGGGGTACATAGGAAGTTTATGGGTGTTAGTGTACTTTAGAGCACAGTAGTTAAGAGCTTTATGAACCGGCCGTAGCCCAGAAAGCTCTTAACTACTTACTTTTTTCTGCGGCTGGAGTTTTGTCGTTAGAATTCTAACGCTCACTTCAGACACGACTCTAAATACCGGAGTTAGAAAAATCCCATTGAAAAGATAGGATACGCAATTTACGTAAGGGGATCTGCGGTATGGAAAAGTCGCGGCTGAAAAGTGAGCGTTAGACCCTTTTTTTAATCTCCAAATACTGGAGGTAGCCTAAAACCAGCGTTAGGAGCCTCTAACGCTGGTTTTCACGGCTAACGCCAAACTCCAAATCTAGGCCTAAGCATCTATAACTGCTTTAACGTCTTTAATTCAATGTAATACAGATAAAAATGTTTAATGCACGTTAGGTTATTAAGGGGACAATAAAATATCTGCAAATCTGTAGGTAAACAAAGCACTAGAGAGCCGTGTATAGATCATGCGGTCCTGCTGCTCTCCACTCGTTTATTATATGGCAAGCGAGATAAGTCCAAGGCATAAAAATACGGAAAAACCGGAACATAAGGCAATATTGTAGTTCTCCTCAGTAGACCGTGTCTGCGTTGGCAGTTAGACCACACCAGCTCTAATGTGTCCCCATAAGTATGTCCCCCTGCTGACATCCCTCAAAGGGCAAGATCCAAAACTAAGGTCCGACAGGGCCGCAGATGTAGCAGTGCTAAATGAGCACAGTCCGCATCCCCATACTGGATTGAGGTGCCATGCAAATAAAGTTACTGGCGGCGTGAAGGTGCGCCGCTCTTCCCTCTCCTGGATTGTAGAATAGATCAGTGCTAACATAGGATCAGCATGTGGGGTAGTGAGAGAGTGAGCCGGCATAAACTGGTGAAGCGGATCAGCCACCGCTTCATGCGTGTAGGGGGTTATTACAGCTAGATTCTTCAAAAGAGGATTAGCAGCAAGTAGTGTTACAGCTTGTGGTGTTATAGGGGGTAGAACACTCACCCTGGTAGGCTTTAGCTTGTAGATCGCTACATCGGCGGTGTCTGCAACTGCTGTAGGGGCTGTTGTAACTGCCATTTCCTCCCTCTCCACAACTGCTCTAGTGAACTCAGTGTCAACTGTAGATTTTGGGGGAGCAAGGGTAAGCTGCGCCTTTTCTGCAAAGTTGCCAAGCAGCACACATAGCTGTGAGTAAAAGTCCTTCATGGCTAGCTGTATAGTCACACGAACCTCTTGTATGGAATTGCGTCTGAGAGGTTGACAGCCCTTGTGACCTCGTGGCTGCCGCAAGTTCCTGTAGCTCCAATAAATATCAGATCAAGCGTGTGAATTTTCCTCAAAATAGTCTCTGCTATGGCTGCCCACCCCAGAAGTAGTCATAGGTTGGAAATTTTGCAAAGATGCAAACTTTATATCGCCATAACTAAAAGATCTTTGGGAGCCGTTATATTGTGCGCCTAGGTTCCTCTCCAGCTGGCTCCGCCCCCCCTACTGAAGTTGTTTTAAACATCCAAATGAGGACAATAAAACATTTGGTCTATTGAACTTAAAACAATCACTTAAAGGAATTTGTAAAAGTGATTTTGAGAAAGAACAGAGTTTATAACTTGAGATAGGATAAAAACCATTGAGCCATTTCCAAACATTCCTTACCCTATACTGTGAGTGGGAACGGGGTGTCTGGGATATGTCTTTGAGGCTTAATGAAATGGAAATTAGCTTGCTGGAATCTCAAAGGTACATGCTCATCATATATGGGCTTCCTGCCTGCTAAAGAATCGTTCTATCTGGGAAGGGATTTGAGGATACAGGCATATTAAGGAAATTATGGCTTTTGACAGCTGCCTAAGTGACCCCCTGTGAGCTATAGACACACGTAACAAGGTAATTTTGAAATTTACTGAAAATACTAAATACAAGATTGCCTGCATAGAAATGAATGTGTGTGTGTATATATATATATATATATATATATATATTATTTTTTTTTTTGAAAGCATAAAATGTCTTAGCCTCTGTGTTTTTAAGAATATAAATAGATATTTGTGGACCTAAAAAGAAATGATTAATAACACTTTTATTTCAGATCCACATAGACAAGATTCATACATCCAGGATTTATTAGAAATATGAAATATAGTATATTCATGTTGGAATACAGTGCAGTACTGAATATGAAATAGGCTGTATTTGTATATAAATGCCAGGATACTGATAACATTTTTAATGGATTTTAAGCAAAAAATTAGCAGTATAATTACTTTAATATAATATAATGTTAAAGACACATGATATTTCATATCAAAATAATCAGAAAAATGATATGATACTACCCCATCTATAATTAATATTGTGAGTGATTGATGCAGGAAGTTATGGTCTAATGAATAACCACTTCATAGAAATATTGAATTGTTAAAAATGTTGGATGATTAAATGTATTGCTGTTTTTATCTGCTGCCCCCCGATGGCCAGAATCCAGTATGACAGTCAAGGGACTTAACTGTTAAAAGATGAGTTTCCATAGAGACAATATATACTGAACCAATGGGGAGCGTTCCCCAATGTTCCAATGAGAAGGGAAAAGCACCGTGGGCGTAAACGAAAAAGGTCATTAATGATTAGATAAAAAGGAATAGTAAATGCAAACAGGACAGTTTTTTTTGTAACTTGCTGAGACTGGTGATTGATATTGGAGGCTATACTTGGGAACGCTTTCACTTCAGCAAGAAACTGAAAACTTACCTTGATCTATGCGATAACTTTCCTTCAAATGAGATGATCTAAAGACCCCTACGAATTGGTTCAAATTGGTGAAGTATAATTGTTATAATTTTTAATTTTGAAACAAAGGATATTGGTAGAAACATAATCAATTTATAGTAAAGAGGTTTAAAGGAGCACTCAGTATTTTAACTGTGTTAATAGTCCTATATAAAAGTTAAGTTTGTCTCTTGCATGCTAAATAATTCATCTGTGCAAAATATAGATTATATATTTATATATATATATATATATATATATATATATATATATATATATATATATATATATATATATATATATATATATATATATATATATATATATATATACAGGGAGTGCAGAATTATTAGGCAAGTTGTATTTTTGAGGATTAATTTTATTATTGAACAACAACCATGTTCTCAATGAACCCAAAAAACTCATTAATATCAAAGCTGAATATTTTTGGAAGTAGTTTTTAGTTTGTTTTTAGTTTTAGCTATTTTAGGGGGATATCTGTGTGTGCAGGTGACTATTACTGTGCATAATTATTAGGCAACTTAACAAAAAACAAATATATACCCATTTCAATTATTTATTTTTACCAGTGAAACCAATATAACATCTCAACATTCACAAATATACATTTCTGACATTTAAAAACAAAACAAAAACAAATCAGTGACCAATATAGCCACCTTTCTTTGCAAGGACACTCAAAAGCCTGCCATCCATGGATTCTGTCAGTGTTTTGATCTGTTCACCATCAACATTGCGTGCAGCAGCAACCACAGCCTCCCAGACACTGTTCAGAGAGGTGTACTGTTTTCCCTCCTTGTAAATCTCACATTTGATGATGGACCACAGGTTCTCAATGGGGTTCAGATGAGGTGAACAAGGAGGCCATGTCATTAGATTTTCTTCTTTTATACCCTTTCTTGCCAGCCACGCTGTGGAGTACTTGGACGCGTGTGATGGAGCATTGTCCTGCATGAAAATCATGTTTTTCTTGAAGGATGCAGACTTCTTCCTGTACCACTGCTTGAAGAAGGTGTCTTCCAGAAACTGGCAGTAGGACTGGGAGTTGAGCTTGACTCCATCCTCAACCCGAAAAGGCCCCACAAGCTCATCTTTGATGATACCAGCCCAAACCAGTACTCCACCTCCACCTTGCTGGTGTCTAAGTCAGACTGGAGCTCTCTGCCCTTTACCAATCCAGCCACGGGCCCATCAAGACTCACTCTCATTTCATCAGTCCATAAAACCTTAGAAAAATCAGTCTTGAGATATTTCTTGGCCCAGTCTTGACGTTTCAGCTTGTGTGTCTTGTTCAGTGGTGGTCGTCTTTCAGCCTTTCTTACCTTGGCCATGTCTCTGAGTATTGCACACCTTGTGCTTTTGGGCACTCCAGTGATGTTGCAGCTCTGAAATATGGACAAACTGGTGGTAAGTGGCATCTTGGCAGCTGCACGCTTGACTTTTCTCAGTTCATGGGCAGTTATTTTGCGTCTTGGTTTTTCCACACGCTTCTTGCGACCCTGTTGACTATTTTGAATGAAACGATTGATTGTTCGATGATCACGCTTCAGAAGCTTTGCAATTTTAAGAGTGCTGCATCCCTCTGCAAGATATCTCACTATTTTTGACTTTTCTGAGCCTGTCAAGTCCTTCTTTTGACCCATTTTGCCAAAGGAAAGGAAGTTGCCTAATAATTATGCACACCTGATATAGGGTGTTGATGTCATTAGACCACACCCCTTCTCATTACAGAGATGCACATCACCTAATATGCTTAATTGGTAGTAGGCTTTTGAGCCTATACAGCTTGGAGTAAGACAACATGCATAAAGAGGATGATGTGGTCAAAATACTCATTTGCCTAATAATTCTGCACTCCCTGTATATATACACATCTTAGAATTGGTTTTAATTATAAGTAAATAAGAATGTGTTCCAGTTTAAATAGACATTTAAGTAACTTTTCACATTAAGAATATAGGTATTTTTAGTGTCCTAATTAGAATTGTATTAGAATCAATTACAGCTAAATAGCTGAGCATATATATATATATATATATATATATATATATATATATATATATATATATATATATATATATATATAGTCCTATTGTTTACTAAGCACTGTTAAAAATTGTATCAGTCTAAATGTTCAGTGGTTTATAATTTAATCTCATTGTGTTAATTGAATGAAAGGCTGCTGTGAGTAAGGCTAATTTTAAGGGTAGACTTTTATGAATTTTGTATAGCATATTTGAATAGTTTTTAAACGCGTATAATATTGACTCATATTCTGATTCTTACAAATATATATATTTTAATGTGTTCATAGATATTTACTAATAATAAAGAATTCAGGTATTTATATTAATTTTATTGTATTAGTATATGCATATTTGATTGTGGGTTCAGTTTAAAGAAAGATTGTTAAATATATTCAGTTATAACCCTGCCATATACTCACACATTGTTTGGAGAGTACTGCTAAGATTCTTATAAATATACTGACATATATATATATATATATATATATATATATATATATATATATATATATATATATATATATATATATATATATATATACACACACACTTGGGGATGTAAGTATATATATCAATAAATGCAATAATAGTGTAATTACTCTCCAAACAAAAATATCATGCTTCAATTGGAGTCCTATTTAACTTAATTTAAATTAATCTAATTTTTGTGATTTTGTGATGTATGTACATATGTGTTTAATGACATTCATTCACTGTATTGAATATGGGCCGATGTATTTATACCTACTCTATGCACCTTGATCTAATCCACAGGATGGAGTATAGGGTTAATATCCTGGTATACAATAACGTTTTACCCATGATAATGTAGTATAATTTAGAACATTGTAAGGTAGAAGGGTAAAAAGAGGGCGCTAAAAGCTGAAGATATCAACACTAGACTTAAAATTTTAACAGATATTTATTAAAACAAGATATTTTGAAAGGGACGTCTCCCTATACAAATAAAAACACACAAAATAAAAATTGCTTCTGTTGAGATGTTATTACAATAAAAAAAAAATCAAAGATATAAAATATAGCACATATGATCCTATTAAAATGCAAACAAGGTAGGCAAATGACTAAATAGCGATTGGTTGCAGTTATCGCCACAGAGGAAACAGAATACCTATATATCAAAAGGTTACTGTTAGACGTAATTGGTCATGACAAGTTAAGAGAATTTTCCTTATAGAGGTGTAGTTCTCCTCTATAAGGAAAATTCTCTTAACTTATTTTAAGAAAAGAAAAGAAAAAAAACTAAATTACAATATTAAAAACCCTAACACTACAAAAAAATATCTAACATTACCAAAAAAAACAAATTATGTTTACCAGATAATTTCCTTTTCTTCTGTACAGGGAGAGTCCAGAGCTGCATTCATTACTTGTGGGAATACAGAACCTGGCCACCCGGAGGAGGCAAAGACACCCCAGCCAAAGGCTTAAATACCTCCCCCACTTCCCTCATCCCGAGTCATTCTGCAGAGAGAACAAGGAATAGTAGGAGAAATATCGGGGTAAAAAAGGTGCCAGAAGAAAAACAAATTAAATTTAGGGCCGCCCTTCGGAGAACAGGGGCGGGAGCTGTGGACTCTCCCTGTACAGAAGGAAATTATCTGGTAAGCATAATTTAGGTTTTCCTTCTTAATACAGGGAGAGTTCACAGCTGCATTCATTACTTGTGTGAAATTATACCCATATACCCAAGCTACAGAGGACAATGAATGCTAACGGGAGGGAAAGAAAAGACAGCCCAAATCTGAGGGCACCACAGCCTGCAACAAACCCATTCTCCCGAAGGCTGCTTCAACAGAAGTAAAAGAAAAAGAATGCTAGGAAGACCAGATAGCCGCCCATCAATCAGCACCATATAGATCTCATGCCAGAGACCCAAGATGATGTCACTGCTCTCAGAGTCATAACCTCTGAGGAGGCTAGTGTCCCGCTGACCCCTAGGTCAAGCGAAAAAAAACACCCTCCACTAAAATAAAGAAGGCAACTAAGCCTCCAAAGTCTAAAAAGAATAGCAAGACTGGATTCCCTGATAGGGGGAAAAAACAAAATTTATGCTTACCTGATAAATATCTTTCTCTTTTGGTGTATCCAGTCCACAGGTTCATCCATTACTTGTGGGATATTCTCCTTCCCAACAGGAAGCTGCAAGAGGACACCCACAGCAGAGCTGTCTATATAGCTCCTCCCCTAACCCCCACCTCCAGTCAACAGAAGATAAGTAAGAAAAAGGAGAAACTATAGGGTGCAGTGGTGACTGTAATTTTAAAAATAAAAACACCTGCCTTAAAGTGACAGGGCGGGCCGTGGACTGGATACACCACAAGAGAAAGAAATTTATAAGGTAAGCATAAATTTTGTTTTCTCTTGTAAGGTGTATCCAGTCCACGGGTTCATCCATTACTTGTGGGATACCAATACCAAAGCTTTAGGACACGGATGAAGGGAGGGACAAGGCAGGAACTTAAATGGAAGGCACCACTGCCTGTAAGACCTTTCTCCCAAAAATAGCCTCCGAGGAAGCAAAAGTATCAAATATGTAGAATTTAGAAAAAGTATGAAGCGAAGACCAAGTCGCCGCCTTACAAATCTGTTCAACAGAGGCCTCATGTTTAAAAGCCCATGTGGAAGCTACCGCTCTAGTAGAATGAGCTGTAATTCTTTCAGGAGGCTGCTGGCCAGCAGTCTCATAAGCTAAACGGATTATGCTTCTCAGCCAAAAAGAAAGAGAAGTTGCCGAAGCCTTTTGGCCTCTCCTCTTTCCAGAGTAGACAACAAACAAATAGCAAATTAAATTAAATTACACTTTATTAACAATTGCCCTGACGAAGTCACGTTCTGTGACGGAAACGCGTCAGTGGGCGTGGCCTTTGGTGTAACAAGCGTGGTTTAACTGAACTGGTCGCAATGCTCACATACTTTAAATGAATACTAGCGGTTTCTAAACTTAATACCGCCTAACACTTTGCACTATATCTGTGACCATAGGGGGAAATGCTGATATACTGTCATTTATGAGCACATTTGCCTTTACGCTTTAATGCCAGGTTAACAAGTTTGTCATTATGGAAAGCATAATACGCTATAACGCTATATGTTAAGTTACTCAGGCCTAGATTTGGAGTTTTGTCGGTAACGACCCAAAAAACTAACGCCGGCTTTTTTCTGGCCGCACCATAAAAATAACTCTGGTATCGAGAGTCCACATAAAGGCTGCGTTAGGCTCCAAAAAAGGAGCGTAGAGAATTTTTAACGCAGCTTCAACTCTCGATACCAGAGTTGCTTACGGACGCGGCCAGCCTCAAAAACGTGCTCGTGCACGATTCCCCCATAGGAAACAATGGGGCTGTTTGAACTGAAAAAAAACCAAATACCTGCAAAAAAGCCGTGTTCAGCTCCTAACGCAGCCCCATTGTTTGCTATGCGGTAACACTTCCTACGTCTGCACTTAACACTCTAACATGTACCCCGAGTCTAAACACCCCTAACCTTACACTTATTAACCCCTAATCTGCTGACCCCTGCATATTATTATTAACCCCTAATCTGCCGCTCCGTAAACCGCCGCTACTTACATAATCCCTATGTACCCCTAATCTGCTGCCCCTAACAACGCCGACCCCTATATTATATTTATTAACCCCTAATCTGCCCCCCACAACGTCGCCTCCACCTGCCTACACTTATTAACCCCTAATCTGCCGACCGCAAAGCGCCGCCACCTACGTTATCCTTATGTACCCCGAATCTGCTGCCCCTAACACCGCCGACCCTATATTATATTTATTAACCCCTAATCTGCCCCCCACAACGTCGCCTCCACCTGCCTACACTTATTAACCCCTAATCTGCCGACCGGACCTGAGCGCTACTATAATAAAGTTATTAACCCCTAATCCGCCTCACTAACCCTATCATAAATAGTATTAACCCCTAATCTGCCCTCCCTAACATCGCCGACACCTAACTTCAATTATTAACCCCTAATCTGCCGACCGAATCTCGCCGCTATTCTAATAAATGTATTAACCCCTAAAGCTAAGTCTAACCCTAATACTAACACCCCCCTAAGTTAAATATAATTTAAATCTAACGAAATTAATTAACTCTTATTAAATAAATTATTCCAATTTAAAGCTAAATACTTACCTGTAAAATAAATCCTAATATAGCTACAATATAAATTATAATTATATTATAGCTATTTTAGGATTTATATTTATTTTACAGGTAACTTTGTATTTATTTTAACCAGGTACAATAGCTATTAAATAGTTAAGAACTATTTAATAGCTAAAATAGTTAAAATAATTACAAAATTACCTGTAAAATAAATCCTAACCTAAGTTACAAATAAACCTAACACTAGACTATCAATAAATTAATTAAATAAACTACCTACAATTAACCTAACACTACACTATCAATAAATTAATTAAATACAATTGCTACAAATAAATACAATTAAATAAACTAGCTAAAGTACAAAAAATAAAAAAGAACTAAGTTACAAAAAATAAAAAAATATTTACAAACATAAGAAAAATATTACAACAATTTTAAACTAATTACACCTACTCTAAGCCCCTAATAAAATAACAAAGCCCCCCAAAATAAAAAAAATGCCCTACCCTATTCTAAATTACTAAAGTTCAAAGCTCTTTTACCTTACCAGCCCTGAACAGGGCCCTTTGCGGGGCATGCCCCAAGAAATTCAGCTCTTTTGCCTGTAAAAAAAAACATACAATACCCCCCCCAACATTACAACCCACCACCCACATACCCCTAATCTAACCCAAACCCCCCTTAAATAAACCTAACACTAAGCCCCTGAAGATCATCCTACCTTGTCTTCACCATACCAGGTTCACCGATCGGTCCAGAAGAGCTCCTCCGATGTCCTGATCCAAGCCCAAGCGGGGGGCTGAAGAGGTCCATGATCCGGCTGAAGTCTTCATCCAAGCAGGCCAGAAGAGGTCTTCCATCCGATTGAAGTCTTCATCCAAGCGGCATCCATCCAGAGCGAAGCGGCAGCATCCTGAAGACCTCCACCGCGGAACATCCATCCTGGCCGACGACTGAACGACGAATGACGGTTCCTTTAAATGACGTCATCCAAGATGGCGTACCTCGAATTCCGATTGGCTGATAGGATTCTATCAGCCAATCGGAATTAAGGTAGGAATATTCTGATTGGCTGATGGAATCAGCCAATCAGAATCAAGTTCAATCCGATTGGCTCGCATTCTATTGGCTGATCGGAACGGCCAATAGAATGCAAGCTCAATCTGATTGGCTGATCGGATCAGCCAATCGGATTGAACTTGATTCTGATTGGCTGATTCCATCAGCCAATCAGAATATTCCTACCTTAATTCCGATTGGCTGATAGAATCCTATCAGCCAATCGGAATTCGAGGGACGCCATCTTGGATGACGTCATTTAAAGGAACCGTCATTCGTCGTTCAGTCGTCGGCCAGGATGGATGTTCCGCGGTGGAGGTCTTCAGGATGCTGCTGCTTCGCTCCGGATGGATGCCGCTTGGATGAAGACTTCAATCGGATGGAAGACCTCTTCTGGCCCGCTTGGATGAAGACTTCAGCCGGATCATGGACCTCTTCAGCCCCCCGCTTGGGCTTGGATCAGGACATCGGAGGAGCTCTTCTGGACCGATCGGTGAACCTGGTATGGTGAAGACAAGGTAGGATGATCTTCAGGGGCTTAGTGTTAGGTTTATTTAAGGGGGTTTGGGTTAGAC
This sequence comes from Bombina bombina, assembly GCF_027579735.1. Taxonomy (NCBI): domain Eukaryota; kingdom Metazoa; phylum Chordata; class Amphibia; order Anura; family Bombinatoridae; genus Bombina; species Bombina bombina. The sequence continues at coordinate 411,018,873 of NC_069500.1, forward strand.
TAGGGGTATGTGGGTGGTGGGTTGTAATGTTGGGGGGGTATTGTATGTTTTTTTTTACAGGCAAAAGAGCTGAATTTCTTGGGGCATGCCCCGCAAAAGGGCCCTGTTCAGGGCTGGTAAGGTAAAAGAGCTTTGAACTTTAGTAATTTAGAATAGGGTAGGGCATTTTTTTATTTTGGGGGGCTTTGTTATTTTATTAGGGGGCTTAGAGTAGGTGTAATTAATTTTCTTATGTTTGTAAATATTTTTTTATTTTTTGTAACTTAGTTCTTTTTTATACTTTAGCTAGTTTATTTAATTGTATTTATTTGTAGCAATTGTATTTAATTAATTTATTGATAGTGTAGTGTTAGGTTAATTGTAGGTAATTGTAGGTAGTTTATTTAATTAATTTATTGATAGTCTAGTGTTAGGTTTATTTGTAACTTAGGTTAGGATTTCTTTTACAGGTAAATTTGTAATTATTTTAACTATTTTAGCTATTAAATAGTTCTTAACTATTTAATAGCTATTGTACCTGGTTAAAATAAATACAAAGTTACCTGTAAAATAAATATAAATCCTAAAATAGCTATAATATAATTATAATTTATATTGTAGCTATATTAGGATTTATTTTACAGGTAAGTATTTAGCTTTAAATTGGAATAATTTATTTAATAAGAGTTAATTAATTTCGTTAGATTTAAATTATATTTAACTTAGGGGGGTGTTAGTATTAGGGTTAGACTTAGCTTTAGGGGTTAATACATTTATTAGAATAGCGGCGAGATTCGGTCGGCAGATTAGGGGTTAATAATTGAAGTTAGGTGTCGGCGATGTTAGGGAGGGCAGATTAGGGGTTAATACTATTTATGATAGGGTTAGTGAGGCGGATTAGGGGTTAATAACTTTATTATAGTAGCGCTCAGGTCCGGTAGGCAGATTAGGGGTTAATAAGTGTAGGCAGGTGGACGCGACGTTGTGGGGGGCAGATTAGGGGTTAATAAATATAATATAGGGGTCGGCGGTGTTAGGGGCAGCAAATTAGGGGTACATAAGGATAACGTAGGTGGCGGCGCTTTGCGGTCGGCAGATTAGGGGTTAATAAGTGTAGGCGACGTTGAGGGGGGCAGATTAGGGGTTAATAAATATAATACAGGGGTCGGCGGTGTTAGGGGCAGCAGATTAGGGGTACATAAGGATAACGTAGGTGGCGGTCGGCAGATTAGGGGTTACATTTTTTTTTCCGAGTGTCGGCGATGTGGGGGGACCTCGGTTTAGGGGTACATAGGTAGTTTATGGGTGTTAGTGTACTTTAGAGCACAGTAGTTAAGAGCTTTATAAACCGGCGTTAGCCCAGAAAGCTCTTAACTACTGACTTTTTTCCTGCGGCTGGAGTTTTGTCGTTAGATGTCTAACGCTCACTTCAGAAACGACTCTAAATACCGGAGTTAGAAAAATCCCATTGAAAAGATAGGATACGCAATTTACGTAAGGGGATCTGCGGTATGGAAAAGTTGCGGCTGGAAAGTGAGCGTTAGACCCTATTTTGAGTGACTCCAAATACCGGCGGTAGCCTAAAACCAGCGTTAGGAGCCTCTAACGCTGGTTTTCACGGCTAACGCCAAACTCTAAATCTAGGCCTCAGTAACTTGTGACTTTCATTAAATGTAACTACTTGTATCTAACCTAGTGAAATATAAGTTGACAGTTTATATTCAGCACATCACCTCCACTGTATATTTGCGAAGATCTCTGAATGCCAAATATTGTATGTGAGTTAGCTCTATTTGATAGGGATTCTAGCTAGCAATCGGCTGACTCTGTTAAATCAGAGCAGTACGCAGGTAGGAGGACGCCTTTGAGCGCATAGCTCGTGCATATATGTGTATGCCTGTATGAATGTATCTACCCATGTGTATGAAACTACCATCTTGCTAACTTCCCTATCCTGTGTGATTGTTTTGACCAGACACGCTACACCTTGTCCACTAGCCCCTATTTTAAAATCTTGGGTGTTATAGAACAAAGGCTGCTAACTATTTGAATTATGGAAGTGACATATCCCATTCTTCATTAGCCCACTATACCACCCTATTTTTACTTGTCTAATTACCAGTGGGGGGATTTTGGATTTTGTAAGGATTATTTGCATTTAGTTCAGAGGTTGCTTAACCCTGGATTTACCACCCTTATTAATACCCCCTATTGGTAACGTCTGTTTCAAGCATAATTGTTAATAAAGTGTAATTTAATTTGCTATTTGATTTATTTAGTGTATAATTCTACACTTGACTTCAATGTCACAAACCCCCTTTTGGTTCCCTAACCTTACTATTAGACAACAAACAATGCAGATGTTTGACGAAAATCCTTAGTAGCTTTCAAATAAAACTTTAAAGCACGAACCACGTCAAGATTGTGTAATAGATATTCCTTCTTTGAAGAAGGATTAGGACACAGTGACGGAACAACAATTTCCTGATTGATATTCTTATTAGGCACCACCTTAGGAAGAAACCCAGGTTTGGTACGCAAAACTACCTTATCTGCATGGAAGATCAGATAATGGGAATCACACTGTAAGGCAGATAACTCTGAAACTCTTTGAGCCGAAGAGATAGCTACTAGGAACAGAACTTTCCAAGATAAAAGCTTGATATCTATGGAATGCAAAGGTTCAAACGGAACCCCTTGAAGAACTTTAAGAACTAAATTTAAACTCCATGGCGGAGCAACAGGTTTAAACACAGGCTTGATTCTAACCAAAGCCTGACAAAACGCCTGAACGTCTGGAACATCAGCCAGACGCTTGTGCAAAAGAATAGACAGAGCAGAAATCTGTCCCTTTAAGGAACTAGCCGATAATCCCTTTTCCAATCCTTCTTGGAGAAAAGATAATATCCTAGGAATCCTGACCTTACTCCACGAGTAACCCTTGGATTCACACCAATGAAGATATTTACACCATATCTTATGATAGATTTTCCTGGTGACAGGCTTTCGAGCCTGAATCAAGGTATCAATGACCGACTCGGAGAAACCACGTTTTGATAAAATCAAGCGTTCAATCTCCAAGCCGTCAGACGCAGAGAAATTAGATTTGGATGTTTGAATGGACCTTGGAGTAGAAGGTCCTGCCTCAGCGGCAGAGTCCATGGTGGAAAGGATGACATGTCCACCAGGTCTGCATACCAAGTCCTGCGTGGCCACGCAGGTGCTATCAAAATCACCGAAGCTCTCTCCTGCTTGATCTTGGCAATCAGATGAGGAAGGAGAGGAAATGGTGGAAACACATAAGCCAGGCTGAAGGACCAGGGCACTGCTAGAGCATCTATCAGCATTGCCTGGGGATCCCTTGACCTGGACCCGTAACGAGGAAGCTTGGCGTTCTGACGAGACGCCATCAGATCCAGTTCTGGTTTGCCCCATAGTGGAATCAGCTGGGCAAATACCTCCGGATGGAGCTCCCACTCCTCCGGATGAAAAGTCTGCCGACATAGAAAGTCCGCCTCCCAGTTCTCTACTCCTGGGATATGGATAGCTGAGAGATGGCAAGAGTGAACCTCTGCCCAAAGAATTATCTTGGAAACCTCCATCATTGCCAGGGGACTCCTTGTTCCCCCTGATGGTTGATATAGGCTACAGTTGTGATATTGTCTGACTGAAATCTGATGAATCTGACCGCAGCTAGCTGAGGCCAAGCCTGAAGAGCATTGAATATCACTCTTAGTTCCAGAATGTTTATCGGAAGGAGGGCCTCCTCCTGAGTCCACGTACCCTGAGCCTTCAGGGAATTCCAGACTGCTCCCCAGCCCAGAAGGCTGGCATCTGTTGTCACTATAGTCCACTCTGGCCTGCGGAAACTCATTCCCCTGGACTTATGGACCCGAGATAACTACCAGAGAAGAGAATCCCTGGTCTCTTGATCCAGATTTAACAGAGGAGACAAATCTGTGTAGTCCCCATCCCACTGATTGAGCATGCAAAGTTGCAGTGGTCTAAGAAGTAGGCGGGCAAACAGCACTATGTCCATTGCTGCTACCATTAGGCCGATCATTTCCATACACTGAGCCACTGACGGCCGAGAAGTGGAATGAAGAGCACAGCAAGAAGTTAGAAGCTTTGATATCCTAACCTCTGTCAGAAAATTTTTCATTTCTACGGAATCTATCAGAGTTCCTAGGAAGGAAACTCTTGTGAGAGGAGAAAGTGAACTCTTTTCTCTGTTCACCTTCCACCCGTGAGACCTCAGAAAGACCAGAACAATGTCCGTATGGGACTTAGCGATTTGAAAAGTCGACGCCTGGATCAGGATGTCGTCTAAGTAAGGAGCCACCGCTATGCCCCGCGGCCTTAGAGCCGCCAGTAGAGACCCTAGAACCTTCGTAAAGATTCTTGAAGCTGTGGCTAATCCGAAGGGAAGAGCCACAAACGGGTAATGGCTGTCTAGGAAGGCGAACCTGAGGAACTGATGATGCTCTCTGTGAATCGGAATGTGGAGATTAGCATCCTTTAAGTCCACGGTAATCATATATTGACCCTCCTGGATCATAGGGAGGATGGTTCGGATTGTCTCCATCTTGAAAGATGGGACCCTGAGAAATTTGTTTAGGATCTTAATATCCAAGATTGGTCTGAACGTTCCCTCTTTTTTGGGAACTATAAACAGGTTTGAATAGAAACCCTGCCCCTGTTCCTCCCTTGGAACTGGGTGGATCACTCCAATAACCAGTAGGTCTTCAACGCAACGTAAGAATGCCTCTCTCTTTATCTGGTTTGCAGATAATTGTGAGAGGTGAAATCTCCCCTTTGGAGATGAACCTTTGAATTCCAGAAGATATCCCTGGGAAACAATCTCTAGTGCCCAGGGATCCTGGATGTCTCTTGCCCAAGCCTGAGCGAAGAAAGAAAGTCTGCCCCCTACTAGATCCGGTCCCGGATCGGGGGCTACTCCTCCATGCTGTCTTAGCGGCAGCAGCAGGTTTTATGGCCTGCTTCCCCTTGTTCCAAGCCTGGTTAGGTCTCCAGACTGGTTTGGATTGGGCGAAATTTCCCTCTTGTTTTGCATTAGAGGAAGCTGAAGCTGCGCCACTCTTGAAGTTTCGAAAGGAACGAAAATTATTCTGTTTGGTCCTTAACTTATTGGACCTATCCTGAGGAAGGGCGTGACCTTTTCCTCCAGTAATATCAGAAATGATCTCCTTCAGACCAGGCCCGAATAGGGTCTGTCCCTTGAAGGGGATGTTAAGAAGCTTAGACTTTGAAGTAACGTCTGCTGACCAGGACTTAAGCCATAGCGCCCTACGCGCCAGAATGGCAAAACCTGAATTCTTAGCCGTTAGCTTGGTTAAATGAAAAACAGCGTCAGAGATAAAGGAATTAGCTAACTTAAGAGCTTTAATCCTGTCTAAAATCTCATATAACGGGGTATACACCTGTAGAGCCTCCACAAGAGACTCGAACCAAAAAGCCGCTGCAGCAGTGACTGGGGCAATGAATGCAAGAGGCTGGAGAATAAAACCTTGATGAATAAAAATTTTCTTAAGGAGACCCTCCAATTTTTTATCCATAGGATCTAGGAAAGCACAACTGTCCTCGACAGGGATAGTCGTACGCTTAGCTAGGGTAGAGACTGCTCCCTCCACCTTAGGGACCGTCTGCCACGAGTCCCGCATGGCGGCATCTATGGGAAACATCTTTTTAAAAGCAGGAGGGGGAGAGAACGGCACACCTGGTCTATCCCATTCCTTAGTAATAATTTCCGAAAACCTCTTAGGGACTGGAAAAACATCAGTGTAAACAGGCACTGCAAAGTATTTGTCCATCTTACACAATTTCTCTGGAACTACAACGGGTTCACAGTCATCCAGAGTCGCTAAAACCTCCCTAAGCAAAAAGCGGAGGTGTTTTCGAGCTTAAATTTAAACGCTGTCATTTCAGAGTCAGACTGAAGCAACACCTTCCCTGAATCTGAAATGTCACCCACAGATAGAAGCTCTCCTGCCTCGGCTTCTGAGTATTGTGAGGGTATATCGGACACAGGTAATAAAGCGTCAGAAAGCTCTGTATTTGTTCTAGCCCCAGAGCTTTCCTTGTAACCCTGGTAGTTTGGACAATACCTCTGAGAGGGTAGCATTCATAACTGCCGCCATGTCCTGTAAGGTAAAAGAATTAGACGCGCTAGATGTACTTGGCGTCACTTGAGCGGGAGTTATAGGTTCTGACACATGGGGAGAGCTAGATGGCATAATCTCCCTCTTTTCAGTCAGAGAATCCCCTGGAGATAAATCTTTAAGCGCCATAATATGGTCTTTATAGTTTATAGAAATTTCAGTACATTTGGTACACATTCTAAGAGGGGGTTCCACAATGGCTTCTAAACATATTGAACAAGGAGTTTCCTCTATGTCATACATGTTTAACAGACTAGTAATGAGACAAGCAAGCTTGGAAAACACTTTAATAAAGGTGAAACAGCAATTAAACAAAAACGTTACTGTGCCTTTAAGAGAAAAAAAATAGCACTTAGACTGCAAAACAGTGTAAAAATATAGTGAGGTCTTTGAAATTTTTACAGTGTGTGTAAGGGACTAAAGCAACATTGCACCCATTTGCAAATGGATTATTAACCCTTTAGGCCCCAAACAGGATTAAAAAAACGTTAACCACCGTTAAAATACAGTTAAACACCTTGCCACAGCTCTGCTGAGGCTCCTACCTGCCCTCAAATATGATTTAGGGAAGAAATAAACCCTCTATAGTTGTCCTCAGATGCCAGAGGACTCCTCTAGGGAAGCTGGATGTCTCAGTCTGCAGGAAACTGCGCATCTAGAGCGCGAAAATAGGCCCCTCCCACCATGTACTGGATGCCAGAAGGGCCTTAAGAAAATACTCCTAGGAGTATCTGACTAGCCATGTGGAAAACTAGGCCCCAAATAAAGACTTATCTCCCTCAGAGAAAAAACGTCCTATTTATGAAACATGTAAACGGTTTGTCACTAAGTAATATGAGTATTAACATGAGTATTACCCTGTTTTGTAAGCATGATCCCAGTCGCTGTTAAATCACTGCATCAGGCTTACCTCAATTACACAAGGCTGTGTCAGCATTTTCTAGAACTTTTCATCTCTCTAGAAATAAAAATACTGAACATACCTCATAGCAGGTAATCTGCAGACCGTTCCCCCAACTGAAGTTTTCCCATACTCTTCAGTTATGTGTGAGAACAGCAATGGACCTTAGTTACAAACCACTAAGATCATCAACCTCCAGGCAGAATTCTTCTTCTAATTTCTGCCTGAGAGAAACACAGTATAACACCGGTACCGTTTAAAAATAACAAACTTTTGAATTAAGGTAAAACTACACTAAGTCACCACATATCTCTTGAAACTTCCTATCTTGTCGAGAGCTGCAAGAGAATGACTGGGGGTGGGGGTTAGGGGAGGAGCTATATAGACAGCTCTGCTGTGGGTGTCCTCTTGCAGCTTCCTGTTGGGAAGGAGAATATCCCACAAGTAATGGATGAACCCGTGGACTGGATACACCTTACAAGAGAAAACCTTCCCATTTAGAAAAGGAAATGACATATAAAATAAGAATCTTAGGGTGAAAATTCTTAACAAATCTTGTAACACAGCCTTAATAAAAACAGAATTTATGCTTACCTGATAAATTACTTTCTCCAACGGTGTGTCCGGTCCACGGCGTCATCCTTACTTGTGGGGATATTCTCTTCCCCAACAGGAAATGGCAAAGAGCCCAGCAAAGCTGGTCACATGATCCATCCTAGGCTCCGCCTACCCCAGTCATTCGACCGACGTACAGGAGGAAATATGCATAGGAGAAACCATATGATACCGTGGTGACTGTAGTTAGAGAAAATAATTCATCAGACCTGATTAAAAAAACCAGGGCGGGCCGTGGACCGGACACACCGTTGGAGAAAGTAATTTATCAGGTAAGCATAAATTCTGTTTTCTCCAACATAGGTGTGTCCGGTCCACGGCGTCATCCTTACTTGTGGGAACCAATACCAAAGCTTTAGGACACGGATGAAGGGAGGGAGCAAATCAGGTCACCTAAATGGAAGGCACCACGGCTTGCAAAACCTTTCTCCCAAAAATAGCCTCTGAAGAAGCAAAAGTATCAAATTTGTAAAATTTGGCAAAAGTGTGCAGTGAAGACCAAGTCGCTGCCTTACATATCTGGTCAACAGAAGCCTCGTTCTTGAAGGCCCATGTGGAAGCCACAGCCCTAGTGGAATGAGCTGTGATTCTTTCAGGAGGCTGCCGTCCGGCAGTCTCATAAGCCAATCGGATAATGCTTTTAAGCCAAAAAGAAAGAGAGGTAGAAGTTGCTTTTTGACCTCTCCTTTTACCAGAATAAACAACAAACAAAGAAGATGTTTGTCTGAAATCTTTAGTGGCCTCTAAATAGAATTTTAGAGCACGGACTATGTCCAAATTGTGTAACAAACGTTCCTTCTTTGAAACTGGATTCGGACACAAAGAAGGTACAACTATCTCCTGGTTAATATTTTTGTTGGAAACCACTTTCGGAAGAAAACCAGGCTTAGTACGCAAAACCACCTTATCTGCATGGAACACCAGATAGGGCGGAGAACACTGCAGAGCAGATAACTCAGAAACTCTTCTAGCAGAAGAAATAGCAACCAAAAACAAAACTTTCCAAGATAACTTAATATCTACGGAATGTAAGGGTTCAAACGGAACCCCTTGAAGAACTGAAAGAACTAGATTAAGACTCCAGGGAGGAGTCAAAGGTCTGTAAACAGGCTTGATTCTAACCAGAGCCTGAACAAACGCTTGAACGTCTGGCACAGATGCCAGCCTTTTGTGAAGTAAAACAGATAAAGCAGAGATCTGTCCCTTCAGAGAACTTGCAGATAATCCTTTCTCCAAACCTTCTTGTAGAAAGGATAGAATCTTAGGAATTTTTATCTTGTTCCATGGGAATCCTTTAGATTCACACCAACAGATATATTTTTTCCATATCTTATGGTAAATTTTTCTAGTTACAGGCTTTCTAGCCTGAATCAGAGCATCTATTACAGAATCTGAAAACCCACGCTTTGATAAAATCAAGCGTTCAATCTCCAAGCAGTCAGTTGGAGGGAAACCAGATTCGGATGTACGAATGGACCTTGAACAAGAAGGTCCTGTCTCAAAGGTAGCTTCCATGGTGGAGCCGATGACATATTCACCAGGTCTGCATACCAAGTCCTGCGTGGCCACGCAGGAGCTATCAAGATCACCGAAGCCCTCTCCTGATTGATCCTGGCTACCAGCCTGGGAATGAGAGGAAACGGTGGGAATACATAAGCTAGGTTGAAGGTCCAAGGTGCTACTAGTGCATCTACTAGAGTCGCCTTGGGATCCCTGGATCTGGACCCGTAACAAGGAACCTTGAAGTTCTGACGAGAGGCCATCAGATCCATGTCTGGAATGCCCCATAATCGAGTTATTTGGGCAAAGATTTCCGGATGGAGTTCCCACTCCCCCGGATGGAATGTCTGACGACTCAGAAAATCCGCTTCCCAATTTTCCACTCCTGGGATGTGGATTGCAGACAAGTGGCAGGAGTGATCCTCCGCCCATTGAATTATCTTGGTCACTTCCTCCATCGCCAGGGAACTCCTTGTTCCCCCCTGATGGTTGATATATGCAACTGTCGTCATGTTGTCTGATTGAAACCTTATGAATTTGGCCTTTGCTAGATGAGGCCAAGCTTTGAGAGCATTGAATATCGCTCTCAGTTCCAGAATGTTTATCGGGAGAAGAGATTCTTCACCAGACCATAGACCCTGAGCTTTCAGGGGTTCCCAGACCGCGCCCCAGCCCACCAGACTGGCGTCGGTCGTGACAATGACCCACTCTGGTCTGCGGAAGCTCATTCCCTGTGACAGGTTGTCCAGGATCAGCCACCAACGGAGTGAATCTCTGGTCCTTTGATCTACTTGAATCGTCGGAGACAAGTCTGTATAATCCCCATTCCACTGTCTGAGCATGCACAGTTGTAATGGTCTTAGATGAATTTGTGCAAAAGGAACTATGTCCATTGCTGCAACCATCAATCCTATTACTTCCATGCACTGCGCTATGGAAGGACGAAGAACAGAATGAAGTACTTGACAAGAGCTTAGAAGTTTTGATTTTCTGACCTCTGTCAGAAAAATCCTCATTTCTAAGGAGTCTATTATTGTTCCCAAGAAGGGAACTCTTGTTGACGGGGACAGAGAACTTTTTTCTATGTTCACTTTCCATCCGTGAGATCTGAGAAAGGCTAGGACGATGTCCGTATGAGCCTTTGCTTTTGACAGAGACGACGCTTGAATCAGGATGTCGTCCAAGTACGGTACTACTGCAATGCCCCTTGGTCTTAGAACCGCTAGAAGGGACCCTAGTACCTTTGTGAAAATTCTCGGAGCAGTGGCTAATCCGAATGGAAGTGCCACAAACTGGTAATGCTTGTCCAGAAAAGCGAACCTTAGGAACTGATGATGTTCCTTGTGGATAGGAATATGTAGGTACGCATCCTTTAAATCCACCGTGGTCATAAATTGACCTTCCTGGATGGTAGGAAGGATCGTTCGAATGGTTTCCATTTTGAACGATGGAACCCTGAGAAATTTGTTTAGGATCTTGAGATCTAAAATTGGTCTGAATGTTCCCTCTTTTTTGGGAACTATGAACAGGTTGGAGTAAAACCCCATCCCTTGTTCTCCTATTGGAACTGGATGAATTACTCCCATCTTTAACAGGTCTTCTACACAATGTAAGAATGCCTGTCTTTTTATTTGGTTTGAAGATAATTGAGACCTGTGGAACCTTCCCCTTGGGGGTAGTTCCTTGAATTCCAGGAGATAACCCTGATAAACTATTTCTAGATCGGGGGCCATCCCTTCATGCTGTTTTGGTAGCAGTGGCAGGCTTCTTGGCCTGCTTACCCTTGTTCCAGCCTTGAATCGGTCTCCAGGCTGGTTTGGGTTGAGAAGTATTACCCTCTTGCTTAGAGGATGTAGAATTAGAGGCTGGTCCGTTTCTGCGAAAGGGACGAAAATTAGGCTTATTTTTAGCCTTAAAAGACCTATCCTGAGGAAGGGCGTGGCCCTTTCCCCCGGTGATGTCTGAAATAATCTCTTTCAAATCAGGACCAAACAGTGTTTTACCCTTGAAAGGGATGTTAAGCAATTTTGTCTTGGAAGACACATCCGCTGACCAAGACTTTAGCCAAAGCGCTCTGCGCGCCACGATAGCAAACCCTGAATTTTTCGCCGCTAATCTAGCTAATTGCAAAGCGGCATCTAAAATAAAAGAGTTAGCCAATTTAAGTGCTTGAACTCTGTCCATAACCTCCTCATACGAAGATTCTTTATTGAGCGACTTTTCTAGTTCTTCGAACCAGAAACACGCTGCCGTAGTGACAGGAACAATGCATGAAATTGGTTGTAGAAGGTAACCTTGCTGAACAAACATCTTTTTAAGCAAACCCTCTAATTTTTTATCCATAGGATCTTTGAAAGCACAACTATCTTCTATGGGAATAGTAGTGCGTTTGTTTAGAGTAGAGACCGCCCCCTCGACCTTGGGGACTGTCTGCCATAAGTCCTTTCTGGGGTCGACTATAGGAAATAATTTCTTAAATATAGGGGGAGGAACAAAAGGTATGCCGGGCCTTTCCCACTCCTTATTTACTATGTCCGCCACCCGCTTGGGTATAGGAAAAGCATCGGGGGGCACCGGAACCTCTAGGAACTTGTCCATCTTACATAATTTCTCTGGAATGACCAAATTGTCACAATCATCCAGAGTAGATAATACCTCCTTAAGCAGTGCGCGGAGATGTTCTAATTTAAATTTAAATGTTACAACATCAGGTTCAGCTTGTTGAGAAATTTTTCCTGAATCTGAAATTTCTCCCTCAGACAAAACCTCCCTCCTGGCCCCTTCAGATTGGTGTGAGGGTATGTCAGAACCGTTATCATCAGCGTCCTCTTGCTCTTCAGTGTTTAAAACAGAGCAATCGCGCTTTCTCTGATAAGTAGGCATTTTAGATAAAATGTTTGCAATAGAATTATCCATAACAGTCGTTAATTGTTGCATGGTAATAAGTATTGGCGCACTAGATGTACTAGGGGCCTCTTGTGTGGGCAAAACTGGTGTAGACACAGAAGGGGATGATGCAGTACGATGCTTACTCCCCTCATTTGAGGAATCATCTTGGGCAATATTATTATCTGTGGCATCATTGTCCCTACTTTGTTTGGACACTATGTCACAATTATCACATATATTTAAATGGGGAGAAACCTTGGCTTTCATACATATAGAACATCGCTTATCTGATGGTTCAGACATGTTAAACAGGCTTAAACTTGTCGACAAAGCACAAAAAACGTTTTAAAATAAAACCGTTACTGTCACTTTAAATTTTAAACAGAACACACTTTATTACTGAATATGCGAAAAAGCATGAAGGAATTGTTCAAATTCACCAAAATTTCACCACAGTGTCTTAAAGCCTTAAAAGTATTGCACACCAAATTTGAAAGCTTTAACCCTTAAAATAACGGAACCGGAGCCGTTTTTACATTTAACCCCTATACAGTCCCAGGTATCTGCTTTGCTGAGACCCAACCAAGCCCAGAGGGGAATACGATACCAAATGACGCCTTCTATAAGCTTTTTCAGTGGTTCTTAGCTCCTCACACATGCATCTGCATGCCTTGCTTTCCAAAAACAACTGCGCATTAGTGGCGCGAAAATGAGGCTCTGCCTATGACTAGAAAAGGCCCCCATCTGAAAAAGGTGTCCATACAGTGCCTGCCGTTTTTTAACAACAATCCCCAAGATTATAATAACTATTAAGAGTTATAATCTGCCAAATATGCTTAGCAAAGTAATCGTTTTAGCCCAGAAAAATGTCTACCAGTTTTTTAAGCCCTTATAAAGCCCTTTATTCTTTTACTTAATCTAAGAAAATGGCTTACCGGTCCCCATAGGGGAAATGACAGCCTTCCAGCATTACAAAGTCTTGTTAGAAATGTGGCCAGTCATACCTCAGGCAGAAAAGTCTGCCAACTGCTTCCCCCAACTGAAGTTACTTCATCTCAACAGTCCTGTGTGGAAACAGCAATCGATTTTAGTAACGTTTGCTAAAATCCTCTTCCTCTTACAAACAGAAATCTTCATCTCTTTTCTGTTTCAGAGTAAATAGTACATACCAGCACTATTTTAAAATAACAAACACTTGATTGAAGGATAAAAACTACATTTAAACACCAAAAAACTCTTAGCCATCTCCGTGGAGATGTTGCCTGTGCAACGGCAAAGAGAATGACTGGGGTAGGCGGAGCCTAGGAGGGATCATGTGACCAGCTTTGCTGGGCTCTTTGCCATTTCCTGTTGGGGAAAAGAATATCCCCACAAGTAAGGATGACGCCGTGGACCGGACACACCTATGTTGGAGAAAAGGAGACTCCTTTAATCCCTTAACGACCGAGGACGTGCAGGGTATGTCCTCAAAAAAAAGGAAGTTAACGCCTAAGGACGTACCCTGCACGTCCTCGGTGTTTAAAAGCAGCTGAAAGCGATCCTGCTCGCTTAAAGCTGCTTTCCGGTTATTGCAGTGATGCCTCGATATGGAGGCATCCTGCAATAACCTTTGGTAGCCATCCGATGCAGAGAGAGCCACTCTGTGGCCCTCTCTGCACCGGAGATCGGTGGCTTTCCTTGTTGGTGGGTGGGAGCAGACTTGGGAGGCGGGTGGCGGCCATCGATGGCCCTAGTCATGTGGAGGGGGCGGGATCGTGGGCGGGGATGACCGGGGGTGCGCACGGACGTGCACGGGAGGGCGGGGGCGTGCACGGGGAGGGAGCGGGTGGGAACCGCTACAATACAGAAAAAGCTGTTATAAAAAATGTAAAAAAAACGCAAAATAAGTAAAAAAAAAAACAAACAAAAAAACGATCAGTGAGGTGGTGGGGGTTTGTCTGTGGGGGGGGGAAGCTACACTACAGAAAACAAACAAACAAAAAAAGCCTTTTTTTTGTCAAACTGGTTGGGGGCTAAGGGGGGATGCCACACTGCAGCATATGTAAATATGCTTATTTTTAAAAAAATAAAAAAAAACTTTTATTTTAGTACTGGCAGACTTTCTGCCAGTACTTAAGATGGCGGGGACAATTGTGGGGTGGGGGAGGGAAGGGAGCTGTTTGGGAGGGATCAGGGGGTCTGATGTGTCAGGTGGGAGGCTGATCTCTACACTAAAGCTAAAATTAACCCTGCAAGCTCCCTACAAACTACCTAATTAACCCCTTCACTGCTAGCCATAATACACGTGTGATGCGCAGCAGCATTTAGCGGCCTTCAAATTACCAGAAAGCAACGCCAAAGTCATATATGTCTGCTATTTCTGAACAAAGGGGATCCCAGAGAAGCATTTACAACCATTTGTGCCATAATTGCACAAGCTGTTTGTAAATAATTTCAGTGAGAAACCTAAAATTGTGAAAAATGTAACGTTTTTTTTTTTTAATTTGATCGCATTTGGCGGTGAAATGGTGGCATGAAATATACGAAAATGGGGCTAGATCAATACTTTGGGTTGTCTATTACACTACACTAAAGCTAAAATTAACCATACAAGCTCCCTACAAGCTCCCTAATTAACCCCTGCACTGCTGGGCATAATACACGTGTGGTGCACAGCGGCATTTAGCAGCCTTCTAATTACCAAAAAGCAATGCCAAAGCCATATATGTCTGCTATTTCTGAATAAAGGGGATCCCAGAGAAGCATTTACAACCATTTGTGCCATAATTGCACAAGCTGTTTGTAAATAATTTCAGTGAGAAACCTAAAATTGGGAAAAATGTAACTTTTTTTTTTTTATTTGATCGCATTTGGCGGTGAAATGGTGGCATGAAATATACCAAAATGGGGCTAGATCAATACTTTGGGTTGTCTATTACACTACACTAAAGCAGACTGCGAATTAAGAGGTTCAGATATACATATATGGTGGGACTGTCCTAAGTTAAAACATCTGTGGACACAAGTGTCCTCCCTCTGTTCTACCCTTGGGCTAAATAGACCACTTACCCCTGATATAGCTCTACTACACATATTTCCAAGACATATTCTGGCCCCCCAGTCTAAACTATTAATTTTTGTTCTCGCGGCCACTAAGTTGGCGATAGCGAGAGCTTGGAAACAGACACAGCCCCCAGACATTGCAGCTATCACCTCCATAATACAGACATATGCCAAGATGGAACAGGGTTTCTACTTCAATATGGATAAAGAAGATCTCTACTCGCAGATCTGGGAACCTTGGTTTTATTACCAAGAAAACTCTAGATAGATGGGCGGACCCTGACTTTTGTTACAGACCCCCCCATCTGCTCTCTTTTATCTGCAATAGCTGACCCATACTCTCCCCCCTCCATTTTCTGTTCCCATATCCCCCACCCTCTCTTCTCATAATATGCAACCTACTTTCCCTACCCCAGCCCTTTCTTTCTACTGCTCCTATTTTTTCTGGGGTGGCTTGCCCCGCCTGGAGATGCACACTGGAATTGATCCGTCGGGTCACTGAGAGAAGCATGGTAATGGTTTTCCCTAGACTGACTTGTTGAAATTACTACAATGTTGAGTTAATACCTACGATTATTATATTCTACCAATCACTATAATTAAGGTCGGTCAAAATGTAATGTCCCTTTTTTTTTTTTATATATGTTTATGTAAACTGAAAAACCCTTGCGGGTGTATGATATGACCCGTGTTTGCTTATGATGACATTCTCACTGTGATTTCAGAAAGACCTATGTATATACAAGAAACTGTCTAACATGTTATTGTTATTAACAAGTTTATCTTAAAATAAAAATTACTTTTGGAAAAAAAAAATTAACCATACAAGCTCCCTAATTAACCCCTGCACTGCTGGGCATAATACACGTGTGGTGCGCAGCGGTATTTAGCAGCCTTCTAATTACCAAAAAGCAATGCCAAAGCCATATATGTCTGCTATTTCTGAATAAAGGGGATCCCAGAGAAGCATTTACAACCATTTGTGCCATAATTGCACAAGCTGTTTGTAAATGATTTCAGTGAGAAACCTAAAATTGTGAAAAATGTAACGTTTTTTTTTTTATTTGATTGCATTTGGCGGTGAAATGGTGGCATGAAATATACCAAAATGGGCCTAGATCAATACTTGGGGTTGTCTACTACCCTACAGTAAAGCTAAAATTACCCCAAAAAGCTCCCTACATGCTCCCTAATTAACCCCATTCACTGCTGGGCATAATACACGTGTGGTGCACAGTGGCATTTAGCGGCCTTCTAATTACCAAAAAGCAACGCCAAAGCCATATATGTCTGCTATTTCTGAACAAAGGGGATCCCAGAGAAGAATTTACAACCATTTATGCCATAATTGCACAAGCGGTTTGTAAATAATTTCAGTGAGAAACCGAAAGTTTGTGAAAACATTTGTGAAAAAGTGAACAATTTTTTGTATTTGATCGCATTTGGCGGTGAAATGGTGGCATGAAATATACCAAAATGGGCCTAGATCAATACTTTGAGATGTCTTCTAAAAAAAATATATATATACATGTCAATGGATATTCAGGGATTCCTGAAAGATATCAGTGTTCCAATGTAACTAGCGCTAATTTTGAAAAAAAGTGGTTTGGAAATAGCAAAGTGCTACTTGTATTTATGGCCCTATTACTTGCAAAAAAAGCATAGAACATGTAAACATTGGGTATTTCTAAACTCAGGACAAAATTTAGAAACTATTTAGCATGGTTTGTTTTGGTGGTTGTAGATGTGTAACAGATTTTGGGGGGCAAAGTTAAAAAAAAGTGTTTTTTTTTTTTTTTTTTATTAGTTTTTTTCCATTTTTACCTCATATTTTATAATTTTTTTTATAGTAAATTATAAGATATGATGAAAATAATGGTATCTTTAGAAAGTCTATTTAATGGCGAGAAAAATGGTATATAATATGTGTGGGTACAGTAAATGAGTAAGAGGAAAATTACAGCTAAACACAAACACCGCAAAAATGTAAAAATAGCCTTGGTCCCAAACGGGCAGAAAATGGAAAAGTGCTGTGGTCATTAAAGGGTTAAGCAGTACGTATTGCAAGATTGCAACACAGGGACCATGGCATGTAGAAAACAATCTACAGGCGGAATGGATCATTGAAGATAAGAATTCAAGGACCACCTCCTGCATGGGAACAAAAGTAACCCGATGCAACCACCTAAAAATAAAGGCTAAACTGCAGACGGAGCAAAAGGACTAAACGCCTGAAGATCAATGAACCTCTGAAAACAGAAGAAAAAACAGGGAATCCAAATACTGCTTGCGAACCCCCATTCAAAGAGCAAGGACTGCAGCCGGATTCAAACCGCAACCTTCCGCATGCTAGGCAGCTAAGGTGACCCTCAGGTTATAAACAGTTAGCTGTCCCAAAAATAACTGCTCAACCCAGAACTAGCTAGAAAAGCCATTCTCCAGATTATTTTGGAGGAAATAAAGAAAAACCCTTGGAATCCGCCAGAACAATCTAGCTCCTCCCGACAAAGGATGGATCACCACACCTATGATAGATGACAAGGGACCAACTACTTGCTGACAGGAACCTTTCAGAAAACCCCTCCCTTGGCTAAGAGCAAGTAATCTCTCGCAATCCGCCTCAGAGGAAAAAGATTCCATGACGTAACCCCCGTAACCCCCAATATCTCAATCTGAAGATTCCTGATAAAAGATTTACTTAGGAATGTTAGATGTCACCAGAATCACATTCCAGCAGAGAAAACAGGAGCTTTAACTGGGTTCAAACCCAAAACCCTCTGCTACAGGAGCAATGGAGCTAACCACTACACCACATCTTTCTTGAGTCCTTAAGAGGAAACCAGGGATAGGTAAGGATGCCCTGAAATTTGATCGGCTTCCCCAATCAGATACCAACCTTGAAGTAAGGAAATATTATAGCCAACATTCAATCCTGAAGAGCCCGCTCATAAAGTGGATCACTGACAATCAACTGTAGTGGGCTTCCACCCACCACCAAACATGAGATCCTCCCATCCACGTAGGAGGAACTCTCCTTTCTACCCACTGGGAGGTCCCAACTGGTACGAACTCAGAAGACCAAATCCTCAAAGCAGAATGCTTGGCTGAGGAACCATAGGAATAAAGGGAAGGAATTCCTGATCCACTGACCCCCATAGGACACTCTCTCCCCACAGGCAGTGAAGCGACAAAGTCAAAACTGCACCGGAAGAACCAAAAGAAAACTCATCACAGGGAGATCTGAACGGAACACTGGTTCCCTGTATTTTTGTTAAGACAGATTTAGGAAAAAAACGCCATCCCGAAGACTCGGCTGGCTATATAACGCTCCACCCCAGTGCCAACGAAGCCAGAAGGGGGGATTGGAGGACAAAACCCGATGAGGAATTTTGCAAGATCCCAGGAAAAAATGTCCTGTCCGGAAGACAAAACAGCATTCAAGATCCACCCTGGTGTCTACACCAGAAACTCAAGTCTAGATCCCACTCTGAGGATCAAAAAGACAAGAGAGAATCCCTAAAAGTCTCTTAACAGCTGATGATAAGAAAACCAGAAACGCCAAGACACAAGAACTACTGTAACATCTGTAAGCAAGATACTGCCACATTAAACCCCAGATCCCAAAAAGGAAACCTAGAATCAGAACAAGGTTTACTGGGGGATACGATTCCTAAGAACCAGATTTGTTCAAAAAGATGAACCAGGAAAGACATCCTTCTTCCTAAACAAAGGGAAGCGAGAACCTTACATTCTCCGGCAAAAAAGAGAACGAATAAGTTCTGCTTAAAGATCATATAACCCAATTAGGATGGGAAGTCCCTCCCCTTATTGGACCACGTTCCAACAGTGAGAAGAAAATATTTTCACAGAGCGATAGATACCGGGACAATGACTCCAAAGTCACCCGAAAAACTTCCCTCTCTCTGCCTATCTCCAGCCTCTAGGACCCCTAGATCCATATGATCCAGAATCAAGCACCCATCCAAGATAATAACTATAACAGGTCCAGCCTGTTCTCTAGGATAGATGAACCTGCTGTGCCTGGGTCAGGAAAGCTACAAAAACAAAAACTCCTCCTGTGTAGAAGGAAGGAGCAGACAAATAGAACCCACAACAGGTCCTGCCTGTCACCTAGGATACAACGTATCTGCCAGAACACTCAAGGGCTAAACAGAAAATTCTTAAACAAATTAAAGAATGTAAGCTCCAAGGCTTAAAACTTCTTCTTGAAATTATCGGGGAAACCATTACCCCAAACAGAGATCTACATGCTTCCACCGGAAGTCACCAACAATCTTGACCATCGAAGTCGATAGTACAAAAAATCCCCTGTAACAAAACGTCTTTCTAAGAAGAGTTTATATACCAACCCAGAGGTACAAAAACTGAAAACAGAAAGGAGTGTGCAAAAATAAAACAAAACGGGACCAGCCTGTCAAACGACACAAACCCCCTATAGAGCTCGGAAACTGGGATTTTAAATAAACAAAAAAAAAAAAATCAAGATGATAGGGAATACAATCACCACCCCTATCCACTCGTCTAGACATAATCGTTATCTGATTTAGAGTACTGAGATTCAACTGATGGATCAGTACTGGGAACCTCTTACATCGCCAAAACCTCTCTCAGAAGTAAACGCAGGCGCGCCAATCTAAATCTAAACGCTAAGCAGTCCGCAGTCGGTGGATCCGAAGACTCCAACCCAGGAAGTTCTACCTCTAAAGCCTCAGAGGGGACCGCATCCCCAGAGGACTGATCGGACACAATCGTTTTCTTACCCCACGGTCCTTGGGCAGGAGAACCTGGATTAATCCTTCGCTTGCAAGGAGCAGGAAGAGGTAACATTGCTAAGGCCGAAGAGATGGCCATCCGGAACTGCGTAGTAACCTCTGGTGGAAACAAACCCCTTACAGGGAAAGGAGGAGCAGAATTCGGGAAAACTGCATATGTAGGAACAAAAGAATCTAGGGAACACACCTCACTGGGTGAAGAAGCCTCAGAGGCGGATGGCTCAGTGGTCTCTAACATCTCAACATTGGTTGATGAGAACACCCTATAGCGGCATACAGAACATAATTGAGAGGGCTGGATTACCTGGGCCTCCTCACAATATACGCAGGTATCAAATATCCCCCTCTAAAATATCAGAATCCTCCATAACTGGTCTAAATTAAATTATAGAAAGAAACAACTGGCACCTTATACCCCCAATGGCTGGGGCACTCACAACCTCCTATGACCCAGACAGGTAGAGAAGATGCTCCTCTCCACAGACACCCGGTCAGGAATCGGAAGCAGGGAAAAAAACATGACCACTCCAGGTCACATGGTACTCATGCAGGACCGCTGCTGCTAAGGAAAAGTGCACCAGCTCAATAAAGAACTGCGCAGCTCTCAAAATGAAATATAACCTGAACGTTCCATATCCGCCTATGAGCCCAAACGTTCTTACACATGAGCGGTCGAAATCACATAACAAATATGATTAAAAACACTCCTGATCAATAATCCCCCTCAGGAGATATTAACCCTTGATTCCATAAAGATAAAGGAGTCCCACTGAGACCCTTTCTTCTATCGTTAACATGTGTGTAACAAATGAAATGATCTTACCAGAACACGGTCCTTCAAGTTTGACAGATAGTAGTAGCGCTTCTGACATGGACTTGAGTGAAGAAAGCAGGCAGTGAAACACGTCAACGCTAATTGCTTAAGGAGCTGTTAATATGAGTCTGGATGGTTCCGCAGGAAGACTCTCCCTGCATCTCCAGACTCTAACTTTCATCAATGCTCTCACAGAGAGGCTGACAAGACTACTTAGTCCCATACTCAAAGGGCAGATACCCTTCCTAAGGAACTACTCCGAAATCTTCCGACACTTCTCTGCAAACCTCCTGTGACGAAAGGCAAAGAATGACTGGGGGATGAGGGAAGTGGGGGAGGTATTTAAGCCTTTGGCTGGGGTGTCTTTGCCTCCTGCTGGTGACCAGGTTCTGTATTCCCACAAGTAATGAATGCAGCTGTGGGCTCTCCCTATATTAAGAAGGAAAAACAAAGACTAAAATTACGAAAAATAAAAAAACACGAAGATAACAAAAATTAACAAACTTATCCAAAATAATAAAGGGGCATTTGTACGGGCATTGCCCTTAAAAGGGTATTCAGCTCTTTTGTGCCCATTACAATAAATAAGCGCTAAATCTACAAAAAAAAAAAAAAAACACCAAAAAAATAAGAAAAAAACACTAACCCCAGAAAATGTACTTGCTGTTCCTGAAGTCCGGAAGTCCAGGAGGAGCAAAGTCTTTATCCAGGCAGCAAAGAACTTCTTCCAGGGCGACACCATCTTCTATTTTCTTCCCGGAGGTGCAGAGCGGTCTTCTGCGATGAGCGGATCCGGAGCGCTGGTCGTCATCTGGAGAGCTGGTCCTCTTCAGCGTCGACTGTCTCCAGCGGCGTGGAGCCTCCTCTTCATGCGATCGTCTACCTCACACTGAAGCTTGAATGCAAGGTACCCCTCTTATATTGGGGTACCATTGCATTCCTTTTGGCTGAAATATTCAAATCAGTTAATAGGATGAGATCTGCTTAAAACATAAATTATGCTTACCAGATAATTTCATTTCCATCTGTATGAGGAGAGTCCACAGCTTCATTCCTTACTTGTGGGAAATATTAACCATGGCCACCAGGAGGAGGCAAAGACACCCCAGCAAAAGGCTTAAACACCCCCGCCACTCCCCTCATCACCCAGTCATTCTGTCGAGGGAACAAGGAACAGTAGGAGAAATATCAGGGTATAAACGTTGCCAGAAGAACAAAAACATTTTTGGTCCGAACAACGGAGAAAAACGGGCGGGGGCCATGGACTCTTGTCATACAGATGGAAATTAAATTATCTGGTAAGCATAATTTATGTTTTCCATCTTAATATGAGGAGAGTCCACAGCTTCATTCCTTACTTGTGGGAAACATATACCCAAGCTCTAGAGGACACTGAATGAAACAGGAAGGTAAATAGAGAGGCGGACCCTATTCTGAGGGCGCCACCGTCTGCAAAACCTTTCTCCCAAAAGATGCTTCAGCCGAAGCAAAAAGGTAAAATTTTGAAAAGGTATGCAAGGAAGACCAGGTAGCCGCCTTACAAATCTGCTCCATGGATGCATCATTCTTGAAGGCTCAAGAGGAAGCCACTGCTCTAGTAGAATGAGCCTTAATCCTCTGAGGAGGCTTATGTCCCACTGTTTCATAAGCTAAGCGAATAATGCTCCTCAAATAAAAAGACAAGGAAGTGGACGAGGCTTTCTTCCCCTTACACTTTCCAGAATAGACAACAAACAAAGAAGAAGTTTGTCTAAACTCCTTAGTGGCTTGAAGATAGAACTTCAAGGCCCAAACCACATCCAAATTATGAAGTAACCGTTCCTTCGAAGAAGAAGGGCTAGGACACAAGGAAGGAACAACAATCTCCTGATTGATGTTGAGATAAGAAACAACCTTAGGAAGAAAACCTAACCCAGTATGAAGAACAGCCTTATCAGCATGGAATACTAAGTAAGGAGGCTCACATTGCAAGGCAGCCATCTCAGATACTCTGCGTGCCGCGGCATTAGCCAGTAAAAAGAGCACCTTCCAAGATAATAATTTAATGTCAAGGCCGTGCATAGGCTCAAATGGAGCCCTCTGCAAAACCTTAAGAACAAGATTTAAACTCCAAGGAGGAGCGCTTGGTCGAAACACAGGTCAGATTCTAGACAGAGCCTGAACAAAAGACTTGGACGTCTGGGAGCTCAGTTGGCCTCTTGTGCAGTAATACAGATAGGGCCGAAATCTGTCCCTTAAGAGAGCTAGCCGAAAAGGCCCTTCTCCAGACTATCCTGGAGAAAAGAAAGAATCTTGGAAACCCTGGCCTTATGCCAGGGAAATCCACGCTCTTCACACCAGAATAAGTAGGTGCTCCACACATTATAATAGGTGCGACGGCTTGAATGAGAATATCACTAAATCTCTCAGAAAAACCTCTCTTGGCTAGGACTAAGAGTTTAATCTCCACGCTGTCAGCCTCAGAGAATCTAGATTTTGATGAACAAAAGGACCTTGTTCCACCAGATCCCTGCAACAAGATAACCTCAATGAAGGAGAAGATGACATCCCTACTAGATCCGCAAACCATATCCTTCACGGCCACGATGGAGCAATCAGAATCACTGACGCCTATTCCTGTTTGATGTGGGCCACTACACGAGGGAGGAGTGGTATAGGCGGGAAAAAGTAGATTAGACTAAACCTCCAAGGCACTGCTAATGCATCTATTAGCTCCGCCTGAGGATCCCTGGACCACGACCCATATCTGGGTAGTTTGGTATTGAGACGAGACGCCATGAAATTTATCTCCGGCGTCCCCAACCTGTTGCATATCTCCGCAAACACTTTGGGATGGAGAGACCATTCCCCCGGATGAAAGGATTGTCTGCTGAGAAAATCCACTTCCCAGTTGTCCACACACGGAATGTGGATCGCTGAAAGCGAATAGCTGTGGGCCTCCGGCCACTCCAGAATCCGAGATACTTCCCTCATTGCTAGGGAGCTTCTCCTCCTCCCCTGATGGTTGATGTAAGCCACCAAGGTTATGTTGTCCGATTGGAATCTGATAAACTGGGTCGAACCCAGAAGGGGCCAATCCTTCATAGCATTGAAGATCGCTTGAAGTTCCAAGATGTTGATCGGGAGGAGGGATTCCTCTCGAGTCCACAGGCCCTGTGCCTTCCTGGCACCCCAAACAGCTTCCCATCCTGAAAGACTCGCGTCCGTAGTCACAATCTCCCAGAATGGTCTCAAGAAGGATGTCCCTTGGGACAGGTGATCTGGACAAAGCTACCAGGAGAGCGATTCTCTCGACCGGCTGTCCAGAGAAATCTGCTGAGAGCGATCTGAATGATTGCCATTCCACTGTCTCAGCATGCACAGCTGAAGAGGTCTGAGATGGAATCTGGCAAAGGGGATGATGTCCATGCAAGACACCATGAGACCAATTACCTCCATACACCGAGCCACAGATGGCCTGAAGGAGGTCAAGACAATTGGAAGTTAGCTTGTAACGTCTATGGTCTGTAAGAAATGTCCACATAGATATGGAATCTATTATCGTACCCAGGAACTTCACCCTGGTACTAGGAATAAGATAACTTTTTTCTAAGTTTATCTTCCATCCATGAGATCGAAGAAGAGAAAGAAGAGCTTTCGAATGGTCCTTTGCTAGACAACAGGACGCTGCTTGAACCAAAAACATAATTTATGTAAGAACTTACCTGATAAATTCATTTCTTTCATATTAACAAGAGTCCATGAGCTAGTGACGTATGGGATATACATTCCTACCAGGAGGGGCAAAGTTTCCCAAACCTTAAAATGCCTATAAATACACCCCTCACCACACCCACAAATCAGTTTAACGAATAGCCAAGAAGTGGGGTGATAAGAAAAAAAGTGCGAAGCATATAAAATAAGGAATTGGAATAATTGTGCTTTATACAAAAAAATCATAACCACCACAAAAAAGGGCGGGCCTCATGGACTCTTGTTAATATGAAAGAAATGAATTTATCAGGTAAGTTCTTACATAAATTATGTTTTCTTTCATGTAATTAACAAGAGTCCATGAGCTAGTGACGTATGGGATAATGACTACCCAAGATGTGGATCTTTCCACACAAGAGTCACTAGAGAGGGAGGGATAAAATAAAGACAGCCAATTCCTGCTGAAAATAATCCACACCCAAAATAAAGTTTAACAAAAAACATAAGCAGAAGATTCAAACTGAAACCGCTGCCTGAAGAACTTTTCTACCAAAAACTGCTTCAGAAGAAGAAAATACATCAAAATGGTAGAATTTAGTAAAAGTATGCAAAGAGGACCAAGTTGCTGCTTTGCAGATCTGGTCAACCGAAGCTTCATTCCTAAACGCCCAGGAAGTAGATACTGACCTAGTAGAATGAGCTGTAATTCTCTGAGGCGGAATTTAACCCGACTCAACATAGGCAAGATGAATTAAAGATTTCAACCAAGATGCCAAAGAAATGGCAGAAGCTTTCTGGCCTTTCCTAGAACCGGAAAAGATAACAAATAGACTAGAAGTCTTACAGAAAGATTTCGTAGCTTCAATATAATATTTCAAAGCTCTAACAACATCCAAAGAATGCAACGATTTCTCCTTAGAATTCTTAGGATTAGGACATAATGAAGGAACCACAATTTCTCTACTAATGTTGTTGGAATTCACAACTTTAGGTAAAAATTCAAAAGAAGTTCGCAACACCGCCTTATCCTGATGAAGAATCAGAAAAGGAGACTCACAAGAAAGAGCAGATAATTCAGAAACTCTTCTGGCAGAAGAGATGGCCAAAAGGAACAAAACTTTCCAAGAAAGTAATTTAATATCCAATGAATGCATAGGTTCAAATGGAGGAGCTTGAAGAGCCCCCAGAACCAAATTCAAACTCCAAGGAGGAGAAATTGACTTAATGACAGGCTTTATACGAACCAAAGCTTGTACAAAACAATGAATATCAGGAAGAATAGCAATCTTTCTGTGAAAAAGAACAGAAAGAGCAGAGATTTGACCTTTCAAGGAACTTGCGGACAAACCCTTATCTAAACCATCCTGAAGAAATTGTAATATTCTCGGTATTCTAAAAGAATGCCAAGAAAAATGATGAGAAAGACACCAAGAAATATAAGTCTTCCAGACTCTATAATATATCTCTCTGGATACAGATTTACGAGCCTGTAACATAGTATTAATCACAGAGTCAGAGAAACCTCTTTGACCAAGAATCAAGCGTTCAATCTCCATACCTTTAAATTTAAGGATTTCAGATCCTGATGGAAAAAAGGACCTTGAGACAAAAGGTCTGGTCTTAACGGAAGAGTCCACGGTTGGCAAGAGGCCATCCGGACAAGATCCGCATACCAAAACCTGTGAGGCCATGCCGGAGCTACCAGCAGAACAAACGAGCATTCCTTCAGAATCTTGGAGATTACTCTTGGAAGAAGAACTAGAGGCGGAAAGATATAGGCAGGATGATACTTCCAAGGAAGTGAAAATGCATCCACTGCCTCCGCCTGAGGATCCCGGGATCTGGACAGATACCTGGGAAGTTTCTTGTTTAGATGAGAAGCCATCAGATCTATTTCTGGAAGTTCCCACATTTGAACAATCTGAAGAAATACCTCTGGGTGAAGAGACCATTCGCCCGGATGCAACGTTTGGCGACTGAGATAATCCGCTTTCCAATTGTCCATACCTGGGATATAAACCGCAGAGATTAGACAGGAGCTGGATTCCGCCCAAACCAAAATTCGAGATACTTCTTTCATAGCCAGAGGACTGTGAGTCCCTCCTTGATGATTGATGTATGCCACAGTTGTGACATTGTCTTATCTGAAAACAATGAACAACTCTCTCTTCAGAAGAGGCCAAGACTGAAGAGCTCTGAAAATTGCACGGAGTTCCAAAATATTGATCGGAAATCTCACCTCCTGAGATTCCCAAACCCCTTGTGCCGTCAGATACCCCCACACAGCTCCCCAACCTGTAAGACTTGTATCTGTTGAGATTATAGTCCAGGTCGGAAGAACAAAGAAGCCCCCTGAACTAAACGATGGTGATCTGTCCACCATGTCAGAGAGTGTCGTAAAATCGGTTTAAAGATATTAATTGAGATATCTTTGAGTAATCCCTGCACCATTGGTTCAGCATACAGAGCTGAAGAGGTCGCATGTGAAAACGAGCAAAGGAGATCGCATCTGATGCGGCAGTCCTAAGACCCAACATTTCCATGCATAAGGCTACCAAAGGGAATGATTGTGACTGAAGGTTTTGACAAGCTGATATCAATGTTAAACTTCTCTTGTCTGACAAGGACAGAGTCATAGACACTGAATTTATCTAGAAACCTAAAAAGGTTACCCTTGTCTGAGGAATCAATGAACTGATTGGTAAATTGATCCTCCAACCATGAACTTGAAGAAACAACACAAGTCGATTCGTATGAGATTCTTCGAAAATGAGAAGACTGAGCAAGTACCAAGATATCGTCCAAATAAGGAAATACCAAAACCCTATTCTCTGATTACAGAAAGAAGGGCACCGAGAACCTTTGAAAAAAATTCTTGGAACTGAGGCTAGGCCAAACAGTAGAGCCACAAAACTGGTAATGCTTGTCTAAAAAGAGAATCTCAGACACTAAAAGTGATCTGGATGAATCGGAATATGCAGATACACATCCTGTAAATCTATTGTAGACATATAATGCCCTTGCTAAACAAAAGGCAGGATAGTCCTACAGTAACCATCTTGAATGTTGGTATCCTAACATAACGATTCAATAATGATAGATCCAGAACTGGTCTGAAGGAATTGACCTTCTTTGGTACAATGAAGAGATAAAATAAAACCCCAGCCCCTGTTCCAGAACTGGAACTGGCATAAATACTCCAGCCAACTCTAGATCTGAAACACATTTCAGAAATGCTGAGCCTTGCTGTGTCAACTGGGACACGGGAAAGAAAAGAATCTCTTAGCAGGAGACCTTAACTTGAAGCCAATTCTGTACCTTTCTGAAACAATGTTTCTGAAACCAGAGATTAAGAACGGAATTGATCCAAATTTCTTTGAAGAAAATGTAATCTGCCCCATACCAGCTGAGCTGGAATAAGGGCCGCACCTTCATAGGTACTTAGGAGCTGGCTATAGGTTTCTATAAGGCTTGGATATATTCCAAACTGGAAATAGTTTCCAAACTGATACCGCTCCTGAGGATGAAGGATCAGGCTTTTGTTCCTTGTTGAGGAAAGGAACGAAATGATTATTTACCCTGGAAAGAAAGGGAAAGCAAAGTTGACTTAGAAGACATGTCAGCATTCCAAGTTTAATCCATAAGCTTTTCTAGCTAAAATAGCTAGAGACATATACCTGACATCAACTCTAATGATATCAAAAGATGGTATCACCAATAAAATTATTAGCATGTTATAGAATAATAATAATGCTATAAAATTATGATCTGTTACTTGTTGCGCTAAAGCTTCTAACCAAAAAGTTGAAGCTGCAGCAACATCCGCTAAAAATATAGCAGGTCTAAGAAGATTACCTGAACATAAGTAAGCTTTTCTTAGAAAAGATTCAATTTTCCTATCTAAAGGATCCTTAAATGAAGTACTATCTGCCATAGGAATAGTAGTACATTAGCAGGAGTAGAGACAGCCCCATAACCTTAGGGATTTTTGTCCCAAAAAACTCTAATCTGTCAGATGGCACAGGATATAATTTGCTTAAACGTCTAGAAGGAGTAAATAAATTACCCAAATTATTCCATTCCCTGGAAATTACTTCAGAAATAGCATCAGGGAGATAAAACACTTCTGGAATAACTACAGGAGATTTAAAAACCTTATTTAAACGTTTACATTTAGTATCAAGAGGACCAGAATCCTCTATTTCTAATGCAAATAACACTTCTTTAAGTAAAGAACGAATAAATTCCATCTTGAACAAATACAAAGATTTATCAGCATCAACCTCTGAGACAGAAACCTCTGAACCAGAAGAACCATTATCAGTATCAGAATGATGATGTTCATTTAAAAATTCATCTGAAAAAAAGAGAAGTTTTAAAAGACTTTTATGTATACTAGAAGGAGAAATAACAGACATAGCCTTCTTAATGGATTTAAAAAATAAAATCTCTTATGTTATCAGGAACACTCTGAAAATTAGATGTTGACGGACAGCAACAGGTAATGTAACAGTACTAAAGGAAATTTTATCTGCATTAATAAGTTTGACATGACATGCAATACAAATAACAGCTGGAGAAACAGATACCAAAAGTTTATAGCAGACTTAGCTTGGTAGCTCCAGCACTGTGCAGTGATTTTCCTGTAGTATCTTCTGACTCAGTTGCAACGTGGAACATCTTGCAATATGTAAAAGAAAAAAACAACATATAAAGCAAAATTGATCAAATTCCTTAAATGACAGTTTCAGGAATGGGAAAAAAATGCCAGTGAACAAGCTTCTAGCAACCAGAAGCAATAAATAATGAGACTTAAATAATGTGGAGACAAAAATGACGCCCATATTTTTTAGCGCCAAAAAAAAGACGCCCACATTATTTGGCGCCTAAATGCTTTTGGCGCCAAAAATGACGCCACATCCGGAACGCCGACATCTTTGACGCAAAATAACGTCAAAAAATGACGCAACTTCCGGCGACACGTATGACGCCGGAAACGGAAAAGAATTTTTGCGCCAAAAAAGTCCGCGCCAAGAATGACGCAATAAAATGAAGCATTTTCAGCCCCCGCGAGCCTAACAGCCCACAGGGAAAAAAGTCAAATTTTTGAGGTAAGAAAAAATATGATAATTCAATGCATAATCCCAAATATGAAACTGACTGTCTGGAAATAAGGAAAGTTGAACATTCTGAGTCAAGGCAAATAAATGTTTGAATACATATATTTAGAACTTTATAAATAAAGTGCCCAACCATAGCTTAGAGTGTCACAGAAAATAAGACTTACTTACCCCAGGACACTCATCTACATGTTTGTAGAAAGCCAAACCAGTACTGAAACGAGAATCAGTAGAGGAAATGGTAAATATAAGAGTATATCGTCGATCTGAAAAGGGAGGTAAGAGATGAATCTCTATGACCGATAACAGAGAACCTTATGAAATAGACCCCGTAGAAGGAGATCACTGCATTCAATAGGCAATACTCTCTTCACATCCCTCTGACATTCACTGCACGCTGAGAGGAAAACCGGGCTCCAACTTGCTGCGGAGCGCATATCAACGTAGAATCTAGCACAAACTTACTTCACCACCTCCCTTGGAGGCAAAGTTTGTAAAAACTGATTTGTGGGTGTGGTGAGGGGTGTATTTATAGGCATTTTAAGGTTTGGGAAACTTTGCCCCTCCTGGTAGGAATGTATATCCCATACGTCACTAGCTCATGGACTCTTGTTAATTACATGAAAGAAATATTGTCTAAGTATGGCACCACTGCAATCCCTCTGGTTCTGGACACTGCAAGCAGAGCCCCTAGAACCTTCGTAAAAACTCTTGGAGCAGTAGCTAGACCAAACAGAATTGCAATGAACTGGAAGTGCTGGTCCAGGAACGCAAATCTTAAGAACTTAAAGTGTTCGTTGTGTATAGGGACGTGAAGGTAGGCATCCTTCATGTCTATTGTGGTCATACATTGTCCTTCCTGGACTAAAGGAAGAATGGACCTTATTGTCTCCATCTTGAACAAGGGGACAGACAGGAATCTGTTTAAACACTAGGTTAGGTGGATGAAAAGTACCCTCCTTCTTTGGGACCACAAACAGGTTTTAGTAGTATCCCAGTAGTAACTCTCTGGAGGATGTACCAGTACAATGACTCCAAGGTCGGAGAGATCCCTCACACACCCTAGCAAAGCCTCAGTAATGCTCTAACCTACTGCCCCTTTAAGCATGGCCCTCCTACTTCAGCCTATTTAAGCCAGCACTTCTCCTAACACTCTGCTTAGGTATCTTCAATTGCAGAGAGTTTCCTTCCTGTGCTACTTACTGAAGCCAATCAACTACAGACTGCTGTTGTTCCACAGTCTGTAACAGCTGCTATCACCTACAGGAGCTGCAGTCTTTCTCCACTGCGCTTCCGGATTCACTTTCAGTTTCTCTATAACAGCAGGACATTCCACACTGAAGCTGCACTGTTCCACTGCTGCTGGCTGGAAAAGCCTTTAACCCCTATTCTACTGAATTACTGCTGGCAATCACTGCCCTATGGATCTCCTCTACAGGACTGCATTCCTTCCCTAAGATAAGTTACTTCCCCTTACAATCTATGCTTATGTCTGCTGCTCATTTGCTCTCACAAAGTCTGTGCTTGCTATAATTTGTTACACAACAAATCTTGCTAGTTCTCCTTTTTGCTAACAGCACACACTAATCATCAACTTGTTATAACCTGTTGCTTAAATGGACTGCAATTATACAAACTAACGGCTAGATTACGAGTTTTGCGTTAACAGGGGTGCGGTGCTAACGAGCAGTTTCGGCTCACCGCTCACCTAATGACAACGCTGGTATTACGGGTTCTTTTAAACCCGGCGTTAGCCAATAGAATGCAAGCTCAATCCTATTGGCTGATTGCCTCAGCCAATAGGATTTTTTCTACCTTAATACCGATTGGCTGATAGAATTCTATCAGCCAATCGGAATTCAAGGGACGCCATCTTGGATGACGTCATTTAAAGGAAACTCATTCTTCAGTTGGACTTCGTTTGAAGAGGATGCTACCCCGCTGTGGATGTCTTGAAGATGGAGCCGCTCCGCGCCGGATGGATGAAGATAGAAGATGCCGCCTGGATGAAGACTTCTGCCCGTCTGGAGGACCTCTTCTTCCCGGCTTCGATGAAGACTTCTGCCCGTCTGGAGGACCACTTCGCCGGCTTCGTTGAGGACTTCGGCCCGGTTGGGTGAAGACTTCTCAAAGTAGGGTGATCTTCAAGGGGTTAGTGTTAGGTTTTATTACGGGGGTGGGTTTTAGAGTAGGGTTGGTTGTATGGGTGGGTTTTAATGTTGGTAATGGGGGTATTGTATTTTTTTTTACAGGTAAAAGAGCTGATTACTTTGGGGCAATGCCCGCAAAAGGCCCTTTTAAGGGCTATTTGTAATTTAGTATAGGGTAGGGCTTTTTATTATTTTGGGGGGGCTTTTTATTTTATTTGGGGGGTTAGATTAGGTGTAATTAGTTTAAAAAAACTGTAATTATTTTATTATTTTCTGTAATTTAGTGGGGGGGGGGGGGGGTTTCTCGTACTTTAGATAATTGTATTTAATTGTTTTTAATTGTAGTTAGTTTAGTGAATTAATTTAATTGTAGTGTAGTGTTAGGTGTAATTGTAACTTAGGTTAGGATTTATTTTACAGGTAAATTTGACTTTATTTTAACTAGGTAGCTATTAAATAGGGTTAATAACTATTTAGTAACTATTGTACCTAGTTAAAATAAATACAAAGTTGCCTGTAAAATAAAAATAAACCATAAGCTAGATACAATGTAACTATTAGTTATATTGTAGCTAGCTTAGGGTTTATAGTATAGGTAAGTATTTAGTTTTAAATAGGATTAATTTAGTTAATTATAATTATTTTATTTAGATTTGTTAAAATTAGATTTAAGTTAGGGGGGTGTTAGGGCTAGAGTTAGATTTAGGGGTTAATACATTTAATATAGTTGCGGCAACGGCAGATTAGGGGTTAATAAATGTAGGTAGGTGGCGGCGATGCAAGGGATGGCAGATTAGGGGTTAATAAAATTTAACTAGTGTTTGAGATGCGGCAGTATGGCAGTTTAGAGGTTAATATATTTATTATAGTGGCGCGATCTCTGGTTCGGCAGATTAGGGGTTAAAAAATGTATTTTAGTATTTGCGAATTGGAGGGGCCTCGGTTTAGAGGTTAATAGGTAGTTTATGCGTGTTAGTGTACTTTTTAGCACTTTAGTTAAGAGTTTTATGTTACGGCGTTAGCCCACAAAACTCTTAACTACTGACTTTTAAATGTGGTAACAGTCTTGACAGGAAAGGCTGTACCACTCACTTTTAGGAAGACTCTTAATACCGGCGTTAGGAAAATCCCATTGAAAATATAGGATACGCAATTGACATAAGTGGATTTGCGGTATTTTAGAGTTGCGCCAAAAAAGTGAGCGGTACACCTGTACCTGCAAGACTCGTAATACCAGCGGGCGCTAAAAAGCAGCATTGGGACCTCTCAGCGCTGCTTTTTAACCCTAACGCAAGACTCGTAATCTAGCCGTAAGTTTGTCTCTTACTGCTATTTATGAACGGCTAATCTAATGCAGATATTGTTTATTTCCATTACTCTCCTGGCTGCCCCTCTGTTCAGATAATGTTTTACATCTGCCTACAACATTAGTATCAGCTGTTAGCCAGTAATATTAACCCTTAATTAACCAGCTATTACTAGCAGTCTTGCCTGCATTCTCAGACATACTGCTACTGATATTTAAATCAATCTGCAGTTTCCTTTTGTGAGGTCTCTTGTCAATGATTCCACTCTAACAACTACTGCTAACAAACTCTGATATGACAGATCTTCACATACTCTTACAAAAGGATCTGATCAGTTACTCTATAAGGAGGATAAATTATATATCCCAACTGAGCTACGACTTGAAATTCTCCAAACATTACATGACAACCCATTGTCTGGACACCCTGGACATTACAAAACCCTGGAACTCCTAAAAAGGAACTTCTGGTGGCCAAACATGTACAAAACAGTCTATGACTACATCAATACATGTACAGTCTGTGCAACCTCTAAATGACAGACAGTTCCTCCAAATGGACTTCTTATGTCCCTACCTATTCCAGAGAAACCTTGGAGCTCCGTTTCAATGGATTTTGTTGTTGACTTACCCTCTTCTGCAGATTACACCAGCATCCTGGTGGTTATTGATCAATTCACCAAGATGGTACACTTTGTTCCTTTAACCAAACTTCCAACTGCTCTAAAAACTGTGCACATTTTCATTGAAAATATTGTACGTCTGCACGGTTTACCTTGCACCATCACTTCTGACAGGGGGGTACAATTTCCCTCCAAATTCTGGAGAGAGCTATGTAGACTCCTCTCCATCCAGAACATCTTAACTAGTGCTTACCATCCCCAATCAAATGGACTTTCAGAAAGGGCTAATCAGTGGTTGGAGCAGTTCTTGAGCTGTTACTGTTCTCATTTACAAGATGACTGGTCCACGTTCCTGCCCTTGGCGGAGTTCTCCTACAATAACACTCTCAGTTCCACTACTAAACTTACGGCTTTCTATGCCAACTATGGCTATCATCCAACTTTTAATTTCTTAAAACCTGACACCAGCTATAATCCGACTGTCACAGAAACCCTAAATACCATCAAATCCGGATTCAAAGTTATACGCTCCAATATTAAAATAGCACAATTAAGACAAAAACGATACTTTGATCTACATCAATGCCATCCGCCAACTTATAAGGTTGGTGACAGGGTTTGGTTATCAACCAAGAACTTAAAACTTGGAACTCCTTCAAAGAAGCTGAGCGCCTTATTCATTGGACCTTACCCCATCGCTAAGGTGATAAACCAAAATGCTGTACGCTTGACACTCCCAGCACATCTCCATATTCATCCAACCTTCCACGTTTCTCTCCTTAAGCCATACCTACAGAACACGTTTCCTAGGAGATCTCTTCCTCCTCTTCCCGTTGTGATAGATGGAGATTTGGAATATGAGGTTGATCAAATATTGGACTCTAGATTGTGTAGAGGGAGACTCCAATACTTAGTCAGATGGAAGGGTTATGACTCTTTTGAAGATTCTTGGATTCCCGTCTCTGACCTGAGAGCCCCTCTTCATTCTGACTTCCACAAACATTACCCTTTCAAGCCCTCGCAGCCCTGAGGTCTGCCTTACTCGGTGTGTCCTGTAATGCTCTAACTTACTGCCCCTTTAAGTATGACCCTCCTACTTCAGCCTATTTAAGCCAGCACTTCCCCTAACACTCTGCTTAGGTATCTTCAATTGCAGAGAGTTTCCTTCCTGTGCTACTTACTGAACTACAGACTGCTGTTGTTCCACAACTGTTCAAAATATGGGCGAATGTGTGCATATAACAATAGTACGGTTGACTGTTGACTGAGTCACTATTGAGAAAGCTACGGCGAAACGCATCTAGTGATGCATCACCAAGGGTCGGAGGTATTTAACACTGTACATGGCACTTAATAGAAATCAATTCCAGGTCTGTAACATTTTATTTGAATTTTTTAAATAAAAGCTGTTTTACAATATAAGAACTGGATGTACGAAGTGTTTTTCTATGAAGAACCTGTAATAGCAAATATGCTTAGAAATTGATAAAAAGTTGACAAAAAGTGTTGAAAATTCATGACTTTTGTGATACATTACCTAGCACAGGTTTCTTCAGTCAACCATACTATTGTTATATGCAAACATTCGCCCATATTTTGAACAGTTTTGTATTTGGATAACACACTCCTGCAGCTCTTTGAAAGCAGGTAGCGTATTGGTTATCGTTTTTTTTGTGCTACTTTAAGGGTTAAGCACGGGCGTGGTGCATACTGCAGCTGCATCAGGGAGTTGTTTGGACTTTGCTGTTGTTCCACAGTTTGTAACAGCTGCTATCACCTACAGGAGCTGCAGTCTCCACTGCTTCCGGATTCACTTTCAGTTTCTCTATAACAGCAGGGCATTCCACACTGAAGCTGCACTGTTCCACTGCTGCTAGCTGGAAAAGCCTTTAACCCACATTCTACAGAATTACTGCTGGCAACCACTGCCCTATGGATCTCCTCTACAGGACTGCATTCCTTCCCTAAGATAAGTTACTTCCCTTACAATCTATGCTTATGTCTGCTGCTCATTTGCTCTCACAAAGTCTGTGCTTGCTATAATCTGTTACACAACAAATCTTGCTAGTTCTCCTTTTTGCTAACAGCACACACTAATCATCAACTTGTTATAACCTGTTGCTTAAATGGACTGCAATTATACAAACTAAGTTTGTCTCTTACTGCTATTTATTTCCATTAATCTCCTGGCTGTCCTTCTGTTCAGATAATGTTTTTACATCTGCCTACAATATTAGTATCAGCTGTTAGCCAGTAATGTTAACCCTTAATTAACCAGCTATTACTAGCAGTCTTGCCTGCATTCTCAGACATACTGCTACTGATATTTAAATCAATTTGCAGTATCCTTTGGAGTGGTCTCTTGTCAATGATTCCACTCTAACAACTACTGCTAACAAACTCTGATATGACAGCCTTTTCTGGCCTTGAAGACAGGTTTGATAAGAGGAATCTGCCCCTGGGAGGATGAAAACTGAAACCTATCCTGTATCCCTGAGCGATGACTTCCAGTACCCACGGGTCTTGCATGTCCCCATACCAAGCTTCTGAAAAAAGAGTGACAGTCTGCCCCCTACCAGATCCAAAGCCGGATCGGGGGCCACCCCTTCATGCCGTCTTTGACTCGGCAGGCTTCTTATTCTGCTTGGATTTATTCCAGGACTGAGAGGTTTCCAAGTTCCCTTGGACTGCTCCGGCTTTGAGAGGGCTGCTGACGTTGGAATTTGTCTGAACGAAAGGAACGAAAATTAGGACCTTGTCCATTAGGCTTGTTCTTCTTATCCTACGGTAAAAAGGCACCTTTGCCT
The DNA here is from genome assembly GCF_027579735.1 of Bombina bombina. Lineage (NCBI taxonomy): Eukaryota > Metazoa > Chordata > Amphibia > Anura > Bombinatoridae > Bombina > Bombina bombina. The sequence continues at coordinate 411,055,284 of NC_069500.1, forward strand.
CCAGTAACCGTGGATATGATAGAGTCCAAGCCTGGACCAAAGAGAATCTTTCCCTTGAATGGGAGGGAAGAAATCTAGACTTCAAAGTCATGTCCACAGACCAAGAGTGCACTACAGGCTAGCACAGAAAAACCTGAAGCCTTGGCATATTTGCATCACAAATAAAAGAATTAGCTACCCTTAAGGCCCAAATTCTTTCCAGGATCGTGTCAAGAGGACCCTCCACCTGGATCAACTCAGATAAGGAGTCGCAACAGTAGGTAGCCACTTCTGCAACCACAGCAACAGCTGCTGCTGGTTGGAACAAATATCCTGTATGCTGAAACATTTTTCTCAAGAAAGTTTCCAGCTTCTTATCCATGGGCTCTTTAAACGACTAACTATCCTCAAGTGGGATAGTAGTCCATTTATCAAGCATGGAGATAGCACCGTCTACCTTAGGGACGGAACCCCACAACTCCAAATGAGGGTCCGGAACTGGGAACAATTTCTTAAAGGAAGAAGAAGCGGAAAAAGAACTGAGTCTTTTCCATTCATTCTTAATAATGTTCAGTTTGCGGGAACCGGAAAGTCTGTGGTACAACCCTGTCCTCGTAGACCAGGTTCCTCAGGTATTTTAGGCTCTGGAACCTCTAAAGTAGCCAACACCTCCTTTAGTAGAAAGCGTAAGTGTTCAATCCTACTTCTAGTCTGGTTCCTCCGCAGCTGGAGGCTTAGAGACAGCAGATTCCGACCCAGAAAGAGCATCCTCTGAAGTATCAGAGGCGTCTTCATCATCAGATAATCTTATATCAGATAAATCCTATAAGGTAGAAGATGACCCCTGGGAAGGATAGCAATATTTAACCTTTCACTTGCGCTTAGCAGTGCGAGGTAAAGCACTAAAGGCAGCAGACACTGCCATCTGTTACTGTTCAGTAAAATCTGGCGGTAAAAGGGCCCCTCCAGATATAATTGTTACGGCGAGGGGAGAGCAAGAAGGAAGTGGATCTTCGTTTATTTATTAACGGAATAGAATTACCCTCAGAAAGCAAAAACCGTACTGTGTACAAACTGCCGGTATGGGGAATTGTCATACAGTGGGGCCCAATGAAGCCTTGGTTGTATCAGGTGGTTGTTGTGGTTCAGATGAAAAAGAGTATGTTTATGGAGGATGGGCCTGGGCGTGGTGGTGCATCACTGACATACAGAGGATTTCCCTAGAGATAATGACGTTACAGCCCAGGTGTGAAGACGTAGAGACGGCAGAGGGGGTAGCTTTAACTGTCACTGGTGTGGCACAGGTAAAAATCATGACCGAGAAAGAACTTCTGGCTGTGGCATGTGAGCAGTTTTTGGGAAAAAATGTTCATGAAGTTAAGAATGTAGTCCTTCAGACCCTGGAAGGCCATCTGCGTTCAATTTTAGGTACCCTGACTGTGGAGCAAATCTATCAGGACAGAGATCAGTTTGCCAAGCTGGTTCGGGAGGTTGCAGCTCCTGATGTTGGACGTATGGGTATTGAGATCCTTAGCTTTACCATCAAGGATGTATATGATAAAGTTGAATATTTAAGTTCTCTTGGTAAGACTCAGACAGCAGTTGTTCAGAGAGATGCAGATATTGGTGTCGCTGAAGCAGAGCGTGATGCTGGTATAAAGGAAGCCCTGTGCAAGAGAGAGATGTTAGATGTGAAATACTTGGCTGACACTAAAATGGCTGACTCCAAACGGGCTTTTGAACTGCAAAAAGCAGCATTTAGTCAGGAAGTGAACACCAAGAAAGCAGAGTCTCAATTGGCTTATGAGCTTCAAGCAGCCAAGGAGCAACAAAAGATTCGCCAGGAGGAGATAGAGATTGAGGTTGTTTCGCGGAAGAAGCAGATTGACATTGAGGAGAAGGAAATTATCCGAATGGACAAGGAACTGGTAGCCACAGTAAGAAGGCCAGCTGAAGCTGAGGCATATAGGATGCAGCAGATAGCTGAAGGAGAAAAAGTAAAAAAAGTTCTTATTGCTCAAGCTGAGGCTGAGAAGATCCGAAAGGTAGGAGATGCAGAAGCTTCTGTTATTGAAGCGATTGGCAAAGCAGAGGCAGAGAAAATGAAGCTGAAAGCAGGAGCCTACCAGCAGTACGGGGAAGCAGCTAAAATGGCCCTTGTCTTGGAATGTCTACCACAGATTGCTGCAAAAGTTTCTGCACCACTTTCCAAAGTTGAAGAAATTGTTATTCTCAGTGGAGACCACAGCAAAACAGGGGAAATCAATCGCTTGCTCGCGGAAGTTCCAGTTTCTGTTCAGGCTCTTACTGGTGTAGATCTGACAAAGATTCCATTTCTCCAGAAGGCCACAGGAATGAAGGTGTAAAACAGAACCTAGAGAGAACCTCCCGTATGCACTCGAGTTAGTTGCCTTCAAACACATTTGGACGCTTAGTTTTATAGAAAGACAGTTTCAGCTTCAGTTTAATTATCTGGTGCCTTATATTTTAGGACCAGAAACAACTTGTCATATTCTTGCTGTCTTCATTTTAGCTTGTAAATTTATTTTTGTTCTTTAAACCAAGATGATTATTTTTTTATTTTCCTGGTGATTTTATTTGTTAATATGATATAATCTATTGGCAAGGTAGAGTTCTAGTTTGACTGGAGTTGCTGATTCTGTGCCTTCGGTCTCTCTTCCCATCAGATGTGCTCTCAAAGCTGCCAAAATGCTGCTTTTAATTTTTAACAAGAGCTCCAGCCATTTTAAATATGTAGAAATTAAGGATGCCATTGGTAGTTTACTCCATATAACTTCATTCCTGCATCTTTTTTAAGATCCCTATTTTTGACAGTATAAAAAGCTATATGTAAAATCATTCATGTATCCATCATATCCATTTTTTTTATTTTTAATCCATATCAATGGTGCTTGGCCCCTCTCATGCCTCATATGCCTTTGCTTAACGCTTGCAAGTAAACGGTTTGATTCATCACATTTTAAGGACAACCCCTCAGGAGTCTGCAGTTAGCAGTGTTAAGAGGGGTTTTCAGTCAAGAAGCAATCTGCTGAGTATGCAAACATTCCATTGTTTTGTAGTATGGGATTTCAAGCAATGGGAAAATGTAGATGTTTAAGCCATGCGCTTTCAGAAGTCTCTGTACACAGTTAAAATCTGTAGGAATGATTTGTATGACACTAACGTTTTCCACACTGACTGCTAGAGGTTTCAGATGAATCTGCAGTGCTCACCCACTTGTGCATATTTTTTTTTATTCTTTATGCTAAGCTCAAAGCCATAAAACGGCAATCTTTCATAATTTTATGTTTATTTTGGACCATGTTTACTGAGAAGTGCTACCACTTAATATATATATATTTAATTTTGTTTCTCAAAAACACACGTTTCAGGCCAGGTCCTTGCGTTACATCTTGTCTTTACGGAGATATTTTTAAACAAAGCTGGTAGGTGCCTTAATATGTAGCACTGTTTGATAAATATGATCTGTACAATTTTTAAAACCTTGCACTTAACATCTTTGCAAAGTAATAGATCTTTATACAAAAGGCAGTCTGTCAAAAAATTATATGCTGTGTCAAATATCACGTTAAAATGCAATACACACGAATACGCAGGGAAATTCAAGTTTAAATTGTGCTAAATAGCCAAGGACTTTAATATAAAAGTCTGCCTCGAAATCAGACCCTTTTATTGACTTAAACTAGCATCTGATTTCATACATATTTTTCTTTGTGTTTTGTATGAAAATGATCTCTGTCTTGCAGAATAGTTTTGTTCATCGTTTCTAGTGAAGTGAATGGCAATCTGAATATCTGACACTATATTATAGAGTAATGGTTTTGTACTGGTCTAAAGTGTATAAAAAAAAAATCTAAAATGTTCTTTAGCATTTGTAAGTATTTTGTTATCCTGTTGCTTCCTTTCAACCACGTTATAAAGAAAATGTGAATTTTTTTTGAAATTTTTTTTTAAACTGTGACTCGTGTCAAGAATTGACTTTTATGGAAATTGCTAAAAACAAAGGTACAATACCTTCAGTTTATATGATTTTTCTTGCTTGATGTAGTCTGTAATATTTAAGATTATAAAGAAATTGGTTTTTAATGTATTCATCTTGATTAGGGCTCAAAGTTAGAGGCGTTTAAATATGAAGTATTGTGAAGGATAATAAGGTTAGTTCTTTATGTATAATTTAGAGCAGAGATGTGTAGTCCCATAAGTTGTTTTAATTATTTTCTTAAAGTCCATGTGTAGTATTGGTCATATATTAACAATAGCAGAGCTCGTAATCACTACTTATTTTCAATATCTGAGGCAGCTTAATTAAAAAAAAATTGCCTCTTTAAAGAATGTCTGTGTGTGTTTGTTAGGACAGAAAATGTAAAAATTCCAGATACATATGTATGTACCTTTCCTGAATGGAAGGAATTCTTTGAGCCAACATATAGAGAAACATATGTGCAGTAAACTTCTGGCTCTCTGAAGCTGAATCCCAAACTAAAGGGTATATTATATTGCGTTTGGAATGCTTATCTTTTATTTTACAAAGTATACAAGGATATTTGTAGAAAACTGTAATAACCTTTTTGAATAATGCCCCCCCCCCCCCTCCAAGAGTCAAGAACACTATTCTTTGTTAACACCCTGAAACTGCCCAGGACTTTACAGCTACGGTTCTGCCACAGTTTTCATATGCATCTTTTTTTTTCACAGAGACATTGTGAATGCTTTTTTTCGTAAGTCAAACCACTTGGAAGACATAGGTTCACAGTTTGGGAAACACTAGTTTACTGCTTTTATATCAGGTGCTTGTGCATAGTTTTACAAAGTTGTACTCAGACTCTGTAATTAAGCACTTCATATCGTCAACACTTTTCTAAGTTATGTTTAGTGTGTTATCCATGTTTTGATTTGCGGTCATTAGGTTATTAAAATCATTAGATGCATAGCTGTTTCCTTCCATTGCCTTCCTCAGTTTGATCATTTCGGCCTGTTCATTTATTTCAGAAATTCCTCGGTGCCTTAACACCTTTGCAAAATCTTCACAGTTATCTGGTCTTTTCTTTTTATTGAATAACAAACAAATGCAAATGCTAGAAATGGCCATGTAACAGCCTTTTTTTAATGGAACTGGATTCCTTTTTCTTGAAAACAGATTGATTCTAATTGCTTGACTTCATATCCCAAGCAAATTGGAATGAATCTTGGGTAATCCAAGCTCATTTACAAACAAGGTATTTGTGCAAGTTGTCTATTACATAATGTCCTTTGTCACCAAAAATGTATATTACTTATATATTATTGTACATTCAATGTTTCCGTGATATTATTTAGCCAGTGCTAATTTAACCAATTGTACTTCGTTATATAAACAATGTGTACAGTAAAATATGTGGTTTGTGATCGGCCTCCTAAGAAAACCATTAGGAAAATAGAGCTATCAGTCTTATATATGATTCTTTGTACAAGACAGCAGATGCTGATACTCTATAACAATGACTGTTATGTGATTTCTTAATAGCCGCATGTGAAATATGTGCATGTAAAACATTTTGTGGCTTGTGTTTTTCTTTCTCTTGTAACACTATGCAAGTGTTTTCTTACCTGAAAAATAAAAGTCCAGTGTTCGACAAAAAAAAAAAAAAAAAAAAAAAAAAAAAAGGGCCCCTCCAGATGGAGAAATAGGAGTGCTACGGGAATCTGCATGTGTATTAGGAGATGAATGTAGGGTGCGCACCTCACGGGATGGAGACTCCTCAGAGGTAGAAGGCTCAGTAGTACTAAACATATTAGCTTTCTTTGATAAGATTACTTTATCAAGGCATGTGGAACATAATTGAACAGGCGGGTAGACTGTGGTCTCCTCACAATATAGACAGGCATTAGCTTTAGGTAAAGAGGGAGTACCCGCTAACATATCAGAGTCCTCCATAGCTTGCAATTATACAAAAGGACTAAAGACAAAGATAAATGGCACCTTTATACCCCCAATGGCTGGGGCACTCACCACCTCCGATGACCCAGGCCCAAGAGAGAAACCGATTCGTCTCCAGACACCACAGGGTCAGGAAGAAGAGAATCACTGACCACTCCCGGTCACATGGTGCGCCATGCAAGACCGCCCCTGCACCACTAAAAGCGCACCAAGCCTAACTGGCTGCACAGCGCTCAAAAGTACGTTCCAACATCTGCCTGAGCCACATCTCACACATGTCACAGCATAAACACAATATTAAAAATATGTGATTAATCCCTCCAGTTCAATAATCCCCTTCCAGAGACATTAACCCTTGATTCCATTCAAATAAAAGGAGTCACACTGTGACCATGTATTCTTGCGTTATCAAATGTGTCTAAAAAATTAAATGATCTTACCGGAATCTATGCCGTGGAACAGAAACACAGCCTCTCAAGTTCTTGTAGCATCGCTCCTGACATGGACTTGAGTGATAGAAGTAGGCAAGGAAACTAGTCAACACTGATTGCTGTTAATACGAGTCTGGATGGGTTCGCAGAAAGACTCTCCCTGCATCTCCAGACTAACTTTCGCCAATGCTCTCACTGAGAGGCTGACAACACTACTTAAAACTCCAGTCCCAGAGTACTACCCTCCATAAGGAACTACTCCGTATCTTCTAACACTCTCTGCCAACCTCCTGTGACGAAAGGCAAAGAATAACTGAGGGATGAGGGGAGTGGGGGAGGTATTTAAGCCTTTGGCTGCGGTGTCTTTGCCTCCACCTGGTAGCCAGGTTCAGTATTTCCCACAAGTAAGAAATGAAGCCGTGGACTCTCCTCATATTAAGATGGAAATCCTATTGGCTGTTCAAATCAGCCAATATCATTTCAGCAGCTCTAATCCTATTGGCTGATTTGAATATTTCAGCCAATAGGAATGCAACGGTACACCAATATAAAAGGAGTACCTTGCATTCAAGCTTGAGTGTGCGGCGGACGATTGCATAAAGAGGACACACATCGCTGAAGACCGTCGGCGCTGAAGACCAGTGCTCCAGATGACAATCAGCAATCTGGATCCGTGCATCGCCGAAGACCACTCCGCACCTCTGGGAAGAATATAGAAGATGGTGCCGCCCTGGAAGAAGTTCTTCGCCATCTGGATGACGACTTTGCTCCGCCTCGACTTCCAGACTTCAGGAACGGTGAGTACATTTTCTGGGGTTAGTGTTAGGGGTTTGTTTGTTTTTTGGGTGTTTTTTATTTTTTAGGTTATTTTTTTTTTTTTAATGGGCATAAAAAAAGCTAAATGCCCTTTAGGGGTGGCTTTTTTGTTTGTATAGGGCTATTAGATTAGGTTTAATTGTTATGATTTTGCATAATTTTAGTGTGTTTTTTTGGTAACGTTAGATTTTTTAAAATTTTTTGTAGTGATAGGTTTTTTAGTATATTTCATATTGTTAGGTTAATTTAATCTTGTTTTTTTTTTTTTTTTTTTTTATTTTAAATATTTTTATTGAGGATGAAAATAGACATACATAGATTGTGACATATAATAGTACAAACAAATAGATGGTATGTTCCAAGGCAATGGAATGGCATAAGAGTAAATAACTGCATACATGGACAATAAAATAGAAAACAACTCAGCCTATATATCTAAGTAGTTGTGATATGCTAAAATAAAACAAAAACTATTCAAAACTAATCCTCAATTTTCTACCTCCTATGACAAAAAGTGAAGCCACTCTTGGACCTCTATTACATAAAAAAGAAAACTACAGGAGGGTTTTATTAATATCAGGTCCCTTATATACCTGTTAATTGAAATATAAATATGAATCTATGTGCAGAGATCACACAACAATACTTACTTGAAGGCAAGAACTGTCTGAGACATAAGCAAACATGTAGGATACAATAAAACCTCAGATTACTTTGAAGGTAGAATGCAAACTATAACCTATAACAATATACAGTCGCTTATGAGATTAGCTGCTAGGGTAATATGCCCGTTGACTTTGCCCCACTGATGAGGATAGGACATATTCTTGACAGGTATATCATTTTATACGTTTGTTAAAGCTTCAAGTATTACCTGAGAGCAACAGCGGCCAGTCTAGAAGTGCCTGCACATGCTGCAACCAATTCATTAGCTGCTCCGTTGCCCCTAAATATTAAACCTTCTTAACGTGTAAAGAAATAAAAATAAACATTCTCATTATCAGTGAGTAGGATGTTAGTAGCGATTTCACTATCAACAGGCTAATAACTCTACTAACATAAAATATCAAGACAGGGTACTGGGATGTGAATAAATATATCAGAATGACAACTGGTTATTTAGGACATGTTTAAGATATATCATCTAGCCAATGTTAGTCCCAAATGCCAGATTGTAACTCCATCTTGGAAAGTCAATAGTTTAACCGACACCAGATTTATTGAGGCGGTAGCCGTATAGAGAATAGTCCTTCCATGTCCATAAATGTGGAGCCGATTGCCGGGTCTTCTGCCAGAACGGAGATGGGACAATGTCATCTACAGTTCGCTGTATGTTCTTATGCCGTCTCCTCTGTGAGATAAGAGCTGCAAGATTCATACGGGCAAGTGAACTTGACTGCTTGTCATATGAATAACTCGGAGCTGCTCTTACAGCCCTGCTCTCCGCTAACAGGCTGGATGCACTAAATTCCCCTGAGGGCTGTGCTGTCGTGTGGTAGCGGAGATCTTCCGGCGGCGTCTGAGCTTGCTGTTCGGTCACCTCAATCTCAACCAAATCAGCGCCTTCTTGTTTGGGTTCTTGTTTCAGATCTAGTTGTATCTGTGGACGCGGTCCACAATGCGATGTCTTCACCCCTGACTCAAACAGGGCACAAAGGTCTCTCTCCAGCGCTGCAAAGCGATCTATCAGCAGCTGTGTCACTGTCGTCTCCCATGGACCCAGGCAATCCATGCTAGTATCGAAGCAACTCCAGGTCAGCTCGAGCCGTCCCCACAACAATAGCGAAATCAATTACTAGCCACAAGTGGGTTATAGCTTAAAGGTTTGAGGTATCAAAACGTCTCTATGCACTATCAATGTAGTTCTTCAGCGCAAATGGCTGATTAGTCTGACTTGTAGATCAGGAAAGTGGAGGGATAGATGAAGGTCTAGGCCTTTGTCAGGCCTCCGCTGCGTACCTTCTCTATTTCTGTTTGCTAGGCTGTAATTTTCAGATAGAAAGTACTCAAAGTAACTCCACAGATGTAAAGGAGCTTCAGATCCTCAGATACAAGCTTAGTGTGTGGAACAAAGGAGGGATAAACAACGGCTTTAACAACTCCTCAATCAGCCAAAATTAGCAAGCAGCCATCTTGGTCGCTGGTCGGACACGCCCCCCTAATCTTGTTTTTTTTTATTTCACAGGTAAGTTTCTATTTATATAAAGGTAGTTATATTGTAAGTTTTATTTAAAGTTAGGGGTGTGTTAGGTTTAGGGGTTAATAGTTTAATTTAGTGTATTGCGATATGGGGGCCCGGCAGTTTAGGGGTTAATAGTTTATTATAGTAGTAGCGATGTGGGGGGCCTGCGGTTTAGGGGTTAATAGGTTTATTATAGTAGTAGCAATGTGGGTGGGCGTCGGTTTAGGGGTTAAAAGGTTTATTATAGTATTTGCGATGTGGGTGGGCGGCGATTTAGGAGTTAATAGGTTTTATATAGTATTTGCGATGCTGGGGATGGCGGTTTAGGGGTTATTAGTGTAGTTTATGGGTGTTAGTGTACTTTGTAACATTTTTGTTATGAGTTTTGTGAAACATTTTTGTTTCGCAAAATCCATAACTACTGGTCTCAGATAACATAATGGATCGTGGCAGTATAAGCTATAACGCTAGAGTTATAGCCGGACCGCACAACCTGTAATACAGGCGCAATGAAAATCCCACACTCAAAAGCCATTTTTTTAGTGTGGAATGGAGAGTTGCGTAAAGGCTAAAACGGTAGCGGTATAGCTGCACCGCCGAGACTTGTAATTCAGGAGACCTACATATTCCACGCGCAATGGCCAATTTTTCAGCGTTATAGCCGTACCGCAAAACTTGTACCTTTGCTGTATATGAATAACAGGACAAAGCCTTACACATTTTTCTATACAGTACATATAATCAGCAATAGCAAGCAATCCGCTAATAATTGCGCAAACAGATAATAGTGCACATCAATTCAATTAACTCCCATCAATCTAGAACTAGGTGTAAATAACAAGCTTGGTACTATATCATGCAGAGCATAGTCCTAAATCACCTGATTTAATATAATCAATCCAAATGAAAACCCTATTATTTCTGGGTTGCACATAAGCCAGGAGTAGCTGTAAATGTAAAGTGTCTTGAAAAAGTAAAAAGAAAATGTCTGTAGACGTCCTTTAGGCTAAAGGCATAACCATAAAACACAATACCATGTGCAGGAGCTCATTGTAGTGAAGTAGCTAGTGTCTTGCACAGACCAACTTATTGATATATATCGATTAGTTGTTGCAGCTCTAACTAATGTGTAATAAATCAAAATTTAACACAGCTGCACTCGCACACTCACTCATCCAGAAACGTACACCAACACGTACAACTCATTGAACCCCCCAGAGACAAAACTTTTTTTTATTTTCTGCAATGAGATTTTTTTACTGAAAAATTTTCTGCAGTGTCTGAGGAGGCAGTGTTGCTGTGTTCTTTGCCCTTACTCAGTGTGCATATGGACAGGTTCATGTATAGCCTCGCTGACGTCTGCTGTACGTTCCCACAGTGTCAGTCTGCCTGGGAACCTGCTCTACTGTACTGCTGGGGTATATATGCTTATTTTGGAGGGGCTGCTGCTCCATGTATACTATATGCTTCCTAAAGGATGGCACATAGAAATGAGTCTCAATATATATATATATATATATATATATATATATATATATATATATATATATATATATATATATATATATATATATATATATATATATATACACACACACACACATACACATACATACACACACATTATATATATATATATATATATATATATATAAAAAAATGAGAACAAAGACACCAAACCTAAGCGCTACATGAATCAGCTTACCCAAATGTATGTCACCGCTGTTAGTTGATCCTCGATCCTCAGCATGTAACTTGTAATCTCTTCCCCGGAACAATGGAGAGTGGGTGGGTGCAGGGAGACTTGAACTGCTGCAGCTGCTTAATCAGAGTGTCTGCAAACACTCCAGAGAAATGTAGAAATCCAAAAGAAATAAGGGATAGCGCAAAACAGTCCAAAGACACCTGCTCTTAGAAAGTGTATAAATTTTAATATAATCCAAGATAAAAAGACATTGTAGTACAAAAATATAGAGTTAAAAAGTAACTCAGTGTGTACAGAGACACCTGTCTGCAAACATGTTTTGTGCCACAGCACTTGTTCACTGCATATAGACACACCTGTGTACACCTTCTATTTAAAGGGAAAGAGAGAAATATGCTAGCACCTATTCTTAAAGTTATACCATCCTATAAAAGTACCTAAAGGAGAATAAACCAGATATATAAAGGGACATATTGTGATTAAATTATCTTATTTCCTAACCTGCACTGCCTACTTAGTTTGAAACCTAGTGTTCACACTTATTAAAAAAATTGAAATTCTAAATTTTATTTTAAGTTTTGAAGATTTTAAATCTGTAGATATTTAAGTTGCTTTATATTAATAAGTTTCTTTATATGCTGTTGTTAAGAGGCGACAATTAAGAGAGCATATGGAGAGATTATATCACCTGAACTAATTTATAAGGAACAAATTATAAACTGCGAAAAATCACAGAGTATGAGATGGAAAATAAGTTGTGAAAATCAATTAGAAGAAACAAATATGTTTTAGGTAAATGTGTCCAGATCCCTTCTCATATTGAGACCATATGGACTACTGGTTTTGAGAGAAAACATCCAATAGATTTCTCTTTTATTTAGTTTGTTTTCCCTGTCACCGCCTTTTTTCCAGCAAGGGACATGATCAGTGCCCTGTATAGCTAGTTTGGACACATCAGAGTTATGTTGTTCTCTGAAATGTCTTGCGACAGGGGTGTCACATTCCTCATCTTCTATAGATCTCAGATGTTGTAAGAACCTATCTTTTAGGGACCTTTTTGTTTTTCCTGTATATTGTTTCCCACAAAGGAGGCAAGTTAATAAATACACTACATGAGTAGTGGAGCAATTAATAAAGAATTTTATAGTATGTTCCATTTTTGTAGTAGTAGAAGTAAATTTAGGTCCCTCTGTGACATGTTGACATGTTTTACAGATAGGACGACGACATTTATAAAAACCTAATCTCTTTTTAAGCCAGGTGCCAGTAGGCTTAGTAGGAAGATCTGAAGGAGATAACACATTAGCAATAGTTTTTCCTCTTCTGGCTACAATGTCACAGCCTTGGCTTAGTACATCCACTATAATGGGGTCAGTATGTAAGATTTGCATGGATTCCCTGATTATATTGCAGACTTTGTAATAGTCCTTGCTGTAAGTTGTTATAAATTTCAGCTTATTGTGTTTTGATTTTTGTTATATTTATATTTCAACAGATTGTATTTTGGAATTTGTTCAACTTCATCTTTTATTTGATTCAATAATTCTGATTCATATCCCCTTTTTAACAATCTTTCTGAAATGATGGAAGCTTGTTGTTGGTAAGCACTATCTGTACTACAATTCCTTTTAGCCCGAATGTATTCCCCTTTGGGGATCCCTTTGATCACATGTTTGGGATGACAGGAATTGAATTCCAAAGTGGTGTTTCCTGCTGTAGCTTTTCTAAAAAGAGAAGTTTTAATGTTTTCACAGTCACTGTCTCCTGTGATTTCTAAGTCCAGGAATTTTACAGAATTTGCATCAACTTCTAGAAGTTGATGCAAATTCTTTAAAATTTCTAGAAGTTGATGCAAATTCTGTAAAATTTCTAGAAGTTGATGCAAATTCTGTAAAATTCCTGGACTTAGAAATCACAGGAGACAGTGACTGTGAAAACATTAAAACTTCTCTTTTTAGAAAAGCTACAGCAGGAAACACCACTTTGGAATTCAATTCCTGTCATCCCAAACATGTGATCAAAGGGATCCCCAAAGGGGAATACATTCGGGCTAAAAGGAATTGTAGTACAGATAGTGCTTACCAACAACAAGCTTCCATCATTTCAGAAAGATTGTTAAAAAGGGGATATGAATCAGAATTATTGAATCAAATAAAAGATGAAGTTGAACAAATCCCAAGATACAATCTGTTGAAATATAAATATAACAAAAATCAAAACACAATAAGCTGAAATTTATAACAACTTACAGCAAGGACTATTACAAAGTCTGCAATATAATCAGGGAATCCATGCAAATCTTACATACTGACCCCATTATAGTGGATGTACTAAGCCAAGGCTGTGACATTGTAGCCAGAAGAGGAAAAACTATTGCTAATGTGTTATCTCCTTCAGATCTTCCTACTAAGCCTACTGGCACCTGGCTTAAAAAGAGATTAGGTTTTTATAAATGTCGTCGTCCTATCTGTAAAACATGTCAACATGTCACAGAGGGACCTAAATTTACTTCTACTACTACAAAAATGGAACATACTATAAAATTCTTTATTAATTGCTCCACTACTCATGTAGTGTATTTATTAACTTGCCTCCTTTGTGGGAAACAATATACAGGAAAAACAAAAAGGTCCCTAAAAGATAGGTTCTTACAACATCTGAGATCTATAGAAGATGAGGAATGTGACACCCCTGTCGCAAGACATTTCAGAGAACAACATAACTCTGATGTGTCCAAACTAGCTATACAGGGCATTGATCATGTCCCTAGCTGGAAAAGAGGCGGTGACAGGGAAAACAAACTAAATAAAAGAGAAATCTATTGGATGTTTTCTCTCAAAACCAGTAGTCCATATGGTCTCAATATGAGAAGGGATCTGGACACATTTACCTAAAACATATTTGTTTCTTCTAATTGATTTTCACAACTTAGTTTCCATATAATATTCTGTGATTTTTCGCAGTTTATAATTTGTTCCTTATAAATTAGTTAAAAGTTCAGGTGATAAAATCTCTCTATATGCTCTCTTAATTGTCGCCTCTTAACAACAGCATATAAAGAAACTTATTAATATAAAGCAACTTAAATATCTACAGATTTAAAATCTTCAAAACTTAAAAGAAAATTTAGAATTTAAAATGTTTTAATAAGTGTGAAAACTAAGTTTCAAACTAAGTAGGCAGTGCAGGTTAGGAAATAAGCTAATTTAATCACAATATGTCCCTTTATATATCTGGTTTATTCTCCTTTAGGTACTTTTATAGGATGGTATAACTTTAAGAATAGGTGCTAGCATATTTCTCTCTTTCCCTTTAAATAGAAGGTGTGCACAGGTGTGTCTATATGCAGTGAACAAGTGCTGAGGCACAAAACATGTTTGCAGACAGGTGTCTCTGTACACACTGAGTTACTTTATAACTCTATATTTTTGTACTACGATGTCTTTTTATCTTGGATTATATTAAAATGTATACACTTTTTAAGAGCAGGTGTCTTTGGACTGTTTTGCGCTATCCCTTATTTCTTTTGGATATATATATATATATATATATATATATATATTAACAAGAAAGATCAGCACTCACCAACATTTTAACCACTCAGTGCACGGCCAAAAGATAAATACAATAATGTGTATTGCATAAGGACAAGACCTGGTGATGATCCCTGTAGTCCCTCGCAAAGAAAGCCAGCACACGAGAATTAGAGCAACACACCTTCCTTTAATGCAAAAATAGCATAACGTTTCAGCTCCCACTGGAGCTTTGATCACATGCAGCAGTTCATGAAGATAAGTCAGGCATAAAACAACACACACAAATAAACCCTTAAATACCCCCACCCACCAATCAAAATGCAACACAAAAAAACGCCAAATACAAAAGTAATCAAATCAGCTGTGTGTCATAATGTCAGGCATGGACCGCAAGCAACGATGCGTGTCCATGGAAACTCAGTAGCATATATCTCGCAACTGCGCATGCGTAAATAACGTAATGGCACGTGCGTGCGCAGTGACGTCATGGCGTCTAAGCTGGTTGTCATGGGAACCATAAACAAAATTAGAAGTTCAGCGGAAAACACACCGCAATAACAAAGGCAATATATAACCATCACCTTCACCAAAAAATAGGCACCAAGACAACACTGCGCATTGCCCACCAATATATACACATAAAATCTATCAAAGACGTAGCTGTACGCCAACAGGCATATATTTAGTGAATGACGGAGCTAAACAACCTATATACAGGTTGCACAAAATTAAATTGCATATGATCAGTTAGTGAAACTAGTTTAAAAACAAAACAGCCATATTCATAGTCAGCCACCAATATATTAATGCATAGAAAATCTACTTACAAGCAATGAGCTAAATGTAGCCCCTATTATAGTCCGATCAGGACTTAACTGTATTAGATTGAAATACATCATTATAAACATATAGTGGCTAATAGAAAAATAACTAAACATATTTACAAAATTTTGCAGCGTGTATCTAGGGTATGGTAAAAACATCCATAATAAGATGAAAGGAAACCCACAGTCATTTATAGAAGCAGCTATAGTCAATAGACATATTTAAGGCTTTGGGTGCTATAGTGTCAAGTCGATAGATCCGAGATTCCATTTTTAACAGAGCCTTGGCTCGATCACCCCCATGTCTACTCTTTGGTACGTGGTTAATTAGAATAGTCCTCAATGTAGAGATGGAATGTCCCGCTTGAGCAAAGTGGCGTGCCACTGGCTGATCAGAGGTGCCCTTATCCAGAGCCAATCGAATGGCTGTCTTATGATTGGCTAACCTCTCTCTAAAAGATGTAATGGTTTTACCCACATAATATAGCGAGCAAGAACAAATGATCACGTAGATCACATGATCCGAAGTACACGTGAGCCGATATCGTATATTGAAGATTTGATTCGTGTGTGGATGGTGAAACTTGTTCCCAACGATCATGCCATTACAAGTGATGCAATTCCCACATCTAAAATGTATTTTCAAATCGGAAATAATTCTTGGCTAAACAGAGCTCCAAAAGCTCCAACAAGAACTCCACAGGTGGGCCACAGTAATAAGGGTTACCAGATAGGATTCTCCTGACCATCTCCTTCCCATGTGAATGTGGGATAATGGTATATAAATTTACAACATCCAGTGTGACTAAAATGTCATCAATTTGGATGTCCTCCATCTGTGATAGAAGATGTATTAGTTCAGAAGAATCCTTCAAGTAAGATCCAGTCGATTGGACAACAGGTTGCAGGAAGTAGTCAATGTATTCGGCGAGAGGCTGGAGAAGCGAGCCCCTTGCTGACACTATTGGGCGACCTGGTGGGTTAACCATACTCTTGTGTATTTTGGGCAAGAGGTACAGAATGGGACTGATAGGGTTTACAACCGTCAAATAACCAAAAGTGTCCTCATCAATAAAACCTGCATCAAGAGACATACACAAGAGTTGGTCAACCTGTTCTTTAAATTTAGTGGTAGGATTGTACGTTAGCTTGCGGTAGGTTGTGCCATCCTCTAATTGTCTGAGAGCTTCACATCTATACATGTGATAATCTAACACCACAATGGCACCGCCCTTGTCGGCTTGCCTGATCACAATGGTGCTATCTTCAGTTAAAGTTTTTAAGGCACTTCTTTCCATTGTGGTGAGATTATCCCATGTATTACTCAAATTAGATTGATCCATGCTGATATCTGTATTGACCATGCGTGTAAATGTTTTGATTGTTGGATGTGTAATAGTTGGTTCAAAAGAACTTTTAGCTTTAAACGGTTTTGGTTCATAGTCAGCGCTATTTTTAAAGAACTCTTTGAGTTTTAACTGGCGCTAAAAAAGATGTACATCTACACGGATATCAAATAAATCAGGTTTAGGGGTAGGAATGAATGATAAACCCTTATTGAGTAGTGAAAGCTCATCCTCAGACAAAATACGTGAACTCAGATTGTAAACTATTGTTTCGTTTTTCGATTTCCGTTTTTTTTGGTGTTTCCTCCCCCCCTCCTATAGTGTCTGGGTCTGTGACCGTGGGTAAAGGGGGTCGCTGTGAGGATCTAGTGGACACTCCACTACCACTTGTTACCTTCTGTGAAGTGTTAGTCATTTCACTCCCTGAGGAATCACCCCCACTACTGTCAATAGTGTCAAAGTTTACACGTTTATTTTTCGTAAACCCACCCTTCTTATTGTAAGAGATCTCATTCTTTCCATATAACCATCTATAGACCTTCCTGTCCCTGTAATCGTTCTCGACAGTGTTGTATTTTTTATTTTTGAATGTCAGTAATTCCTGTTTGTATTTGGAAACCTGTGTGGCCAATTTATTTAACCAATCAGTTTCGGAGTCATTACTTAATATGTGTAGGAGTTTATCTTTAATTAGAGTGATGTCATTTCTCACTGCTATTTTCAATCTTGATACTTCTTCAATTACCAGAAGCATTAGATCATGTGAGCATTTGTTTAGGATTCCACACCAGCACCTACAGAAATCCATATTAATCCTACCCAGAGTTGGAATATTTTTAACTCTGAAACCACGTGGTATAAACTTTTCTTTATGGTATTTAGAGAGATATACTGCATGAAGGTAGTAATCAAATAAACCCTTAAATACCCCCACCCACCAATCAAAATGCAACACAAAAAACCGGCAAATACAAAAGTAATCAAATCAGCTGTGTGTCATAATGTCGGGCATGGACCGCAAGCAACGATGCGTGTCCATGGAAACTCAGTAGCATATACCTCGCAACTGCGCATGCGTAAATGACGTAATGGCGTGTGCGTGTGCAGTGACGTCATAGCGTCTAAGCTGGTTGTCATGGGAACCATAAACAAAATTAGAAGTTCAGCTGAAAACACACCGCAATAAAAAAGGCAATATATAACCATCACCTTCACCAAAAAATAGGCACCAAGACAACACTGCGCATTGCCCACCAATATATACACATTCGATTGGCTCTGGATAAGGGCACCTCGGATCAGCCAGTGGCACGCCACTTTGCTCAAGCGGGACATTCCATCTCTACATTGAGGACTATTCTAATTGACCACGTACCAAAGAGTAAACGTGGATTTCTGTAGGTGCTGGTGTGGAATCCTAAACAAATGCTCACATGATCTAATGCTTCTGGTAATTGAAGAAGTATCAAGATTGAAAATAGCAGTGAGAAATGACATCACTCTAATTAAAGATAAACTCCTACACATATTAAGTAATGACTCCGAAACTGATTGGTTAAATAAATTGGCCACACAGGTTTCCAAATACAAACAGGAATTACTGACATTCAAAAATAAAAAATACAACACTGTCGAGAACGATTACAGGGACAGGAAGGTCTATAGATGGTTATATGGAAAGAATGAGATCTCTTACAATAAGAAGGGTGGGTTTACGAAAAATAAACGTGTAAACTTTGACACTATTGACAGTAGTGGG
The DNA here is from genome assembly GCF_027579735.1 of Bombina bombina. Classification (NCBI taxonomy): domain Eukaryota; kingdom Metazoa; phylum Chordata; class Amphibia; order Anura; family Bombinatoridae; genus Bombina; species Bombina bombina. Next base: position 411,073,800 of record NC_069500.1, read on the forward strand.
GGTGATTCCTCAGGGAGTGAAATGACTAACACTTCACAGAAGGTAACAAGTGGTAGTGGAGTGTCCACTAGATCCTCACAGCGACCCCCTTTACCCACGGTCACAGACCCAGACACTATAGGAGGGGGGGAGGAAACACCAAAAAAAACGGAAATCGAAAAACGAAACAATAGTTTACAATCTGAGTTCACGTATTTTGTCTGAGGATGAGCTTTCACTACTCAATAAGGGTTTATCATTCATTCCTACCCCTAAACCTGATTTATTTGATATCCGTGTAGATGTACATCGTTTTCAGCGCCAGTTAAAACTCAAAGAGTTCTTTAAAAATAGCGCTGACTATGAACCAAAACCGTTTAAAGCTAAAAGTTCTTTTGAACCAACTATTACACATCCAACAATCAAAACATTTACACGCATGGTCAATACAGATATCAGCATGGATCAATCTAATTTGAGTAATACATGGGATAATCTCACCACAATGGAAAGAAGTGCCTTAAAAACTTTAACTGAAGATAGCACCATTGTGATCAGGCAAGCCGACAAGGGCGGTGCCATTGTGGTGTTAGATTATCACATGTATAGATGTGAAGCTCTCAGACAATTAGAGGATGGCACAACCTACCGCAAGCTAACGTACAATCCTACCACTAAATTTAAAGAACAGGTTGACCAACTCTTGTGTATGTCTCTTGATGCAGGTTTTATTGATGAGGACACTTTTGGTTATTTGACGGTTGTAAACCCTATCAGTCCCATTCTGTACCTCTTGCCCAAAATACACAAGAGTATGGTTAACCCACCAGGTCGCCCAATAGTGTCAGCGAGGGGCTCACTTCTCCAGCCTCTCGCCGAATACATTGACTACTTCCTGCAACCTGTTGTCCAATCGACTGGATCTTACTTGAAGGATTCTTCTGAACTAATACATCTTCTATCACAGATGGAGGACATCCAAATTGATGACATTTTAGTCCCATTGGATGTTGTAAATTTATATACCATTATCCCACATTCATATGGGAAGGAGATGGTCAGGAGAATCCTATCTGGTAACCCTTATTACTGTGGCCCACCTGTGGAGTTCTTGTTGGAGCTTTTGGAGCTCTGTTTAGCCAAGAATTATTTCCGATTTGAAAATACATTTTATTTGCAAATACTTGGAACGGCTATGGGGTCTAATATGGCCCCGTCCTATGCAAATATCTATATGTCCCTGTATGAACAGGAGAATGTTTTCTTGGCTTAACAGGGTTCCATCAGGTTCTTCAAGCGCTACATTGACGATGTCTTTATGGTTTGGAGGGGTGACAAAGAGTCTTTAACCTCATGGTTCAATAACCTTAATGGTCTAAATTCTACTGTACGGTTCAAGATGGACCTTAATGATGATTGCATACACTTTTTGGACCTTGAGATATATAAAAAGGATACACCATCTGGCCTTAGACTCTTTACCAAACTGTATAATAAACCTACAGATAAAAACTCAATCCTTCATTATAACAGTTTCCATCCATCTTTTCAAAAAAAGGGGGTAAGCTCATCTCAACTCCTGCGGGTCGTACGCAATAATACCGAGGAGACCCACAAGAAGGTTCAACTAGAAGCAATGGCACAGAAATTTATCGACAGAGGCTATCCTGAATCGCTGATCACGGAACAAGGTGATAAAGCAATAGCACTCAGCCAACAATCACTACTAACTAAACCACTCAAGCCGGTTGAACAACGTATGAATTTCATTACCACATACACTCCAGCATCACGTAAGGTACAAGATGTAATTAAGCAGCACTGGCCGATTGTGTCAACAGACAATGCATTACCGTTTGGAGAGATACCACCACCAAGATTGGTCTATAAGAGAGCACAAAATCTCCGTGACATTTTGATGAAGACCGACCCCATCACAAGCTACCAAAGTCAAATTTGGTTACCCCCTAAGAAGAAGGGATGTCATAGATGTGGGACTTGCATCACTTGTAATGGCATGATCGTTGGGAACAAGTTTCACCATCCACACACAAATCAAATCTTCAATATACGATATCGGCTCACGTGCACTTCGGATCATGTGATCTACGTGATCATTTGTCCTTGCTCGCTATATTATGTGGGTAAAACCATTACATCTTTTAGAGAGAGGTTAGCCAATCATAAGACAGCCATTCGATTGGCTCTGGATAAGAGCACCTCGGATCAGCCAGCGGCACGCCACTTTGCTCAAGCGGGACATTCCATCTCTACATTGAGGACTATTCTAATTGACCACGTACCAAAGAGTAGACGTGGGGGTGATCGAGCCAAGGCTCTGTTAAAAATGGAATCTCGTTGGATCTATCGACTTGACACTATAGCACCCAAAGGCTTAAATATGTCTATTGACTATAGCTGCTTCTATAAATGACTGTGGGTTTCCTTTCATCTTATTATGGATGTTTTTACCATACCCTAGATACACGCTGCAAAATTTTGTAAATATGTTTAGTTATTTTTCTATTAGCCACTATATGTTTATAATGATGTATTTCAATCTAATTTACAGTTAAGTCCTGATCGGACTATAATAGGGGCTACATTTTGCTCATTGCTTGTAAGATTTTCTATGCATTAATATATTGGTGGCTGACTATGAATATGGCTGTTTTGTTTTTAAACTAGTTTCACTAACTGATCATATGCAATTTAATTTTGTGCAACCTGTATATAGGTTGTTTAGCTCCGTCATTCACTAAATATATGCCTGTTGGCGTACAGCTACGTCTTTGATAGATTTTATGTGTATATATTGGTGGGCAATGCGCAGTGTTGTCTTGGTGCCTATTTTTTGGTGAAGGTGATGGTTATATATTGCCTTTGTTATTGCGGTGTGTTTTCTGCTGAACTTCTAATTTTGTTTATGGTTCCCATGCCAACCAGCTTAGACGCCATGACGTCACTGCGCACGCACGCGCCATTACGTAATTTACGCATGCGCAGTTGCGAGATATATGCTACTGAGTTTCCATGGACACGCATTGTTGCTTGCGGTCCATGCCCGACATTATGACACACAGCTGATTTGATTACTTTTGTATTTGGCGTTTTTTTGTGTTGCATTTTGATTGGTGGGTGGAGGTATTTAAGGGTTTATTTGTGTGTGTTGTTTTATGCCTGACTTATCTTCATGAACTGCTGCATGTGATCAAAGCTCCAGTGGGAGCTGAAACGTTATGCTATTTTTGCATTAAAGGAAGGTGTGTTGCTCTAATTCTCGTGTGCTGGCTTTCTTTGCGAGGGACTACAGGGATCATCACCAGGTCTTGTCCTTATGCAATACACATTATTATATATATATATATATATATATATATATATATATATATATATATATATATATATATATATATATATATATATATATATATATATATATATACACACACACACAACCAAATATATACACACACACACACATATATACACACACTAGGGCTGCACAATTAATCGCATATGCAATTTAAAACCGCAATTAATTGCCGCGATTTAAAAACCGCGAGAGTTCACTATTTTTTGCTAAAAAATAATAATCCTCAGATGTGGCTGTACTGCATTAATTTGCATGTGATTTTTTGCAAACCAGCTCCATCTAGTGGTTGCTTTTAGCACACATTTGTAAAATGGCTGTTTTACTTTCTGTTTGTGATCTCAGTAGCAGCCGATCAATCTATGTCTAAAAGCAGAGCCCATGCAGGAGAGTGAAGAGGAGGAAAAGCCACTTACTTATATTTCCCCCTAGGGACATCTGCAGTCTGAAACTTAGGGTATGATATTAAATAATATACAGCGCCAACATAACAAGATGCAAGCTCCCAAAATGAGATCCCTAAAAATTCAAAGAACAATAGATATAAATGAAAGGAGGGAGCGCCAAAAGGCTAAAGTATCTATATATACTACAATATCACAATAGATATAGTTAAGAATACATATATTAAATATACATAAATTAGGGTACCCTAGGACATTAAAAACAATGGAAAACAGTAAGCAATTTCCTAAAAATCCTACAAAATGGTGGTCAATTTCCTAAAAATAATAATGGGTGTCCTCAAATATAGAGGAATAATATGAAACTGTGTTCTGCTTTGGGGTTTAACCCAAACAAATACTCAAAAACTACTAACTTCCATGCTAAGCTGACAAAACACTATCTCTCTCTCTCTCAAACCTCCAACGCCTAAACCTGTACCTAACTCACAAAAGCAATGTCAACGTGTACATGTTAAAAATCTAAATGATCTACAGGTGTGCAATGTAAACGAGGTACAGGTGTGCAATGTAAAATACGTAGCTGAATTTGCGCATGCCCCAATTGACCGTCAAACTCCACATATGTTTGAAAGGAATGTGTGGAATGTGATGAGGTAACTGTGAGCGTGCGCAGACATATATCTAAGTACATTATATACCTTTTGCATAACTTTTGTGAAAACATGCAAAGAAATAGTTCTGCAATATTCCTATTAATTAAACTGAATTAAATTGAACTATGTATTTATTGTAAATATTTAGCATTCGCTAATGCGATTATTTTCTTTTGTTGTTTTTTTTAATTTTTTTTTTCTCTATTGAGTTGTATAGGGAACACGAATATGGCCTTTTTTCCCCACAATGTTTTTTCCATCCATATATTTCTATTGGCCAGTACATGCTCACAAAGGCGAGCTTCTAACTTGCAATTTATACGCTAGTCAGGTTATCGCTTGTGCAAAGTAATTTTCTATGAAACCTTAAATACAAGTGGAACCCGAAGAGTGCAAAGGCTTTATCGCTAGCAGTGTTTTGGCTAGCTGAAAAAAACCCACATACCGCTTAACTTGTAATCTCCCCCTTGGTGTTTTCTCTATTTTAAAATAAAACACAGCTTCAGAAAGTGGGAGGGACAGGGAAGCTCTCTTAAGTCTTGTGAAATACTGTAAGCATTTTAAACAAGCTAGTCTCACTGATTATTCTCACCAGCTGTATGCAGGTGGAGTTTACTAAAATTCACAACGCACTTTTTTTAACTGACAGAAAAGTAATATATAAAAAACTATGGGCCAGATTACAACTGAAGCGCTAATTTGCCCGTTTGTGGGCATGCGATAAATAACCAGCCATTACAAGTGGCTGATTATTGCTACCACAAGCTCACGGTAGCAATTAGCGCTAAATTAACCAAAGATCAGGGAGCAGAGATGGGCGCCTGTGGTATGGCCGCACTTTAAGTGTGCACAGAAAAACATAATTTATGTAAGAACTTACCTGATAAATTAATTTCTTTCATATTGGCAAGAGTCCATGAGCTAGTGACGTATGGGATATACAATCCTACCAGGAGGGGCAAAGTTTCCCAAACCTCAAAATGCCTATAAATACACCCCTCACCACACCCACAATTCAGTTTAACGAATAGCCAAGTAGTGGGGTGATAAAGAAAGGAGTAAAAAGCATCAACAAAGGAATTTGGAAATAATTGTGCTTTATACAAAAAAATCATAACCACCATAAAAAGGGTGGGTCTCATGGACTCTTGCCAATATGAAATAAATGAATTTATCAGGCAAGTTCTTACATAAATTATGTTTTCTTTCATGTAATTGGCAAGAGTCATGAGCTAGTGAAGTATGGAATAGCAATACCCAAGATGTGGAACTCCACACAAGAGTCACTAGAGAGGGACAAAATAAAAATAGCCATTTCGCTGAAAAAAATTAATCCACAACCCAAATAGAAGTTTATTCTCATAAATAAAAGGAAAAATTTAAATCATAAGCAGAAGAATCAAACTGAAACAGCTGCCTGAAGAACTTTTCTACTAAAAACTGCTTCCGAAGAACCAAATACATCAAAATGGTAGAATTTAGTAAATGTATGCAAAGAAGACCAAGTTGCTGCTTTGCAAATCTGATCAACTGAAGCTTCATTCTTAAAAGCACAAGAAGTGGAAACTGATCTAGTAGAATGAGCTGTAATTCTCTGAGGCAGGGCTTTACCCGACTCCAAATAAGCTTGATGAATCAAAAGCTTTAACCACGATGCCAAAGAAACGGCAGAAGCCTTCTGACCTTTCCTGGAACCAGAAAAGATAACAAATAGACAAGAAGTCTTCCTGAAATCTTTAGTAGCCTCAACATAATATTTCAGAGCTCTCACCACATCCAAAGAATGTAAAGATCTCTCCAAAGAATTCTTAGGATTAGGACACAAAGAAGGGACAACAATTTCTCAATTAATGTTGTTAGAATTCACAACCTTAGGTAAGAATTTAAATGAAGTCCGCAAATCTGCCTTATCCTGATGAAAAATCAGAAAAGGTGATTCACAAGAGAGAGCAGATAATTCAGCAACTTTTCTAGCAGAAGAGATGGCCAAAAGGAACAACACTTTCCAAGAAAGTAGTTTAATGTCCAAAGAATGCATAGGCTCAAAAGGAGGAGCCTGTAAAGCCTTCAAAACCAAATTAAGACTCCAAGGAGGAGAGATTGATTTAATGACAGGCTTGATTCGAACCAAAGCCTGTACAAAACAGTGAATATCAGGAAATTTAGCAATTTTTCTGTGGAATAAAACAGAAAGAGCAGAGATTTGTCCTTTCAAGGAACTTGCAGACAAACCTTTATCCAAACCATCCTGAAGAAACTGTAAAATTCTAGGAATTCTAAAAGAATGCTAAGAGAATTTATGAGAGGAACACCATGAAATGTAAGTCTTCAAAACTCAATAATAAATCTTTCTAGAAACAGATTTACGAGCCTGTAACATAGTATTAATCACTGAATCAGAGAAACCTCTATGACTAAGCACTCGGCGTTTAATTTCCATACCTTCAAATTTAATGATTTGAGATCCTGGTGGAAAATTGGACTTGAGACAGAAGGTCCGGTCTTAATGGAAGTGGCCAAGGTTGGCAACTGGACATCCAAACAAAATCTGCATACCAAAATCTGTGAGGCCATGCTGGAGCCACCAGCAACACAAACGATTGTTCCATGATGATTTTGGAGATCACTCTTGGAAGAAGAACTAGAGGCGGGAAAATATAAGAAGCTTTATAACACCAAGGAAGTGTCAACGCATCCACTGCTTCCACCTGAGGATCCCTGGACCTGGACAGGTACCTGGGAAGTTTCTTGTTTAGATGAGATGCCAGAACAATTTCTGGAAGGCCCCACACATCTGAACAATTTGAGAAAACATCTGGGTGGAGAGACCACTCTCCCGCATATAAAGTCTGATGACTAAGATAATCCGCTTCCCAATTTTCTATACCTGGGATATGAACCGCAGAAATTAGACAGGAGCTGAATTGTGGGTGTGGTGAGGGGTGTATTTATAGGCATTTTTAGGTTTGGGAAACTTTGTCCCTCCTGGTAGGATTGTATATCCCATACGTCACTAGCTCATGGACTCTTGCCAATTACATGAAAGAAAGCGGAGAAGCCAGGGAGCTGAATAAAACTTTTATTTTTGCAACATATGCAGGATAAAAGCGGAGCCAGCAGAAAGCTGCTGCCTGAAGGAAAACAGTCAGGCAGCAGCTAAAATGTTTTGGCCGTAACAGTAATCATAGTTGGTGTCTGTACTCACACATCCATTATTTAAAATCCTTATCAACAGATGATTGGTTAAAACAAAAAGACTGTTTTAAACCTTTGTATACACTCTGCGATAATATATGTTAATAGTAGTAGAAAGATAGAGATAAAAAATGCAATAAACATTATGCATAATACATTATACATGGGTCATGAATCATGAAAATGACTGTACATAAAAGATGATAGAAATCAAAACGATATCGTATATTGAACATAAATACATATGTATTGAAAGGTGCATACCTTAGTAATTAGTGTCCTGGGTTACACATATTGTAAAAGGTGTCTACTATAGTTAGTACCTCAATATGTAGAAATCTAGGAAAATAATCCGAAGCAGCGAACAATATCCATGAAAAACAGAATTTATGCTTACCTGATAAATTACTTTCTCCAACGGTGTGTCTGGTCCACGGCGTCATCCTTACTTGTGGGAATATTCTCTTCCCCAACAGGAAATGGCAAAGAGCACAGCAAAAGCTGTCCATATAGCCCCTCCTCAGGCTCCGCCCCCCAGTCATTCGGCCGACGGTTAGGAGAAAAAAAGGAGAAACTATAGGGTGCCGTGGTGACTGTAGTATATAGAGAAAGAAATTTTTCAAACCTGATTAAAAAACCAGGGCGGGCCGTGGACCGGACACACCGTTGGAGAAAGTAATTTATCAGGTAAGCATAAATTCTGTTTTCTCCAACATTGGTGTGTCCGGTCCACGGCGTCATCCTTACTTGTGGGAACTAATACCAAAGCTTTAGGACACGGATGAAGGGAGGGAGCAAATCAGGTTACCTAAACGGAAGGCACCACGACTTGCAAAACCTCTCTCTCAAAAATAGCCTCCGAAGAAGCAGTAGTATCAAATTTGTAGAATTTGGCAAAAATGTGCAGGGAAGACCAAGTCGCTGCCTTACATATCTGATCAACAGAAGCCTCGTTCTTGAAGGCCCATGTGGAAGCCACAGCCCTAGTGGAGTGAGCTGTGATTCGTTCAGGAGGCTGCCGTCCAGCAGTCTCATAAGCCAATCGGATAATGCTTTTCAGCCAGAAAGAAAGAGAGGTAGCAGTAGCTTTTTGTCCTCTCCTCTTACCAGAGTAAACGACAAACAAAGATGAGGTTTGTCTAAAATCCTTTGTTGCTTCTAAATAGAACTTTAAAGCACGTACTACATCTAAATTGTGTAACAAACGTTCCTTCTTTGAAACTGGATTCGGACACAGAGAAGGAACAACTATTTCCTGGTTAACATTCTTCTTGGAAACAACTTTTGGAAGAAAACCAGGCTTGGTACGCAAAACAACCTTATCTGAATGGAACACCAGATAGGGTGGATCACACTGCAAAGCAGATAATTCAGAAACTCTTCTAGCAGAAGAAATAGCAACCAAAAACAGAACCTTCCAAGATAGTAACTTGATATCTATGGAGTGTAAGGTTCAAACGGAACCCCTTGAAGAACTGAAAGAACTAAATTTAGACTCCAGGGAGGAGTCATGGGTCTGTAAACAGGCTTGAGTCTGACCAAAGCCTGTACAAAAGCTTGTACATCTGGCACAGCTGCCAGGCGTTTGTGTAACAAAACAGATAAAGCGGAAATCTGTCCTTTTAGGGAACTCGCTGACAACCCTTTCTCCAAACCCTCTTGGAGAAAGGAAAGAATCTTAGGAATTTTGATTTTACTCCAGGAGAATCCCTTGGATTCACACCAACAGATATATTTTTTCCATATTTTATGGTAAATCTTTCTAGTCACAGGTTTTCTGGCCTGTACCAGAGTATCTATCACTGAATTTGAAAACCCACGCTTGGATAAAATCAAGCGTTCAATTTCCAAGCAGTCAGCTGCAGAGAAACTAGATTTGGATGTTCGAATGGACCTTGTACTAGAAGATCCTGTCTCAAAGTTAGCTTCCATGGTGGAACCGATGACATATTCACCAGGTCTGCATACCAAGTCCTGCGTGGCCACGCAGGAGCTATCAGAATCACCGAGGCCTTTTCCTGTTTGATCCTGGCTACGAGCCTGGGAAGGAGAGGAAACGGTGGAAACACATAAGCTAGGTTGAACGACCAAGGCGCCACTAATGCATCCACTAGAGTCGCCTTGGGATCCCTGGATCTGGACCCGTAGCAAGGAACCTTGAAGTTCTGACGGGACGCCATCAGATCCATGTCTGGAATGCCCCATAATTGGGTTAACTGGGCAAAGACCTCCGGGTGGAGTTCCCACTTGAAAAGTCTGACGACTCAGATAATCCGCTTCCCAGTTGTCTACTCCTGGGATGTGGATTGCAGATAGGTGGCAGGAGTGATCCTCTGCCCATTTGATGATCTTGGATACCTCTGTCATCGCCAAGGAACTCTTTGTTCCCCCCTGATGATTGATGTAAGCTACAGTCGTCATGTTGTCCGACTGGAATCTTATGAATCCGGCCTTCGCTAGTTGAGGCCAAGCCTGGAGAGCATTGAATATCGCTCTCAGTTCCAGGATGTTTATCGGGAGAAGAGACTCTTCCCGAGACCATAGACCCTGAGCTTTCAGGGAGTCCCAGACCGCGCCCCAGCCTAATAGACTGGCGTCGGTCGTGACAATGACCCACTCTGGTCTGCGGAAACTCATTCCCTGAGACAGGTGATCCTGAGTAAACCACCAACGGAGTGAGTCCCTGGTTAACTGGTCTACTTGAATCTGAGGAGACAAGTCTGCATAGTCCCCATTCCACTGATTGAGCATGCACAGTTGTAATGGTCTTAGATGAATTCGAGCAAAAGGAACTATGTCCATTGCTGCCACCATCAATCCTACTACTTCCATGCACTGAGCTATGGAAGGCTGCAGAATAGAGAGAAGAACTTGACAAGCGTTTAGAAGCTTTGACTTTCTGACTTCTGTCAAGAAGATCTTCATTTCTAAAGAATCTATTATTGTTCCCAAAAAGGGAACTCTTGTCGACGGAGATAGTGAACTCTTTTCTACGTTCACCTTCCACCCGTGAGATCTGAGAAAGGCTAGAACAATGTCTGTATGAGCCTTTGCCTTGGAAAGAGACAACGCTTGAATTAGAATGTCGTCCAGATAAGGCGCCACTGCAATGCCCCTTGGTCTTAGAACCGCTAGAAGGGACCCGAGCACCTTTGTGAAATTGTCCAGAAAGGCGAACCTTAGGAACTGATGATGATCTTTGTGGATAGGAATATGTAGATACGCATCCTTTAAATCCACGGTAGTCATATATTGACCCTCCTGGATTGTAGGTAAAATTGTTCGAATGGTTTCCATTTTGAACGATGGAACTCTGAGAAATTTGTTTAGAATTTTTAAATCCAGAATTGGTCTGAAAGTTCCCTCTTTTTTGGGAACTACAAACAGATTTGAGTAAAACCCCTGACCTTGTTCCACAGTTGGGACTGGGTGTATCACTCCCATCTTTAACAGGTCTTCTACACAATGTAAGAATGCCTGTCTCTTTATTTGGTTTGAAGATAAGTGAGACATGTGGAACCTTCCCCTTGGGGGTAGTTCCTTGAATTCTAGAAGATAACCCTGAGAGACTATTTCTAGTGCCCAGGGATCCTGAACATCTCTTGCCCAAGCCTGAGCAAAGAGAGAGAGTCTGCCCCCTACTAGATCCGGTCCTGGATCGGGGGCTACCCCTTCATGCTGTTTTGGTAGCAGCAGCAGGCTTCTTGGTCTGTTTACCCTTGTTCCAGCCTAGCATTGGTTTCCAAGCTGGTTTAGTCTGGGAAGCGTTACCCTCTTGTCTAGAGGCTGTAGAGTTGGGAGCCGGTCCGTTCCTGAAATTGCGAAAGGAACGAAAATTACTTATTACTTATTCTTAGCCTTGAAAGGCCTATCTTGTGGGAGGGCATGGCCCTTTCCCCCAGTGATGTCTGAAATAATTTCTTTCAATTCTGGCCCAAAAAGGGTCTTACCTTTGAAAGGGATATTAAGCAATTTTGTCATGGAAGATACATCCGCCGACCAAGACTTTAGTCAGAGCGCTCTACGCGCCACAATGGCAAACCCTGAATTTTTCGCCGCTAATCTTGCCAACTGCAAAGCGGCGTCTAAAATAAAGGAATTAGCTAACTTAAGTGTGTGAATTCTGTCCATAACCTCCTCATATGGAGTCTCCCTACTAAGCGACCTTTCCAGTTCCTCGAACTAGAACCACGCCGCTGTAGTGACAGGAATAATGCACGAAATAGGTTGAAGGAGGTATCCTTGCTGTACAAAAATCTTTTTAAGCAAACCCTCCAATTTTTTATCCATAGGATCTTTAAAAGCACAATTGTCCTCAATGGGAATGGTCGTGCGTTTGGCTAGAGTAGAAACCGCCCCCTCGACCTTAGGGACTGTTTGCCATGTGTCCTTCCTGGGGTCGACCATGGGGAACAATTTCTTAAATATAGGAGGAGGGACAAAAGGTATGCCTGGCTTCTCCCACTCCTTATTCACTATGTCCGCCACCCTTTTAGGTATTGGAAAAGCATCAGGGTGCACCGGGACCTCTAGGAACTTGTCCATCTTGCACAATTTATCTGGGATGACCAGATTGTCACAATCATCCAGAGTAGATAGCACCTCCTTAAGTAATGCGCGGAGATGCTCTAATTTAAATTTAAATGTCACAACATCAGGTTCTGCCTGCTGAGAAATTCTTCCTGTATCAGAAATTTCTCCATCTGACAAACCCTCCCTCACTGCCACTTCAGACTGGTGTGAGGGTATGACAGATAAATCATCATCAGTGCCCTCCTGCTCTACAGCGTTTAAAACTGAGCAATCGCGCTTTCTCTGAAATCCTGGCATTTTGGATAAAATATTAGCTATGGAGTTATCCATTACTGCCGTCAATTGTTGCATAGTAATAAGCATTGGCACGCTAGAAGTACTAGGGGACGACTGCGTGGGCTTAACTGGTATAGACACAGAAGGAGAGGAAGCAGAACTATCTCTACTTCCTTCATCTGAGGAATCATCCTGGGCAACCTTACTAAATGTGACAGTACTGTCCTTACTTTGTTTGGACGCTATGGCACAATTATCACATACATTTGAAGGGGGGACCACCTTGGCCTCCATACATACAGAACATGAGCTATCTGAAGGTACAGACATGTTAAACAGGCTTAAATAGGTTAATAAAGCACAAAAAACGTTTTTAAACAAAACCGTTACTGTCTCTTTAAATTTTAAACAGGGCACACTTTATTACTGAATATGTGAAAAACTATGAAGGAATTCTCCTTTACCAAATTTTCACCACAGTGTCTTAAAGCATTCAAAGTATTGCACCCCAATTTTCAAGCTGTTAACCCTTAAAATGCGGAAACCGGAGCCGTTAGCAATTTAACCCCACTACAGTCCCAGCCACAGCCTTTGTTGTGACTTCACCTATCCCAGGGGGGTATACGATACCAATTCAAGCCTTCTAGGAACGTTTTCAGTGGATACCAGACCCTCTCACATGCAGCTGCATGCACTGCACTCAAAAGAAACTGCGCAATAATGGCGCGAAAATGAGGCTCTGCCTACTACAGTGAAGGCCCTTCCTGACTGGGAAGGTGTCTAAACTAGTGCCTGGCGTTAAAAAACGTTCCCCAATATTAAAAAGTGTGAAAACCACTTCAAACTTTCAATAATAACCTAAATAAACAATCGATTTAGCCCTTAAGAGCGTACACCAGTTAATAGCCCATAAAAAGCCCTTTATTCTTTCTGAGTCTAAGAAAATGGCTTACCGATCCCCATGAGGGAAAATGACAGCCTTCCAGCATTACACAGTCTTGTTAGAAAAATGGCTAGTCATACCTTGAGCAGAAAAGTCTGCTAACTGTTCCCCCCAACTGAAGTTCTCTGGGCTCAACAGCCCTGCGTGGGAACAGCAATTGATTTTAGTTACTGCTGCTAAAATCATACTCCTCTTTTAAACAGAACTCTTCATCTCTTTCTGTTTCAGAGTAAATAGTACATACCAGTACTATTTCAAAATAACAAACTCTTGATAGAAGAATAAAAAACTACAACTAAACACCACATACTCTTCACCATCTCCGTGGAGATGCTACTTGTTCAGAGCGGCAAAGAGAATGACTGGGGGGCGGAGCCTGAGGAGGGGCTATATGGACAGCTTTTGCTGTGCTCTTTGCCATTTCCTGTTGGGGAAGAGGATATTCCCACAAGTAAGGATCACGCCGTGGACCGGACACACCAATGTTGGAGAAATGTGCACTGTAAAAATACACTTAAAAAGGGGTGACAACTCTAAAAATGCCTATAGCTGGGGATATTATTAGATACAAATTTCCCCTTTCTTTTTCCTGTATATTGTATTTACTATAGAACAATATAGAACTAAGTGTATAAATGAGGTGCATGTTTCAGAAAATACCATAAAGGGATAAATACTGTGATATGGCATCTTATTGCCAAAAGTTTATTAAGTCATATTCAGAGTTTATACCAGGGGGAATCCTGGTACGAAGTCTGAAAATCCAATACAGCTCACGTCTTGCTAGAAGAAGATCTCTATTGCCACCCCTGCTCGGACAGAACACTTTTTCTATAATGGTCCACCTGAATGTGTGGGTATCGCTATTTTGTAAACTAGCAAAATGTTGAACCAGGGGAGTGGTGGCCCGTCTCAATCTAATAGTGGATAGGTGCTCTCTGAAACGGGATCTCACCTCACGAGTCCGACATACTGTAATTTGCATGAAGTGCATGTTATGCGGTAAATTACATAAGACGATCTGCAGTTTAAGCAACTTTTTATCTGAAACTCTTCTCCAGTGACAGTTGATTTAAAATTAGGTCCAAGAGAGGCACAATCACATACCACACAATCTCTGGTCCCACATCGATACAGACCATTATGTGTCAACCATGTGCTTTGAAAAGTATTCATCCCTTATGGTATTTTCTGATACATGTACCTCATTTATGAATTCCATTTGCCTAATAGTTGCCCTCTTCTAACTCCACACCTTTGCAGTCCCCACCTCCTGTTTCTCACCCTCCCACCCATCTAGATTGTAAGTTCCCACGGGAACAGGGCCCTCAATTCCCCCTGTATTTGTTTGTTTAATTTCGTCCGGTGTCTTATATTGTATCATTGTTGTACTTTTATCTTTGTGCCCATGGACAGCGCTGTGGAATCTGTTGGTGCTTTATAAATAAATAATAACAATGTGGTGGTAGTGACGACCGGATTGACCAGCTGACTCTGGCAAGTACTGGTATTGAGCCGTTACCCCTCATCTTTGCATCCAGGTACACATCCGCTTATCAGTTGCCTGTTGGATGTATTTCTCCTGACAAAGTATAATCAAATCTATTTGACTGTTTTTGTACATTTGTTAAAGTGTGCTCTAAACGGCTGCCCTGAAATCCACAAGAACGCACTGATAATAAGATCAACAGTCACCTCTAAATACAATACATGGCATTGACATACCGGACCTGCACATTGTGAGGAGTTCACTGCGGCCTATTCACAGTATTGCCTAAACCTTCAGACTCGACACTATAACGCATCCGCCGCAGGTATGCCCCGCGCTTCAATGAGCATTTACCTCATGAAGACAAATGCTTTTTAAAGGCTGGTGGGTAGCTACCTCCCATATTAACCCTTAAGGCTAAAACAGGATACTTCTTTAATACAAACTTGCTTACTAAAACCAAATATGTATAAAAACAGTAATATATAGATATATACATATATAAATAGCAAAGTTAACACACCTATACTCAAAGATAATAAATCATATTTTAAAACTTCATACTTATAAACACAATTAAAATATGCAAATTCATAAGCTAAATTCATATACACCAATTCAGAGGCATAAATATAATGATTAAATGATGTCTTAACTTAAAATAACCATAATATATTCAACAGAACAATGGGTTTTTACGCTTCCCAAATAGAGCCACGAATAACCTTTACTACCATATACAGTCCAACCACTAGGTCAATAGGGAAGGCACTCAGGCAACACTGGCACATAGTACAGAGCGACCCCTAACTCCCCTTCCAACAATGGCAGACTCCGAGAGTGGGATATAAGCAAGATAGAAGCTTGAAGGACTCACTCATGATTACCGACCCTAGCCACTGCTACAAACAGGACACCTGGCTGTACCAGAAAAAGAAACATGGGTGATACAGGTGCACTGGCCTCACCACCTGTAGTGCTATTATCCAAGGACCTCCTCATCAGCAAAAGAGATACCAGATCAGACACTTCCTCACCTGCACTACTACGTTCGTAGTATATCTGCTGAACTGTAGTTGTGGCAGATTTTACGTGGGGAAGACCACCGATGACATGAGGACAAGGTTTGCCAACCATAGGTCCTCTATTAGGGGTGCCCTCAAGAAAGGAACCAGCGACCAACCAGTGGCCAGACATTTCATGGAACATGGCCAATGGGGTACAAGATCTTCGATTCACACTGATTGACCATGTCCCCCACTTAGGCGTGGAGTGAACAAGAAGAAACTCCTCCTACAAGTAGAGGCAAAATGGATCTACCGGCTGAATACTCTACAACCCCATGGTCTCAATACCATGTTTGACTGGCATTGTTATCTGTGATTTGCTACTGGGATCCCCCTATCAGTGTCCCTGTTTTTTATGAGAGTCCGAGGTCACATTTTATACCCAGTTCCCCAACGGGCATACACTGGGTCCTTTGATTGGGTAGAGTGCCCACTATCTATTCCTTTAGTCGTATTTGGTTGGCTAGTATCCCGGACTCTGTAACTGGTGGGCCATTTGATAATTGTTAGGCCATTTTTTGTATACCCTTGTGGGAGTAACTTTTATTCATATTACCCCTGGGTTATTTGGCCTTTTTTTGCTAGTATCCTATAAGATCATCCACATGGCTGAGGGTGCTTATATTGTTATAATTACAGGTAGTCTAGGTTGCCCATGTATCTAGTGTAGGTTAGTGTGTCCCACTAGTCTCTCTTACTAGTCCTTTTCTTTACTGGTAGTTTAGGAGGTGCTCCGATACTCTTATTTTCCTAGGAGTTTAGCCCATGAGATTATAAGCTTAGACACTGTTTTAGCCCCATTTAAATGTGTTTTAGCACTATCTAACTATGTTTTTCTGTAACATTTCACACCCCGCATTATTTTATATAGACTTGGCTGTTACCAATGCTAGTGTGTTTTTAGTACATTTGATCAGAGCTTTGTTAGCCTAGTCCTGTATGTGACATCATTCCACACTTAGTATTCGAGGGTAATGCTCCTATACACTGTTTTGTTTAACTGCGTGCTGTGTGGGTTTTCCCATGGCAACGTTAATGCTTTGTTGCAATAGGTTGTTGCCCTACATGTGATGTATTCCGACTTTGGGAGTTACTTCCGGATCTCGCACTGAGTTGTGCCGCATCAGAGGCTGTCAGGTTGTCAGGGGGGAACTTACATAGCAGTGCAGAGGTGAGTGAATCTAGCGATTAGGTGATCTAGACCAGACGTTTGTTACTAAGCATTACCTCGTTCTGTATCCTATATTTGCAGATTTGCGGTCCCTGTTACCTACGGGTCTTGCTATGCATAGTGAATTAGTCTGCTCGTGTGGGGTTTGTCTATGTGTCTTCCATGTCTGTACACTATGTCTCATCTATTTTCTTCTATATAGATACAAGTCACTATCACCTAAAGAGAAATATATACTCAGACAGTTTATTTAATATGTCACTGATTGATGCACTGTTGTTGATATTGTGGCGTAGTGGTCACCATGACCGTTTTCGGCAGGTTTTTTTTTTTTTCCCCAACAAGCTTTATTGATGACAAGAAAGATATTACAGTACATATCAACGCATAATAACACAGTCAAAAATAAACATAACATTGAGCATTGTATCCAGATTCCCACATCGTTATAAATCAACATTGTAACATAAGAGTAGCTATATCACGGATTGAGATAGTGAGTCATTTGGAGAGATGTTATAAATTCTCTCCCTTGTCAGTTTCAGTCTATTCAAAGTCCGTTGCTCTTGAGCTTGCCGCAACGAGCGGTAATGCTCGTGGTATAAAGGTGGATAAGTATTGATATATAGTTTGTACATCAGGCATCTATATAACAATTAAAGGTACCCAGCGTAAATGTTACACAGAGCTGGGTATTTCTTGTAACCTGGTGTTTACACACTCACGTGTGCAGCAATAGTAAGGTAGAGGTAGAGGAGAAGAAGTACTATAAAAATATGAGGGGTACAAAAAAAAAAAAGGGGGGAGGGGGGAGGAGGGGGAAGGAAAGGGTGGGAAAGAGAGGGAGGGAGGCGCAGGAGGTGAGGCAAATGCAGGTAGTTGTGACTGTACAGTCAAATTTGTGCCCAGAGTCTAGCAGTTACAGTCCCTTACCCTCCCAAGTCAGCGTCATCATTTCATTCTCCCAGTTTTAAGGAAATGATAGCGTTCCAGCCTAAGCAAGTCCCCCACCTTAGCTTTCCATTCCTGCACGTTTGGGGTCTGTGGGCTCTTCCAGTGGGCTGGTATAAGCCCCTTAGCACCATTTAGCATCAGTAAAAAAAGAAGATATTTGTCCTCTCCCATCAGTTTAGGAAACCAATGGGAGATCAAGTAAGTTGGTTTTGGGGGGGATTATTATTTTCAGGAGTTTGTTCATTTCTCCCAGCACCTCCTCCCAATAGGGCTTTATATGAGGGCATGTCCACCAGATATGGAGGATTGATCCCTCCTCTCCACAGCCCCTCCAGCACTCCCTACTGGCCTGGGGGTAAATTTTATGCAACCTTAGAGGAGTCAGATACCAACGACTCAGAAGCTTGTAGAGCATTTCTTGTACTTTCGCGGATGTCGAGGTTTTTTTAGCTCTCATAAAGATCTTTGCCCATTCCATGTCCGATATCTCCAGATTTAACTCTGTTTGCCAAGTGGCAATCTCTAGTCAGAAGGATTTTGTATATTTGGGAAATAAGGTGAGTCGGGGCCTGATGCATTGTACATAACACCTCAAATGGTGTCCTGTGTCTGGACAGTGCCCCTCGCTCCCTATGGGTGTTCAGATGTGTAATTTTTGCACATCTGAACCAAGACGCAAATATGGTCTGGTCCCATTCTATCAGTTCCGCCTGTGGTTTAAGTTTGCCTTGTTGTAGGATATTAGAGACTGATGCCTCTGCAAGGGTATATGTGTCACCCTGTGTATGTGGCTTAATTTCCATTCTCAGATCTGGGTTCTCCCGCACCGGTATATTTGGTGACGCGTTGGAGGACACCCAAGTACCTTCTGTCAATATTTTGTCCCAAGTCTTAAGGGTTTCGGCTATCATAGGATATGCCGATACGAGTGTCGGACGGCTCCCCACAGGAGAGTGATGGGTCTCTGGTATTTCGACAGCAGTGGGACCCCAAGCCCTCCTTTCTCTCTAGGCAGGTATATGGTGTGCCGTTTGATTCTGGGTTTAATCCTGTTCCATATATACGTCTCCATGGCCGCTTGGATTTGGCGGAGATACTGAGAGGCTGCTGAGGCCGGGACTGTCTGCAGAATGTACAAGACTCTTGGTAGGATGTTCATCTTGACCACCCCGATGCGGCCCATCCAAGAGATAGTTTAATTTTTCCAATTAGTGAGATCCTTGATGATCTCGTCCCGAATATTTTTATAGTTCAGGTTAACTATCTCCGATATGTTAGGCGTAATTGTAATTCCTAAGTATTTAATTTTATGCATGGCTATTTTTATCGGACAGTTTATGCCAAGGGCGGCAAAGGCGTCAACTGGTTCCGATATATTTAAAATCTCCGATTTCAATGGATTAAGGAGAAAGTTCAAAAATCTACCATAACTCTCGAACTCCTCTAGGGCCGCCCCCAGAGATATGGCCGAGTCCGAGAGTGTGAGGAGGACATCGTCGGCGTACATCGACAGTTTATGTTCAACGCTGCCGATGAGGAGTCGCCTCACGGCTTGATTGGCTCTGATCCTACTCGCGTTTTCGGCAGGTTTTATGCTAATTAGGGGGTGGGGTTATTAATTGTTTGTTTGAAGTGAGAGTGCACATCCCTGCTACTACACACACACACATATATATATATATATATATATATATATATATACACACACACGCATTTATATGTGTATATGTCTTTTTTTTTTTTTAAATATTTATTTTCATATTTTTTTAAAATTCAGGTCATACCAGAGATTTGGATTCTTATTTAGGATAATACCCAAATACATAATTTGTTCTACAACTTTGAATGGGCTTTCTCCAAGAGAGTCCCCTTTCCTGTCTAGCCATAATAATTCTGTTTTATTAATATTAACTCTATAACCCGTAAATGAGCTATATCTTTCAATAATTTCCATTAATCTAGGAATATTCTGCTTAGTGTTCCTTAGAAATATTAATACATCATCTGCATAGAGTAATATTTTCTCCTCAATACCTTTGCATATGACCCCTTGTAGATCTTATCGTATTTTAATGGCTAGCGGCTCAATGGCTAGATTAAACAAAAGGGGTGAGAGTGGACACCCCTGCCTAGTTCCTCTTTCCAGTCTTATTTCTAGGTATTCTATTCCATTTACTGAGATCAGAGATAGAGGATTTCTATAAATTGTTTTTATATAATTCAGGAAAGATCCCGAGAAGCCAAACTTGGTTAAAGAAGTGAATAAATGATCCCACTGCACAGCATCAAATGCTTTTTCAGCATCTATTGTTATTAATGTAGCATCTTGATTTAAATTATTAAGTCTCTCAGGTTGATTCTTGAAACATTCAATGATAATACATGCTTTACGTATATTTACAACTGAGCTTCGACCATTCATAAAACCCACCTGATTAGGATGAATCATTTTACTTAATTTTTTTTTTAATCTATCAGCTTCTATAGATGCTAAAATTTTATAATCTGTGTTTAACAGAGAGATGGGTCTATATGACTCTGGCTTTTCGGGATCCCGTCCTTTCTTATATATCATAATTGTAACTGCTTTGGAGAAGTTTCTTGACATCACTCCATTCTCTATATAATAATAGTTAAATAGCTTTGTAAGACATGGTACAATTTCTTTATTTAATATTTTGTAGAACTCGGCTGGTAAAAAATCTGGCCCTGGGGCTTTATTTAATCTTATCAATAGTGGCCTCGACTTCCTCTTCTAAGATTGGTTGGTTAACATATTCCATTTCTTCTAGTGTTAACCTCGGTGTGTCTATACTATTCCAAAAACACTCCTTATTAGATCTATCTATCTAACATGTACTATAAAATTCTTGAAACATATGATAAAAAACCTCATTAATTTCTACTGGGTCGTGTATATGCTTATCTCCTACTTTTATAGAATGTATGACATTCGTTTTTTTTCTCCAACTTCGCTATTTTCGCTAAATAACCACCTGTTTTATTCCCAAACTTTAGATACTTTGCCTTATATGTGTATATGTCTGTAAATACATACATACACACACATTTAAATACATATGTACACACATATATACACGTATATATACACAGGTATATATATATATATATATATATATACATACATACACACACACATATATATATATATATATACACACACACACACACACACAGAAAACCTGGCACTCGCCAGCAGATTCACAGTAATGTTTAAAAGCAAACCTGGAAGTCAGTTACATTTGGCGCCAAAGGATCAAGTTACAAAAGATATATAGATTTTGCTCTAGTGGGTATAAGCTCCTTTTGCTATTAGAAGCTTCCTCTATGCTTCTCAGGGGAAATTGTAAGAACACAGGCTTTTGTAACCTCCCCTATGTAAATACAAAACACAGGAATGGACCGCACTCACTGACCGGACTGTGTACACATCCTAAGTGTTTAGAGAGAACCCAATGGTGGCTTATAAGAAGAATAGGAGCATTAGAGATATGTTGGTGCATTCAGACATTGGTAGCTATAAACAAGAAAGCCAGAGAACCATTGGGCCTAAGAAACTAGGCTGCTACCCATGCCTGAATTTCAGCAACTGCAGCTCCATGATCAAAGGAGATAGTTTTCACCATCCCACTACTGAGAAGAAATGTAAAATTAACAAATATTTGACTTGTAGAGCCACATACTGTGTCTACCTCATTAAATGCCCATGTGGCCAAATTTACATTGACGAGACCTGTAGAGAGGTAAGGGAGAGGATAACTGAGCACAAATCTAACATTAGATGTAAAAACAAAAGAGGCTCCAGTATCCTCTCACTTCCTCTCTATGGGTTACAATATCAGCCAACTTAGGTTTCAAATTTTAGAACAGGTAGATAGGCCTAGAAGGGGTGGAGATAGAGAACATTAAAGATGAGGGAAATGTTTTGGGTATACAAATTGGAATCAATGAGGCCAAAGGGCATGAACAAAGATTTTGATTGGAGTCTCTTTTTCTGAAGAATTTATTGAGAAAATAATTTTGCATATATTTTGAATAATATTAAAAAAACAAGAGTTGATTGAAATATCTTTTCTAAAAGGTTGTGTTTTGTACCTCTTTTTATTTTTGTACATAAATGTATGTTTTTAAATAAATGTTTTGTTGAATGTTTATGCACTTCCTGTGATAAACTTTGTGCTACATTGAATTTTGTATCCACAAGATGGCACTGTTGTGTAATCAGTTTAACACAGGATGTTGAATAACAGGTGAGGGTATATAAAGACATGTACCTGTGTATCCAATTATACATGATTAAGAGCCTGTTGAGGCTTGAAACGTTGTAATTTTCTACTCAGGACCCTATGTGAAATAAAGGTCTTTTAAGAAATTGGAGGCTGGAATAGTCTTTATATTTACACATCCTAAGTTACAGCAAACTCCACAGCCCTGAACACTGACAGACAGCTGCAAAGTTCCCAGCAACTCAGGCAGTTAACACCAGAGCAGCTTGGGTGGCAGGCCCGCAGAGAAGCATTACAAACATTATCAACACAACACACAGAAAACCTGGCACTCGCAAGCAGATTCACAGTAACGTTTAAAAGCAAAACTGAGGGAAGTCAAAGGATCAAGCCCAGGACCATGACAAGGTCTCCCCCTTCCTGGGACCCTAAACCAGCACCCACACAATGCATACTTCCAAACAAACCAACTGGGAACCTCCCAGGGTGACACAGGCTTTTTTAACCTCCCCTATGTAAATACAAAACACAGGAATGGACCGCACTCACAGACCGGACTGGGTACAGCCACCCAGGCTGCTCTGGGGTATACTGGCGTAGTTGCTGGGAACTTTGCAGCTGTCTGTCAGTGTTCAAGGCTGTGGAGTTTGCTGTGGCACACACACACACACGCACATATATATATATACACATACACACACACACACAGTATATACATACATACACTATATATATATATATATATATATATATATATATATATATATATTGGTACTAGGGCTAGGGGGCACTCAGATTATATATGGGTATTTAGTTATGTGCTGGCAATCCAAAAATTGATATATAACAAATTGGAAAGAAAGAGCTCTACCAAATCTAGAGAACTAAAGCGGATATCAGGCCGCACCATATACCACCCACACTATATTAATAGAAACAATATCCTAAACAGGTATGCTGGACATATACATATTTATTAGTTAAAAACACAGCCATAAACAAATGCTGAAAAGGTAGCCAATAACAGAATACAAGTGTAGTGCACTACTGGATTGTGATTATTGCTAGCATATTGAAGATTAGAGCCGGCTCATGAGAAAGTTCATCTCTGCTACCGGGCACTTGAGTGTTAAAACACGCTCCGGTCATTAATAAACAAGATGCCGTCCTTGATTCCCCTTAATAATTTTGTATCTTATCCGGTACCGGATTCCAAATAATTATATGAGAGTCAAAGTGTGGCAAATCACTGTTAAATGCTCCAATCACATATGCAGGTATTACAGAAATCTTCAGGGTGCAAGGCTTATTGCTGCATGGCTTACCTTCACTATCTTCACACACTCAGTGGGTATTACCAGACAGGATCTCTTCCGCGGTGTGTCTTACTGTGATGTATGCGGCCAATGCAGCTCTTCACTTGCCCAAATATTACACTTGGAATCGATATTGCCAACTTCACAGCTCTTTCACCATGCTGGCGTCCTCCACGCTGTGTCTGTTCAAAACATTACGCGTTTCACCCCTCCCCCTTTCCGGGCTGAACTCAGGGCTTCATCAGATGTGTCAAATTAGACAACTGAACAGGTTTTTAAACACTGGTGCAGATACAATGTTACAACCCCTTCTCATATCTAAAGGGGAATGATGTTATGCATGTTGAATACAATGGCTACAAATTATTAACGGCATTAATTTATATACAACTAAACTATACACATTTGGCTATTCACAGTTCCCAAATTATTGAAATTACAATAAATACGATGGTAATCAGCACAAAATGTTTCCACTTTAACATTGAAAAGTGAATACGTAATTCACTATGCCATACATTACTACATAATATAATGCTTTTTCCTAAAACACATTATGAATCTTGTGTTTTTTAACAATGTTTTGTAGATACAAGAAATATTTACAGAAAACAAGAAAATTCAATTTTTTCATTCAAGCCCAGGGGAGAGAGGGTATTAAGTCTATACATCCAACGTGACTCGTGTTGGAGTAATAATTGATCAACATTACCCCCTCTTCTCCTTGGCTTGATATGCTCAATACCCAGTACTCTTAGATGAGAGAAGTCAGAGTTGTACATTTTTTGGAAATGTCTAGCCACTGGGCTATCTGACTCCTTATCCTTAATGCTGTCTCTGTGTTCTCTTACCCTTTCCTTTAGTTCTCGTGTAGTTTTCCCAATGTAAAATTTGGGACACGAACAGTGTAACATATAAATAACATTTGTGGTGTTACAGATTATTCTTTCATTTATGTGATATGACCTTTCTGAGTATTCAGTGCAAAAACTTGAGGCTTTAACTACGTACTTGCAGTACACACATCTGCCACAAGGTTCGCACCCTTTCCTAGTTTGTGCTTGTGTTAGCCAGTTTTTGGGGGTGTCCCTTTGAAACTGACTATGGACTAATCTATCTTTAATACTTGGTGCTCTCTTGGCTGTGAGCAAGGGGTATTTAGGAATATATTTGGCAATTGAACTATCATTAGACAAGATGTGCCAATGTTTGTTGAGAATGTCACGTAGTTTATTCCAATGGGAATTATATTTAGTGATAAGACGAATTTCAGTATATCCCTTAGATTTTTCAACTGCTTTATATAATAATTCATTTCTTGGTGTCTGCCTAGCTCTCAGCCAACCTTTTCTCACTTGATTTCTGGAGTAAATTCTCTGAAGAAATCTCTGAGCCATATCACTTGCCTGGCTTTCAAAATCTGGCTCAGTGGAACAGCATCTCTTGAGCCTCAAAAACTGTCCCACTGGAATACCATTTTTCAACGCTTCAGGATGATGACTAGAGGCATTTAACAAATTATTAGTTGCGGTTTCCTTCCGAAATACTTTGGTTTTTAATGATCCATTTTCAATAGTCAATTTGAGGTCCAAAAAGGTGGCTTCCTTATCGCTAATTTGATGAGTTAGGAACAAATTCCTATTGTTCTTGTTCAATATCTCAACAAATTTATTAGCCGATTCTACATCCCCCTTCCACAATACTAGGATGTCATCCACAAAACGCAGCCATAGGGCGACGTGAGCCTCCACCCATTGATCCAATTCCTGGAAAACAAC
Organism: Bombina bombina; assembly: GCF_027579735.1. Taxonomy (NCBI): domain Eukaryota; kingdom Metazoa; phylum Chordata; class Amphibia; order Anura; family Bombinatoridae; genus Bombina; species Bombina bombina. Next base: position 411,099,181 of record NC_069500.1, read on the forward strand.
TGCTTCCCAGACGCCTAGGTGTAAACAGGCATAGGTGGGGGCGCACGCCGCGCCCATGGCTGTGCCTCTTAACTGCCTGTAGAACTTACCATCAAACATAAATATATTCTTTGTTAACACAAGTTCCAGCAGTTTTAGTACTAGAGTAGTGTTGTCACTGTACTCTTCTCTACACAGTTTAAGGAAATGTTCTGCTGCTTCCAAACCTACCTTATGTGAAATAGAAGAGTACAGTGACTCCACATCAAGAGTAAGCAGAAGCATATCTGGCTCAATTTTAATCTTATCCAGTCTTCTCAAAACGTCCCCCGTGTCTTGCACATAGGAGGACAATTCAGTAAGGAAGGGTAGCAGAAAAAAATCCGCATATCTACTTATCCCTTCCGTCGGTCCCCTAATGCCCGACACTATGGGACGTCCCGGAGGGCTGGTGATACTCTTATGCAATTTGGGGATGCAGTAAAATGTAGGTACTACTGGGTGCACAGGAACTAGAAACTCAAATTCTTTTTTCGTTATTAGCCCTGAATCTTTAGCTTGTTTTAAAATGGTGAATAAATCATCACAAGATTTTTCATAAATTTGCCTTGTGACAACCTCATATTGTTCCCTCACACCAAGCTGTCTCAAAACTTCTTTTATATAATCTGCTTGGTTAAGGATTACAATATTTCCACCCTTGTCGGATGGTTTAATCTGAACCTCGTGTTGTTTTATTCTGCATGGCTGCTATCTATAATGTTTATAATTCTCCAACCATGATCCTAATATTCAACAATCTCATCTGATATAAACACTACTAGTTTACTAATTATTTTATGCAACCTAAATTCCCTCACACTCCTGTATGAGGAACGCATACAAACAGAACATCATTTAAAACTGCAAACTCTTTTAAAGGTAAACACATCTTTATGGTAAGATAATTACTCTCTTTGACAAACATCAGGAATGACCAAATTCACTTTGCAGATACCATACCAATTAATAAAAGGGAAAAATACATTTGCTTTCATAAACTATAATTATGCTATTCCCCAAACAAATATTTCTCCGTATATTTAATATAAACTTCTAGCTTAGACGTGTCCTCCTTATGTTCTAGAGGGTGAAGGGTCTAAAATATGATATATTGCAGCATTTTCCTTAAACATATTTTTTATACTCAGTGGGTCATTCAATAGGGTACAATACTGCGAAGTTCACAGTTACATTTATCTAAAGGGTTACTTTGTTCAGCACATAAACCACAATGTGCACTAATACCAATGAAGCATATGATTTCTTATACCAAATATGATCAATAAAAATAAAACAAATACAAGAGAATACAAAACAAGCAATATAAGGAATCAAGTTAAAACAATACTCCCCTAATTTAATTGGTTGACCCTGTAACAGCATAACAGGTCCTCCATATCGAGCGGCAAGGCACAGTCCAGAGAAGGATAGTCTTTATGTCCTGAAGACACACATCAGAGGAAACAGTCATGGATTACCCAGAGTCCAGTTCTGGGGCTGGTACCAGCATGCAAAGCAAAGAATGGATCCAAAGATAGTTCAGCAACTTTTACTGCAGTATGGTGGTTAAAACAAGCTTGACAAAAGGTCTTTCATCTTCATCTTTTCTTTCTTTAAAGGTTTACTTGCTTTCAATCTTTAATCTTTTGAAGAGTGCACTTATGGAATTTTGCCTGTACAGATTTGACCTAAATATGGAAACTCAGAAATAATTCAGTTAGTGTTTTCTGAATACAGCAGCATACTCTCATCCTGCAAATACAAATATAGTGTTAAGAACCAAATAGAAAAATAAAACATTTTAGGCATCTGAAATATGAGAGCAAAATACAACACAGAAAGACAATGAAGAGATCTAATCCACCAGGGAGGGAAAAACGGAGTGGGGTCTGGGTCTACAGGCTACGACCGGGGTGGCCATCAAGGTAGATGATGTCCGTGGTCAGATTCCCAATGAAGGAAAGTTCTAGACAATCCTAGGGACGTAGTGCATCCTGCATAGGGGAAAGACAAGGACAGCTGGTGGTTTATGCAATAACATTGTAAGAGGGGATTCAAAACGTTTTAGGTTCACTTCCTAAAAACAATCACCCCCATTACATAAAGATACTCATCAATACTTCCCCCTTGTTTGCGTGAAACATCTCATGTGACACGCATACACAATATAACAAGAGACTAAACGACAAATCATGCACTCTACTCATGCAGAGACAATTCTCAATAGCAAGCAAAATCAAAATACACTTCACAATTCAATATGCTGTCCATACAGCATGCTTCCACACGCAGTCACAAAAGAGAAAAACAAAACAAACAAACATTGAAAACCAATTGTTCTTGTCTTTCACAAAACAAAACATTAGCTGCTGACACAAAGTTCAAACAACCACAATTAACCTAAAATTCAACACATATTCTGACATTCACTGAAATGCAACACTCGCAAAACACTACAAACAGTTAAAAACATCCACTATGTACAAAACTTTGATATCACACAAAGAAAGCAATCACAGCAGATGCCCAAGAAACTTCAGTTGCAGATTGTACAAATAAAATTGCACTTATTTGGGAAAGATCAGATAAGCATGGTACAGCCACCGTTCTCCTGCCACATGCACCAAGCAAATCCACTGTTAAAGGGACATACTAGTATAAATGAAAATTTCATTATTCAGATAGGACTTTTAATTTTAACCAACTTTCCTAGATTAAACCAAACATAGGTAGGCTCATATGCTAATTTTTAAGCCTTTGAGGGCTGCCTCTTATCACAGGCTGTTTAAATCTCTTTGCAACACCAAGAGACAAAATAGCCATATAAATAAAACTAAAACTATAATCAGATAAATTAGCAAGTTATGTAAATGCAGTAGAATCAGAAAAATTGTGCATCATTTGTTTGCCATCCCCTATTGCCTTAATATAAGGATGTTTATTGTAGACACATTATAGACCACGGCTTAGCTGGTAAGCAGCAATGAAACTGAATACAGTTATAGTTGTTGACTGGTTAGTAGCCAAATAACTATATATATTTTAAAGTGTCACAAATCACTTCATTAAATAATATCATTTATTTATTGAACGCAGTGGGGGTTATTTTAAATAACAAAGAGTTCTGTAATATCTGTGAGATACAGTTTGACAGCCACAGAAATAAAATTATCATTTTTAAGCTATATTCTGTGACAGAATATAATATAAATACTGGTTTCTTTGTAGTGAGCAATTTATATTTATCATGTTTTAGAAAACATAGAACACCAATACTGCCTCTTTAAATGTAAAGTACAAATCTTTCTCTCTGCGACAAAGCCAAACACAAGAGAGAATTTTTTTTAATTTTTTTTTAAAGAAAACAGAATTTATGCTTACCTGATATCGACCGACGTAAAGGAGGAATATGCATAGGAGAAATCATATGATACCGTGGTGACTGTAGTTAGAGAAAATAATTCATCAGACCTGATTAAAAAAACCAGGGCGGGCCGTGGACCGGACACACCGTTGGAGAAAGTAATTTATCAGGTAAGCATAAATTCTGTTTTCTCCAACATAGGTGTGTCCGGTCCACGGCGTCATCCTTACTTGTGGGAACCAATACCAAAGCTTTAGGACACGGATGATGGGAGGGAGCAAATCAGGTCACCTAGATGGAAGGCACCACGGCTTGCAAAACCTTTCTCCCAAAAATAGCCTCAGAAGAAGCAAAAGTATCAAATTTGTAAAATTTGGTAAAAGTGTGCAGTGAAGACCAAGTCGCTGCCTTACATATCTGATCAACAGAAGCCTCGTTCTTGAAGGCCCATGTGGAAGCCACAGCCCTAGTGGAGTGAGCTGTGATTCTTTCAGGAGGCTGCCGTCCGGCAGTCTCATAAGCCAATCGGATGATGCTTTTAAGCCAAAAAGAGAGAGAGGTAGAAGTTGCTTTTTGACCTCTCCTTTTACCAGAATAAACAACAAACAAAGAAGATGTTTGTCTGAAATCCTTTGTAGCCTCTAAATAGAATTTTAGAGCACGAACTACATCCAAATTGTGTAACAAACGTTCCTTCTTTGAAACTGGATTCGGACACAAAGAAGGCACAACTATCTCCTGGTTAATGTTTTTGTTAGAAACAACTTTCGGAAGAAAACCAGGTTTAGTACGCAAAACCACCTTATCTGCATGGAACACCAGATAAGGAGGAGAACACTGCAGAGCAGATAACTCTGAAACTCTTCTAGCAGAAGAAATTGCAACCAAAAACAAAACTTTCCAAGATAGTAACTTAATATCTACGGAATGTAAGGGTTCAAACGGAACCCCTTGAAGAACTGAAAGAACTAAATTGAGACTCCAAGGAGGAGTCAAAGGTTTGTAAACAGGCTTGATTCTAACCAGAGCCTGAACAAAAGCTTGAACATCTGGCACAGCCGCCAGTTTTTTGTGAAGTAAAACAGATAAAGCAGAAATCTGTCCCTTCAAAGAACTTGCAGATAATCCTTTCTCCAAACCCTCTTGTAGAAAGGATAGAATCTTAGGAATTTTTATCTTGTTCCATGGGAATCCTTTAGATTCACACCAACAGATATATTTTTTCCATATTTTATGGTAAATTTTCCTAGTTACAGGCTTTCTAGCCTGGACAAGAGTATCAATGACAGAATCTGAAAACCCACGCTTTGATAAAATCAAGCGTTCAATCTCCAAGCAGTCAGTTGGAGTGAAGCCAGATTCGGATGTTCGAATGGACCTTGAACAAGAAGGTCCTGTCTCAAAGGTAGCTTCCATGGTGGAGCCGATGACATATTCACCAGGTCTGCATACCAAGTTCTGCGTGGCCACGCAGGAGCTATCAAGATCACCGAAGCCCTCTCCTGATTGATCCTGGCTACCAGCCTGGGAATGAGAGGAAACGGTGGGAATACATAAGCTAGGTTGAAGGTCCAAGGCGCTATCAGTGCATCTACTAGAGTCGCCTTGGGATCCCTGGATCTGGACCCGTAGCAAGGAACCTTGAAGTTCTGACGAGACGCCATCAGGTCCATGTCTGGAATGCCCCATAATTGAGTTATTTGGGCAAAGATTTCCGGATGGAGTTCCCACTCCCCCGGATGGAAAGTCTGACGACTCAGAAAATCCGCTTCCCAATTTTCCACTCCTGGGATGTGGATTGCAGACAAGTGGCAGGAGTGATTCTCCGCCCATTGAATTATTTTGGTCACTTCCTCCATCGCCAGGGAACTCCTTGTTCCCCCCTGATGGTTGATATATGCAACAGTCGTCATGTTGTCTGATTGAAACCTTATGAATTTGGCCTTTGCTAGTTGAGGCCAAGCTTTGAGAGCATTGAATATCGCTCGCAGTTCCAGAATGTTTATCGGGAGAAGAGATTCTTCCCGAGACCATAGACCCTGAGCTTTCAGGGGTTCCCAGACCGCGCCCCAGCCCACCAGACTGGCGTCGGTCGTGACAATGACCCACTCTGGTCTGCGGAAGCTCATTCCCTGTGACAGGTTGTCCAGGTTCAGCCACCAACGGAGTGAATCTCTGGTTCTTTGATCTACTTGGATCGTCGGAGACAAGTCTGTATAATCCCCATTCCACTGTCTGAGCATGCACAGTTGTAATGGTCTTAGATGAATTCGTGCAAAAGGAACTATGTCCATTGCCGCAACCATCAAACCTATTACTTCCATGCACTGCGCTATGGAAGGAAGAAGAACGGAATGAAGTACTTGACAAGAGCTTAGAAGTTTTGATTTTCTGGCCTCTGTCAGAAAAATCTTCATTTCTAAGGAGTCTATTATTGTTCCCAAGAAGGGAACTCTTGTTGACGGGGACAGAGAACTTTTTTCTATGTTCACTTTCCACCCGTGAGATCTGAGAAAGTCTAGGACAATGTCCGTATGAGCCTTTGCTTTTGACAGAGACGACGCTTGAATCAGTATGTCGTCCAAGTAAGGTACTACTGCAATGCCCCTTGGTCTTAGCACCGCAAGAAGGGACCCTAGTACCTTTTGGTAATGCTTGTCCAGAAAGGCGAACCTTAGGAACCAATGATGTTCCTTGTGGATAGGAATATGTAGATACGCATCCTTTAAATCCACCGTGGTCATGAATTGACCTTTCTGGATGGTAGGAAGAATTGTTCGAATGGTTTCCATTTTGAACGATGGAACCCTGAGAAATTTGTTGAGAATCTTGAGATCTAAAATTGGTCTGAATGTTACTTCTTTTTTGGGAACTATGAACAGATTGGAGTAAAACCCCATCCCTTGTTCTCCTAATGGAACAGGATGAATCACTCCCATTCTTAACAGGTCTTCTACACAATGTAAGAATGCCTGTCTTTTTATTTGGTTTGAAGACAATTGAGACCTGTGGAACCTCCCCCTTGGGGGTAGTTCCTTGAATTCCAGGAGATAACCTTGAGAAACTATTTCTAGCGCCCAAGGATCCTGAACATCTCTTGCCCAAGCCTGAGCAAAGAGAGAGAGTCTGCCCCCCACCAGATCCGGTCCCGGATCGGGGGCCAACACTTCATGCTGTTTTAGTAGCAGTGGCAGGTTTCTTGGCCTGCTTACCCTTGTTCCAGCCTTGCATCGGTCTCCAGGCTGGTTTGGTTTGAGAACTATTACCCTCTTGCTTAGAGGGTGTAGAATTTGAGGCTGGTCCGTTTCTGCGAAAGGGACGAAAATTTGGCTTATTTTTTAGCCTTAAAAGACCTATCCTGAGGAAGGGCGTGGCCCTTTCCCCCAGTGATGTCTGAAATAATCTCTTTCAAGTCAGGGCCAAACAGCGTTTTACCCTTGAAAGGGATGTTAAGCAATTTGTTCTTGGAGGACACATCCGCTGACCAAGACTTTAGCCAAAGCGCTCTGCGCGCCACAATAGCAAAACCTGAATTTTTCGCCGCTAATCTAGCTAATTGCAAAGTGGCGTCTAAGATAAAAGAGTTAGCCAATTTAAGTGCTTGAACTCTGTCCATAACCTCCTCATACGAAGATTCTTTATTGAGCGACTTTTCTAGTTCTTCGAACCAGAAACACGCTGCTGTAGTGACAGGAACAATGCATGAAATTGGTTGTAGAAGGTAACCTTGCTGAACAAACATCTTTTTAAGCAAACCCTCTAATTTTTTATCCATAGGATCTTTGAAAGCACAACTATCTTCTATAGGGATAGTAGTGCGTTTGTTTAGAGTAGAAACCGCCCCCTCGACCTTGGGGACTGTCTGCCATAAGTCCTTTCTGGGGTCGACCATAGGAAATAATTTCTTAAATATAGGGGGAGGAACAAAAGGTATGCCGGGCCTTTCCCATTCCTTATTTACAATGTCCGCCACCAGCTTGGGTATAGGAAAAGCATCGGGGGGCACCGGAACCTCTAGGAACTTGTCCATCTTACATAATTTCTCTGGAATGACCAAATTGTCACAATCATCCAGAGTAGATAACACCTCCTTAAGCAGAGCGCAGAGATGTTCTAATTTAAATTTAAAAGTAATAACATCAGGTTCAGCTTGTTGAGAAATTTTTCCTGAATCTGAAATTTCTCCCTCAGACAAAACCTCCCTCCTGGCCCCTTCAGATTGGTGTGAGGGTATGTCAGAACCATTATCATCAGCGTCCTCATGCTCTTCAGTATCTAAAACAGAGCAATCGCGCTTTCTCTGATAAGTGGGCATTTTGGACAAAATGTTTTTAATAGAATTATCCATTACAGCCGTTAATTGTTGCATAGTAAGAAGGATTGGCGCACTAGATGTACTAGGGGCCTCTTGTGTGGGCAAGACTGGTGTAGACACAGAAGGGGATGATGCAGTACCATGCTTACTCCCCTCGCTTGAGGAATCATCTTGGGCAACATCATTATCAGTGGCATCATTGTCCCTACTTTGTTTGGACACTATGTCACATTCATCACATATATTTAAATGGGGAGGAACCTTGGCTTTCAAACATACAGAACATCGTCTATCTGATGGTTCAGACATGTTAACAGGCATAAACTTGATAACAAAGCACAAAAAACGTTTTAAAATAAAACCGTTACTGTCACTTTAAATTTTAAACTGAACACACTTTATTACTGAATATGTGAAAAAGTATGAAGGAATTGTTCAAAATTCACCAAAATTTCACCACAGTGTCTTAAAGCCTTAAAAGTATTGCACACCAAATTTGAAAGCTTTAACTCTTAAAATAACGGAACCGGAGCCGTTTTTACATTTAACCCCTATACAGTCCCTGGTATCTGCTTTGCTGAGACCCAACCAAGCCCAGAGGGGAATACGATACCAAATGACGCCTTCAATAAGCTTTTTCAGTGGTTCTTAGCTCCTCACACATGCATCTGCATGCCTTGCTTTCCAAAAACAACTGCGCATTAGTGGCGCGAAAATGAGGCTCTGCCTATGACTAGAAAAGGCCCCCAGTGAAAAAGGTGTCCAATACAGTGCCTGCCGTTTTTTTAATACATCCCCAAGATTAAAAGAACTATTTATAGTTATAATCCACTAAATATACTTATAAAGTAATCGTTTTAGCCCAGAAAAATGTCTACCAGTCTTTAAAGCCCTTGTGAAGCCCTTTATTCTTATACTAAACTAAGAAAATGGCTTACCGGTTCCCATAGGGAAAATGACAGCTTCCAGCATTACCAAGTCTTGTTAGAAATGTGTCATACCTCAAGCAGCAAAAGTCTGCCCACTGTTTCCCCCAACTGAAGTTAATTCATCTCAACAGTCCTGTGTGGAAACAGCCATCGATTTTAGTAACGGTTGCTAAAATCATTTTCCTCTTACAAACAGAAATCTTCATCTCTTTTCTGTTTCAGAGTAAATAGTACATACCAGCACTATTTTAAAATAACAAACTCTTGATTGAAGAATAAAAACTACATTTAAACACCAAAAAACTCTTAACCATCTCCGTGGAGATGTTGCCTGTGCAACGGCAAAGAGAATGACTGGGGTAGGCGGAGCCTAGGAGGGATCATGTGACCAGCTTTGCTGGGCTCTTTGCCATTTCCTGTTGGGGAAGAGAATATCCCACAAGTAAGGATGACGCCGTGGACCGGACACACCTATGTTGGAGAAAAGCAAAACATGCACAGTGTTATCATTCTTCTCAAGGATAGTGAGGCAAGCTCAAAGTTTAATTTTTACATAAAGGAAAAACACTGTTTACTGCTTAAAAATATAAAATTCACACTAAAACTTTATAAATACTAATTAGTTTAACGGTGTGTATAATTTGATATTCACCATTCTGCAGCTCTCCAGCCAAATATAACAACCGCATATAACAGAAAAATAAGCTTTCTACAAAAGAATAATAATACAATTTCCCCTTTTAATTATTCCCAATGATCCTTATAATAAAAAATGTATACTGACGTTCATTAAATAGCCTAAGCAAGCATAAGCAGCATAAGAACGCACTCACAGCGGGATGCAGGCTAGTTAAAGGGACATTTTACCCAAACTAAAAAATAATCTTTAATTGAAACTACTAACACAGTGAAATATACTAAGTGTTATGCTAAGTGTTAGGCTTACAGTAAACCTCATTGTCTTTTCTGTAAATATTCCCTTTAACTTCTCAGATGTTATATCATTTTGCCTGTATCCATTTAAATATTTTTACTCCTCTGTTTTTTCTCGTTTTTTTTTTTTTTTTTTTTAGTCTCACAGATCGCTACACTAAAATTGTAGACAACTTATCACTTCAGTTTGCATTACAGAGAGAATTAAGTTATACTGCAAAAAGAAATATCTGCTATCTAAATGGCAGATTTAAAATAAATATATACAAAGAAAGGTCTCTTAAAATATAACTTGCTGCTCCTGGACTCCTGTCACCAGAGTGATCCTTTAAATAATAAAATGACAATTTTTTATTGCTCCGTCTACGCACTGAGCTCTGATTTTCCAGACAAATATGAGATGAGATATTCTTATTATCTAAAATTCAACCCATTGCAAACAACTGTGTTTTGAAAGCATAAAACCAGCTACTTCATATATATACAAATAAACTTGCAAATGCAATTTCTCCTATATTTTATACTATGCAGCTTGTATAACAAGTCATGGACAATACATTAATAGCAACACTTTGTTACAGTGGACTGTCCCTTTAAGGACTCACCATGCATCACGTAAATCTCATATATATACCCTAACCATAATTTAGGCTGCTTGTATGATTTACCACACAAATTCCACCTCTGTACTGTAGCATGACCTGCAGATTAATTTACTTGCAACAAAAACGGACGCACTTTTAGATAAACTTTCAATTACAGCCTATAAATATATTTCATTGTGTGCACCAACGCCGTGCACAGACCTTACAAATACAACATACAGTAACCCATTAATCATACCAGAAACGGTTTCATATTTACCAGAACGTGACAAAAAAATCACACACACCATCGCACTTTCAAAGCCACTTTCAAAGCCGTTACTTCACTTGCTAAAACAATATCATATATTTACATGCCGAAAAACAATTATCACTTAAAACTAAAACTGCTTATTAATACCACATAATTAAAACATGCTGCTGACTTTAAAATACAGGTATATAAAATAACATTACAAAATATCTTCTTAAAAACGTCTGATTTCCCAGCAGAGAAACAGAAAGAAACATTTTTACAGCGATACAGACACACAAGCTCATTCCATCTCGCATACCAGAGATTCACTCCCTTTTTTCCTTTCTCAGAAAAAACATAATTTATGCTTACCTGATAAATTTATTTCTCTTGTAGTGTGTTCAGTCCACGGGTCATCCATTACTTATGGGATATATTCTCCTTCCCAACAGGAAGTTGCAAGAGGATCACCCAAGCAGAGCTGCTATATAGCTCCTCCCCTCACATGTCATATCCAGTCATTCGACCGAAACAAGACGAGAAAGGAGAAACTATAAGGTGCAGTGGTGACTGGAGATATAATTTTAAAATTTAGAACCTGCCTGAAAAAGACAGGGCGGGCCGTGGACTGAACACACTACAAGAGAAATAAATTTATCAGGTAAGCATAAATTATGTTTTCTCTTGTTAAGTGTGTTCAGTCCACGGGTCATCCATTACTTATGGGATACCAATACCAAAGCTAAGTACACGGATGATGGGAGGGACAAGGCAGGAACATTAAACAGAAGGAACCACTGCCTGTAGAACCTTTCTCCCAAAACCAGCCTCCGAAGAAGCGAAAGTGTAAAATTTGTAAAATTTGGAAAAAGTATGAAGTGGTGACCAAGTTGCAGCCTTGCAAATCTGTTCAACAGAGGCCTCATTCTTAAAGGCCCAGGTGGAAGCCACAGCTCTGGTGGAATGAGCTGTAATTCTTTCAGGAGGCTGCTGTCCAGCAGTCTCATAGGCTAAACGTATTATGCTACGAAGCCAAAAAGAGAGAGAGGTAGCCGAAGCCTTTTGACCTCTCCTCTGTCCAGAGTAAACGACAAACAGAGAAGAAGTTTGTCTAAAATCTTTAGTTGCCTGTAAGTAGAACTTCAGAGCACGGACCACGTCTAGATTATGCAAAAGACGTTCCTTCTTTGAAGAAGGATTAGGACATAATGATGGAACAACAATCTCTTGATTGATATTCCTGTTAGAAACAACCTTAGGTAAAAACCCAGGTTTAGTACGCAGAACTACCTTGTCTGAATGAAAGATCAGATAAGGAGAATCACAATGTAAGGCAGATAACTCAGAGACTCTTCGAGCCGAGGAAATAGCCATCAAAAACAAAACTTTCCAAGATAAAAGCTTAATATCAACGGAATGAAGGGGTTCAAACGGAACACCCTGAAGAACTTTAAGAACCAAGTTTAAGCTCCACGGAGGAGCAACAGCTTTAAACACAGGCTTAATTCTAGCCAAAGCCTGACAAAAGGCCTGGACGTCTGGATGCTCTGCCAGACGTTTGTGTAAAAGAATAGACAGAGCTGAAATCTGTCCCTTTAGTGAACTTGCGGATAAACCCTTTTCTAAACCCTCTTGTAGAAAAGCTAATATCCTAGGAATCCTAACCTTACTCCATGAGTAACTCTTGGATTCGCACCAATATAAATATTTACGCCATATCTTATGGTAAATTTTTCTTGTCACAGGTTTCCGAGCCTGTATTAATGTATCAATAACCGAATCCGAAAACCCACGCTTTGATAGAATCAAGCGTTCAATTTCCAGGCAGTCAGCCTCAGAGAAATTAGGTTTGGATGGTTGAAAGGACCCTGAATTAGAAGGTCCTGCCTCAGAGGAAGAGACCATGGTGGACAGGACGACATGTCCACTAGGTCTGCATACCAGGTCCTGCGTTGCCACGCAGGCGCTATTAGAATTACCGATGCCCTCTCCTGTTTGATCCTGGCAATCAGCCGAGGTAGCAACGGAAATGGTGGAAACACATAAGCTATGTTGAAAACCCAAGGGGCTGCTAATGCATCTACCAGCACCGCTCCCGGGTCCCTGGACCTGGATCCGTAACAAGGAAGCTTCGCGTTCTGGCGAGATGCCATGAGATCCAGATCCGGTTTGCCCCAACGACGAATCAGTTGAGCAAATACCTCCGGGTGAAGTTCCCACTCTACTGGATGAAAAGTCTGGCGACTTAGGAAATCCGCCTCCCAGTTCTCTATGCCTGGGATGTGAATCGCTGACAGGTGGCAAGAGTGAGACTCTGCCCAGCGAATTATCTTCGAGACTTCCAACATCGCTAGGGAACTCCTGGTTCCTCCTTGATGATTGATGTAAGCCACAGTCGTGATATTGTCCGACTGAAATCTGATGAACCTCAGCTTTGCTAACTGAGGCCAAGCCAGAAGAGCATTGAATATTGCTCTTAATTCTAGAATGTTTATTGGGAGGAGTTTCTCCTCCTGAGTCCACGATCCCTGAGCCTTCAGGGAATTCCAGACTGCTCCCCAGACTAGAAGGCTGGCATCCGTTGTTACAATCGTCCAATCTGGCCTGCGAAAGGTCATTCCTTTGGACAGATGAACCGGTGACAACCACCAGAGAAGCAAATCTCTGGTCTCCTGGTCCAGATTTAGCAAAGGGGACAGATCTGAGTAATCCCCGTTCCATTGACTGAGCATGCATAGTTGCAGCGGTCTGAGATGTAGGCGCGCAAATGGCACTATGTCCATTGCCGCGACCATTAAGCCGATTACCTCCATGCACTGAGCTACTGATGGGCTTGGAATGGAATGAAGGACACGGCAAGCATTGAGAATCTTTGATAACCTGGACTCCGTCAGGTAAATCTTCATCTCTACAGAATCTATAAGAGTCCCTAGAAAAGGAACCCTTGTGAGTGGTAACAGAGAACTCTTTTCCACGTTCACTTTCCACCCATGCGACCTCAGAAATGCTAGAACTATCTCTGTATGAGACTTTGCATTCTGAAAACTTGACGCTTGTATCAGAATGTCGTCTAGGTACGGAGCCACCGCTATGCCTCGTGGTCTTAGTACCGCCAGAAGGGAGCCCAGAACCTTCGTAAAAAAATTCTCGGGGCCGTGGCTAACCCGAAGGGAAGAGCCACAAACTGGTAATGCCTGTCTAGAAAGGCAAACCTCAGGTACCGATAATGATCTTTGTGAATCGGTATATGAAGGTAAGCATCCTTTAAGTCCACCGTGGTCATATATTGACCCTCTTGGATCATGGGTAGGATGGTTCGAATGGTTTCCATCTTGAACGATGGTACCCTTAGGAATTTGTTTAAGATCTTTAAGTCCAAGACTGGTCTGAAGGTTCCCTCTTTTTTGGGAACCACAAATAGATTTGAGTAAAATCCTTGTCCCTGTTCCGATTGCGGAACTGAGTGGATCACCCCCATGATTAAGAGGTCTTGTACACATTGTAGAAATGCCTCTCTCTTTACTAGGTTTGTCGATAACCTCGAAAGGTGGAACCTCCCTTGTGGAGGAGAGGATTTGAAATCCAGAAGGTATCCCTGAGATATAATCTTTAACGTCCAGGGATCTTGCACATCTCTTGCCCAAGCCTGGGCAAAGAGAGAAAGTCTGCCCCCCACTAAATCCGTCTCTGGATAGGGGGCCCTGACTTCATGCTGTCTTAGGGGCGGGAGTAGGCTTTCTGGCCTGTTTGCCCTTGTTCCATGACTGGTTGCCTTTCCAACCTTGTCTGTAACGAGCAGTAGTTCCTTCCTGTTTTGGAGCGGAGGAAGTCGATGCTGCTCCTGCCTTGAAGTTACGAAAGGCACGAAAATTAGACTGTTTGGCCTTTGGTTTGGCCCTGTCCTGAGGAAGGGCGTGGCCCTTACCTCCTGTAATGTCAGCAATAATTTCCTTCAAGCCGGGCCCGAATAAGGTCTGCCCTTTGAAAGGAATGTTAAGTAGTTTAGACTTTGAAGTTACATCCGCTGACCAGGATTTAAGCCAGAGCGCTCTGCGCGCCTGTATGGCAAATCCGGAATTTTTAGCCGTAAGTTTGGTTAGATGTACTACGGCATCTGAAACAAACGCATTAGCTTGCTTAAGGGTTCTAACTTTGCTCAAGGCCTCATCCAACGGCTCTGTGCGAATCGCCTCTTCCAGAGACTCAAACCAGAATGCCGCTGCAGCCGTGACAGGCGCAATGCATGCAAGAGGCTGCAATATAAAACCCTGTTGAACAAACATTTTCTTAAGATAACCCTCTAATTTTTTATCCATTGGATCTGAGAAAGCACAGCTATCCTCCACCGGGATAGTGGTACGCTTGGCTAACGTAGAAACTGCTCCCTCCACCTTAGGGACCGTCTGCCATAAGTCTCGTGTGGTGGCGTCTATAGGGAACATTTTTCTAAATATCGGGGGAGGGGAAAAAGGCACACCGGGTCTATCCCACTCCTTACTTATAATTTCTGTAAGTCTTTTTGGTATAGGAAAAACGTCAGTACACACCGCTACCGCATAGTATCTATCCAACCTACACAATTTCTCTGGAATTGCCACCGTGTCGCAATCATTCAGAGCCGCTAATACCTCCCCTAGTAACACACGGTGGTTCTCAAGCTTAAATTTAAAATTTGAAATTTCTGAATCCGGTCTCCCCGGATCAGAACCGTCACCGACAGAATGAAGCTCACCGTCCTCATGTTCTGCAAATTGTGTCGCAGTATCAGACATGGCTCTCGTGTCATCAGCGCGCTCTGTCCTTAACCCAGAGCTATCGCGTTTGCCCCTTAATTCGGGCATATTATATAATACTTCTTTCATAACATTAGCCATATCATGTAAAGTGATTTGTAAGGGCCTAGATGTACTAGGTGTCTCAATCCTACGCATCTCCCGAGCGGGAGACGCAGGTACTGACACGTGAGGAGAGTTAGGCGGCATAACTTCCCCCTCGTTGTCTGGTGATAGTTTCTTTATCGGTACAGATTGACTTTTATTCAAAGCAATATCAATACAATTGGTACACATCGTTCTACTGGGCTCCACATTGGCTTTTGAACATGATGAACAAACAGTTTCCTCTGAATCAGACATGTTTAAAACAGACTTAGCAATGAAAACTAACAAGCTTGGAAATCACTTTCAATAAGTTTTACAAGCAATATAAAAAATGCTGCAGCGCTTCAAAAATACAGATATAATTAAACAATTCTTAACAAGAAGTGTATTATTAGCAGAGGATTGCACCCATTAGCAAAAGGATGATTAACCCTTCAATACCCAAAAACGGATAAAACAGATATCAATTAAGATTTAACGCTTTTAATCACAGTCAGCACACTGTCACAGGTCTGCTGTGACTGATTACCTCCCTCACAAATGAAATTTGCAGACCCCTGAGCTCTCTAGAGACGTCCTGGATCAAGGAGGAAGAAGCAGAAAGACTGTGCAATAATTTTAACTGCGCAACAAGGCGCTAAAACAAGGGCCCTCTCACTCCAATCACAACAGTGGGGGCCCTGATATTACGGTTTCCATGCAGAAAAATATGTTAGCCATGTGGAAAAAATCATGCCCAAAGCGATTTATCACCAAAGTACCTCACAAAAACGAATAACATGCCAGTAAACGTTTTATTAAAAAACATAATTTATGCTTACCTGATAAATTCCTTTCTTCTGTTGTGTGATCAGTCCACGGGTCATCATTACTTCTGGGATATTATCTGCTCCCCTACAGGAAGTGCAAGAGGATTCACCCAGCAGAGTTGCTATATAGCTCCTCCCCTCCACGTCACCTCCAGTCATTCGACCAAAGACCAACGAGAAAGGAGAAGCCAAGGGTGTAGTGGTGACTGAATTATAATTTAAAAAATATTTACCTGCCTTAAAAAACAGGGCGGGCCGTGGACTGATCACACAACAGAAGAAAGGAATTTATCAGGTAAGCATAAATTATGTTTTCTTCTGTTATGTGTGATCAGTCCACGGGTCATCATTACTTCTGGGATACCAATACCAAAGCAAAAGTACACGGATGACGGGAGGGATAGGCAGGCTCATTATACAGAAGGAACCACTGCCTGAAGAACCTTTCTCCCAAAAATAGCCTCCGAAGAAGCAAAAGTGTCAAATTTGTAAAATTTGGAAAAAGTATGAAGCGAAGACCAAGTTGCAGCCTTGCAAATCTGTTCAACAGAGGCCTCATTCTTAAAGGCCCAAGTGGAAGCCACAGCTCTAGTGGAATGAGCTGTAATTCTTTCAGGAGGCTGCTGTCCAGCAGTCTCATAGGCTAAACGTATTATGCTACGAAGCCAAAAAGAGAGAGAGGTAGCAGAAGCTTTTTGACCTCTCCTCTGTCCAGAATAAACGACAAACAGGGAAGAAGTTTGGCGAAAATCTTTAGTTGCCTGCAAGTAGAACTTGAGGGCACGAACTACATCCAGATTGTGTAGAAGACGTTCCTTCTTTGAAGAAGGATTTGGACACAAGGATGGAACAACAATCTCTTGATTGATATTCCTGTTAGAGACAACCTTAGGTAAGAAACCAGGTTTAGTACGCAGAACTACCTTGTCTGAGTGAAAGATCAGATAAGGAGAATCACAATGTAGGGCTGATAACTCAGAGACTCTTCGAGCCGAGGAAATAGCCATTAAAAATAGAACTTTCCAAGATAACAATTTTATATCAATGGAATGAAGGGGTTCAAACGGAACACCCTGTAAAACGTTAAGAACTAAGTTTAAACTCCATGGCGGAGCAACAGTTTTAAACACAGGCTTGATCCTAGCTAAAGCCTGACAAAAGGCCTGGATGTCTGAATTTTCTGACAGACGCCTGTGTAACAAGATGGACAGAGCTGAGATCTGTCCCTTTAATGAGCTAGCCGATAAACCCTTTTCTAAACCTTCTTGTAGAAAAGACAATATCCTAGGAATCCTAACCTTACTCCAGGAGTAATCTTTGGATTCACACCAGTATAGGTATTTACGCCATATTTTATGGTAAATCTTTCTGGTAACAGGCTTCCTAGCCTGTATCAGGGTATCAATAACCGACTCAGAAAAACCACGTTTTGATAAAATCAAGCGTTCAATTTCCAAGCAGTCAGCTTCAGAGAAGTTAGACTTTGATGTTTGAATGGACCCTGAATCAGAAGGTCCTGTCTTAGAGGTAGAGACCAAGGCGGACAGGATGACATGTCCACTAGATCTGCATACCAAGTCCTGCGCGGCCATGCAGGCGCTATTAGAATCACTGATGCTCTCTCCTGTTTGATCTTGGCAATCAATCGAGGAAGCAGCGGGAAGGGTGGAAACACATAAGCCATCCTGAAGTTCCAAGGTGCTGTCAAAGCATCTATCAGAACCGCTCCCGGATCCCTGGATCTGGATCCGTAGCGAGGAAGTTTGGCGTTCTGGCGAGACGCCATGAGATCTATCTCTGGTTTGCCCCAACGTCGAAGTATTTGGGTAAAGACCTCCGGATGAAGTTCCCACTCCCCCGGATGAAGAGTCTGGCGACTCAAGAAATCCGCCTCCCAGTTCTCCACTCCCGGGATGTGGATTGCTGACAGGTGGCAAGAGTGAGACTCTGCCCAGCGAATTATCTTTGATACTTCTATCATTGCTAGGGAGCTTCTTGTCCCTCCCTGATGGTTGATGTAAGCTACAGTCGTGATGTTGTCCGACTGAAACCTGATGAACCCCCGAGTCTTTAACTGGGGCCAAGCTAGAAGGGCATTGAGAACTGCTCTCAATTCCAGAATGTTTATTGGCAGGAGACTTTCCTCCTGACTCCATTGTCCCTGAGCCTTCAGAGAATTCCAGACAGCGCCCCAACCTAGAAGGCTGGCGTCTGTTGTTACAATTGTCCAGTCCGGCCTGCTGAACGGCATCCCCCTGGACAGATGTGGCCGAGAAAGCCACCATAGAAGAGAGTTTCTGGTCTCTTGATCCAGATTCAGAGTGGGGGACAAATCTGAGTAATCCCCATTCCACTGACTCAGCATGCACAATTGCAGCGGTCTGAGATGTAGGCGTGCAAAGGGTACTATGTCCATTGCTGCTACCATTAAGCCGATCACCTCCATGCATTGAGCTACTGACGGGAGTTGAATGGAATGAAGGACACGGCATGCATTTAGAAGCTTTGTTAATCTGTCTTCTGTCAGATAAATCTTCATTTCTACAGAATCTATAAGAGTCCCCAAGAATGGAACTCTTGTGAGAGGCAAGAGAGAACTCTTCTTTTCGTTCACTTTCCATCCATGCGACCTTAGAAATGCCAGAACTAACTCTGTATGAGACTTGGCAGTTTGAAAGCTTGAAGCTTGTATCAGAATGTCGTCTAGGTACGGAGCTACCGAAATTCCTCGCGGTCTCAGAACCGCTAGAAGGGCACCCAGAACCTTTGTGAAGATTCTTGGAGCCGTAGCCAATCCGAATGGAAGGGCTACAAACTGGTAATGCCTGTCTAAGAAGGCAAACCTTAGATACCGGTAATGATCTTTGTGAATCGGAATGTGAAGGTAAGCATCCTTTAAATCCACTGTGGTCATGTACTGACCCTTTTGGATCATGGGTAAGATTGTCCGAATAGTTTCCATTTTGAACGATGGAACTCTTAGGAATTTGTTTAGGATCTTTAAATCCAAGATTGGCCTGAAAGTTCCCTCTTTTTTGGGAATCACAAACAGGTTTGAGTAAAACCCCTGTCCTTGTTCCGACCGCGGAACCGGATGGATCACTCCCATTAATAATAGATCTTGTACACAGCGTAGAAACGCGTCTTTCTTTATTTGGTTTGTTGACAACCTTGACAGATGAAATCTCCCTCTTGGGGGAGATAATTTGAAGTCTAGAAGGTATCCCTGAGATATGATCTCTAGCGCCCAGGGATCCTGGACATCTCTTGCCCAAGCCTGGGCGAAGAGAGAGAGTCTGCCCCCCACTAGATCCGGTCCCGGATCGGGGGCCCTCGGTTCATGCTGTCTTAGGGGCAGCAGCAGGTTTTCTGGCCTGCTTGCCCTTATTCCAGGACTGGTTAGGTTTCCAGCCTTGTCTGTAACGAGCAACAGCTCCTTCCTGTTTTGGTGCAGTGGAAGTTGATGCTGCACCTGCTTTGAAATTCCGAAAGGGACGAAAATTAGACTGTCTAGCCTTAGCTTTGGCTTTGTCTTGAGGTAGAGCGTGGCCCTTACCTCCTGTAATGTCAGCGATAATTTCTTTCAAACCGGGCCCAAATAAAGTTTGCCCCTTGAAAGGTATATTAAGTAATTTGGACTTAGAAGTTACATCAGCCGACCAGGATTTCAGCCACAGCGCCCTACGTGCCTGAATGGCGAATCCTGAATTCTTAGCCGTAAGTTTGGTTAAATGTACTACGGCCTCCGAAATGAATGAATTAGCTAGTTTAAGGACTCTAAGCCTGTCCGTAATGTCGTCCAGCGTAGCGGAACTAAGGTTCTCTTCCAGAGACTCAATCCAAAATGCTGCCGCAGCCGTAATCGGCGCGATGCATGCAAGGGGTTGCAATATAAAACCTTGTTGAACAAACATTTTCTTAAAGGGACACTGTACCCAAAAATTTTCTTTCATGATTCAGATAGAGCATACAATTTTAAGCAACTTTCTAATTTACTCCTATTATCAAATCTTCTTTATTCTCTTGGTATCTTTATTTGAAATGCAAGAATGTAAGTTTAGATGCCGGCCCATTTTTGGTGAACAACCTAGGTTGTCCTTGCTGATTGGTGGATAAATTCATCCACCAATCAAAAACTGCTGTCCAGAGTGCTGAACCAAGAAAAAAGCTTAGATGCCTTCTTTTTCATATAAAGATAGCAAGAGAATGAAGAAAAATTGATAATAGGAGTAAATTAGAAAGTTGCTTAAAATTGCATGCTCTATCCGAATCACAAAAGAATTTTTTTGGGTACAGTGTCCCTTTAAGGTAACCCTCTAATTTTTTATCCATAGGATCTGAAAAAGCACAGCTATCCTCCACCGGGATAGTGGTGCGCTTAGCTAAAGTAGAAACTGCTCCCTCCACCTTAGGGACCGTTTGCCATAAGTCCCGTGTGGTGGCGTCTATTGGAAACATCTTTCTAAATATTGGAGGGGGTGAGAACGGCACACCGGGTCTATCCCACTCCTTAGTAACAATTTCAGTTAATCTCTTAGGTATAGGAAAAACGTCAGTACTCGCCGGTACCGCAAAGTATTTATCCAACCTACACATTTTCTCTGGTATTGCAACAGTGTTACAATCGTTAAGAGCCGCTAAGACCTCCCCTAGTAATACACGGAGGTTTTCCAATTTAAATTTAAAATTTGAAATATCTGAATCCAATCTGCTTGGATCAGAACCGTCACCTACAGAATGAAGCTCTCCGTCCTCATGCTCTGCAAGCTGTGACGCAGTATCAGACATGGCCCTAGAATTATCAGCGCACTCTGTTCTCACCCCAGAGTGATCACGCTTGCCTCTTAGTTCTGGTAACTTAGCCAAAACTTCAGTCATAACAGTAGCCATATCTTGTAATGTTATCTGTAATGGCTGCCCAGATGTACTAGGCGCCATAATATCACGCACCTCCCGGGCGGGAGACGCAGGTACTGACACGTGAGGCGAGTTAGACGGCATAACTCTCCCCTCGCTGTTTGGTGAAATTTGTTCAATTTGTACAGATTGGCTTTTATTTAAAGTAGCATCAATACAGTTAGTACATAAATTTCTATTGGGCTCCACCTTGGCATTGGAACAAATGACACAGGTATCTTCCTCTGAATCAGACATGTTTAACACACTAGCAATAAACATGCAACTTGGTTACAATCTTATTTAACAAAAACGTACTGTGCCTCAAAGAAGCACTAAACGATTAAATGACAGTTGAAATAATGAACTGAAAAACAGTTATAGCATCACTCTTTTAAAAACAACACAACTTGTTAGCAAAGGTTTGTTCCCATTAGTAAAGTAACACTAATTAAATTTTAAACATAAAAATCACAGAGCAACGTTTTAAAACACAGTCACTACATAAGTCTCACAGCTCTGCTGAGAGAATCTACCTCCCTTCAAAAGAAGTTTGAAGACCCCTGAGTTCTGTTAGAGATGAACCGGATCATGCAGAAAATACAAGAGTAACTGACTGGAAATTTTTGATGCGTAGCAAAGAGCGCCAAAAACGGCCCCTCCCCCTCACACACAACAGTGAGAGAGAAACGAAACTGTCATAATCAAAACAAGCAAACTGCCAAGTGGAAAAATAATGCCCAAATATTTATTCACTCAGTACCTCAGAAATGCAAACGATTCTACATTCCAGCAAAAACGTTTAACATGAATTAAATACCTATTAAAAGGTTTAATGTACTTTTACAGAGTAATTCCGGTGAAATACCATCCCCAGAATACTGAAGTGTAGAGTATACATACATGTCATTATAACGGTATGGCAGGATTTTCTCATCAATTCCATTCAGAAAATAAAAACTGCTACATACCTCAATGCAGATTCAACTGCCCGCTGTCCCCTGATCTGAAGCTTTTACCTCCCTCAGATGGCCGAGAAACAGCAATATGATCTTAACTACTCCGGTTAAAATCATAAGAAAAACTCTGGTAGATTCTTCTTCAAACTCTGCCAGAGAAGTAATAACACGCTCCGGTGCTATTGTAAAATAACAAACTTTTGATTGAAGTTATAAAAACTAAGTATAATCACCATAGTCCTCTCACACCTCCTATCTAGTCTTTGGGTGCAAGAGAATGACTGGGGGTGACGTGGAGGGGAGGAGCTATATAGCAACTCTGCTGGGTGAATCCTCTTGCACTTCCTGTAGGGGAGCAGATAATATCCCAGAAGTAATGATGACCCGTGGACTGATCACACATAACAGAAGAAAACAACATTTTTCAATGTCATGCAAAGCTATCACTAAGCCTGCTACCAGTCGCTACCACTGCAGAGAAGGCTTAAGTATTATTTCAGTGTTAACAGTATTTTCTCAGTCAAATTCTAGTCCCTAGAATATAACTCGACTGCGCATACATTTATCAGCCTGATACCAGTTGCTACTACTGCATTTAAGGCTGTACTTACATCATACGGTAACAGCAGTATTTTATTAGTCAATTCCATTCCCAGAAAATAAAGTACTGCACATACCTCATTTGCGGAGGACCCCGCATGCTATTCCCAGTTTCTGAAGTTACCCCACTCCTCAGAATGTCGAGAACAGCCAGTGGATCTTAGTTACGCCTGCTAAGATCATAGATAAAAAACGCAGGCATTTTCTTCTTCCAAATACTGCCTGAGATAGAAAAACAGCACACTCCGGTGCCATTTAAAATAACAAACTTTTGATTGAAGAATAGTTAAGTAAAAACTCCAGCTCCTCTCGCAACCTCCTTCTTTGTTGAGGGTTGCAAGAGAATGACTGGATATGACATGTGAGGGGAGGAGCTATATAGCATAAATTATGTTTTCTCTTGTTAAGTGTGTTCAGTCCACGGGTCATCCATTACTTATGGGATACCAATACCAAAGCTAAGTACACGGATGATGGGAGGGACAAGGCAGGAACATTAAACAGAAGGAACCACTGCCTGTAGAACCTTTCTCCCAAAACCAGCCTCCGAAGAAGCGAAAGTGTAAAATTTGTAAAATTTGGAAAAAGTATGAAGTGGTGACCAAGTTGCAGCCTTGCAAATCTGTTCAACAGAGGCCTCATTCTTAAAGGCCCAGGTGGAAGCCACAGCTCTGGTGGAATGAGCTGTAATTCTTTCAGGAGGCTGCTGTCCAGCAGTCTCATAGGCTAAACGTATTATGCTACGAAGCCAAAAAGAGAGAGAGGTAGCCGAAGCCTTTTGACCTCTCCTCTGTCCAGAGTAAACGACAAACAGAGAAGAAGTTTGTCTAAAATCTTTAGTTGCCTGTAAGTAGAACTTCAGAGCACGGACCACGTCTAGATTATGCAAAAGACGTTCCTTCTTTGAAGAAGGATTAGGACATAATGATGGAACAACAATCTCTTGATTGATATTCCTGTTAGAAACAACCTTAGGTAAAAACCCAGGTTTAGTACGCAGAACTACCTTGTCTGAATGAAAGATCAGATAAGGAGAATCACAATGTAAGGCAGATAACTCAGAGACTCTTCGAGCCGAGGAAATAGCCATCAAAAACAAAACTTTCCAAGATAAAAGCTTAATATCAACGGAATGAAGGGGTTCAAACGGAACACCCTGAAGAACTTTAAGAACCAAGTTTAAGCTCCACGGAGGAGCAACAGCTTTAAACACAGGCTTAATTCTAGCCAAAGCCTGACAAAAGGCCTGGACGTCTGGATGCTCTGCCAGACGTTTGTGTAAAAGAATAGACAGAGCTGAAATCTGTCCCTTTAGTGAACTTGCGGATAAACCCTTTTCTAAACCCTCTTGTAGAAACATGAGTAACTCTTGGATTCGCACCAATATAAATATTTACGCCATATCTTATGGTAAATTTTTCTTGTCACAGGTTTCCGAGCCTGTATTAATGTATCAATAACCGAATCCGAAAACCCACGCTTTGATAGAATCAAGCGTTCAATTTCCAGGCAGTCAGCCTCAGAGAAATTAGGTTTGGATGGTTGAAAGGACCCTGAATTAGAAGGTCCTGCCTCAGAGGAAGAGACCATGGTGGACAGGACGACATGTCCACTAGGTCTGCATACCAGGTCCTGCGTTGCCACGCAGGCGCTATTAGAATTACCAATGCCCTCTCCTGTTTGATCCTGGCAATCAGCCGAGGTAGCAACGGAAATGGTGGAAACACATAAGCTATGTTGAAAACCCAAGGGGCTGCTAATGCATCTACCAGCACCGCTCCCGGGTCCCTGGACCTGGATCCGTAACAAGGAAGCTTCGCGTTCTGGCGAGATGCCATGAGATCCAGATCCGGTTTGCCCCAACGACGAATCAGTTGAGCAAATACCTCCGGGTGAAGTTCCCACTCTACTGGATGAAAAGTCTGGCGACTTAGGAAATCCGCCTCCCAGTTCTCTATGCCTGGGATGTGAATCGCTGACAGGTGGCAAGAGTGAGACTCTGCCCAGCGAATTATCTTCGAGACTTCCAACATCGCTAGGGAACTCCTGGTTCCTCCTTGATGATTGATGTAAGCCACAGTCGTGATATTGTCCGACTGAAATCTGATGAACCTCAGCTTTGCTAACTGAGGCCAAGCCAGAAGAGCATTGAATATTGCTCTTAATTCTAGAATGTTTATTGGGAGGAGTTTCTCCTCCTGAGTCCACGATCCCTGAGCCTTCAGGGAATTCCAGACTGCTCCCCAGACTAGAAGGCTGGCATCCGTTGTTACAATCGTCCAATCTGGCCTGCGAAAGGTCATTCCTTTGGACAGATGAACCGGTGACAACCACCAGAGAAGCAAATCTCTGGTCTCCTGGTCCAGATTTAGCAAAGGGGACAGATCTGAGTAATCCCCGTTCCATTGACTGAGCATGCATAGTTGCAGCGGTCTGAGATGTAGGCGCGCAAATGGCACTATGTCCATTGCCGCGACCATTAAGCCGATTACCTCCATGCACTGAGCTACTGATGGGCTTGGAATGGAATGAAGGACACGGCAAGCATTGAGAATCTTTGATAACCTGGACTCCGTCAGGTAAATCTTCATCTCTACAGAATCTATAAGAGTCCCTAGAAAAGGAACCCTTGTGAGTGGTAACAGAGAACTCTTTTCCACGTTCACTTTCCACCCATGCGACCTCAGAAATGCTAGAACTATCTCTGTATGAGACTTTGCATTCTGAAAACTTGACGCTTGTATCAGAATGTCGTCTAGGTACGGAGCCACCGCTATGCCTCGTGGTCTTAGTACCGCCAGAAGGGAGCCCAGAACCTTCGTAAAAAAATTCTCGGGGCCGTGGCTAACCCGAAGGGAAGAGCCACAAACTGGTAATGCCTGTCTAGAAAGGCAAACCTCAGGTACCGATAATGATCTTTGTGAATCGGTATATGAAGGTAAGCATCCTTTAAGTCCACCGTGGTCATATATTGACCCTCTTGGATCATGGGTAGGATGGTTCGAATGGTTTCCATCTTGAACGATGGTACCCTTAGGAATTTGTTTAAGATCTTTAAGTCCAAGACTGGTCTGAAGGTTCCCTCTTTTTTGGGAACCACAAATAGATTTGAGTAAAATCCTTGTCCCTGTTCCGATTGCGGAACTGAGTGGATCACCCCCATGATTAAGAGGTCTTGTACACATTGTAGAAATGCCTCTCTCTTTACTAGGTTTGTCGATAACCTCGAAAGATGGAACCTCCCTTGTGGAGGAGAGGATTTGAAATCCAGAAGGTATCCCTGAGATATAATCTTTAACGTCCAGGGATCTTGCACATCTCTTGCCCAAGCCTGGGCAAAGAGAGAAAGTCTGCCCCCCACTAAATCCGTCTCTGGATAGGGGGCCCTGACTTCATGCTGTCTTAGGGGCGGGAGTAGGCTTTCTGGCCTGTTTGCCCTTGTTCCATGACTGGTTGCCTTTCCAACCTTGTCTGTAACGAGCAGTAGTTCCTTCCTGTTTTGGAGCGGAGGAAGTCGATGCTGCTCCTGCCTTGAAGTTACGAAAGGCACGAAAATTAGACTGTTTGGCCTTTGGTTTGGCCCTGTCCTGAGGAAGGGCGTGGCCCTTACCTCCTGTAATGTCAGCAATAATTTCCTTCAAGCCGGGCCCGAATAAGGTCTGCCCTTTGAAAGGAATGTTAAGTAGTTTAGACTTTGAAGTTACATCCGCTGACCAGGATTTAAGCCAGAGCGCTCTGCGCGCCTGTATGGCAAATCCGGAATTTTTAGCCGTAAGTTTGGTTAGATGTACTACGGCATCTGAAACAAACGCATTAGCTTGCTTAAGGGTTCTAACTTTGCTCAAGGCCTCATCCAACGGCTCTGTGCGAATCGCCTCTTCCAGAGACTCAAACCAGAATGCCGCTGCAGCCGTGACAGGCGCAATGCATGCAAGAGGCTGCAATATAAAACCCTGTTGAACAAACATTTTCTTAAGATAACCCTCTAATTTTTTATCCATTGGATCTGAGAAAGCACAGCTATCCTCCACCGGGATAGTGGTACGCTTGGCTAACGTAGAAACTGCTCCCTCCACCTTAGGGACCGTCTGCCATAAGTCTCGTGTGGTGGCGTCTATAGGGAACATTTTTCTAAATATCGGGGGAGGGGAAAAAGGCACACCGGGTCTATCCCACTCCTTACTTATAATTTCTGTAAGTCTTTTTGGTATAGGAAAAACGTCAGTACACACCGCTACCGCATAGTATCTATCCAACCTACACAATTTCTCTGGAATTGCCACCGTGTCGCAATCATTCAGAGCCGCTAATACCTCCCCTAGTAACACACGGTGGTTCTCAAGCTTAAATTTAAAATTTGAAATTTCTGAATCCGGTCTCCCCAGATCAGAACCGTCACCGACAGAATGAAGCTCACCGTCCTCATGTTCTGCAAATTGTGACGCAGTATCAGACATGGCTCTCGTGTCATCAGCGCGCTCTGTCCTTAACCCAGAGCTATCGCGTTTGCCCCTTAATTCGGGCATATTATATAATACTTCTTTCATAACATTAGCCATATCATGTAAAGTGATTTGTAAGGGCCTAGATGTACTAGGTGTCTCAATCCTACGCATCTCCCGAGCGGGAGACGCAGGTACTGACACGTGAGGAGAGTTAGGCGGCATAACTTCCCCCTCGTTGTCTGGTGATAGTTTCTTTATCGGTACAGATTGACTTTTATTCAAAGCAATATCAATACAATTGGTACACATCGTTCTACTGGGCTCCACATTGGCTTTTGAACATGATGAACAAACAGTTTCCTCTGAATCAGACATGTTTAAAACAGACTTAGCAATGAAAACTAACAAGCTTGGAAATCACTTTCAATAAGTTTTACAAGCAATATAAAAAATGCTGCAGCGCTTCAAAAATACAGATATAATTAAACAATTCTTAACAAGAAGTGTATTATTAGCAGAGGATTGCACCCATTAGCAAAAGGATGATTAACCCTTCAATACCCAAAAACGGATAAAACAGATATCAATTAAGATTTAACGCTTTTAATCACAGTCAGCACACTGTCACAGGTCTGCTGTGACTGATTACCTCCCTCACAAATGAAATTTGCAGACCCCTGAGCTCTCTAGAGACGTCCTGGATCAAGGAGGAAGAAGCAGAAAGACTGTGCAATAATTTTAACTGCGCAACAAGGCGCTAAAACAAGGGCCCTCTCACTCCAATCACAACAGTGGGGGCCCTGATATTACGGTTTCCATGCAGAAAAATATGTTAGCCATGTGGAAAAAATCATGCCCAAAGCGATTTATCACCAAAGTACCTCACAAAAACGAATAACATGCCAGTAAACGTTTTATTAAAAAACAACATTTTTCAATGTCATGCAAAGCTATCACTAAGCCTGCTACCAGTCGCTACCACTGCAGAGAAGGCTTAAGTATTATTTCAGTGTTAACAGTATTTTCTCAGTCAAATTCTAGTCCCTAGAATATAACTCGACTGCGCATACATTTATCAGCCTGATACCAGTTGCTACTACTGCATTTAAGGCTGTACTTACATCATACGGTAACAGCAGTATTTTATTAGTCAATTCCATTCCCAGAAAATAAAGTACTGCACATACCTCATTTGCGGAGGACCCCGCATGCTATTCCCAGTTTCTGAAGTTACCCCACTCCTCAGAATGTCGAGAACAGCCAGTGGATCTTAGTTACGCCTGCTAAGATCATAGATAAAAAACGCAGGCAGTTTCTTCTTCCAAATACTGCCTGAGATAGAAAAACAGCACACTCCGGTGCCATTTAAAATAACAAACTTTTGATTGAAGAATAGTTAAGTAAAAACTCCAGCTCCTCTCGCAACCTCCTTCTTTGTTGAGGGTTGCAAGAGAATGACTGGATATGACATGTGAGGGGAGGAGCTATATAGCAGCTCTGCTTGGGTGATCCTCTTGCAACTTCCTGTTGGGAAGGAGAATATATCCCATAAGTAATGGATGACCCGTGGACTGAACACACTTAACAAGAGAAACATCTATTTCATAGCGTACCACATATATAAAAGACCACAAGATTAACTTGTCACCAAGTTCAAAATGTATTTTTCTTTCCGAATCCACGCAAAATGGCCATTTTTGCACGGATTGGGACAATCATTTTCAAATAATACATTCTGTTTTTGGTTTAAAGTAAATCTGTTACACGCATACCACAGTGAGAACCGACAGACCATCACACATTATGCATCTCAATATACAAAATTTCCTTTTCATTACTGCAAGCAAATAAAAAGTCTTACAAACGGAGCTGCTGTAACAGGTTTCTTTCGTTTTTTTTTTCTCTTCTGATCTATGTGCGCGCTCAGTGGTGGCCCCCCTTCTTTGCCTGCTACATTTTTTAACACAGAGATTTCTCTATTTACCACACATCAGTACTCACTGACAGTGTTTTTTTTTTGCAGAAACTATTAACTCTTTTTTTTTTCTTTCTCGACCTTATACATGTAATTTTCTCTGTGCATTCCTATCTATAAGCAGATCCCATTTCTTAACACAATAATAGCCACAATAATAACATGCATAGCCACTTAATATTTTCTACGCACAGCATCATTTTATATAGCAGCAAAACACAAATAACCAAAGCAAAGCAAGCATCAGATATCAACATGAGCTTCAGGTGGGTAACAAAACTCTATTATGGGAATGAACATGGGAAACTGTAACACACGTGAGACTCACTCACTGCCAACTTTCCCTGGGGAGCTTAGCTTAAAAACTCTCCGTCAACTGGCATTCATATATTTCTTGCGCGCTTATCACAGACAGGACTCACAATACCTGTCGTATCCCAGCACAGGACTGATTACCTGTCTGGAGGGGTATCACAACTGCCGGCAGGACTATAATCCTCCGCAAACCTGTGCTTCAGCCACAGGAACCCCTTTAACCCTATATCATATATTACACCTATTTACCAGACTAAATTTAGGTTCAGATTCACAGAAGGAAAGCATGGTAAAAGCACTAATACTCACCCACGGCGAATCCCACAAACTGACACCAAAATTGGTAGGTGTTTCCCCAGGGGGGTAAGTGTCAGGTCAGGCGGAAGCCACGGGCCCAGTGTACCACCTGAGGCAAATGTAGATTATCTGATAAGGATCCCTTAGAATGACTCAGACCACGCAGCAAATATGATCTAAAGCCAATCCTGTTTATTGAACAGTGCAAGAATTTCTTATAGTGTACAGTAACAGCATACAGGGTTAAGGGGATGACACGTTAGGACCGCGTCATCTTACACAGTTTTACAGTAGAGCACAGTGTGATTCTGGGAATTCATCAGTTCATAACAATAATCTCATAGTCATAATAAGCTAACATCTGCGGAGACAAGGTTTCTGAACCATCTTAATGACATTATCTTCTTCTGGGCGTATTGCCAAAGTACATCGACAAGGCTGAACAGCTAAAGAAACTACCATAACATGCACATAGTTCGCCCTACATAATAACCCAGTATAATAAAGTCTAATTATTACAAAATGGATGCTAATCATCACAAGATGGCTGCGAGGAACAAGATGGCTGCGAGGAACAAGATGGCTGCGAGGAACAAGATGGCTGCCGTCAGGTTCATATTACCCCTAACAATAGTTCAATTGCCAAATATATTCCTAAATACCCCTTGCTCACAGCCAAGAGAGCACCAAGTATTAAAGATAGATTAGTCCATAGTGAGTTTCAAAGGGACACCCCCAAAAACTGGCTAACACAAGCACAAACTAGGAAAGGGTGCGAACCTTGTGGCAGATGTGTGTACTGCAAGTACGTAGTTAAAGCCTCAAGTTTTTGCACTGAATACTCAGAAAGGTCATATCACATAAATGAAAGAATAATCTGTAACACCACAAATGTTATTTATATGTTACACTGTTCGTGTCCCAAATTTTACATTTGGAAAACTACACGAGAACTAAAGGAAAGGGTGAGAGAACACAGAGACAGCATTAAGGATAAGGAGTCAGATAGCCCGTTGGCTAGACATTTCCAAAAAATGCACAACTCTGACTTCTCTCATCTAAGAGTACTGGGTATTGAGCATATCAAGCCAAGGAGAAGAGGGGGTAATGTTGATCAATTATTACTCCAACACGAGTCACGTTGGATGTATAGACTTAATACCCCCTCTCCCCTGGGCTTGAATGAAAAAATTGAATTTTCTTGTTTTCTGTAAATATTTCTTGTATCTACAAAACATTGTTAAAAAACAAGATTCATAATGTGTTTTAGGAAAAAGCATTATATTATGTAGTAATGTATGGCATAGTGAATTACGTATTCGCGTGGAAAATTTTTGTGCTGATTACCATCGTATTTATTGTAATTTCCAATAATTTGGGAACTGTGAATAGCCAAATGTGTATAGTTTAGTTGTATATAAATTAATGCTGTTAATAATTTGTAGCCATTGTATTCAATATGCATAACATCATTCCCCTTTAAATATGAGAAGGGGTTGTAACATTGTATCTGCACCAGTGTTTAAAAACCTGTTCAGTTGTCTAATTTGACACATCTGATGAAGCCCTGAGTTCAGCCAGGAAAGGGGGAGGGGCGAAACGCGTAATGTTTTGAACAGACACAGCGTGGAGGACGCCAGCATGGTGAAAGAGCTGTGAAGTTGGCGATATCGATTCCAAGTGTATTATTTGGGTAAGTGAAGAGCTGCATTGGCCGCATACATCACAGTAAGACACACCGCGGAAGAGATCCTGTCTGGTAATACCCACTGAGTGTGTGAAGATAGTGAAGGTAAGCCATGCAGCAATAAGCCTTGCACCCTGAAGATTTCTGTAATACCTGCATATGTGATTGGAGCATTTAACAGTGATTTGCCACACTTTGACTCTCATATAATTATTTGGAATCCGGTACCGGATAAGATACAAAATTATTAAGGGGAATCAAGGACGGCATCTTGTTTATTAATGACCGGAGCGTGTTTTAACACTCAAGTGCCCGGTAGCAGAGATGAACTTTCTCATGAGCCGGCTCTAATCTTCAATATGCTAGCAATAATCACAATCCAGTAGTGCACTACACTTGTATTCTGTTATTGGCTACCTTTTCAGCATTTGTTTATGGCTGTGTTTTTAACTAATAAATATGTATATGTCCAGCATACCTGTTTAGGATATCGTTTCTATTAATATAGTGTGGGTGGTATATGGTGCGGCCTGATATCCGCTTTAGCTCTCTAGATTTGGTAGAGCTCTTTCTTTCCAATTTGTTTTATATATATATATATATATATATATATACACACATACATACATACATACACACACATACAGTATATATATATATATATACACATACATACACACACACAGTATATATATATATATATATATATATATATATATATATATATATATATATATATATATATATATATATATATATATGTACATACATACACATTTCTGCTGGTGGAACTAAATTCTCCCTGGACAGAAAACCGAAATGCTTCAGTAAGCACTGCTGCTGCTGGTGGGAGGAGCTGGAGTACAGTCTGGTTGGAGGGATAGTGAGATCCTCTAGTAATGGGCAGTAACACTTCCTACAATACACTAAATGTAAGCCTGTCAGCGGTCTTGCTGTGTTATCACCCCGCACTGTGTTAAACACATGGTACTTACATTTCTGCTTGGCTTGCTCTGGGGTTATTTAGCTCCCCTTAGCAGACATAGGACAATTGCACCTTAAGTGGGTGAGACTCTGCGACAAGAGGAGTCTCAGACCCAAAGGCAACCATTCATTGGTTTTAATTTGCTTCCATAACGTTTTGCAAGACGTATTTAGTTTTGCGAAACAGTTAACCAGAGCTCTGAAGACACACTAATCATACTAGCGGAAATCGTGATTGCGCTCAAGTGATCACTTTTACTTTCAACTCGTAATACCAGCGGTAAACCCAACGAGCACAAACGTTTGTGGCCCTATGTGTTTTAGGTTTGTCTAGGGAGAATTACAAATGTCTGTGAAATCCTTCAGGCAAATGCTGCAACTAACTCTTCATTTTACACTTTTCATCTAGCTGTATGCATCTGAGTAAGTGCTGGCCATCTTGTGTGTTGTATATATTATATATAAATGAGAACACAGACTTCCTAAAGGTGCAATGTCTATAGCTTCTTTTACTTGAACTCCATTTTTGAAGCTACCTGTAATTCTGTGTTTTCTCCCACAAGACAAACTATGTCTACTCACTTGCCCAAACTGCAATGTCCTGCTTTTCCTACTCCAAATGTTACAAATAATGATATGGAGGTGAAAATAGATACAACCAATGCATCAGAAAAAGCACAATGGCTTATTAAGGGCCAGATTACAAGTGGAGCTCTAAATATTGCTTTTAAGGAAGCAATATTAGCGCTCCACATTATAAAACCAGCACACGCTAATGTGCGCTGGTATTACAAGTTAACAGCAATGCAAACACGAGCTCGCATTTGCATTGCTGGGAAGCATTGTGCTCACAAGATCACAAGACCGCAATGTAAAGGCACTTTAAACACCCCACCAACTTTAGACCCCAAAAACTGCCTAGTTTACTAAAAAACTACAATGCCCTCCCTCTATATTGAGTGCATTTGCTGAACTTTTAGAGAATTAACCAGAGATCAGATCTCTGGTTAATTTTCTGAGAGCTAATTGCTACTATGAACTTGCGGTAGAAATAACCAGCCACTTTTAATGGCGATAATTTAGCGCTCCACTTGTAATCTAGCCCTAAATCACTATTAATAATGACTGTCTGATGCTTGAACAGTTTTTTATGAAGTGTGCAATAAACAATTACATATCAGTTTGTGTCATTTTCTAAATGCCTCAACACTTATTTGCATTCATAAATAAACATTTTGATGATCTTATGTTATGCACACGTTTCATAGTTTAAGATTTGCTTTATAATTTTCATTTTAAATTAAACAAGGATTTTTTTTTATTTATTTTAGTGGGTTCAGCATGCACAAAAAACTATAACATTAAAA
Organism: Bombina bombina; assembly: GCF_027579735.1. Lineage (NCBI taxonomy): Eukaryota > Metazoa > Chordata > Amphibia > Anura > Bombinatoridae > Bombina > Bombina bombina. The sequence goes on from NC_069500.1 coordinate 411,132,797, forward strand.
AAAACTAAATCTGTGAGAAAAGAAAGAAATAATGCTGCTACAGTCTTTCCGTGCAAAGTATTGGAGAAAACCACATGATAAATTGGTTTTCTTAGAGACTGTAAGGAGCTTGTATTTGAAAACCCAATTAACACTAAGGTAAAGCACTTTGCATTACTCTTCCAACTGAAACACCACATAACAGTGAAGAACTTTATCACTGAAATGTTATGGTAATAGTGACATCATGTGGTGAGAGATAGAATTACAGCCAACTAACCAGCTTGATTTTTTGACAGGATTGTGGTACATTTGCACCAAGTAAAAACCAACTCAGCTACTTCATTGTAATAGAATTCAAACCGACCAGTGTTGATAGATTTTATAAACGTGAGAAATATAAATGGAGAATTGTGTGCCTTAGCGCATTGGTTAACTACATAAAATCTGCAGAAGTAGTTGAAACTGTTATATAAAGGGTTGTGAAAGAGTGCTCTTTTACAAAAAATAAAATAAAATGAATAAGTAAACATAAAAAGAAACAGATTGTGTTAAAAAAAAATCAGCAAACAAATAATTTCTTTTCTTACAAAATGAGTACTTTGCATACTAAACGCATAAATATAATTTTACAAAATAAATCTGTTAAAAAAACAACTGGAAAGTACATTTTTGAAGCATGTTTCAAATGGCTAAATAGAAAAAAATAATTTATGCTTACCTGATAAATTAATTTATTTCTTGGTGGTGAGAGTCCATGATTCATTACTCCTGGTAATTATAGTCCTGGCCAGTAGGAGAAGGCAAAGATCCCAAAAACACCCTTAAAACTACTCCTGCCTTAAAGGGACACTCAGGTCAAATTCAATTTTCATGATTCAGATAGAGCATGTAATTTTAAACAACTTTCCAATTTACTTCCATTAAGAAAAATGTGCACAGTATTTTATATTTACACTTTTTGAGTCACCAGCTCCTACTGAGCATGTGCAAGAATTCACAGGCTATACATATATGCATTTGTGATTGGCTGATTGCTATCACATGGTACAGGGGGAGTGGAAAACAGAATTTATGCTTACCTGATAAATTACTTTCTCTTGTGGTGTATCCAGTCCACGGATTCATCCTTTACTTGTGGGATATTCTCCTTCCCTACAGGAAGTGGCAAAGAGAGCACACAGCAGAGCTGTCCATATAGCTCCCCCTCTAGCTCCACCCCCAGTCATTCTCTTTGCAGGCTCTAGGCACTAGGGTCTCTCTCGGGAGGGTTAGGAAGAAAAAGGAGAAACCATAGGGTGCAGTGGTGACTGTAGTTTAAACAAAATTTTTTTTACCTGACTCAATTGCCAGGGCGGGCCGTGGACTGGATACACCACAAGAGAAAGTAATTTACCAGGTAAGCATAAATTCTGTTTTCTCTTGTAAGGTGTATCCAGTCCACGGATTCATCCTTTACTTGTGGGATACCAATACCAAAGCTTTAGGACACGGATGAAGGGAGGGAACAAGACAGGTACCTTAAACGGAAGGCACCACTGCTTGCAAAACCTTTCTCCCAAAAATAGCCTCCGAAGAAGCAAAAGTATCGAATTTGGAAAATTTGGAAAAAGTATGCAGCGAAGACCAAGTCGCTGCCTTACAAATCTGTTCAACAGAAGCCTTATTTTTAAAAGCCCATGTGGAAGCCACTGCTCTGGTAGAATGAGCAGTAATATTTTCAGGAGGCTGCTGGCCAGCAGTCTCATAGGCCAAACGGATGGTGCTTTTCAGCCAAAAGGAAAGAGAGGTAGCAGTCGCTTTCTGACCTTTCCTCTTACTATAATAGATAACAAACAAGGAAGATGTTTGTCTGAAATCCTTAGTTGCTTGTAAATAGAACTTTAAAGCACGAACTACATCAAGATTGTGTAACAGACGTTCCTTCTTCGAAGAAGGATTAGGACACAGAGAAGGAACAACTATTTCCTGGTTAATATTCTTGTTAGAAACAACTTTAGGAAGAAAACCAGGTTTGGTACGCAAAACTACCTTATCTGCGTGGAACACCAGGTAAGGTGAATCACACTGTAAGGCAGATAATTCTGAGACTCTCCGAGCAGAAGAGATAGCTACCAAAAACAAAACTTTCCAAGATAACAACTTAATATCTATGGAATGTAAAGGTTCAAACCGAACCCCTTGAAGAACTGAAAGAACTAGATTTAGACTCCATGGCGGAGCCACAGGTCTATAAACAGGCTTGATTCTGACTAAAGCCTGAGTAAACGCTTGAAGGTCTGGTACCTCTGCCAGACGCTTGTGTAAAAGAATAGACAGAGCAGATATCTGTCCTTTTAAGGAACTAGCTGACAATCCTTTCTCCAATCCTTCTTGGAGGAAAGACAATATCCTGGGAATCCTAATCTTACTCCATGAGTAACCCTTGGATTCACACCAACAAAGATATTTCCGCCATATCTTATGGTAGATTTTCCTGGTGACAGGCTTTCTAGCCTGAATCAGAGTATCTATAACTGACTCAAAGAAACCACGCTTTGATATAATTAAGCGTTCAATCTCCAAGCAGTCAGACGCAGAGAAATTAGATTTGGATGCTTGAACGGACCCTGTATTAGAAGATCCTGCCTCATTGGCAGTGTCCATGGTGGGACATATGACATGTCCACTAGGTCTGCATACAAAGTCCTGCGTGGCCACGCAGGAGCTATCAGAATCACCGAAGCCTTCTCCTGCTTGATTCTGGCGACCAGACGAGGGAGAAGAGGAAACGGTGGAAAGGCATAAGCCAGATTGAAGGACCAAGGCGCTGCTAGAGCATCTATCAATACCGCCTGGGGATCCCGGGACCTGGACCCGTAGAGAGGAAGTTTGGTGTTCTGACGGGACGTCATCAGATCCAACTCTGGAGTGCCCCATAGCTGAGTCAGCTGGGCAAATACATCCGGGTGGAGTTCCCACTCCCCTGGGTGAAAAGTCTGACGACTTAGAAAATCCGCCTCCCAGTTGTCTACTCCTGGGATGTGAATTGCTGAGAGATGGCAGGAGTGATCCTCCGCCCCCCTGATTATTTTGGTTACTTCCGTCATCGCTAGGGAACTCCTTGTTCCCCCCTGATGATTGACGTAAGCTACAGTCGTGATGTTGTCCGACTGAAATCTGATGAATTTGGCCGCAGCTAGTTGAGGCCATGCCTGAAGAGCGTTGAATATCGCCCTCAGTTCCAAAATGTTTATCGGGAGAAGAGTTTCTTCCCGAGACCATAAGCCCTGAGCTTTCAGGAAGTCCCAGACCGCACCCCAGCCTAACAGACTGGCGTCGGTCGTTACAATGATCCACTCTGGCCTGCGGAAACATATTCCCTGAGACAGGTGATCCTGAGACAACCACCAGAGAAGAGAATCTCTGGTCTCCTGGTCCAACTGAATTTGAGGAGACAAATCTGCATAATCCCCATTCCACTGTTTGAGCATGCATAGTTGCAGTGGTCTGAGGTGTATCCGAGCAAAAGGGACTATGTCCATTGCTGCAACCATTAATCCGATTGTCTCCATGCACTGAGCTACAGATGGCCGGGGAATGGAATGAAGAGCTCGGCAAGTAGTTAAGAGTTTTAATTTTCTGACCTCCGTCAGAAATATTTTCATTTCTACCGAGTCTATTAGAGTCCCTAGGAAGGGAACCCTTGTGAGAGGGGAAAGAACTCTTTTTGATGTTCACCTTCCACCCATGAGACCACAGAAAGGCCAATACAATCTCTGTGTGAGACTTGGCTCTTTGGAAAGACGGCGCCTGAATTAAGATGTCGTCTAGGTAAGGCGCCACTGCTATGCCCCGCGGTCTTAGAACCGCCAGGAGGGACCCTAGCACCTTTGTGAAAATTCTGGGAGCAGTGGCTAAGCCGAAGGGAAGAGCCACACACTGGTAATGTTTGTCCAGAAAAGCGAACCTGAGAAACTGGTGATGATCTTTGTGGATAGGAATGTGTAGGTATGCATCCTTTAGATCCACGGTAGTCATATATTGACCTTCCTGGATCATTGGTAAGATTGTCCGAATGGTCTCCATCTTGAATGATGGGACTCTGAGGAATCTGTTTAGAATTTTTAGATCCAGGATGGGTCTGAAAGTTCACTCTTTTTTGGAAACCACAAACAGGTTTGAGTAAAAACCCAACCCTTGTTCCGCAATTGGAACTGGGTGGATCACTCCCATTGTATGTAGATCTTCTACACAGCGTAAGAACGCCTCTTTCTTTGTCTGATCTGTAGACAGACGAGAAATGTGGAACCTTCCCCTTGGAGGGGAGTCCTTGAATTCTAGAAGATATCCCTGGGATACAATCTCTAATGCCCAAGGATCGTGTACATCTCTTGCCCAGGCCTGTGCGAAGAGAGAGAGTCTGCCCCCTACTAGATCCGGTACCGGATCCGGGGCTACCCCTTCATGCTGTCTTGGTGGCAGCTGCAGGCTTTTTGGCTTGTTTACCCCTATTCCAGCCCTGGTAAGGTTTCCAGGTTGCTTTGGGCTGTAAAGCGTTACCCTCTTGCTTTGCAGCCGGAGAGGATGAAGCGGGGCCGCTCCTGAAATTACGAAAGGAACGAAAATTAGCTTTGTTCTTTGTCTTAAAGGACTTGTCCTGAGGGAGAGCATGGCCTTTTCCCCCGGTGATTTCTGAAATAATCTCTTTCAATTCAGGCCCGAAAAGGGTCTTTACTTTGAAAGGGATGTTCAAAAGCTTGGATTTAGGCGACACATCGGCCGACCAGGACTTTAGCCATAGCGCCCTGCGCGCTAAAATGGCGAAACCTGAATTTTTTACCGCTAACTTAGCTATTTGGAAAGCGGCGTCAGTGATAAAAGAATTAGCTAGCTTTAGAGCCTTAATTCTATCCATAATTTCCTCATATGAGGTCTCTGTCTGGAGGGAGTCTTCCAGCGCCTCAAACCAGAAAGCAGCTGCAGTAGTTACAGGAATAATGCAGGCAATAGGTTGGAGAAGAAAACCTTGTTGAACAAAAAATTTCTTAAGTAAACCCTCTAACTTTTTATCCATAGGGTCTTTAAAAACACAACTGTCTTCAATTGGTATGGTTGTGCGTTTAGCAAGTGAAGAAACGGCCCCCTCCACTTTAGGGACCGTCTGCCACGAGTGCCGCATGGGGTCAGATATGGGGAACATTTTCTTAAAAACAGGAGGGGGGATAGTTTAAATTGCTCTCTGAGCAAAACGAGGAGGTGTTCTAGTTTAAATTTAAAAGCCAATGTAGCTGAATCTGTCTGGGGAGGAACCCTTCCTGAATCAGAGACTTCTCCCTCAGACATCAAATCCCTCGCTCCCACTTCAGAGCGTTGTGAGGGTATATCGGATACAGCTACCAAAGCGTCAGAATGCTCATAATCTGTTCTTAAAACGGAGCTATCACGCTTTGCAGGTAACACGGGCAGTTTAGATAAGAAAGCTGCAAGAGAATTATCCATGACTGCCGCTAAGTCTTGTAATGTAAAAGGGTTAGACGCACTAGAGGTACTAGGCGTCGCTTGCGCGGGCGTAACTGGTTGTGACACGTGGGGAGAGGCAGACGGGCTACCCTCGTTACCTTCAGTCTGAGAATCATCTTGGGCCACATTCTTAAGTGCAACAATATGATCTTTAAAGTGTATAGACATATCAGTAGAAGTGGGACACATTCTGAGAGGGGGTTCCACCATGGCTTCTAAACACATTGAACAAGGATTTTCCTTGGGGTCAGACATGTTTAACAGACTAGTAGTATACACAAGCAGGCTTGGAAATCACTTTAATCAAATAAAAAACACAATTTGAAAAAACGTTACTGTGCCTTTAAGAGATAAAAAAGGCACACAATTTTGCAAAACAGTGAAAAATGCAGTAATCCTTTTGAAATTTTCACAGTATGTACCTAAAGCCTTAGTAAGATTGCACCACTAGTAGCAAAACGATTAACCCCTTAATGCCCAAACCGGAGCAGCCTAAAGCCAACACCCGGTTAAAATTACTACAGCACCTTGCCACAGCACTGCTGTGGCCCTACCTGCCCTTAGGGACCAGATTTGGGGGAATATAGCTTCCTTTAGGCCCTCAAACAGCAGCAGGACCCTCTATGTGAAGCAGCATGAACTTCTATGCAATTCTAACTGCGCATCTGAGGCGCGAAATTAGGCCCCTCCCACTCTACTCCGGAGCTGTGAGGCCTAAGAAATCACTCCAAAGTGAATAAAAAATAGCCATGTGGTAATAACCCCAGAAAGAACCCAAGAGGTCTTTCAAAGTGTCTTACAAACGAGATTTTCTTAAAAAACAATCGATTGCCCTGAATTAGTGTCAACCAGCATAATTAGCCCTGTTATGTAAGCATTCAATTCCTTACTAAGTCTCTGAACATAGCTTACCCTCCCCTCATGGGGATATTGTCAGTCTCTTCTAGCATTATCTCAGTCTTGTCTAGAAATAAATGACTGAACATACCTTATTGCAGATCACCCTGCAAACTGTTCCCCCCAACTGAAGTTTTCTGGTACTCCTCAGTCCTGTGTGGGAACAGCAGTGGATTTTAGTTACAACATGCTAAAATCATTTTCCTCTCAGCAGAAATCTTCATCACTTTTCTGCTAGAGAGTAAATAGTACAAACCGGTACCATTTAAAATAACAAACTTTTGATTGAAGATAATAAAAACTACAATTCTAACACCACATTCACTTTACCCTCCCGAGAGAGACCCTAGTGCTTAGAGCCGGCAAAGAGAATGACTGGGGGGTGGAGCTAGAGGGGGAGCTATATGGACAGCTCTGCTGTGTGCTCTCTTTGCCACTTCCTGTAGGGAAGGAGAATATCCCACAAGTAAAGGATGAATCCGTGGACTGGATACACCTTACAAGAGAAATATACATAACTTTGAAATTTGTTAGAAAAAAATCTACTACTCATTTAAAATTCAGAGCAAATGCTATTGTATTGTCTTGTTATCTTGCATTTGTTGATTATACAAATCTACTGTGTTTACTGGTCCTTTAATGTAAACTAGTCATATATATCAGAAGAAGGGATGCCTGAGGTCCCGAAACGTCACAAATAAATATATTTTTGTTCACAATATTCTGAAGTCCAGTGAGTGCTTCCATTTTTCTACTTTGTTGATAACTCTACAACCCCCCCTGTGGATGCAGGACTGTGGTGAGAGTGCATATTCCTTTTGAACTTTGGCAAAATATATATATATATATATATATATATATATATATATATATATATATATTCTATGCCCAGAAAACAGAATTTATGCTTACCTGATAAATTACTTTCTCCAACGGTGTGTCCGGTCCACGGCGTCATCCTTACTTGTGGGATATCTCTTCCCCAACAGGAAATGGCAGAGAGTCCCAGCAAAGCTGGCCATATAGTCCCTCCTAGGCTCCGCCCACCCCAGTCATTCGACCGATGGACAGGAGGAAATATATATAGGAGAAACCATATGGTACCGTGGTGACTGTAGTTAGAGAAAATAATTCATCAGACCGGATTAAAAAACCAGGGCGGGCCGTGGACCGGACACACCGTTGGAGAAAGTAATTTATCAGGTAAGCATAAATTCTGTTTTCTCCAACATTGGTGTGTCCGGTCCACGGCATCATCCTTACTTGTGGGAACCAATACCAAAGCTTTAGGACACGGATGAAGGGAGGGAGCAAATCAGGTTACCTAAACGGAAGGCACCACGGCTTGCAAAACCTTTCTCCCAAAAATAGCCTCCGAAGAAGCAAAAGTATCAAATTTGTAAAATTTGGCAAAAGTGTGCAGTGAAGACCAAGTCGCTGCCTTACATATCTGGTCAACAGAAGCCTCGTTCTTGAAGGCCCATGTGGAAGCCACAGCCCTTAGGAAGAAAACCAGGCTTAGTACGCAAAAAAACACCTTATCTGCATGGCACACCAGATAGGGCGGAGAACACTGCAGAGCAGATAACTCTGAAACTCTTCTAGCAGAAGAAATTGCAACCAAAAACAAAACTTTCCAAGATAGTAACTTAATATCTATGGAATGTAAAGGTTCAAACGGAACCCCTTGAAGAACTGAAAGAACTAGGTTTAGACTCCAGGGAGGAGTCAAAGGTCTGTAAACAGGCATGATCCTAACCAGAGCCTGAACAAATGCTTGAACATCTGGCACAGCTGCCAGTCTTTTGTGTAGTAAGACAGATAAAGCAGAGATCTGTCCCTTTAGAGAACTTGCAGATAATCCTTTCTCCAAACCTTCTTGTAGAAAGGAGAGAATCTTAGGAATTTTTATCTTATTCCATGGGAATCCTTTGGATTCACACCAACAGATATATCTTTTCCATATTTTATGGTAAATCTTTCTAGTTACCGGTTTTCTGGCCTGAACCAGAGTATCTATCACAGAATCTGAAAACCCACGCTTCGACAGAATCAAGCGTTCAATCTCCAAGCCGTCAGCTGGAGGGAGACCAGATTTGGATGTTCGAATGGACCCTGAACAAGAAGGTCCTGTCTCAAAGGTAGCTTCCATGGTGGAACCGATGACATATTCACCAGGTCTGCATACCAAGTCATGCGTGGCCACACAGGAGCTATCAAGATCACCGAGGCCCTCTCCTGATTGATCCTGGCTACCAGCCTGGGAATGAGAGGAAACGGTGGAAATACATAAGCTAGGTTGAAGGTCCAAGGTGCTACTAGTGCATCTACTAGAGTCGCCTTGGGATCCCTGGATCTGGACCCGTAGCAAGGAACCTTGAAGTTCTGACGAGACGCCATCAGATCCATGTCTGGAATACCCCATAATTGGCTTATTTGGGCAAAGATCTCCGGGTGGAGTTCCCACTCCCCTGGATGGAATGTCTGACGACTCAGAAAATCCGCCTCCCAGTTTTCCACACCTGGGATGTGGATCGCAGACAGGTGGCAGGAGTGATCCTCCGCCCATTGAATTATTTTGGTCACTTCTTTCATCGCCAGGGAACTCCTTGTTCCCCCCTGATGATTGATATACGCAACGGTCGTCATGTTGTCTGATTGGAACCTTATGAATCTGGCCTTTGCTAGTTGAGGCCAAGCCCTGAGAGCATTGAATATCGCTCTCAGTTCCAGAATGTTTATCGGGAGAAGAGACTCTTCCCGAGACCATAGACCCTGAGCTTTCAGGGATTCCCAGACCGCGCCCCAGCCCACTAGACTGGCGTCGGTCGTGACAATGACCCACTCTGGTCTGCGGAAGCTCATTCCCTGGGACAGATGGTCCAGGGTCGGCCACCAACGGAGTGAATCTCTGGTCTTCTGATCTACCCATTCCACTGTTTGAGCATGCACAGTTGTAATGGTCTTAGATGAATTCGTGCAAAAGGAACTATGTCCATTGCTGCAACCATCAACCCTACTACTTCCATGCACTGCGCTATGGAAGGACGAGGAACAGAATGAAGAGCTTGACAAGAGCTTAGAAGTTTTGATTTTCTGACCTCTGTCAGAAAAATCTTCATTTCTAAGGAATCTATTATTGTTCCCAAGAAGGGAACTCTTGTCGACGGAGACAGATAACTTTTTTCTATGTTCACCTTCCATCCGTGTGATCTGAGAAAGGCCAGAACGATGTCTGTATGAGCCTTTGCTTTTGACAGGGACGACGCTTGTATTAGAATGTCGTCCAAGTAAGGTACTACTGCAATGCCCCTCGGTCTTAGAACCGCTAGAAGGGACCCTAGCACCTTTGTGAAAATCCTTGGAGCAGTGGCTAACCCGAATGGGAGGGCCACAAACTGGTAATGCTTGTCCAGAAAAGCGAACCTTAGGAACTGATGATGTTCTTTGTGGATAGGAATATGTAGGTACGCATCCTTTAGATCCACGGTAGTCATAAATTGACTTTCCTGGATAGTGGGTAGAATCGTTCGAATGGTTTCCATCTTGAACGATGGTACCCTGAGAAATTTGTTTAGGATCTTCAAATCCAAAATTGGTCTGAAAGTTCCCTCTTTTTTGGGAACTACGAACAGATTGGAATAAAATCCCATTCCTTGTTCCTTTATTGGAACTGGGTGTATCACTCCCATCTTTAACAGGTCTTCTACACAATGTAAGAATGCCTGTCTCTTTATTTGGTTTGAGGATAAGTGAGACATGTGGAACCTTCCCCTTGGGGGTAGTTCCTTGAATTCCAGGAGATAACCTTGAGAAACTATTTCTAGCGCCCAGGGATCCTGAACATCTCTTGCCCAAGCCTGAGCAAAGAGAGAGAGTCTGCCCCCCACTAGATCCGGTCCCGGATCGGGGGCTACTCCTTCATGCTGTTTTGTTAGCAGCGGCAGGCTTCTTGGCCTGCTTACCCTTGTTCCAGCCTTGCATCAGTTTCCAGGCTTGTTTGGGTTGTGAGGCATTACCCTCTTGCTTAGAGGATGCAGAATTAGAGGCCGGTCCGTTCCTGAAATTGCGAAAGGAACGAAAATTAGACTTATTTTTAGCCTTGAAAGACCTATCTTGTGGAAGGGCGTGGCCCTTTCCCCCAGTGATGTCTGAAATAATCTCTTTCAATTCTGGTCCAAATAGAGTTTTACCTTTGAAAGGGATGTTAAGCAATTTTGTCTTGGATGACACATCCGCTGACCAAGACTTTAGCCAAAGCGCTCTGCGCGCCACGATAGCAAACCCTGAATTTTTCGCCGCTAATCTAGCTAATTGCAAAGCGGCATCTAAAATAAAAGAGTTAGCCAATTTAAGTGCATGAACTCTGTCCATAACCTCCTCATATGGAGTCTCTCTACTGAGCGACTTTTCTAGTTCCTCGAACCAGAACCACGCTGCTGTAGTGACAGGAACAATGCACGAAATGGGTTGTAGAAGGTAACCTTGCTGTACAAAAATCTTTTTAAGCAAACCTTCCAATTTTTTATCCATAGGATCTTTGAAAGCACAACTATCTTCGATAGGAATAGTAGTGCGTTTGTTTAGAGTAGAAACTGCCCCCTCGACCTTAGGGACTGTCTGCCATAAGTCCTTTCTGGGGTCGACCATAGGAAATAATTTCTTAAATATAGGGGGGGGGGGAACAAAAGGTATGCCGGGCTTTTCCCACTCCTTATTTACTATGTCCGTCACCCGCTTGGGTATAGGAAAAGCGTCGGGGTGCACCGGAACCTCTAGGAACTTGTCCATCTTGCATAAGATAACACCTCCTTAAGCAGTGCGCGGAGATGTTCTAATTTAAATTTCAATGTCACAACATCAGGTTCAGCTTGTTGAGAAATTTTTCCTGAATCTGAAATTTCTCCATCTGACAAAACCTCCCTCATGGCCCCTTCAGATTGGTGTGAGGGTATGACAGAACAATTATCATCAACGCCCTCCTGCTCTTCAGTGTTTAAAACAGAGCAATCGTGCTTTCTCTGATAAGTAGGCATTTTGGATAAAATATTTGCTATGGAGTTATCCATTACAGCCGTTAATTGTTGCATGGTAATAAGTATTGGCGCACTAGATGTACTAGGGGCCTCCTGCGTGGGCAAAACTGGTGTAGACACAGTAGGAGATGATGTAGTATCATGTTTACTCCCCTCATCTGAGGAATCATCTTGGGCAATTTCATTATCTGTGGCAGTACTGTCCTTACTTTGTTTGGACGCTATGGCACAATTATCACATAAATTTAAATGGGGAGACACATTGGCTTTCATACATATAGAACATAGCTTATCTGATGGTACAGACATGTTAAACAGGCTTAAACTTGTCAACAAAGCACAAAAAACGTTTTAAAACAAAACCGTTACTGTCTCTTTAAATTTTAAACAGAAAACACTTTATTACTAAATATGTGAAAAAGTATTAAGGAATTGTTCACCACAGTGTCTTAAAGCATTAATAGTATTGCACACCAAATTTCAGAGCTTTAACCCTTAAAATAACGGAACCGGAGCCGTTTATAAATTTAACCCCTATACAGTCCCAGCTATAGTCTTTGCTGAGACCCAACCAAGCCCAGAGGGGAATACGATACCAATTGACGCCTTCTAGAAGCTTTTCCAGCAATTTTTAGATCCTCACACATGCATCTGCATGCCCTGCTCTCAAAAAACAACTGCGCAGTAATGGCGCGAAAATGAGGCTCAGTCTACAACTAGGAAGGCCCCCTGACTGGAAAAGGTGTCTAACACAGTGCCTGCCGTTTAATAAACGTTCCCCAAGTTTATAAATGCAAATTGTCAGCATAAATATGAATAAAATGCCCAAATAAAGCAATCGATTTAGCCCATAAAAATGTCTACCAGTTTTTTAGCCCATAATAAGCCCTTTATTCTGTTTGTTTGACTAAGAAAATGGCTTACCGGTCCCCATGAGGGGAAATGACAGCCTTCCAGCATTACATCGTCTTGTTAGAAATATGGCTAGTCATACCTTAAGCAGAAAAGTCTGCTAACTGCTTCCCCCAACTGAAGTTACTTCATCTCAACAGTCCTATGTGGAAACAGCAATCGATTTTAGTTACTGTCTGCTAAAATCATCTTCCTCTCACAAACAGAAATCTTCATCCTTTTCTGTTTCAGAGTAAATAGTACATACCAGCACTATTTTAAAATAACAAACACTTGATAGAAGAATAAAAACTACATTTAAACACCAAAAAACTCTTAACCATCTCCGTGGAGATGTTGCCTGTGCAACGGCAAAGAGAATGACTGGGGTGGGCGGAGCCTAGGAGGGACTATATGGCCAGCTTTGCTGGGACTCTTTGCCATTTCCTGTTGGGGAAGAGATATCCCAAAAGTAAGGATGACGCCGTGGACTGGACACACCAATGTTGGAGAAATAGCTGCCTAAAGGACTTACCTACCAAAAATATCAAAATGGTTGAATATAGAAAAAAAATATGTAAGACAAAAAAAAACTACCTTGCAAATTTAATCAACAAAGTCTCATTTTAAAGGCCCATAGTGTAGCAACTGATCTATTAGATTGAGCCTTAACCGATTTAGGGCTAGATTACAAGTAGAGCACTAATGTAGCATACACCCGTTAACAGGCAAATTACAAGTGGCTGGTTAATACTACAGCGAGCTCATGGTAGCAGTTTGCACTCTAATTCATTAACAAATTCATTAATTTGTGCTGAACAAGCTAGTGGGAAACCATAAGGAATCTGAACATCACCGGAGAGGATATAAAGAGAGCAGCTTGTGCTGAACAGCTCAATGGCTGTATCCACTCACTGGTATCGATGTCAGGTATTTCTCCTTACTGCTATATAGCCTGTGGACAATCCAATATGCTGCACAATGTTTACAAGCGTCTCCTCTGCAGCCAGGTACTTCCAGCAGCTATGTTTGCTCCGGTCGACTCCTCCGTGTGTGTGTGGGGGGTGTCCGGTCACATGAGCCGCTCCTCCAATCCGTGCTCCTTATTCACAGATTTAACCAGGTTAAGCTGTCAGTGCGTCAGAAGGAGCAGAAGTAGAGCTCCATTCGTCTAGTAGAGAAAAAGAATATTGCAGAGATGAAATTCATAAAAATAATAAATCCTTTATTGATATCCTAAATTCCATAAAACTTGAGGATAAAAGTAAGCACACACAGAGACAGCGTGTGAACTGCTTACATGATTCGGCTGGATGCCGTAATCATAGCATCCAGCCGAAACATGTAAGCTGTTCATTCCTCTGAATGAAGGGATTGACAACTGAAGACCCCATAGGTCTACAATCTGACTGAAGACACCATTCCCCTGAATGAAGGGATTCACAACTGAAGACCCCATAGGTCTACAATATGACTGAAGACACCATTCCCCTGAATGAAGGGATTCACAACTGAAGACCCCATAGGTCTACAATCTGACTGAAGACACAATTCCCCTGAATGAAGGGATTGACAACTGAGAAAGGCTGCTTCCCAATTGCACACAGCTGGAATATAAACTTCAGAGATTATAAAATAATTGCTTTTTGTCAAAGTCAGAATTCAGGAATCCTCCCTCATTGCCAGTGCAATACAATTGCCTATAGATTTGACTCTTACTAGAATCCAAGTGGTATATATAAGCAGAATATGTTGGTATCCTATATATAAATAAGGTTATGTAGCTATAGATAGTTACAATACAATATTTATTCAGTTGTCTTGTGAATTAACTAATATAGCACTTTATATATGTTTTATTTATAAACTTTCACTGAGTATTAGTAATCCATTTATTCAGTTATACTTAAAACGAGTAGAAGAAATAATGGAAAGTATGGTTCTCAGTGCTTAAATCAAACAATCAGATAAGCAGCCTCCTGCTTATACAAGGAGGAAGATGGATTGTGATACAGGAGACAGTTAGTGAAGCAATAAGCAAGGATTAATGAGTCAAAAAATAAAAACTGAAATTTAGACACTTTCGGATATACAAAATGATAATTAGGCAGTCCGAGATAGAGTACTTATTGCAACATTTAGTTTCCGTATAAGCGTCAATATAATCCAGAATTAAATCCCAATACTTTCTTATACTTGCGGATTTGGAGGAGAACTAGGTTAAATGCAGACTTTTCCAGGAGGTTATCAGGGGATGCTGAACTTGCAGAGCAGCAGCAGCGGAAGCTAAGATTGCGATGGGGCTTAGAGTAGATCCGGTCAGCTGATGTGAAGGATCAGAGGAATGTTGAACTAGTATTGACGGCAAAACAAAAGTGACAGAGTGAATAACTTGAAGATGGCAAAGTAACAAGTAGGTTAGGTTTAACCAAAGGTTAAAGGCAACACACAGCTTGAGATAATCAAGCGAAGTGTTAGTGGAGAGGCAGGATTTAAATAAGCATATATGACTTGGCGGTACTGTAGATTTAAAGGGAAAGTATCATGACAGTTCCTCCCTTCCAAGCCAAACTAGGTTTATGAAGATGTATTTTGTGGAATAGAGAAATTAGTTTAGGGGCATGCACATCAGTGTGTGGAACCCAGGAATCCTCTTCGGATCCGTATCCTCACCAATTCACAAAATATTGCAATTTTCTCCATCTGATTCTCGAATCTAAGATCTTATCAATTTCATATTCCACTTGATTGTTGATTAGTATAGGCAGAGCTGGAGTTTTAAGCCAGTTAGGATTGATGTCTCTCACATACGGTTTTAACAAGGACACAAGGAAAAGAGGGATGTATCTTGTAAGTAATACTATCAGGTAAATTAATGATAACCGCGTTGGCATTAAGGAACTTTTTAATTGTAAAAGGACCAATTAATTGGCTACTATATACTGAAATTCTGGGTTAGGCAAATGAAGAATGGGTGCATTAATGAAACTATCCTTTAATTGATCAAATGAATCTCGAGCTTCTGAGAACCAAATTAATTTTCGTTTTTTACTGGTTAATCTTGTGAGTGGCTTTACAATGGTAGAAAAGTTATAAAGAAACTTTCTATAAAAATTGGCAAAGCCAAATAATCTTTGTAATGATCTAACTGAAGCTGGTCTTGTCCAAGTTGTGACTGCTGAGACTTTTTTTGGATCCATTTGAATACCATTAGGAGATATTATATATCCAAGGAATTTTATAGTTTTAACATGAAACTGGCATTTTTCGAATTTTGCATATAACATGTGGTCCCGTAGTCTAGCTAAGACCCAGCGGACGTGTTTTATATGTTCTTTTTCATCTTTGGAGTATATCAATATATCATCTAAATAAATGACAACACAGGTTTCCATCAAATCTTTGAAGACGTCATTTATAAAAATTTAATGTAGCAGGGGATTACAGAGCCCAAATGGCATAAGCTTGTATTCAAATAGATCGTAACGGGTCCTAAATGCTGTTTTCCACTCATCTCCTTTTATCCTGAGATTGTAAGCTCCTTTTAAGTCTAATTTGGTAAATATGGTAGCTTCATTTAATTGTTCAAGAAGTTCGGGAATGAGTGGAAGAGGATAACGATTTTTTATAGTAATAGAGTTTAAGGCTCTATAGTCAATGATGGGTCTGGGAGAGCCATCTTTATTAGTGATGAAAAAGCCTGCCGCTGCTGGGGAGGTTGAAGACTGAATGAATCCTTTTTATTAGATTTACATCTAAATAATCCCAAAGATATTGGAGTTCCTTTTGAGATAACGGATATATCCTACAGAAAGAAATATTTTCACCGGGTACTGTATCAATTAGACAGTCATATATGCGGTGTGGTGGTAAATTTTCAGCCTCTTTGAGGTCAAATACATTAGAATAATTGTGGTATACTGTGGGTATGGTGTTTTCCATGTGCGAGATGGATATTTGAGGATAACACGTGGATTGGCAATATGTTGATTGAAATGTAATAGTATCGTTTACCCAATCTATTAAGGGATTATGTTTTTGTAACCATGGGTGGCCTAATATTATTGTATGGAGTGAGGATGGAATGATGTCAAAAGTAAGGTATTCTGTATGGCCATCAACAGTGGATACATGGAGAGGGATAGTGTGATGGGACCATTAAGAAAATAAGCCATCAATAACTTTCACATACAATGGTGTCTGTTTAGGCACACAAGGAATTTTATTTTCTTTAACAAGTGTATCATCAGTAAACATGCCAAAAGCACCAGAATCAATCATGGCTTCTGTCTTGATATGATGCTAATCCCAAAATAAAAATAGAGAGGAATGAGATGCTTGCTGGTTTGGAGTTATAGTTTGTATAATAGATGTCTTACCCTTCTTTAGTCTAGTCAGGGATGGACAAGTAGAGACAACGTGCTCTTTACTTGCACAGTAGAGGCAAAGATTAGCTAGGCGTCTCCGTGTTTTCTCTTCCTGTGAGAGAGGTCCTTTTATGATCCCAATCTCCATAGTAGTTGCTGTAGCTTTGTCCATAGTAGAATATACTATTTTCTTTGTGAATGATTCTTGATGAGACCTTTCAGCTCTACGCTTCCTGAACCTACGGTCCATTGTAATGCAAACCTTAATGAGTAAGTCCAAGGTTTCTGGCATTGCTATACGAGACAACTCATCTTTAAGATACTCTGACAAGCCTAGCCTGAATTGATTTTTAAGGCTGACCTGGTTCCACAGAGAGTCAGTTGCCTACAATTGAAAATCAGCTATATAGTGCTCAACTGGTCTTCTGTCCTGTTTAACGATCTGAGGTTGTTTTCTGCTGATATCTGTTTATTTGTATCCTCTTAGAGGTTAGTCCAAAATATTATCATTACTCTCAAAAACATAAATTATGCTTACCTGATAATTTCATTTTCTTCTGAAGGGAAGAGTCCACAGCTGCATTCATTACTTTTGGGAATTCAGAACCTGGCCACCAGGAGGAGGCAAAGACACCCCAACCAAAGGCTTAAATACCGCCCTCACTCCCCTCATCCCCCAGTCATTCTGCCAAGGGAACAAGGAACAGTAGGAGAAATATCAGGGCAGGAGCTGTGGACTCTTCCCTTCAGAAAAAAATGAAATTATCAGGTAAGCATAATTTATGTTTTTCTTCTTAAAAGGGAAGTCCACAGCTGCATTCATTACTTTTGGGAAAACAATACCCAAGCTAGAGGACACTGAATGCAAATTACAGGTGGGTACAAAAGGCAGCCCCTTTGAAAGGCACCCCAGCCTGAATTACTCAACACCCAAAAAAATGTAAGTACAAACGACGCAGAGAAAAACCCAAGCCCAGGTAACTGCACATCAGTTACACCACCGGCAAAGCCGAACTAGAGACTACTCAGACCTAGAGTCGGTCAGGTCCAAACAACCTCCGAAGCGTCTGCCCCACGGGACACAACACCAAAGAAGGTACCCGGCTAAAGATAAGGGCCGCATCTGTCCTCAAAAGGGAACCTGAGACCAGGAAAATCCAAAGGAACTTTTGTCACTCAACACCTAGAAAGCAACTCATGGTTGTCTTTACAAAGGCAACGGCCAGGGAGACAAACTCCCTAGAACACAAGGACCCAAAAAGAAGGATCCATACACAGGGAACATGTCCTCAAAAGGACTCGAGGAAAACCTCATGTCCCCCAATCACATGCTCCATAACATATCTAGCTCTGGAGGCTAGATAGGCAGAGAAAGTAGGAACAGGATAAATATCCCAGCAACTAGAACAGAGCTCTCCCAGAGAAACTCAACCCGTCTGAACACGAACTCTCAAAGACAAGCCTCCAAAAGGAAGGCTGACCCTATCGCTAACTCCAACCTCTTAAAAGGCGCGTCAAGCTAGTTAGCATCCAGACAAAAGCAAGTAGCTGTAACTGGATACACCATCACTAAGCAAATCGCTGTGGATGGTTCCAACTGTAAACCACCAAGGGCGTACCGCCCACCGATAGCGGCTCCAAGATGCGCCCCCTCCCGGCACCAGGCGCCGGTAGAAAGAAGGAGGACATCCAAAGCGCTCCCTCAAAGAAAGGGCCAACAGCAGAAACAGTCAACACTGCGTAGAGTAACCAATCCCTAACCTTCCCTCCGGGATAACGGTCCCAGCCCAAAGGCTAGTCAAAAGACTGAAGACAAGAGTCCCAGACTACAGGAAAGAGGATTAATGAGGAACAAAATCCCCTGTTAGACCGCTGCTACAAACGGCATGCTACCGTGAGTCAGGAGAAACATTGTGCTCAGGTAAGAGATCCCCTACACGCAGTCATGGGCAAAAAAAGGGCACACTTCCTAAGGGAAGAAGTCCCCCAAAAACCTCAGTATCCATATATTGGATACACGTAGTAGAAGCCCCCATGGGAGCAAAACCCTAAGACTCCTGCTGCAAGAACGGAGGAACCAGATACTACATCACAGCTCCCCTCCCAGGAACCTGAAACACAGGAAGGGAAAAAAAACCCTGCAAGGCAGGATCAAGGACCCACAGGACTCCACAATACCAAGGCAATTCCGAACCCAGAGAACGCAAACCCTACTCTGGAAGAGAAGGGAATGAACGGAAAAAAAACCCTACCATAGGGGCAAGACCCCTCAGCCACATCACCAACCCAGTTGAAAAGCACCTGGAGTTTACAGGAACATCTTAAAAATGCACCAGAAGACAGGTAGGGGCCCGTCAGAAAGGCCTAAAGTCTGAGCCACAGTCAAAAAGGCATCTCTCACAGAGCCCCAGCCCCTACGAAGGGGGCTCATGGGACCACAACTTCAAGTGTGAACGAAACCGTCCACACCCATTCATGGAGAGACGTGGACCAAGGCCAGGGTTCTCGACAATGGACGATGAAAAGATTCAATCTCCGAGAACCCTAAACTGCCTCCTCCAAGGAGGAGCACACCTCTAAAGTCCGTAGACTTGGCGATCTAGATAGCCTTAAACCCTAGAGTCACGAAGGACTCGTGAACAGTCCGAGAATCAGCACCCAGTTCAATGGATCGCAAGAAATCTCATAGGAAAGCGGCAACATGTGATACACACACAGGCAGGGTAACATCAATACCTGAAGGAAAATGATAACCCAGGGCCCTGCTTGTCATCTCAGAGAAGTAACGCAAGGTACTGTCCACGAAAATTTTTCAAATGGAGTATCTAGGAAAAAAGGACAACTGCCTGACCCTTGAAGGGCGGCCCTCCGTACCCAACCTCGACACCGCGACTGACAAGCCCCAAGACTAGCGTAACATCGAGGACGCAACACACCGGAACAGCAAAGACCGTAGTCTGACCGAGGGTATTAGCTGGAATAGACGACAGTCAGAGAGCTTGAAAAAGCTATTATTTAAGGAAAACTACCTTGAGAAGGCAAACGTTGGAGCTGCAACTCCCCAGAAGACAGGGAACCCCTGCACACCACCTTCCAGAGTAACATGACTCGGAAAAAAGAAAAATATGCCCGCACACCCGACCAGACGATCCCCCCAAAAGTGAGGAAGGATGATGCTCCGCCATCGCAAGAAACAGCGCACTAGGCTAAAGAGTCAGCGTCCGTAAGAACTTCGAGTGAAACCAAACGTTAATCACCCCAAACAGGTCACACACACACACACACATCTCCCAAATTCCATTTAATGGAAATAACGGTTCTAAGTCTCCGGGGACCTGAAGAACCTAGAGTCATCTGCAAAAAGCAGAATCATAGCCCAAGCGAATAGCCCGAACCGACCACCCTTAGAGTGGTACACACAACCCTCCGTCCGCAGAAGTTGCATATAAACCACAGGCCTCATACATTAGTAGGATCCGAGCCCAGAGTCCATAGAATAGGCCTAGAGGTATCCTCAGCACCACAAAGGTGACATGAACCCTGGTAACACCTGAAAAAGCGCCCGACCAGTACCAGCCTGGTATAAGGACACTCTGGAACTGTTCAAGGTCCAAGGAAATTTGTCCAGAAGGATCAATAAATGAACTAGAAACAAAAATTCTAATATTCAACAAGTGCGCAACTCCCGAGGGAGTGCCCACACGACCACTAGTCGCAAGTATCGGTTCCAGAGTAGAACATTCATAAAAACGAAATCTAAGAGAACTGAGCTTAAGAAAAAAACTAATTAAACACATCCATCCCGGATCACAAATAAAAAGAATGGCAGCAGCCATGGGGTGAATGCCCAAGGTAAATGAGAACAACAACAGGATCAGCCGTGTAGAGGCCACATTCACCCAAGCTCAGAAATGGAACCGAAAAATATTAATAAAAAATAAAATGAAGACGATAAAGTAGATTGCTCCATCCCCTAACATCATATCTATTTTGTCATCCAACATCTAAGTCCTCGGATCCCTCTGCCCACTAGGACTGGAATCCTCTAACATTGCCAAAAGATGTCTTAAAAGAACCCGAAGGCGAGCCAGCCCATAACGGAAGGCAAAATCATCCCTCAGGGGCCAACATTTCCCCAAAAGGCCAAACTGAATCGGGCGATCCCACGCTCGATGGACCTAGATTAACAGAACATGGACAGGATAGAAGAAATACTTCACTTGGGAGATATAAATGAGACAGTGCCATAGAAATGGCCATGCGGAACCTGTCCAGTAACCTCCGGCGGAAACAAGCCTCTCTGGAGAAGGAGTGAAGGCCATAGGGACACCTGCATGCGTAGCCAAGAAAGGGTTATGGGCACGCGCCTCACGGGTCATAGAAACCTCGGAGGCGGGTGGCTCAACGCACTCTAAGCTCCCAGATAAAGGAAAAAGAGAGTACTCTAGAATGGCAGCCGGAACATAACTCATGAGCATTAATTACCCAAGCCATTTCATATTCATCACAAGACACATCCTCTGTATCGGAGGCATCCGTGTTGCACATATCAGAATCCTCCATAATCTTAGGATTATAAAAAGACAAAACTAACTGGCTAGACTCTCTCGGTCATAAACAGTCAGCATATGGAAGTGAAATAACGTGACCGCACCCGTCACAAGGTGCACCGTGCCAGTCGCAAAAAGGGTGCGCAATCTTGAGAGATTGCGTCCCAAAAAAAAAGGCTGTTATGTTCCGTAAAAGCTGAGAGTCTAAGTATAGCTACACATTGCAGATAGATCCACATAACAAACATGATTAAAGTCCCCCCTGTTCAATAACCCCCCTCAGGAGATATTAACCCATGATTCCTCATTTAAAATATATATATATATATATATATATATTATTTTTTAGGCTTGATTATACTTCAATACAATTGCCCATAAATTTGAATCTTCCTAGAATCCAATTGGTAAATATAAGCAGAATATGTTGGTATATATATATATATATATATATATATATATATATATATATATATATATATATATATATATATATATATATATATATAGTGTTATGTAGATATATATATATATAGTTACAATACAATATTTATTCAGTTGTATTGTAAATTCACTATAATATAGCACTTTATATATGTTTTAACTATAACTGAATAAATGGATTACTAATACCCAGTGAAAATTTAAGTATAGTTCTCAGTGCTTAAATCAAACAATCAGATAAGCAGCATCCTGCTTATACAAGGAGAAAGATAGATTGCGATACCAGATACGGTTAGTGAAGCAATAAGCAAGGATTAATGGGTCAAATAATATAAGATGAAATATAGACACTTCCGGATAGATATACAAAATGATAATTAGGCAGTCTGAGAGAGCATTTATTGCAAAATTAGTTTTCATTTAATCGTCAATATACTCCTGAATTAATCCCCAATACTTTCATATACTTGCGGTTTTGGAGGAGAACTAGGTTAAATGCAGACTTTTCCAGGAGGTTATTAGGGGACGCTGAACTTGCAGAGCGGCAGCAGCGGAAGTGAAGATTGCGATGGGGCTTAGAGTAGATCCGGTCAGCTGATGTGGAGGATCGGAGGAATGTTGAACTTACAAGTATTGAAACAGTGGCAAAACGAAGGAGACAGAGTGAATCACTTGAAGATGGCAAAGTAACAAGTAGGTTTGGTTTAACCAGAGGTTAAAGGCAACACACAGCTTGCGATAATCAAGCGAAGTGTTAGAGGAGAGACAGGGTTCAAATAAGCATAGATGAATGGGCGGTACTATAGATTTAAAGGGACAGTATCATGACAGTTCCTCCCTTCCAAGGAATCCTCTATGAGGATTCCAAACTAGGTTTATGAGGATGTCTTTTGTGGACCAGATAAATGAGTTTAGAGGCATGCACATCAGAGTGTGGAACCCAGGAATCCTCTTCAGATGTATCCTCGCCAATTCATCAAATATTTCAATTTTCTCCATCTGATTCTCGAATCTAAGATCTTATCAACTTCATATTCCACTTGATTGTCAATTAGTATAGGCGGAGATGGAGTTTTAAGCCAGTTAGGACTGATGTCTCTTACATAAGATTTTAAAAGGACACATGAAAAGGAGGGATGTATCTTGTAAGTATCAGGTAAATCGTTAGTGGAGAGGCAGGGTATAAATAAAGCATAGATCAATGGGCGGTACTATAGATTTAAAGGGAAAGTATCATGACAGCCAGGGAACTGCAATTTCCCCCCTGATGATTGATGTAAGCCACTGCTGTGACATTGTGCGACTGGAAACTCAGATAAGTCTCACTTTTCAGGAGAGGCCATAGCTGAAGGGCCCTAGAGAGTTCCAGAACATTAATAGGCAACTTTGCCTCACTAAGGCCTAGATTTGGAGTTCAGCGTTAGCCGTGAAAACCAGCGTTAGAGGCTCCTTAAGAGTTCAGTTACCGACACTCAAAAAACACCTAACGCTCACATTTCTACCGACACCTCAGAACCAGTAGTAAACATATACCGACAAAAAAAAGATCCACAAATCAAAAAACAAATATTACACAAACTACACTTACAGTCATACAAACACTACACTATGTTTATTTTTCATATTTAATAATTTTTCATCAAAATACAAAGGATTAAAGTTGCGAGATCTCGGGTGTTAGAAAAAAAACAACACAAATCCATTTTCCCATTGACTTACATTGACACACGGGAAAAGACCCTCATATACCTACATCTAACTAATAACATTATAACAAACATACACTCATCGATGCATACAAACAATATACACCACATGACATACACAAAATATTTATTTATCACAAAAAGAACACGATTTAGTTACTTTTTCACAAAAGCTCATGACGTCATTCACTTTACGAGGAAAACCAGTCTTAGGAAAAAAAAAATGAACAAATTTTAGAGCCTCCATTGACTTCTATTGGGAAGACGTGCTCGTGCACGCGAAACCCTCATTTCCCTAACGCACGCAAATAGCGTAGACAGAAAAACTCCAAATACCAGCGCTAGAAAATACATGATTTCATGCGTTAGACCCAGCTATGATAAATAGATCAAGAAATGACTATTTCCCTATGGTGGATTTATGGATTTTACTGTTTGAATATTCACAACACCATTAAATTCTTTCAGACTTTTATATTACATCAACTACAAATCAACATCACTAGTAACAACATTTTTGTTTTAAAAATATTACATTTAAACGGACACAAAAATAATGTCAACTTTTCAGGATTCACAAACACTACACAATGGGAAACAATTCTCATTTACCTTTATTATTGCATTTCAGTTATTCAACTCATATGCTTGCAGCAACAGCATATCTACATAGGCTTAACACATGATCAGTCATGGATGCACATACATTACTTTTAACATTCACTCATACATGTGCATTCAAATGATGGGGGAAAAACACATTACATTCTCTCTAGGAATCACAAAACAGAACATATGGATTTTACTGTACTTTTAACATCA
The DNA here is from genome assembly GCF_027579735.1 of Bombina bombina. Classification (NCBI taxonomy): domain Eukaryota; kingdom Metazoa; phylum Chordata; class Amphibia; order Anura; family Bombinatoridae; genus Bombina; species Bombina bombina. The sequence continues at coordinate 411,156,991 of NC_069500.1, forward strand.
TGATTCCATCACCAGAAACCATTAGGAATTACGTACAACAAGAACATCATTACACCAGATTACAGATGTCACTTTATGGGAAGGAACAACAATGCCAGACCGCTATATAGAAGTCAGCATATGTGGGACACAATCACAATATATACGTACATGTACATAACACGCATCACCCATCACGCAACCACAAAGCACACATTTAGATTTTATTCAGCACACAATAACAATGTAGTCAAATACAACAACACAATGATGATTTCAGAACTACATAGGCAGGTTAATAATATCATGACGTCATTAGAAGATTCAACCATACACATCACAGATTCACAACTGTACCGCCCCTTTCGGAACTTTAACACTCAATACTACAATACAACATATACGTAAACAACAGTTTGGAACAGCATTATTAAAGCGATTTCAATGGGACAATTAATAAATATTGTCAGATCGCAAATCACTTATATATATAATACTACAGATGACAGCCGGAAGTTCTTCAGTATTAGTGCCATTTGAATGGGACGCATACAATATTGATATCTCTGCAATCACTTATATATACAATACTACAGATGACAGCCGGAAGTTTTTCAGTATTAGTGCGATTTGAAAGGGACGCATACAATATTGACAGCTCGGCAATCACTTATATATACAATACTACAGATGACAGCCGGAAGTTATTCAGCATTAGTGCGATTTTAAAGGGACGCATACAATATTGACATCTCGGCAATCACTTATATATACAATACTACAGATGGCAGACGGGAAGTTCGGAATTATTATTGCGATTTTAAAGGGACGCATACAATATTGACAGCTCGGCAATCACTTATATATACAATACTACAGATGGCAGACGGGAAGTTCGGAATTATTATTGCGATTTGAAAGGGACGCATACAATATTGACAGCTCGGCAATCACTTATATATACAATACTACAGATGGCAGACGGGAAGTTCGGAATTATTATTGCGATTTGAAAGGGACGCATACAATATTGACAGCTCGGCAATCACTTATATATACAATACTACAGATGACAGCCGGAAGTTATTCAGCATTAGTGCGATTTTAAAGGGACGCATACAATATTGACATCTCGGCAATCACTTATATATACAATACTACAGATGGCAGACGGTAAGTTCGGAATTATTATTGCGATTTTAAAGGGACGCATACAATATTGACAGCTCGGCAATCACTTATATATACAATACTACAGATGGCAGACGGGAAGTTCGGAATTATTATTGCGATTTGAAAGGGACGCATACAATATTGACAGCTCGGCAATCACTTATATATACAATACTACAGATGGCAGACGGGAAGTTCGGAATTATTATTGCGATTTTAAAGGGACGCATACAATATTGACAGCTCGGCAATCACTTATATATACAATACTACAGATGGCAGCTGTTACTTTATCGTTTACAAACAATATTGCAGCAACATTGATCGATCACATTCGATGCACATTATACACAACTATGCCCTTTCATTCATGTTAGCCTGGACGTGTGCTTGTTACTATAAGATCGCGTTTAAGAAATATTGATTACGCATATGAACAAACATTACAAACATGCACTGTATGTGTGATATTTGACACTTTCACATTGAGATTCATTGTTTGAAAATAACATTTCAGCAAACAACAAATAAACCTCCACTGTGAAAGCATTCGAGTCGCTCACATACAAACAGGTGAATACAATCAGCAATCATTACAAACTCACTACCATTGGACTAATTGTACTATAAATCCCCCAAACAACATGGCCAATGCATAACTTGTGATCCACATCAGATCAAGTGCTTACCTTGTTACGCTGTTTTGAAAGATGGATGACGATGACATGGTAGACGCTGCTGGTGCTGCTATTGGCAAACTAGCTGTTGGTCGAATCAGGCAGCCTCGGCGGCTCAGACTGAGACGAAGGGGTCGTCTGGTTCGAGGTCCTCGTGTCTACAGGGTGAGACCCACCTTGGAAAACATGAGCGACTTTGAGGTTTTTGATAAGTATCGGCTCGATCGCGAACAGCTCATTGGCCTTTATGATCTTCTTAAACCTCATTTGGAGCCACGTATAAGAATAAGGACTGCTGTTCCCGCCATGAGTAAGATGCTAAGCTGTCTATACGTCCTGGCCTCCGGGAGTTTTCAATCCGGAGAACTGTACATGCATGGCCTGGCTCAAGGTACATTCTCTGGGGTGTTTGATAACTTTCTGGACGCCATGGTACGTATCAGTAAGCAATACATAGGATTCCCACAGAATGATGGTGATTGGAGGCGCCTGAAGCGGGAATTCTTTGATATTGCTCAAATGCCCAATGTCTTGGGAGCCATAGATTGTACCCACATTGCGCTGCGTGCTCCAATTGATGACTCGCCCTTCAGAAATCGCAAACATTTTCATAGCCTCAACGTGCAGTATGTTTGTGACGCACAGATGAGGATTATGCATGTGTGTGCGAATTTTGGAGGGGCTTGTCATGATGCCCGCATCCTCTCTCTGTCGTCCCTGTGGAGACAGTTTGAGGAAAGACAAATGCCCCCTGGTTATCTCGTTGGTGAGTATTTGTGCACAACATGGTTAATTAGTTTGACAATTGCCACTGTAGTTTTAAAATGTTAGCGTAATGTTCAGCTATAGGATGCAATTTAACCATATATTTTCCCCCCGCTAATGTCTACTTTTAGTTCAATGCAGATATGTAGCATGTCTTACCTTAAATGCTCAGATAGAGAATGTAATGTAACCATGTAGTTAGCATTTTACACAAGGCTTGATTTAGGAGAAATACGCATATGTAGCATGTCTTAGCTGAAATGGGAAGATATTAGCTAATGCAATTTAACCATGTCATTGTCTCTTTCAGCAAATGCCTTTTAGTTCAATGCAGTTATATGTAGCATGTCTTACCTTAAATGCTCAGATAGAGAATGTAATGTAACCATGTAGTTAGCATTTTACACAAGGCTTGATTTAGGAGAAATACGCATATGTAGCATGTCTTAGCTGAAATGGGAAGATATTAGCTAATGCAATTTAACCATGTGATTGTCTCTTTCCGCAAATGTCTTTTAGTTCAATGCAGATATGTAGCATGTCTTACCTTAAATGCTCAGATAGAGAATGTAATGTAACCATGTAGTTAGCATTTTACACAAGGCTTGATTTAGGAGAAATACGCATATGTAGCATGTCTTAGCTGAAATGGGAAGATATTAGCTAATGCAATTTAACCATGTCATTGTCTCTTTCAGCAAATGTCTTTTAGTTCAATGCAGATATGTAGCATGTCTTACCTTAAATGCTCAGATAGAGAATGTAATGTAACCATGTAGTTAGCATTTTACACAAGGCTTGATTTAGGAGAAATACGCATATGTAGCATGTCTTAGCTGAAATGGGAAGATATTAGCTAATGCAATTTAACCATGTCATTGTCTCTTTCAGCAAATGTCTTTTAGTTCAATGCAGATATGTAGCATGTCTTACCTTAAATGCTCAGATAGAGAATGTAATGTAACCATGTAGTTAGCATTTTACACAAGGCTTGATTTAGGAGAAATACGCATATGTAGCATGTCTTAGCTGAAATGGGAAGATATTAGCTAATGCAATTTAACCATGTCATTGTCTCTTTCAGCAAATGTCTTTTAGTTCAATGCAGATATGTAGCATGTCTTACCTTAAATGCTCAGATAGAGAATGTAATGTAACCATGTAGTTAGCATTTTACACAAGGCTTGATTTAGGAGAAATACGCATATGTAGCATGTCTTAGCTGAAATGGGAAGATAGAGAATAATATTGAACTAGATATTTTAAAGTTAAAATAAACATTTGTTAATGGATTATCGTGTACAAAACTTTTTATTGTACTACAAATACTATTTTGAGGATTCTGTTGGAATTATGTTCTGTTCATAATTTATAGGCGATTCTGGGTACATGAGCCGGCCTTGGCTCATTACCCCCTTGCGTAGCCCGACTGATGTGTCTGAGGAGCGCTACAATAGGGCTCATAAGAGAACCAGGGAGGTGGTTGAACGGATGTTCGGGCTCCTGAAGATGAGGTTCAGGTGCCTGGACAGGTCGGGAGGAGCCCTACAGTACAACCCAAAGAAGGTGGCTAAGATCGTTGTAGCCTGTAGCGTCCTGCATAATATTGCACAGCGGGCTGGGATGCTGCAGGCCGTCCGGCTGGACAGAAACCTCCTCAGAGATGAGGAGGATGACCCTGTTCTAGAGGGGCCATTCCGGGACGAGGGGCTCAATGTCAGAGCAGACATCATCAACCGCAACTTTAGACGGTAAAGAATAGAAGTTAGACTGGAGTATTATCAATAGATGTGAACTGTAGGGAAATGACAAGTAGAGAATTGTGCAAACATGTTAGGATTGTTCATCAAATGCTAAAAATGTGTTTCATTTATTAATATAGGTGATGCTCTGGCCATTGGGTCCTGTAGCGAGTCTTTGCCACCTGGTTTTTAAAGAGGACATCAGCTGGTAAGTATAAATGTCTGGACTGTTGCTGGCATGAATTGTACACAAATACATCATATGGCATACATTTTATAAACTAGTATTTAGTTTACACATTACTTAAAATGAAAATACTCAGAAAGGGATCCTCTAGCATGACTATGGTTCAATGTCACACAGAGGTTTGTTCTGCTCAACATGACTCATCTTCACACTTGATAGAACATAACACAAGATGCTACACAGTAAGCTAGTGACAGAAATTTCTTATGAAATGGGGGGTGGGAGAGGGCAACAGAAATGATTCACACACTTGTAGTAATTTTGAATAAACCTTTTATGCCATTAGGGAGCTGACTTAATCTAAAGACTGAAAGGGAAGAATTAGAAGCCTGACAGTGAAGATTGCCCAGACTGACAGTGGAAAAAGCCAAGATTGAAATTGAAGTATACCAATGGGATCATGTCTGGCATTATCTTTCAAATCTGCTGACCTTGAAAACCATACAAAGACATGTTCACATGGTAAGTGCCAACTATTTAATAGAATAAGGCTGTTGAGGCATCCTATTGGAGACACTTAGATTATTTTCAAATTTTTAGATGGTATTTCACAGTCCTCTATTTTTGAAATGATGAATAAGACACCTATTGAAGATCAACTTTTTACCCCTGAATTGACTTTCAAAGACCATGCATTATCCAGGTTGGTGTACCAATGCATGCTAGTTAAGAATCACAGGAAGAATGTTGAATATTAGTAGCTTACATATATTAGTCATATTTAGTTCTTAATTAGATATTTAGGGATCACAATCAGACACTTAGATGAATTTCTAATTTTTAGATGGGATTTCAGTCCTCTATTTTTGAAATGATGAATAAGACACCTATTGAAGATCAACTGTTTACCCCTGAATTGACTTTCAAAGACCATGCATTATCCAGGTTGGTGTACCAATGCATGCTAGTTAAGAATCACAGGAAGAATGTTGATTATTGGTAGCTTACATACATTAGTCATACATATTTCATCATTAGATATTTAGGGATCACAATCATAAAAAGGAATACATATTATAGTTGATATAGAGGTATTTGAATGGACATGAAATATGACATTTATGTTCAACATATATATTATTGAAATGTGATATACATTTTTATGTATAATTAGAAAATCAGATTTTGTTTTTTTTATTTTATTACACAATATAATTTTTTATTTTTTTTAAATATAATTAATAAATATCTTTAAAAAATGTTGAACAAAGTTAGAGCATAGACACAAGATGATTGTAAATGTATTTTAGGAATCTTTGACTACGTGTGTATTAACTTTTGTAAAAATTTTTTTTACATTTCAGATTGGCATCCGATGACTTCCAGGAATATTTTTTTCTTTTTGGTTCAGAAACTATTAAATTTTAAAATGGTAATAATAAACATTTTAGTATTAAATACACTCTTTGGAACAGATTATAATAAATATCCATATAATCTCCCATGACTGGTAGTTGTCTATTTGACAAGCACATGCATAAGATCAAATAATCATTAATTGAAAATCCACTGATTCCGAGAATATTACATTAAACTATCTTTTTTAACATTCATTGGGGAGTGAGATCCATCGATGCTTTTCTTTTGAAATTCTTAGATGTTAAAATAATTTCGGATATGTAGTCAATTTCTCAAAAATTATTATTTTTCACTTTTAAGAAGGGGAAGTGGTTCAATTACATTAAAGTGACAGTGTTGTTGAATGTAAAATTAATTTTATAAGATCTTGTATCTTCCTTAGGTATCTCAAAACATTATTTGCTAAATTATTTTAATTTTTACATTTAGAAATGGTAGGTCATTTAACTTTATATTTTTCACAAGCTAGTTATTGGATGGCAGGTTAATCGATTTGATTTTCTAGTGGAGTGATTTAACTATAGTTAATAATATTATGTAGTTTTTAAAATCTTACCTCTTGGGTTAGACATCACATATCTATATATAATTTTCATTCCCCTTTAGTTTATTTTGACAATGTTAAATCAACATTACAAATGTTTTGGTCCTTAAAGGGACATTCACAAAGTATATTGTGTATTGATTTTTAAATAATTCATAAAAGAATTTAAACATATTTAGAAAGTACTATAGAATTACATTCAGTCTTTAAATATACTTTGTAAAAAAACATCAATGCACATATCTTAGTCAATTACATAAGGTATCTATGTGCAACCAACAATCAGCATCAAAATAGACTATGTAGATATGTATTTAATCCAAAAATATATATAATTACAATCTAATGATTGAATACCAAAACATATTAAGTTGTTCAAATATTATAATCTTATCCAAAATGCATACATAACATATAGCTTAATGTCCCTCTAAGCTGAAGACTCCGAAATACCTCCTTTACAATATATATTTCAGTCAGTGTGTAAAACAATCCAGAAGTTAATCTAAATTTTATATACTCATATGTTATACTAATTTATCAAAAGGAAGGTGCCTAGGTTTCTGATATTTCAAGCATTATTGTGAAATGTTTATTTAAAGGGACATGAACTAAAAATATACTTAAAGGGAGACAGTTAAAAAATTAATGATTTATACATTCTGAGTATTCTATTTTAAGCAACTTTAAAAATTGTCTCATATTATGAATGCTCCTTGTGATGTTGCTATCATTACTTTAAAAATAAGGCATTAAATAGATAATTTATTTGCTTCAGTACTCTGGACTGAACTTGGTTTTTTGTGGTGGATTAATTTATCCAACAATCATCAAGGACAAAAAAGGTTTTTTGAAACAATTGTCCGTAATCTCAAATATCATTATTGATTTGCAAAGAAAGATAACAAGATAATTGCTAACATTTGAGAATCGGATTAAATTATAACGTTGATTAACATTTCATGCTCAATCTGAATCACCAACGCTAAATTTGTTTGGACAGTGTCCCTTTAAGAGATTTAAAGAGTGTATTTACTTCTCTTCCTATCTTGACATACTTTGCTTGAAAAGCATATCGAGATAGGCTCAGTAGATGAAGATTGGTGGATGCACATAGATGCCTTATGTGATTGTCTCAACCATGTGCATTTAAATTTCTTCTGTTGAGGATATCTAAATACTAAGATAAATTGATTTACATTTTAAAGTCTAAACAATCTTCTATCGCTACAGATCATTTGATACAATTGTTTGTTTGTAATGTCTATTTAAAAATAAAAACGCCATTGCACAATAACATATATGAGCACTTCAGACAAATACAAGCTCGAGGTTTATTTACTAATAACAAACAAACCTGTAGTTTAACATTTATAAACAGATTATCCAAGTTACTGACCTTATAACATGAATTTGAACATTCAGAAATATTGCGTGGGAAACACATCTTGAAACACCAGATTAGCATCTTTAAACATTAGAGTCTAATGTCACGCAATAGCACACAATCAATGTGCATTATGAAATACATTTAATAGAGCAATATCAATACTTCACAATAAGTCAATAAATGGATTTTATGAACAATAAAGACATACAATATTAAATGTGTATTTGTATTAAAGAAACAGACCGTTATTAAACCGAGAAATGTCTACAACATTTAATAATGTGACAGTATTAGATGTTAAAGAGAATTTAATCATTAATATTTAACGGATCACGGATATTAAATCTGCGTCACACATATCCGCATGACAGGCCCATGAGTTACAAATAAGTCTACATGAAAAATGAAGTAACAGCACCACCATGAGGTATGTGTAATACACATTAACATGGCTTTGCTGTAAGTGGCATTGCTTTATAAATGTTGGTCAAATGACGGATGCGTAATTCCGCTTTGAATCATTGCGCAATGATCGCGAAAATGGAATTGCGCATACACGTTAACATGGCTTTGATGTAAGTGGCATTGCTTTATACATGTTGGTCAAATGACGGATGCGTAATCCCGCTTTGAATCATTGCGCAATTATCGCGAAAATGGAATTGCGCATACACGTTAACATGGCTTTGCTGTAAGTGGCATTGCTTTATACATGTTGGTCAAATGACGGATGCGTAATTCCGCTTTGAATCATTGCGCAATGATCGCGAAAATGGAGTCGCGCATACACGTTAACATGGCTTTGATGTAAGTGGCATTGCTTTATACATGTTGGTCAAAATGAAATGTGAATTATTATATATGTGAAGAATACAGTATTCTTATTTTCAATATTATACATAATAAAAAAAAGAAGAATCCAAATAAATTATAACATATGCCCATCAATTGATGAGAATGAAATAACACCAAAAAATAATTAAAGCTACAGTAAACAACACAACTGATTGAAAATAAGAGTACAGGATATATTTATCATGAATTGAATTGAGGAAACAATTAACTCATGGGACTACCAAAGGATTAATAGTTTTAAATTGATTTGCTAATAATGTAAAGATTTTAAACATGGCATGATTTGTATTAATGATATGCAATCCTCATTTAATATATTACAGATATGGATGTTGCTGCTGGATCCTTAAGGCAGGGCTTGTCACAGTATGGTATGTCTCATTTTAATTGACATTTGTCTTAGAAACATGGACAGAACATTACATACTAAATCCACATTGTTCAATATTTATATGTAATGTCCCTTTAATAGATGAAAATTAAATAATTCTTCGGATATCCTTAAATAACATATTAGATTTGAATTGCATGCTCAATCCCATTCATTACATCAACATATGGAGTAGAGAATTCATTAACACCAACATTGTCAAATCAATATAATTTTATATTAAAGGGATACTGAGCTACAATTATTAATGTTGTCATTCAGATAGAGTATGCAATATTAATAAACATTTAAATATAATACTATCATCATATGTGAAATATTCTATTGCTAAATGTATTTTAAAATCAAGAATGTACGTTTATCTGCATCTCAATTTTGGTTGAACAACCTGGGTTTTTATTGATGATTGGTGGATACCTTCAACAAACAATATTTATTGAATACAATATTGCTTATCTGCCTTTAAGATTAAAATGTAGCAACATTCAAATTATAATAGGAGTCAATGTTAAATCATTTTGAACAGTTTGAACAGAGAAATCAATGATTTAAATTAATCATGTCAGTGTCCCTTTAATAAACAATAGATTCATTCATCTTTACATTCTTTGGATTAAACAATATTGATATATAATTCACATATTCACTGTTGGAGTTACTTTATAGATATCAGCATACTCTAACAGCACCATGATTACATATTTGTACTAATCAATTTGGTTTTGTATTGTGATAAATATGTGTTGTGTCCTAAACAAGATTACTGTACATTGCACAAATGGCTCGATGTGCCACATGTGTTTGTTTAGATTTGTCAACAGCTGTTCTTCAAAATGTGGTTTGTGTGTATTCTTTTAAGAACATTGATCAATGGGTATATTTAGATATGCAATAGCATCGTATGAGATGAGTTTGATGTCTAATATAGTCTGAAATTAAACATATGTTCAATACATCATTTTTAACAGAATCCCCTTGATTCAATCAAGCATTTTCTGGTTTAATGACTGCTCAATTCTTCACATTTTCAAGTTGATTAATCTTAAAATTCGATACAGATGTGATTTAGTGATATCCCAAATGTGTTTACTAATATATATCTATATCATTCATAGAGAGAGTTGGTGTGGTGAGCCCACAGGAATCCAGCAGTGACACAGAGCCGCCTTTGCGGTCTCCTGGTAAGTCCATTGACTCATTTATATGTCATTGAAGGTGTATTGGTAATCAATATTATGAGCATGATTCTGATGAAGCATAACATTTGAAACAAACATATAATTTTATCTTCTGATTATATATTAATTTTCTTTTAATATTGAAAGATTAATAATTAAAACTTTATTAGTCTACACATTTGTTATTCAGAAGATGTATAGCATATGTTTGTTTCCATGTTCATTTTTGACAACAGTCATCAAGTGATACACACATGAGAAATCTTAAATGTTCTATGTACTATGCTTTTATGATTTTTAAATTAATACAAACAATACATCGAAAATATGAATAATTGAGAATAACAAATCTAATGTAATTTGTATGCTCCATCAAAATGATGTAAATCATAACTTTGGGTGTGTATATCTTTAATGCAACATTGATGTGTGTCTTTGAACAACAGTAACATATGTTATAATATCTGTTCTTAACGTGTACACAACATGTTATGTTTTACAGAGATTGATTTAACATATGTGACGGAGGAGGAAGAGGCTGCCTTGGAGTCTAATGGTATGTGAAATATATCTATCATGTTTCCAACATGTTGCTTTTTTTTAAATCATTTCATTGAAGACATTCAAAGTCTACAGCTTTTGCACTTTAAAAAGGAATATTATTTGTCTGTTCAAATACACTACTGCCTCCTTTCTATATCAGGCAGCATGAAAATATTATTTTTTTTAAAAATGTATAATTCATGCCATCATTATGTCACATGCATATTCCAGGCCAAAACACAATAATAATGTTATAATTGTATAGACAGTAATTGATATTCATCTGAGTGCCTATATCCATACCATATCCTCATTTCATAATTGTTTACAAATTCAAACACACTTCTAAGTATATTGAAAACATAATCAATTTGAAATGCGTTGATTTGATTTCATGATGTATGAGATGTTAATATATATTTTTTAAATTTTCAGATGGATCCGCCACTTCTGGTCATCTGGTTTACGCCCCTGCCCAGTCCCCTGCCCAGTCACAGACCCCTGCCCATGCCCAGACCCCTGCCCAGACCACTGCCCAGGCCCAGACCCCTGCCCATGCCCAGACCACTGCCCATGCCCAGACCCCTGCCGGCCCTTCCCATTTATCATTTTCCCTCCCAAAAAACGCCCCTACAACCCCCTTCGCCGCTCTCCCCGTATTATGGCCCGTGCAGCTGCCCAGACCCCAACTCCCCACTCCCCAGCTGTACGGCCTACCCCGGAGCAGCAGCTCATCCCTCCCCAAGCCAATCCCATCCCTCCCCAAGCCAATCCCATCCCTCCCCAACCCAATCCCATCCCTCCCCCCTGTCTCAACCTTCATTGTCCTGGGTGTCGGATTGTCCTTCCCAGGCACAGCTGTAAGTATCATTCAAAATCAACATTATAAGATACTTAAAGGTACACTGAAGGTAAATATTTTCTATTGTGATTCAAATAGAGCATGCAATGTTAATCAAATTTATAATTTACTACTCTTATGAATTATTCTTCATTCTCTTGATATCTTTATTGAAACAAAGAAATGCCTATAATTAATTTTAAAAATAAAATAATTGTGGACATAATTTCTTTATTGTTGGATGAATGTATCCATCAACCAGCAGGGACAAACAAAGTTGATAAACAAATATGGCCTGCCCTAAAAACCGACATTCTTGCATTCAAAATCTAGCTATAGAATTCAAACATTTAAAGAATATGTGTAATTTTTAAATATTTGTAATGTCATGCTCTATCTGAATCAGTCAATTAAATATTTAGGTTCAGTGTCCCTTTAATTGGATATCACTACATATACCAATCACCACTACTTGGATCCAACAATTAATGTACAAATGTTTATACATTATCTCTTGTCTAACCCAGTGGGAATGTAATTTGTTCAGGTTGCTATGTTTACACAGCTTGTCCTCAATGCCAAAATGTTTAAGGATAGGTGTGCCTACCACAGTATAATTAAAATATTTAAATTGCTAATGTAAGTACAATGTAAATCCTTTAACAAGATTTGATACACTCAAGCTGTATAAGTGGATCATCTAAAACCAATTAAAGGTGACAACATGTTTGAGTAAACTGTCCCTTTAATGGTTTCGGTCTGTCTGAATAACATATTTCATGTGTAAAGAATAAATTTAAACTAATTGATGTAAAGAATGATTTGTCTTTATGATGACAATGTATATTTGCTTATTTTTTCGTCTGTTGTGTAATTATCATTAATATTTAATTTATTCTTTATTTTAGGCTGTGACTCAGCATGGCTCATGCTAGAAGGTATAGCAAGAGTAGAGCAGGCCGTGTTGAGGAACGCAGCTGTCCTGAGAGGGATGAACGACACCATGCAGGCCCAGCTCCGGGTTCAGGACTTGACTCTGCGTGAAATTATGCGATTAAGTTCAAGGCCTGAATCTGGAGCTGCACATGCACAGGACGATGAAGAGGATGACCAGTAAGTGGAGGATCTGGAGATGCTCCAAGGTGGCAGATAAGAATCCTCCGTCCACATGTTTTTTTTTATTGTTGCCATTTGGCCTTTTTAAAAGTTTATTGTTGTGCCTGTTGCACTCTTTTACCTTGTCATATGTCTCCAATGGGGCTATGGTGGCCCTTGGCAACTCTCTTCATGGACTGTGATGCACTGTGTTACCTTGTCATATGTCTCCAATGGGGCTATGGTGGCCCTTGGTAACTCTCTTCATGGACTGTGATGCACTCTTTTACCTTGTCATATGTCTCCAATGGGGCTATGGTGGCCCTTGGCAACTCTCTTCATGGACTGTGATGCACTGTGTTACCTTGTCATATGTCTCCAATGGGGCTATGGTGGCCCTTGGTAACTCTCTTCATGGACTGTGATGCACTCTTTTACCTTATCATATGTCTCCAATGGGGCTATGGTGGCTCTTGGCAACTCTCTTCATGGACTGTGATGCCCTCTTTTACCTTGTCATATGTCTCCAATGGGGCTATGGTGGCCCTTGGTAACTCTCTTCATGGACTGTGATGCACTCTTTTACCTTGTCATATGTCTCCAATGGGGCTATGGTGGCCCTTGGCAACTCTCTTCATGGACTGTGATGCACTCTTTTACCTTGTCATATGTCTCCAATGGGGCTATGCTGGCCCTTGGTAACTCTCTTCATGGACTGTGATGCACTCTTTTACCTTGTCATATGTCTCCAATGGGGCTATGGTGGCCCTTGGTAACTCTCTTCATGGACTGTGATGCACTCTTTTACCTTGTCATATGTCTCCAATGGGGCTATGGTGGCCCTTGGCAACTCTCTTCATGGACTGTGATGCACTCTGTTACCTTGTCATATGGCTCAAATATTCCTTATTTTTACAAGATTATTTCTAAACGTTGTTGATGTTTTCTTACATACTAATAAAAGACATGTAATTGCACGATTCTTTGTCCTCATTCTTCATGTTATTTTTTGAAAGCTCTAGTTTATCTTGTTGATCCTTAAAAGGGACCTACCAAAAATAATTTTTTAAAAAAAATCATATATGTAAGACAATTGTAAATGACTTTAAGATTAACATCTCCAATGTAATCTTATTATTTGTCTTTATATATTTTTCTCTTAGCTTTATCATTGCATGATTATGATTAGCATAGTAATTGTTTTATATATGTATATATAGATTGTTATTTGTGTATATATGTATATTTCAATTTTCACATCCATGTGTGTATTTAGAAACTCTGCATGAATTGATGCACCTTTAACAAATGATCTGAGGATTGATACAATGATATAATCCCTGTAAAGTGTTCATTTTATTGAAATAGTATTGTCTATGTGTATCCTCTTTTTAAAAACAAAATAATGTCCCTTTAAGTGATGGTGAGCACAATTGTTAATGAATGTATTTCCATTTCTAAAGCGTTTTTGTCCTTTTTACATGAACAAGGACATATAATCTTATTAATAAACAATCTTATTGTAATGTTGACAGCACATGTATTTCATTTTCTATTCTATCTTATTGTAAAAGTGTAACCAAATAAATCTCTGTGTGTAATGCAAATATTTTAGATGATGAATATTTTTTTAAAAATATGTTAACAAAATAATTCTCCTCCCATATATGGCTATAGGTAGGCTGACCATATTTAAACTTGAATAAATGACACGTTTAATCAATCCATGTATCATTATTGTTATCCAAAAACAATCAAAACATATCTTAAAACATCAATGGCATATGTATTTCTCATGTGTATCTTTTAAATGTTAAAGATATACACCATAGCTATAGTTCAAGGGACAGTCAAGTCCGAAAAGATGATTCATGATTTGGTGACATTCCTAGATAGCAATCTAGACACATACTAGTTCCTAAAATATAAATACGTTTCTTAGTGATATGCCAAGCTGTCAACTGAGTCCTTGTATTGGCTGCGGGTTTTCAGCGATCTTGGATGCGCCATGTTGCTTAAAACGTCACCTGTCAGGCTGTCCAATGATTCCTTGTATTGACTGACGTTCTTACGTGATCAAGAATGTGCCTTTTATTGGATGGCGTATTGACGCGATCAAGGGTGCGCCTTTTTTTTTGGGCGTTCTTACGTGATCAAGAATGTGCCTTTTATTGGATGGCGTTCTTACGTGATCAAGGAAGCGCCATGTTAAGACGTCACATGCAAAGGTAAAAAAACGTCTGATTGGATTACGTAGTCCCGCAATATTTGTTTGTGCACGTTAAACACGTTTGTGACTGCAGCCAATTTTAAAAACCTTGCGAATATGTATTATTTGCATCATGTTACATTGTTGACCCGTAGCTGATAAAGACCACCACATTCTCTTTTGCTGGATGTCTGGTTGAATAAACGAACGAAAGCAAAATGTTTTCATGCATATGATATTTCGAGGCAAGTCCAAATCTCTATAGTCCATGTTGTTTAATATGTTTGTCAACAATATGTTCCTTTTTCAGAAAAATGACTGTTGTTTTTAATGTTAAAGATATCTAATAAATAAATATGCGCTATTGTGTTAGAATAAAGTAATCAATATGCATTTAGCTTTATCATATGCTAAATATATGATGCCGACTTCTGTGTAATTTCGTTGTATATTTTATTAAAGGTTCATTAGACACTCACATTATAAATCAAAACTTTTTATTTTGTCTCTAGTTAGATAGTCCATTGTTTAACAAATACACGTTTCATTTTGCTTCTGTTCAAAGAAAATGTAATTAATTTCCAGACTCCTCGCCAAGCCTCTGAGTTTCATGTGAGTACCATCTCCAGCTTTCTCCTGTTTGTGTAAAGGGTCTTTTCATATGTTAATGATGGGGTATTGTCTTGTTTTACGGTTGTAATGGGGGTTCATCTATATTTTCAATAGAGCTAACCCGATTTTCTTTGAAAGTGTTTGAAGCTTTGTAATATTGATATCAGTATATGTTAATCTTGTTTTTTGTAGTAGTGTCTATTACATACAGTTCTGTTAAAAATATAGTATACTGTCCCTTTAATGCAAATGTTGATTTTTGTATCATGTATGAGTTCCACATTGTTTAATCTTCAAATATATTATTGTTAGCATATTTTCACCCCCCACTCCTAAAAGGACTTTAAACCATATTCATTGTTCAAACAAATGTCTTTATAAAAAAAAATTACCACAATAATGTCTCTTTAAGAAAATATACTTTATTTAACACCTCAATATAAATCTGATTTCAATATTTAATTTTTGAACAAGTACATGTAGATATACCAACAAGCTTCAAATATGTGTTAGCATATGTAATTTTGTTAAAGGGACAGTTTAGAAAACAAATAATGTTTTGCATTATTCTAAAAGTCAATTTTGTAATATCAATGATATCAAAGGTTTCTCACCAATTAATCATTTGTCTTTGTTTATTTAAATTTGCTAGCTAAACCTATGAGGTTCGTGTGCTCATTTCTTCGAGCTTGAAGAGTGCATGTAATCATTATACAATTTGACCAATAGAGGGCATTTGGATAGCATTTGTATATGTAAAACCTTGTGCTCATACAGCATATTATTTACCATGTATTGATCATTGATATCTAAAATGTTATGTCAGAACAACAAATAAGTGGTCATTTTTCATAGTCATAGATACAAGGTTAAGCACATAAGTCACACGTATTTCTCCATGTTTTGTTGTTTCCAACTTGATAATGCGTAATACAGTGTTTTCTTTGTAATCAATAATTTTCTGACTGTCCCTTTAAGCTGTGTTATTGGCATTCAAACAGTAATATGCCATCATGGATAATTGTAATAGTAATTTTGTTTGCAATTCGGGAAACAGTTTGGACATCACATCACAGAAACCAATCAATATCATGAACAAGGATAGGTATGTGATGATGTGGTTTTCACACACTTATAACCCACACTCTGCAAACAATCTTCCTCCATGGACCCGGTCCCATAGAAGTAGATTATATACAGAGTGTGGTCCACAAGTGTATGAAAACCACATCATCACATACCTATCCATTACACATTAAATAAAAAAAACATTAAAGATGAAAATAAATACTTACTTCCTCTTCCTTCCCCTCTTCCCACGGGGCTGAGGCTCTGGGAGGGGCAACTGCCGACTCCGAAGAGTTCTCCTTGGAGATGTTGTGGGAAGAGTGGAAGGAAGAGTACTGGGACGACCAAGGTGAGGAGGAGAAGATGGCTGAGGAGGAGAAGATGGCTGAGGAGGAGAAGATGGCTGAAGAGGAGAAGATGGCTGAAGAGGAGGAGATGGCTGAGGAGGAGAAGATGGCTGAGGAGGAGAAGATGGCTGAAGAGGAGAAGATGGCTGAAGAGGAGGAGATGGCTGAAGAGGAGGAGATGGCTGAAGAGGAGGAGATGGGCCGGCAGGAGGAGATGGGCCGGCAGGAGGAGATGGGCCGGCAGGAGGAGATGGGCCGGCAGGAGGAGATGGGCCGGCAGGAGGAGATGGCCTAGCAGCAGGAGGCCCAGCAGCAGGAGGCGGACCAGGAGGTAGACCAGCATGCGCCTCCCGGAAAAAATTGAACATCTCTTGGTGCAGATTAAAGATTCTGTTTTGGCCTTGTTCGATTCTATTAAGTATGTTTATTATTTGGTTTTGTCCTTCAATTATTTGATTTTGTCCATCAAGAATTCGAGTGCGGCCTTCGATATTTTGTATCCGGGAGTTACGCATCTGGTCTATGTAGTCCAGTAGAACCCGCACCTCCGCTATTTCCTCTTGTTGTGCTTGGCGGGGTACCCGTGCACGGCGGGGTGCCCGTGCACGGCGGTGTGCGGGTCCTTGAGGGTCCTCTGGTTCCGCGGGCTCCTCCTCTGCTTCCGGGGCCTCTTCATCAGCTTCCGTGCGCTCTTCGTCACGGGGGGCCTCTTCCCTCCGAAGTGGAAATTCCTCCCCACCACTCTCATCCCGGGGAGATAGATGAGGCTGTGTTTCTTGTGCTGCCTCCTCCCCAGACTATGTATATTTAAAAAAAAACATAATTTATGCTTACCTGATAAATTCCTTTCTTCTGTTGTGTGATCAGTCCACGGGTCATCATTACTTCTGGGATATAACTCCTCCCCAACAGGAAATGCAAGAGGATTCACCCAGCAGAGCTGCATATAGCTCCTCCCCTCTACGTCAGTCCCAGTCATTCGACCAAGAATCAACGAGAAAGGAGTAACCAAGGGTGAAGTGGTGACTGGAGTATAATTTAAAAGATATTTACCTGCCTTAAAACAGGGCGGGCCGTGGACTGATCACACAACAGAAGAAAGGAATTTATCAGGTAAGCATAAATTATGTTTTCTTCTGTTATGTGTGATCAGTCCACGGGTCATCATTACTTCTGGGATACCAATACCAAAGCAAAAGTACACGGATGACGGGAGGGATAGGCAGGCTCATTATACAGAAGGAACCACTGCCTGAAGAACCTTTCTCCCAAAAATAGCCTCCGAAGAAGCAAAAGTGTCAAATTTGTAAAATTTGGAAAAAGTATGAAGCGAAGACCAAGTTGCAGCCTTGCAAATCTGTTCAACAGAGGCCTCATTCTTAAAGGCCCAAGTGGAAGCCACAGCTCTAGTGGAGTGAGCTGTAATTCTTTCAGGAGGCTGCTGTCCAGCAGTCTCATAGGCTAAACGTATTATGCTACGAAGCCAAAAAGAGAGAGAGGTAGCAGAAGCTTTTTGACCTCTCCTCTGTCCAGAATAAACGACAAACAGGGAAGAAGTTTGGCGAAAATCTTTAGTTGCCTGCAAGTAGAACTTGAGGGCACGAACTACATCCAGATTGTGTAGAAGACGTTCCTTCTTTGAAGAAGGATTTGGGCACAAGGATGGAACAACAATCTCTTGATTGATGTTCCTGTTAGTGACTACCTTAGGTAAGAACCCAGGTTTAGTACGCAGAACTACCTTGTCTGAGTGAAAAATCAGATAAGGAGAATCACAATGTAAGGCTGATAACTCAGAGACTCTTCGAGCCGAGGAAATAGCCATTAAAAACAGAACTTTCCAAGACAACAATTTTATATCAATAGAATGAAGGGGTTCAAACGGAACACCCTGTAAAACGTTAAGAACTAAATTTAAACTCCATGGCGGAGCAACAGCTTTAAACACAGGCTTGATCCTAGCTAAAGCCTGACAAAAGGCCTGGACGTCTGGATTTTCTGACAGACGCCTGTGTAATAAGATGGACAGAGCTGAAATCTGTCCCTTTAATGAACTAGCTGATAAACCCTTTTCTAAACCTTCTTGTAGAAAAGACAATATCCTAGCGATCCTAACCTTACTCCAGGAGTAACCTTTGGATTCGCACCAGTATAGGTATTTACGCCATATTTTATGGTAAATCCTTCTGGTAACAGGCTTCCTAGCCTGTATCAGGGTATCAATAACCGACTCAGAAAAACCACGTTTTGATAAAATCAAGCGTTCAATTTCCAAGCAGTCAGCTTCAGAGAAGTTAGATTTTGATGTTTGAACGGACCCTGTATCAGAAGGTCCTGTCTTAGAGGTAGAGACCAAGGCGGACAGGATGACATGTCCACTAGATCTGCATACCAAGTCCTGCGTGGCCATGCAGGCGCTATTAGAATCACTGATGCTCTCTCCTGTTTGATTTTGGCAATCAATCGAGGAAGCAGCGGGAAGGGTGGAAACACATAAGCCATCCCGAAGTTCCAAGGTGCTGTCAAAGCATCTATCAGAACCGCTCCCGGGTCCCTGGATCTGGACCCGTAGCGAGGAAGTTTGGCGTTCTGGCGAGACGCCATGAGATCTATCTCTGGTTTGCCCCAACTTCGAAGTATTTGGGCAAAGACCTCCGGATGAAGTTCCCACTCCCCCGGATGAAAAGTCTGGCGACTCAAGAAATCCGCCTCCCAGTTCTCCACTCCCGGGATGTGGATTGCTGACAGGTGGCAAGAGTGAGACTCTGCCCAGCGAATTATCCTTGATACTTCCATCATTGCTAGGGAGCTTCTTGTCCCTCCCTGATGGTTGATGTAAGCTACAGTCGTGATGTTGTCCGACTGAAACCTGATGAACCCCCGAGTTGTTAATTGGGGCCAAGCCAGAAGGGCATTGAGAACTGCTCTCAATTCCAGAATGTTTATTGGAAGGAGACTCTCCTCCTGATTCCATAGTCCCTGAGCCTTCAGAGAATTCCAGACAGCGCCCCAACCTAGTAGGCTGGCGTCTGTTGTTACAATTGTCCAGTCTGGCCTGCTGAATGGCATCCCCCTGGACAGGTGTGGCCGATAAAGCCACCATAGAAGAGAATTTCTGGTCTCTTGATTCAGATTCAGAGTAGGGGACAAATCTGAGTAATCCCCATTCCACTGACTTAGCATGCACAATTGCAGCGGTCTGAGGTGTAGGCGTGCAAAAGGTACTATGTCCATTGCCGCTACCATTAAGCCGATCACCTCCATGCATTGAGCTACTGACGGGTGTTGAATGGAATGAAGGACACGGCATGCATTTTGAAGCTTTGTTAACCTGTCTTCTGTCAGGTAAATCTTCATTTCTACAGAATCTATAAGAGTCCCCAAGAATGGAACTCTTGTGAGAGGAAAAAGAGAACTCTTCTTTTCGTTCACTTTCCATCCATGCGACCTTAGAAATGCCAGAACTAGCTCTGTATGAGACTTGGCAGTTTGAAAGCTTGAAGCTTGTATTAGAATGTCGTCTAGGTACGGAGCTACCGAAATCCCTCGCGGTCTTAGTACCGCCAGAAGGGCACCCAGAACCTTTGTGAAGATTCTTGGAGCCGTAGCCAATCCGAATGGGAGAGCTACAAACTGGTAGTGCCTGTCTAAGAAGGCAAACCTTAGATACCGGTGATGATCCTTGTGGATCGGTATGTGAAGGTAAGCATCTTTTAAATCCACTGTGGTCATGTACTGACCCTTTTGGATCATGGGTAAGATTGTCCGAATAGTTTCCATTTTGAACGATGGAACTCTTAGGAATTTGTTTAGAATCTTTAAATCTAAGATTGGCCTGAAAGTTCCCTCTTTTTTGGGAACCACAAACAGGTTTGAGTAGAACCCTTGTCCTTGTTCCGACCGCGGAACCGGATGGATCACTCCCATTAATAACAGATCTTGTACACAGCGTAGAAACGCTTCTTTCTTTATCTGGTTTGTTGACAACCTTGACAGATGAAATCTCCCTCTTGGGGGAGATAATTTGAAGTCTAGAAGGTATCCCTGAGATATGATCTCTAGTGCCCAGGGATCCTGAACATCTCTTGCCCAGGCCTGGGCGAAGAGAGAAAGTCTGCCCCCCACTAGATCCGGTCCCGGATCGGGGGCTTTCGGTTCATGCTGTCTTTGGGGCAGCAGCAGGTTTCCTGGCCTGCTTGCTCTTGTTCCAGGACTGGTTAGGCTTCCAGCCTTGCCTGTAACGAGCAACAGCTCCTTCCTGTTTTGGTGCAGTGGAGGTTGATGCTGCTCCTGTTTTGAAATTCCGAAAGGGACGAAAATTAGACTGTCTAGCCTTAGCTTTGGCTTTGTCTTGAGGTAGGGCGTGGCCCTTACCTCCTGTAATGTCAGCGATAATTTCTTTCAAACCGGGCCCAAATAAAGACTGCCCCTTGAAAGGTATATTAAGTAATTTGGACTTAGAAGTAACATCAGCTGACCAGGATTTTAGCCACAGCGCCCTACGTGCCTGTATGGCGAATCCTGAGTTCTTAGCCGTAAGTTTGGTTAAATGTACTACGGCCTCCGAAATGAATGAATTAGCTAGTTTAAGGACTCTAAGCCTGTCCGTAATGTCGTCTAGCGTAGATGAACTAAGGTTCTCTTCCAGAGACTCAATCCAAAATGCTGCCGCAGCCGTAATCGGCGCGATACATGCAAGGGGTTGCAATATAAAACCTTGTTGAACAAACATTTTCTTAAGGTAACTCTCTAATTTTTTATCCATTGGATCTGAAAAAGCACAGCTATCCTCCACCGGGATAGTGGTACGCTTAGCTAAAGTAGAAACTGCTCCCTCCACCTTAGGGACCGTTTGCCATAAGTCCCGAGTGGTGGCGTCTATTGGAAACATCTTTCTAAATATTGGAGGGGGTGAGAACGGCACACCGGGTCTATCCCACTCCTTAGTAACAATTTCAGTTAGTCTCTTAGGTATAGGAAAAACGTCAGTACTCGCCGGTACCGCAAAGTATTTATCCAACCTACACAGTTTCTCTGGTATTGCAACGGTGTTACAATCATTGAGAGCTGCTAAGACCTCCCCTAGTAATACACGGAGGTTCTCCAATTTAAATTTAAAATTTGAAATATCTGAATCCAATCTGTTTGGATCAGAACCGTCACCCACAGAATGAAGCTCTCCGTCCTCATGCTCTGCAAGCTGTGACGCAGTATCAGACATGGCCCTAGTATTGTCAGCGCACTCTGTTCTCACCCCAGAGTGATCACGCTTGCCTCTTAGTTCTGGTAATTTAGACAAAACTTCAGTCATAACAGTAGCCATATCTTGTAATGTTATCTGTAATGGCCGCCCAGATGTACTAGGCGCCATAATATCACGCACCTCCCGGGCGGGAGATGTAGGTACTGCCGCGTGAGGCGAGTTAGTCGGCATAACTCTCCCCTCGCTGTTTGGTGAAATTTGTTCACATTGTACAGATTGACTTTTATTTAAAGTAGCATCAATACAGTTAGTACATAAATTTCTATTGGGCTCCACCTTGGCATTGGAACAAATGACACAGATATCTTCCTCTGAGTCAGACATGTTTAACACACTAGCAATAAACTTGCAACTTGGTTATAATCTTTTTTAGCAAAAACGTACTGTGCCTCAAAGAGGTACTAAACGATTAAATGACAGTTGAAATAATGAACTGAAAAACAGTTATAGCATCAAACTTTAAAACAACACAACTTTTAGCAAAGGTTTGTTCCCATTAGTAAAATAACAATAATTAAATTTGACATAAAAATTACAGAGCAACGTTTTTATTCACAGTCAATATAAAATTCTCACAGCTCTGCTGAGAGAATATACCTCCCTCCAAAGAAGTTTGAAGACCCCTGAGATCTGTCAGAGATGAACCGGATCATGCAGGAAATATAAGAGTAGCTGACTGGAAATTTTTGATGCGTAGCAAAGAGCGCCAAAAACGGCCCCTCCCTCTCACACACAGCAGTGAAGAGAAACGAAACTGTCACAATTAAAAGCAAACAACTGCCAAGTGGAAAATAATGCCCAAATATTTATTCACTCAGTACCTCAGCAATGTAAACGATTCTACATTCCAGCAAAAACGTTTAACATGATAAATACTTATTAAAAGGATTAGTGACTTTTAACAGAGTAGTTCCGGTGAAATACCATCCCCAGAATACTGAAGTGTATACATACATGTCATTATAACGGTATGGCAGGATTTTCTCATCAATTCCATTCAGAAAATAAAAACTGCTACATACCTCAATGCAGATTCATCTGCCCGCTGTCCCCTGATCTGAAGCTTTTACCTCCCTCAGATGGCCGAGAACAGCAATATGATCTTAACTACTCCGGTTAAAATCATAGTAAAAAACTCTGGCAGATTCTTCCTCAAACTCTGCCAGAGAAGTAATAACACGCTCCGGTGCTATTGTAAAATAACAAACTTTTGATTGAAGTCATAAAAACTAAGTATAATCACCATAGTCCTCTCACACATCCTATCTAGTCGTTGGGTGCAAGAGAATGACTGGGACTGACGTAGAGGGGAGGAGCTATATGCAGCTCTGCTGGGTGAATCCTCTTGCATTTCCTGTTGGGGAGGAGTTATATCCCAGAAGTAATGATGACCCGTGGACTGATCACACATAACAGAAGAAAAAGGTATATATTAGCATATTTGCAAATCAAGCTTTAAATGACTTAGCTTACGATACAATTACAAATGCAGAATCATTAATCCACTTTGAAATCTAACAAACAATCAATACGATTTCCGCTTTTTCAAAACCGTGTTTGTGATATCTCTGGTCAATCTGAATGTTTTCGCGTTTGTTTTCAGTCTGTTTAAATGCACACCTAACCTATAGCCTAGATACTGATGTAACCGCAAAGTAATTGAATGCGTGTAAACAACGTTATAGCATTAATCTGATCCTTAAAGGGACATGAAACCCAATGTTTTATCTTTCATGATTTAGAAGCATACATTTATTATCAATTTTCTAATGTACTTTTCTTATCTAATTAGCTTCATTCTCTGGATATTCTTTGCTTAAAAGCATATCTAAATATGCTTATAAGATGCTGATTGTTAGCTGAATATAGCTGCCTCCTGTGATTGTTTCACCGTGTGCATGGCTATTTCTTCATTAAAATATATCTCAAGAATGATTCAAATTAGGTAATATAAGTACATTTGAATGTTTTGTCAAATTGTATTCGCTACCTCAATCATGAAAGTAAAGGTTTGCGTATAGTGTCCCTTGAAATACATTCGTATGTGAATTTATTGTTCAATGAGCTTACCGTCAGATGAGAGTGGCAGGTTCCCGGTATCAATTCCTCCGATACCGACTATTTCCACCTCGGAGATGCTGGGCCGCAACATTTCCTCCCATCGGCAGTACTCTATTTCCAGGGCAGGTCCACCACCGGTTCCTGCGGCATGTCGGGCCTCCAGGCTTAACTTTTTCTTGAGATCCATCTTACAGTCCCGGTAGCGATGTTTTATTGAATCCAGATCTCTGTTCCGGCCACCCACTGCATTGACTGCATTTCTTATCTCATTCCAGAGCCTCCTCTTGTCAGTCGGGGTAGTCTTCTGGTGCTGCAGCCTCCTATACCTGGCCATATAGGCCTCTACGAGGGCCTCCTTCTCCTCCATCGAAAACCTCGCCTCCCTAGTCGCCTTGGCCTTCCCCGTGACGATGCCCTCTGTTTCCCGGACTGTGAAGCCCTACTCTGTCCGCCACTGGGCCCAGCCACTTGTTCATCTTGAACCAAGTGGCTGGGTCCACCCACCGCTTCCACCCCCGCTTCCCTCCCCCCTTCCTGCCCTGTTCCTCTCCCCCTCCCTCTCCTCCCCCCTCTACCTCTCCCCTGCCTGGCCTCCATCTGTTCCCTAAACTAAACCCCAAATAATCAAACAAAAAGTGAGTGTGATGAAATGAAAGGGGGTCAAAATAAAGAACTAAAAAGACAAAAAAAGTGCTGAAAGTGTGAGAGGGATGTAAAAAAACAAAGAGGGTAAGGAGTATTTAAATAAACCAAAAGAAGAAGAAGACTAAAAGGAGGATATGTAAACTAAATGTAACTAGGGGATGGGTATGGGATGGGTATGGGGTAAGAGTAAATGGGATGAAAGGGAATGGGACTACAGGGAATGGGGCATGGAGTGTAGTATGAGGGGGTAGGGGGTATGGAGTGCATGTAGTGTTATTGATAAGTGTATGTATGCATTGAATGTGTTTGCGTGTAAATGTGTTACGTGTACAGAAAAATCACTCGCTTGCTAACTCACACTACTACTAATTCTCAATAACACACTACTACTAATTCTCACTAACAAACACTCCCACTAACTACCACTAACTGACGCTCCCACTAACAACTCTCACTAACAACTCCCACTCCCACTAACAGACTCTCTCCCACTCCCACTAACTCACTCACGATAACACTAACAACTGACTCTCTCACGCTAACACTAACTCACTCACAATAAGGCACCAACTCTCTAATCTTAAACCTCCAATCTCCAAAGACCCACCAGCAACACAGTCAAAGAAGCCCTGCTTGTGTGGTGCTTATATACCCTGTGTAAATGTTTAATGATGTACCAATTTCCGTTGTAAATTGTGTTCAGGTGTGCTTTATTAGCAATTAATATTAGTGCAATGTGTATTAGTTGTGTGAATTTGCGCATGCTCATTTGGAGTTAGTATTTGTGGAATGTGTAGAATGCGATGATGTCATAGTGGTCGTTTTCTCTAACATTGTCCAATAGTATTCTTTTTAAATGTGAATTTGCGATGGTGTGTTATTAGTGAAGTGTTGTATATGTATGTTTGTCCTAATATATAGTGATATTGAATGCGATTATTTTTCTAGTGTATGTATATATTTTTTATTCCTTGTTGTTATTTTGCGAATTTCCGCATCTTAAAGTATATGCGTATTCCCCGTATTAAATTTTATTAAAAATCACCCCGCTTGTGAATGTGTAATGCTTGTGTGCTTTGTTGATTGATTGTTGTTGTGACATTTGCGGCGTGTTATTGTTGTGCATGATGTGGTATGCGTCATATGACCGAGCTGTGCGTATTCTCGCGAGATCGAGTGTTAGGTGAAAAAAGCTATTTTTTTGCTTTCCCATTGATCTCTATGGGAGACTGTCTAACGCGGGCAGGATTCCGCGCGTGTGACATACACGCGTTAGGAGCATCGTTAGATGGTCTATTTTGAACTCTAAATACCGGAGTCAAACAATGCTGTGCGTTAGACATAAAACACGCGTGGCGTTAGAAACCCATCTACCGCCGAACTCCAAATCTAGCCGAAAGTTTCCAAACTCTGTGTGCGTTTTGAAACTCCCAGACTACACCCCAACCCAAGAGACTAGCATCTGTCTAGATCACAGTCCAATTTGGATGGACAATAGTTGCCCCCAGAACAATAGACTAATGATTGCTCCGCCAAGAAAATGATTGTCTTTTGAGCCAAATGAGTGAGATCCCAGCACCAGAAGGGAATGCCAGAAGATTACACAAGCTGAGAGTAACTTCAGCCTTCTCTGTTCTATCAAGGAAAGTCCCATAAAGACTGAATCATTTATCAAACCAAGAAAAGTAATCCTGGACCGAGAACGTTTTGGAAAATGTACTTTCCAACCATGTTGTTGAAGAAACAACAATTATCTGTAGGTATGAGATACTGTTAAATGTAAGATATCATCCAGGTAAGGAACCACCTAAACACCCTGATCTCTTATTACAGATGATAAGGGAGAACCCAGAACCTTCGTAAAAAGTCTGGGAACGGTAGCCAGACCAAACGGTAGAGCAACAAACTGAAAATGTTAGTCCATGAATGCAAATCTTAAAAACCAATTATGAAGATTAACATCCTTCATATCTATATAGGATATGAACTTCCTCTTTGGAGAAGAGTAAGCATCATTAGACTGGTCTCCATCTTGAAAGAAGGAACCCTGAAAAACTTGTTAAAGTCTACAAGTCCAGAACAGGTGTGCAAGTTCTGTCTTTCTTGGGACAACAAAGAGATAAGAATAAAATCCTAGACCCTGTACGAAATCTGAAACTGGAACTATAATTACTCCCATAGATTGCAGATATGAAATTGACTGAAAAAAATGCTCCTGAAAAATTCTTTGGAGCATGAGACAGAAGAAACCTTCCCCTGGAAGGCCTTAATCTGAAACCTAGTCTGTATTCTTGTGAAATAATGTTCAAAACCCATGGATCTTGAAAAAAATTAAACCAAGCACCCTGGTAAAAGTCATAATCTGCACACCTTCATGTAGACTTGGTGGTGGAAACAGGCTTCTTGGAATGTTTAGACCTGTTCCAATTCGGTTTGATTTCCAGGAAAAAGTGGAAGAACCCTGCTTCTGGGAGAAGAGGCAGAAAGGGAATTTTGGTTCTTAGATTAACAAAAAGAAATGAAAACATTTAGAAGCTCTAGAACTACCCTTAGACTTTTTATCCTGAGGGAGAAAAGCTCCTTTCTCCCCAGTCACCATAAAAAAATAATAATATACCAGACCCAAACAACACCTTTCCCTTAAAAGTGAGAAACAGAAGTCTGGATTTAGAAACCATGTCAGCAGACCATGACTTCAACCACAAAGCCCTCTTAGTCAAGACTACTAGAGTATCATACCTGTCAATGTATATGCGAATGGACCACAACTGCAGAGATGATTCTATTTTAATATGAGACAGTCTTATTGTAGAGCAGTTGATGTTTTACAAGATATAGTGCATGCAATGTACCTGTGGCTATGTGCTGAGAGTTTGGAACAATCCTACTCACTGCAGAAATGCAGAGAGACTTCCAGCTGTCGTCACAAAACAAAACTTCCAAAGGAAAAATGAAATGAGTTCACTGGAGAGTCTAGGAGCTAAGGGTTAGGCAAATTAGAATAAAGTCCAAAAAAATTAGAAGCCAAGCAAGTAACACAGCATATATTAAGAGCTATGCTGTAATAAAGACTTGATAACCAAGAAACTAATATTGGAAATGCAGGCCTTTTAGCATCAGGTGATGAGGCTTCTGCAGCAGGTGTGTGAGCTGTGCAAAAATAACTCTTAGGGTGGAAGTGTAGAGTTATGTCACAGAAGCAGGAGAGTGAGCTATGCAAAGGTAACTCTAAGGTGGAAGTGTAGAATTATGAGTTTTTTTTATATGGGTTTAGAAGGATGGAGTCTGTGAAATTGTTAAACCAATTGGGGAGAGTGAACATGAGCACCATTCACCCAAGAATCCACTTATTGGGTATAACCCTCCCAACGTATGGGATACTGTAGTCTAGTATCTGTTCCACTATGTATTCTTGTTAATCTCGTATGACAGTAGGTGTTGGAGGGTTCAATGTCTTCTCAGGGAATGGATTTGGCTTATATGGTTTCAAGAGGGAAACATGGAATGTTGGGTGGATTCGGTATGACTTGGGAAAATAAATTGTGACAGCATTTGAGTTGACGATACTGGCCACTTTTAAGGTTACAATGTATAAACTACCTAATTTTCTTGAAGGCAATTGCATAAGTGAATTTTTGGTAGATAGCCTAACCGATAGACAAATAGATAAATAAATGTGTAGATAATGAAAGGTAGGATTATAACCATATGTAGCAAAGAAAGGAGATAGCTTGGTGGTTGAACTTATTGTATTTGTTATATGCAAATTCAGCCATTGGTAACAATGATACCCAGTCATCCTGTAAGTGGATGCAGTAGCATTGTATATATTGCACTAACCACTGGTTGGTTCATTCTGTCTGTTCATTTTTTTTTTGGATGATGAGCGCTGCTTAATCTACTTTCAATTTTCAGAATTCTGCAAAGTTCTTTCCAGAACATGGAGGTAAATTGAGCACCTCTATCCATGGTAATATGGGTAGGAAGTCCATGAAGTTTAACAATGTTATCTATAAACATTCTAGCTATTGTAACTGAAGTCGGTATGTCTTAAGGGAAGGAAGTGGGCCATATTTGTCAGGTAATCCACCACTACCAAAATAATATTATGTCCATGTCATGGGAGAGAGGTAGTTCCACAATGAAATCCATGGATATGGTATCCCACTATCTTGTTGGGATTTGGAGAGGTGTGAGGAGTCCGTAAAGTGATTTCTTGTCATGTTTGTTCCGTGCATATATGGTGCAGGTAGTGACATAATTTGAAATAGTTTTACACATTGAAGGCCACCAAAATTCTCTCTTTACTAGTTTGGTGGTTTTCTCTATGCCTGGGTACCAAGCTAATAATGAATCATGTGTGGATTTTAACACTGTTGCACAGAGAGTGAAGGGTATAGGTATATATAATTTATTTTCCTTGTAGAACAATCCTGTGGTATCCTTGTGTAACAGATGGTAGGGGATCCCTTGGTCATTGTGGAGTGCTTCTTGAACTTTATTAGTAAAATCAGTGGTAGAGAAGGTATAATAGAGACTGGAATATTAACACTATGATCCTTATCACTTTTACAAGATAAGGCATCTGCCTTCCCATTGTTTGACCCTGGTCTGTAGGTGATTAACTAATTGAATCTCTCAAAATAATTACTCCAGCGAACTTTAAATAATTATAGGTAGTTCATAAGTGCTTCTAAAGATGAAGGTAACTCGGTTCGGGTTATCTCATCTCTAAAATTCAGCTATGAAATCTTCTACAGGTTGTTTTCTAATAGCTGTTTCTGCTGTGATTTGTTTATTTTGATCTTTGTATACGGAAGACATAGAAGTAAAAAAATGTATCTAATGAATTAAGTATAGGATCGTCTGATTCCATAAAGGTGTTTGCCCAGGATCTGGGTTCTCCTCTTAAATATGAAATGACTGTATAAAGTTTGATATGTTCAGTACTATAAGTTTTAGGTCTCAATGTGAATAGTAACTTACAGGCATTTTTAAATTCCCAATACTGTGATCTATCACCACTGAATTTCTCATGGGGACTAACTAATGGTACTGGAGTGTCAGAGGTAATTTGCCTAGCAGAGGAGCCTGTATTATGGCACACAGGCTTTGGTTTGCTGTTCACATAACCCCTGAGCTTGGAAGTCTACTCTCTGAGAGAGTGTCACTATATAGCTTCAGGCTTGATTATACTGTCACACCCAGAACAATGTATAAGTGAATGGACCACAACTGCAGAGATGATTCTATTTTAATATGAGTGAGTCTTATTGCAGAAGAGTTGACGTTTTACAAGAGATAGTGAGTAAGACAAGGAAATCACTGATATAATTTGTATAGATTTGTTAGCAGAGGTTTGTACAGTAATAAGGAGATATAAACTCCATCACACACTAACCCTGTTGTTTATATTAAAGGAAGCAGTCAGTTTGCAAGTACAGATAAAATATACACAGATTAAACTCTAGATCATGAGAGGTTAAATAAGTTAACTAACTTTCTCATTGCACTATGTGCTGCCTCTCTCTCTCTCTCTCTTGTAGATAGATGTTGAAACAGGTAAGTAGAGAGTTTGGAAGTTTTGTTTTGTGACAACAGCTCTCTGCATTTCCAAAGGAAAAAAAAAAGGAATGAGTTCACTGGGGAGTCTAGAAGCAAAAGGCTAGGCAAAGCAAAAGGCTAGGCAAATTAGAATAAAGTCCAAAAATAATTAGAATCCAAAAAAGCTAGTCCTAAAAAAAAAAAAATTGATTACCTGATAAATGTATTTCTTTCCGGATACGGTGAGTCCACGGGATCATAAATTACTGTTGGGAATATTACTCCTGGCCAGCAGGAGGAGGCAAGGGAACCACAGCAAAGCTGTTAAGTATCACTTCTCTTCCCACAACCCCCAGTCATTCGACCGAAGGAAAAGGAGAGAAAGGAAATAACACAAGGTGTAGAGGTGCCTGAGGTTGAGATAAATAAAACAGTCTTAAATAACGAGAGGGGCCGTGGACTTTCCGTATCCGGAAATAAATTTATCAGGTAAGCATAAATTTTGTTTTGTTTTCTTTCCTAAGATACGATGAGTCCACTGGATCATCAATTACTGTTGGGAATAAATACCCAAGCCAGAGGACACAGATGATTAGGGAGGGACAAGACAGGGAACCTAAACAGAAGGAAACACCGCTTGAAGAACCTTTCTCCCAAAAGAAGCCTCAGCCAAGGCAAAAGTATCAAATTTATAAAATAGTGTGCAAAGAAGACCAAGTTGCAGCCTTGCAAATCTGTTCTATGGAGGACTCATTCTTGAAGGCCCAAGAAGAGGAAACAGCCCTAGTGGAATGAGCTGTGATTCTCTCAGGGGGCAGCTGTCCAGAAGTCTCATAAGTGAAACTAATAATACTTCTCAACCAGAGAGAAAGAAGTGGCAGTAGCCTTCTGACCTTTGCGTTTTCCAGAAAAAACAGAATTTATGCTTACCTGATAAATTACTTTCTCCAACGGTGTGTCCGGTCCACGGCGTCATCCATTACTTGTGGGAATATTCTCTTCCCCAACAGGAAATGGCAAAGAGCACAGCAAAAGCTGTCCATATAGCCCCTCCTCAGGCTCCGCCCCCCAGTCATTCGACCGACGTTTAGGAGAAAAAAAGGAGAAACTATAGGGTGCCGTGGTGACTGTAGTGTATAGAGAAAGACATTTTTCAAACCGGATTAAAAAACCAGGGCGGGCCGTGGACCGGACACACCGTTGGAGAAAGTAATTTATCAGGTAAGCATAAATTCTGTTTTCTCCAACATTGGTGTGTCCGGCCCACGGCGTCATCCATCACTTGTGGGAACCAATACCAAAGCTTTAGGACACGGATGAAGGGAGGGAGCAAATCAGGTTACCTAAACAGAAGGCACCACGGCTTGCAAAACCTTTCTCCCAAAAATAGCCTCCGAAGAAGCATAAGTATCAAATTTGGAGAATTTGGCAAAAGTGTGCAGAGAAGACCAAGTCGCTGCCTTACATATCTGGTCAACAGAAGCCTCGTTCTTGAAGGCCCATGTGGAAGCCACAGCCCTAGTAGAGTGAGCTGTGATTCTTTCAGGAGGCTGCCGTCCGGCAGTCTCATAAGCCAATCGGATAATGCTTTTCAGCCAGAAAGAAAGAGAGGTAGCAGTAGCTTTTTGTCCTCTCCTCTTACCCGAGTAAACGACAAACAAAGATGAGATTTGTCTAAAATCCTTTGTTGCTTCTAAATAGAACTTTAAAGCACGAACTACATCTAAATTGTGTAACAAACGTTCCTTCTTTGAAACTGGATTCGGACACAGAGAAGGAACAACTATTTCCTGGTTAATATTCTTGTTGGAAACAACTTTTGGAAGAAAACCAGGCTTAGTACGCAAAACGACCTTATCTGAATGGAACACCAGATAGGGTGGATCACACTGCAAAGCAGATAATTCAGAAACTCTTCTAGCAGAAGAAATAGCAACCAAAAACAGAACTTTCCAAGATAGTAGCTTGATATCTATGGAATGTAAAGGTTCAAACGGAACCCCTTGAAGAACTGAAAGAACTAAATTTAGACTCCAAGGAGGAGTCATGGGTCTGTAAACAGGCTTGATTCTGACCAAAGCCTGTACAAAAGCTTGTACATCTGGCACAGCTGCCAGGAGTTTGTGTAACAAAACAGATAAAGCAGAAATCTGTCCCTTTAGAGAACTCGCTGACAACCCTTTATCCAAACCCTCTTGGAGAAAGGAAAGAATCTTAGGAATATTAATTTTACTCCAGGAGAATCCCTTGGATTCACACCAACAGATATATTTTTTCCATATTTTATGGTAAATCTTTCTAGTCACAGGTTTTCTGGCTTGGACCAGAGTATCTATCACTGAATTTGAAAATCCACGCTTGGATAAGATCAAGCGTTCAATTTCCAAGCAGTCAGCTGTAGAGAAACTAGATTTGGATGTTCGAATGGACCTTGTACTAGAAGATCCTGTCTCAAAAGGTAGCTTCCATGGTGGAGCCGATGACATATTCACCAGGTCTGCATACCAAGTCCTGCGTGGCCACGCAGGAGCTATCAGAATCACTGAGGCCTTCTCCTGTTTGATCCTGGCTATGAGCCTGGGAAGGAGAGGAAACGGTGGAAACACATAAGCTAGGTTGAACGACCAAGGCGCCACTAATGCATCCACTAGAGTCGCCTTGGGATCCTTGGATCTGGACCCGTAGCAAGGAACCTTGAAGTTCTGACGAGACGCCATCAGATCCATGTCTGGAATGCCCCATAATTGAGTTAACTGGGCAAAGACCTCCGGGTGGAGTTCCCACTCCCCCGGATGGAAAGTCTGACGACTCAAGTAATCCGCCTCCCAGTTGTCTACTCCTGGGATGTGAATTGCAGATAGGTGGCAGGAGTGATCCTCCGCCCATTTGATGATCTTGGATACCTCTCTCATCGCCAAGGAACTCTTTGTTCCTCCCTGATGGTTGATGTAAGCTACAGTCGTCATGTTGTCCGACTGGAATCTTATGAATCCGGCCTTCGCTAGTTAAGGCCAAGCCCGGAGCGCATTGAATATCGCCCTCAGTTCCAGGATGTTTATCGGGAGAAGGGACTCTTCCCGAGACCATAGACCCTGAGCTTTCAGGGAGTTCCAGACCGTGCCCCAGCCTAATAGACTGGCGTCGGACGTGACAATGACCCACTCTGGTCTGCGGAAACTCATTCCCTGAGACAGGTGATCCTGAGTCAACCACCAACGGAGTGAGTCTCTGGTTACCTGGTCTACTTGAATCTGGGGAGACAAGTCTGCATAGTCCCCATTCCACTGATTGAGCATGCACAGTTGTAATGGTCTTAGATGAATTAGAGCAAAAGGAACTATGTCCATTGCTGCAACCATCAATCCTACTACTTCCATGCACTGAGCTATGGAAGGCTGCAGAATAGAGTGAAGAACTTGACAAGCGTTTAGAAGCTTTGACTTTCTGACCTCTGTCAGGAAGATCTTCATTTCTAAAGAATCTATTATTGTTCCCAAAAAGGGAACTCTTGTTGACGGAGACAGGGAACTCTTTTCTAAGTTCACCTTCCACCCGTGAGATCTGAGAAAGGCTAGAACAATGTCTGTATGAGCCTTTGCCTTGGAAAGAGACGACGCTTGAATTAGAATGTCGTCTAGATAAGGTGCCACTGCAATGCCCCTCGCTAGAAGGGACCCTAGCACCTTTGTGAAAATTCTGGGAGCAGTGGCTAAGCCGAATGGAAGAGCCACGAAACGGTAATGTTTGTCCAGAAAGGCGAACCTTAGGAACTGATGATGATCTTTGTGGATAGGAATATGTAGGTATGCATCCTTTAAATCCACGGTAGTCATATATTGACCCTCCTGGATTGAAGGTAAAATTGTTCGAATGGTTTCCATTTTGAACGATGGAACTCTGAGGAATTTGTTTAGAATTTTTAAATCCAGAATTGGTCTGAAAGTTCCCTCTTTTTTGGGAACTACAAACAGGTTTGAGAAAAACCCCTGACCTTGTTCCGCTGTCGGAACTGGGTGTATCACTCCCATCTTTAACAGGTCTCTTACGCAATGTAAGAATGCCTGTCTCTTCATCTGGTCTGAAGATAAGCGAGACATGTGGAACCTTCCCCTTGGGGGAAGTTCCTTGAATTCTAGAAGATAACCCTGAGAGACTATTTCTAGTGCCCAGGGATCCGGAACATCTCTTGCCCAAGCCTGAGCAAAGAGAGAGAGTCTGCCCCCTACTAGATCCGGTCCCGGATCGGGGGCTACCTCTTCATGCTGTCTTGGTAGCAGCGGCAGGCTTCTTGGCCTGTTTACCCTTGTTCCAGCCTTGCATTGGTTTCCAAGCTGGCTTAGCCTGGGAAGCGTTACCCTCTTGTCTAGAGGTTGCAGAGTTAGGAGACCGTCCGTTCCTGAAGTTACGAAAGGAACGAAAATTGGACTTATTCTTAGCCTTAAAAGGCCTATCCTGTGGGAGGGCATGGCCCTTCCCCCCAGTGATGTCTGAAATAATTTTCTTCAATTCTGGCCCAAAAAGGGTCTTACCTTTGAAAGGAATATTAAGCAATTTTGTCTTGGAAGATACGTCCGCCGACCAAGACTTTAGCCAGAGCGCTCTGCGCGCCACAATCTCGCTAACTGCAAAGCGGCATCTAAAATAAAGGAATTAGCTAACTTAAGTGCGTGAATTCTGTCCATGACTTCCTCATATGGAGTCTCCGTATTGAGCGACTTTTCTAGTTCATCGAACCAGAAACACGCCGCCGTAGTGGCAGGAATAATGCACGAAATAGGTTGGAGGAGGTAACCTTGCTGAACAAAAATCTTTTTAAGCAAACCCTCCAATTTTTTATCCATAGGATCTTTGAAAGCACAATTGTCCTCAATGGGAATAGTCGTGCGTTTGGCTAGCGTAGAAACTGCCCCCTCAACCTTAGGGACTGTTTGCCATGTGTCCTTCCTTGGGTCGACCATGGGGAACAGTTTCTTAAATATAGGAGGTGGGACAAAAGGTATGCCTGGTTTCTCCCACTCATTATTCACTATGTCCGCCACCCTTTTAGGTATCGGAAAGGCATTGGAGTGCACCGGGACCTCTAGGAATTTGTCCATCTTGCACAATTTTTCTGGAATGACCAAAGAGTCACAATCATCCAGTGTAGTTAGCACCTCCTTAAGTAATGCGCGGAGATGCTCTAACTTAAATTTAAACGTCACAACATCAGTTTCTGCCTGTTGAGAAATTCTACCTGAATCAGAAAGTTCTCCCTCCGACAAACCCTCCCTCACTGCCACTTCTGACTGGTGTGAGGGTATGACAGATAAATTATCGTTGGCGCCTTCTTGCTCCACTGTATTTAAAACTGAGCAATCACGCTTTCTTTGAAATGCTGGCATTTTGGATAAAATATTAGCTATGGAATTATCCATTACTGCTGTTAATTGTTGCATAGTAACAAGCATTGGCACGCTAGATGTACTAGGGGTCGCCTGCGCGGGCATAACTGGTATTGACACAGAAGGAGAGGATGAAGCACTATCCCCACTACCTTCATTTGATGAATCATCTTGGGCAACCTTATTAAATGTGACAGTACTGTCCTTACTTTGTCTGGACGCCATGGCACAATTATCACATACATTTGAAGGGGGGACCACCTTGGCCTCCATACATACAGAACATGTTCTATCTGAAGGTACAGACATGTTAGACAGGCTAATAATGAAAAAAAAAAACGTTTTTAAACAAAACCGTTACTGTCTCTTTAAATGTTAAACAGAGCACACTTTATTTCTGAATATGTGAAAAACTATGAAGGAAATATCCAATCTTTACCAAATTTTCACCACAGTGTCTTAATGCTTTAAAAGTATTGCACCCCAATTTTCAAGCTTTTAACCCCTTAAATGAGGAAACCGGAGCCGTTTAATCAATTAACAACTTTAACCCCACTACAGTCCCAGCCACAGCGTTTGCTGCGACTCCACCTGTCCTTGGGGGTTATACGATACCAAATTAAGCCTTCCAGGAACGTTTTCAATGATCACCAGACCCTCTCACATGCAGCTGAATGCACTGCATCCAAAAGAAACTGCGCAATTATGGCGCGAAAATGAGGCTCTGCCTACTATAGTGAAAGGCCCTTCCTGACTGGGAACGTGTCTAAATGAGTGCCTGGCGTCTAAAAACGTTCCCCACACTAAAAGTTTAGAAATATCACTTCAAACTTCATAAAAAACCAAAATAAAGCAATCGATTTAGCCCACAAGAGTGTCACCAGTGTATAGCCCATAATAAACCTGCATTCTGTTAAGAGTCTAAGAAAATGGCTTACCGATCCCCAAGAGGGAAATTGACAGTCTTCTAGCATTACACAGTCTTGTTAGAAAATGGACTAGTCATACCTTGAGCAGAAAAGTCTGCAAACTGTTCCCCCCAACTGAAGTTCTCTGGGCTCAACAGTCCTGCGTGGGAACAGCAATTGATTTTAGTTACTGCTGCTAAAATCATACACCTCTTTTAAACAGAACTCTTCATCCTTTCTGTTTTAGAGTAAATAGTACAACCAGCACTATTTTAAAATAACAAACTCTTGATAGAAGAATAAAAAACTACAACTAAACACCACATACTCTTCACCATCTCCGTGGAGATGCTACTTGTTCAGAGCGGCAAAGAGAATGACTGGGGGGCGGAGCCTGAGGAGGGGCTATATGGACAGCTTTTGCTGTGCTCTTTGCCATTTCCTGTTGGGGAAGAG
This sequence comes from Bombina bombina, assembly GCF_027579735.1. NCBI lineage: Eukaryota > Metazoa > Chordata > Amphibia > Anura > Bombinatoridae > Bombina > Bombina bombina. The sequence continues at coordinate 411,194,264 of NC_069500.1, forward strand.
AATATTCCCACAAGTAATGGACGACGCCGTGGACCGGACACACCAATGTTGGAGAAACAAACACTGCAGAAGACTGACAAAAGTCCTTAGTCTCCTGCAAATAGAATTTAAGAGCCTGCACAACATCTAAGTTGTGCAATAACCGTTCCTTATGAGAAGGATTAGGACAGAAAGAGGGGACAACGATTTCCTGATTAATATTTCTATCCGAAACAACCTTTGGAAGAAACCCAAACTTGGTACGAAGAACAGCCTGCATGAAAAATTAGGTAAGGCGAATAGCACTGCAAAGCTGAAAGTTCTGAAACTCTCCGAGCAGAAGAGATAGCAGTAGGAAACAAAACCTTCCAAGATAACAAATTAAGATCTATGGAATGCATTGGCTCAAACGGAGCCTGTTGCAAAACTCTAAGAACAAGGTTAAGACTCCAAGGTGGAGCAACAGATTTAAACACGGGACTGATTCTGACCAACGCCTGACAAAAGGTTTGCACATCTGGCACGTCCGCCAGACGCTTGAGCAACAAAATAGATAGGGCAGAGATCTGACCCTTCAGGGTACTGACAGACAAACCCTTCTCCAGGCCTTCCTGGAGAAATTATAAAATTCTTGGGATCCTGACCCTACTCCAAGAATATCCCTTAGACTCACACCAATAAAGATATTTACGCCATATCTTATGGTAAATCTTTCTAATCTTACGAGCCTGAATAATGGTCTCAATGACCGACTCGGAAAACCCACGCTTAGCTAAAATCAAGTGTTCAATCTCCAAGCAGTCAGCTTTAGAGAAACAAGATTTGGATGAAGAAGGGGCCCCTGAAGTAGAAGGTCCTTCCTCAGAGGGGGTAGAGATGACATCTCCACAAGTTCTGGATACCAGATCCTGCGAGGCCTCGCAGGAGCTATAAGAATCACTGAGGCTCTCTCCTCCTTCATCTGAGCAATTACTTGTGGGAGGAGAGCAAACGGAGGAAATAGATGGAAGGAGAGCAAACGGAGGAAATGGATATGCCAACCTGAAGTTCCAAGAAACTGCCAGAGCATCTATCAGAAAGGACTGAGGATGTCTCGATCTTGAATCGTACTTTGTGAGCTTGGATTTCTGATGAGACGCCATGAGATCCAATTCCGGTAACCCCCATTTCTTTCTTTGTTAACCTGGAGAACACTTCCGGATGGGGTTCCCACTTCCCGGGATGGAAAGCTCAGGAAATCCGCTTCCCAATAGACTACTCCTGGAATGTGGATGGCAGATAGACAGCAATTGTGAGACTCCGCCCACTGAATGATTCGCGCCACCTCCGTCATGGCTAATGAACTCTGAGTTTCCCCCTGGTGGTTGATGTAAGCCACTGAGGTTATGTTGTTCGACTGGAACCTGATAAACCAGGCTAAAGCCAGTATATACACTACGTATGGCGCCAAGTGTTAACCCCTAGACTCCCTTACAGGTAATCTTTCCTAAGAACACCAAATTAAAACAGAAAAGAAATAGTGCAGGAGTGCCAACAAAAGCTAAGGAGTTCTAGAGATCAATATACCAATCTACACATCTCGTTTTTAAAAAAATCTATTTGTTATCTATCAAAAAACTAATAAGTGTAATAGGGACGTCTCCCTTCCACAATAACTGGTTAAAATAAATATTGTAAAAACAGCAGTTTAAAATCGACAGTTGGCTTTTGAAAAACTGACAATATTAAAAAACAGCGGTTAACAAATTCCACCTTAAGATTCCTCCTTGAAATTTTGATCAGTCAAGAGTATGTGTAGATTGGTATATTGATCTCTAGAACTCCTTGGCTTTTGTTAGCGCTCCTGCACTACTTCTTTTGTTTAAAGCCAGTTGAGGCCAAGCCATCAAAGGCATTGAAGATCGCTCTCAACTCCAATATGTTTATGGGGAGAGCAGATTCCTCCTGAGACCAAAGTCCCTGCACCTTCAACAAATCCTAGACTGTTCCCCAGCCCATAAGGCTGACATCCGTGGTCACAATCACCCATGAGGGTGTCTGAAAGTATGTCCCTTGGGACAGATGTTCTTGAGACAGCCACCACGGCAGAGAGTCTCTTGATCCAGAACTATCCTTTGAGACAGGTCTGCATAATCCCCGTTCCATTGACCGAGGATACATACCTGTAGAGCTCTCAGATGGAATCAAGCAAAGGGAACTATGTCCATTGAAGTCGCCATCAAACCAATTACCTCCATACTTTGGGCCACTGATGGTCGAACTGCAGACTGTAGAGATAGACAAGAGGAAAGAATCTTGGCTCTTCTGACCTCCGTCAGAAATATTTTTATTGATAGGGAATCTATAATGGTTCCTAAGAAGACCACCCTTGTAGTTTTCTCCAAATTCACCTTCCATCCATGGGAATGAAGAAAAGACGGTGAAAAGATGGTGCCTGAACCAGAATGTCGTCCAGATAAGGTGCAACTGCAATTCCCCGATACCGAATTACTGCCAACAGAGCTCCCAGGACCTTTGAGAAAATTCTGGGAGCTGTCGCTAGTACAAATGGAAGCGCTACAAATTGAAACCGTTTGTCCAGATAGGCAAATCTCAGAAATTTGTGATGATCCCTGTGGATGGGAATATGCAGTTACGCATCCTTGAGGTCTAAGGTCATCATGAATTGACCCTCTTGGACCAGAGGAAGAATGGAACAGATGGTCACGCTGAGGAATTTGTTGAGGACCTTGAGATCCAGAATAGGCCTGAAAATTCCCTCTTTTTTGGGTACCACGAACAGGTTGGAGTAGAACCTGAGACCCTGTTCCTGTATTGGAACTGGGACTATTACTCCCAGGAGGGAAAGAACCTGAACACATTTCAAGAACGCCTCTCTTTTTATCTGGTTTACAGATAATCTTGAGAGCTGGAATCTGCTCCTGGGAGGGAAGGTCTTGAATTCTAACTTTTAACCCTGGGAAACTATATCCACAGCCCCCGGGTTTGGGACATCTCGTTCCCATACTTGAGAGAACTGAGAGAGTCTGCCCCCCCACTTAATCTGATCCCGGCTCGGGGGCAAACCCTTCATGCTGACTTGGAATCAGCTGCGGGTTTCCTAGATTGCTTCCCCCTTGTTCCAAGACCGACTGGGCTTCCAAGAAGGCATGGACTGATCCCGCTTGGTAGAGGAGGGGAAAACTTACCTTTGAAGCTACGAAAGGAACGAAAATTACGTCCTTTCGATTTGTTCTTATCTTGAGGCAGAAAAGATCCTTTACCACCCGTGATATCGGAAATAATATCTGCCAAACCCGGCCCAAACAAGGTCTTTCCCTTGTAAGGAATCGCCAAAAGTTTAGATTTAGAAGATATATCTGCTGACCAAGATTTCAGCCATATCGCTCTACGAGCCAAAATTGCAAACCCAGATATCTTGGCCCCCAGCTTAATGATCTGCAAAGAAACGTCAGTAATAAAGGAATTGGCTAACTTAAGAGCCTTTATCCTATCCTGTATCCTCTCCAAAGGAGTCTCTGCTTGGAGGGACTCAGACAAAGCGTCAAGCCAATAAGCTGCCGCACTTGTCACTGTAGCAATACACACCACTGGTTGTCATTGTAAACCCTGATGAATATACATCTTCTTTAAGAAAGCCTCCAGTTTCTTTTCCATAGGGTCCTTGAAAGAGCAACTATCTTCAATGGGAATAGTAGTCCTCTTGGCCAGTGTAGAAAATCGCTCCTTCCACCTTGGGGACCGTTTGCAACGACTCCTTAATGGACTCAGTCACCGGAAACATTTTCCTAAAAACTAGAGAGGGAGAATTTAACTTGCTAGATTTCTTAGGGTTGACAACGACAGGAGTATCGGAGTTGTCCAAAGTAGCCAAAACCTCCCTTAACAAAACACAGAGGTGTTCTAGCTTGAATCTGAAGGATACAATTTCAGCATCAGATGAAGGAATTATACTGTCCGAATCTGAGATTTCACCCTCAGAGGCTACCGAAGTATCCTCCTCTTCCGACTTGTGTGAAAGAGCAACTTGGTTAGCTTGCACTGGATCAGAAACCTTACTATCTGACTCTCTAATTTTCCTCTTGCGTCTCCCTTGAAGCATGGGGATGGCAGCTAGCGCCTCAGATACTGCAGAGGATACCTGGGCAGCAATTTCAACCTTCAAATACACTCCTTTAGGAGACTGTGAGGAACTGCAGGGCACTGAATTTGACAACAATAACATTAGGGACAAATGAGGGAAAAGGCTGTGGGATTGTCTGAACAGCATCAACCTGACAGAATGGTGGCTCAGTAACAAAAATTCTATCTTTGTACAATAAAGTTTTTTCAATATATGAACTACAAAAGGCAATAGGGGTTCAACTTGGGAATTCAAGCAAAGTTTGCACTCCTTAGAAGGTATAGACTCCAGGTTCATTTTGCAAAGAAATATCACACAAAAACATTAGCTATCCTCAGCAAAATGATTACTACTGCCTCTTTAAGATTTAACCGCCAGTCTTAACTCCAAAGAAACTTTTTGCAAACTCTACACCTCAGCGCTAAGCTGAGGTGCCTACCTGCTCCTCACTGCCACGTTAGGATGAAAGTAAGTAGAAGATGAGACTGGAGCAGCTCCGCAGTAATCTGTGGAAACCGTGACATGGGGATCTAAGAGAAACTGCACCCGAAGTAAAAGCCAAAAATTAAAGGATCCGCCTCTCTAAGTGACGTCATCGGCGGTCCCGTCGGCCGTAACAATGCTGCACTAGTCATCAAATAAGCGGCTATTATACCAGCTCCTCAGGCCCAATAAAAGTCAACCATTAAAGAAACATAATTTATGCTTACCTGATAAATTCCTTTCTTCTGTAGTGTGATCAGTCCACGGGTCATCATTACTTGTGGGATATTAACTGCTCCCCTACAGGAAGTGCAAGAGGATTCACCCAGCAGAGTTGCTATATAGCTCCTCCCCTCTACGTCACCTCCAGTCATTCGACCAAGGACCAACGAGAAAGGAGAAGCCAAGGGTGTAGTGGTGACTGGAGTATAATTTAAAAAATATTTACCTGCCTTAAAAAACAGGGCGGGCCGTGGACTGATCACACTACAGAAGAAAGGAATTTATCAGGTAAGCATAAATTATGTTTTCTTCTGTTAAGTGTGATCAGTCCACGGGTCATCATTACTTGTGGGATACCAATACCAAAGCAAAAGTACACGGATGACGGGAGGGATAGGCAGGCTCTTTATACAGAAGGAACCACTGCCTGAAGAACCTTTCTCCCAAAAATAGCCTCCGAGGAAGCAAAAGTGTCAAATTTGTAAAATTTGGAAAAAGTATGAAGCGAAGACCAAGTTGCAGCCTTGCAAATCTGTTCAACAGAGGCCTCATTCTTAAAGGCCCAAGTGGAAGCCACAGCTCTAGTGGAATGAGCTGTAATTCTTTCAGGAGGCTGCTGTCCAGCAGTCTCATAAGCTAAACGAATTATGCTACGAAGCCAAAAAGAGAGAGAGGTAGCAGAAGCTTTTTGACCTCTCCTCTGACCAGAGTAAACGACAAACAGGGAAGACGTTTGTCGAAAATCTTTAGTTGCCTGTAAATAAAATTTAAGGGCACGAACTACATCCAGATTGTGCAAAAGACGTTCCTTCCTCGAAGAAGGATTTGGGCACAAGGATGGAACAACAATCTCCTGATTGATATTCCTGTTAGTGACTACCTTAGGTAAGAACCCAGGTTTAGTACGCAGAACTACCTTATCCGAGTGAAAAATCAAATAAGGAGAATCACAATGTAAGGCTGATAACTCAGAGACTCTTCGAGCCGAGGAAATAGCCATTAAAAATAGAACTTTCCGGGGGGCGTGTCCAAGCAGCGTTCTGAATAGGACGCACACTCTGAGAGCTCTGAGCAGAAGTTCTGATAATCCACCGATTATTGATTTATAACAGTAAGATTGCAAGTTTATAATTAAAAGACACCACAGCACAGTCACTTGTGACCCTAAATATATCCTTCTCGCTGTTTACATGACGCTGGGACTACAGATTGGAACTTAAAGGCCTAGGGCGGCGGCCCACTAATAGGCATTCACCTCCCCCCCGGGAAGAGCCGGGTTATCGGTGCTGCTGGGGTTCCCGGCTTACTGAATCTCTTCACCTCCTAACATCGATTCAACCTTAACTGGGCAGAATACCAAGTTTGAACTGACGCTATCATTCTAGCTGAGCACCAAGCAGACCATTAAGAGCTTCCCGCTTAACAGAGCAGACACTTTTATAAAAAAAAAAAAAAAACTCAAATAGCTCTGAAAGAAAGCGGAGACAAGGGAAGATATGGAGGCACTGACACAGATTGACCTATGTCTCGCAAACTTCGAGAGACTCATGAAATCACTAATAGAGAGAGCTCCATTTGACAATCTCATGAGCAAATTATGTGCCACTAATATACAAACAGAAGTTACTGAGGATGATCGAATACTCGCTGGTCAAGATGGCGCCGTGCAGGCTACACACACAGCAGACGCAAAGTATCCACAACAGAAGCCCTCCTTGAATAATCTCAAAACCTTCTGGACAGATGAGCCACCGGTCCCTCTTGCCGCATATTACTCAGGCGGTTGGGGAACAGAAAGACCACAGAGGGGAGCGAATGGAACCGTATAGTCTGTGCGGCCTCATACGGCATATGCTGTCTGAGGAACCGCACCGCGAAGACAAGCTAGCAAGACCCCTGCCTGGACATTCCCAAAAAAGTAACTCTGATTACTCCAGACTCTGGACTTTACAACCGGTCTATTGCAGGGGTCTGACATTGACTTAATTTATCTTTGGGAACATCAAATCCTTATGATGAAAACTCCGGTAACCACATAAAGTTAAGGTGTTAACCTGTATTGATGTGTGATGGTTATATAGTGTTTTTATATTATCTTTTCTCCCTTATCGTTCAGTTTATACGTTAATCCATACTGTTGTAATGTTTATGCAATGATCGAGGTGGCCTCCTTTTGGTGATAGCTAGCCCATAGTGGTAATAAGACATACGCTGACAAGCATGATAAGGTACTTCCCTTGTTTCTGTAAACCTCTTTTTCGCGGCTCGTGGCCGGGGCCGCGGGGATGAGGGTTAACAATATATTACTGCCCAAGGGGAAGATCCTGGTCACTAGGGACAAGCTGAGGTTATAAATGGGTGGCCTTTTTTTAAACAAGCAATGAGACATGGCCTCCCTCCTCTCTCACACGTATTCACAAATATCTATAATAAAAATTAAATAGGATTGGGGTAAGGTGGTATTACACCAAGATAAGACTAGTAGGGATGAGAAATGTCATGTTTCAACATTCACTTTAAGAACAACTGTCTGCTCAGTTTTGGTTCTTCATTCATTTATGATCTTTTATTTTGTTATTTGTTTCGTTTGTTGTTATGTTTTATTCACACTCATATCCTCCTCTGTGCCTATATACATACAGGGTCCAAGAGAGGCCCATTTCGTTAGCAGGGGGCAAAATCGAGGTTTAACAACTAATGCTCATTGCCTTATCTCATCTTTTCCTCTATTATAGACTGTTTTTATTTTTAAAGTATAATAGATAACAATTGCACTGCTGGAAGTGGGAATGTTCATGTAATACCCTTGCTGATTTCACATCCAGTGTATTAAATCTTCATCGCATAATGATGCAGTAAAATATGAGTATTACATAGTGATAGCTGTTGCATGGTCTTAACAATGTGAAATACCTTTCTGTAACACCTATGAAGTATTCCATGTATTTATGAGATCTGCTGTAAAACCTCAAGTTATTTTAATAAAGCTCTTTGAAAATTAAAAATAGAACTTTCCAAGATAACAACTTTATATCAATGGAATGAAGGGGTTCAAACGGAACACCCTATAAAACGTTAAGAACAAGGTTTAAACTCCATGGTGGAGCCACAGCTTTAAACACAGGTTTAATCCTGGCCAAAGCCTGACAAAAAGCCTGAACGTCTGGAACTTCTGACAGACGCTTGTGTAACAGAATGGACAGAGCTGAGATCTGTACCTTTAAGGAACTAGCGGATAACCCCTTTTCTAAACCTTCTTGTAGAAAAGACAATATCCTAGGAATCCTAACCTTACTCCAAGAGTAACCTTTGGATTCGCACCAATATAGGTATTTACGCCATATTTTATGGTAAATCTTTCTGGTAACAGGCTTCCTAGCCTGTATTAAGGTATCAATAACTGACTCAGAAAAACCACGCTTTGATAAGATCAAGCGTTCAATTTCCAAGCAGTCAGCTTCAGAGAAGTTAGATTTTGATGTTTGAAAGGACCCTGAATCAGAAGGTCCTGTTTCAGAGGTAACGACCAAGGTGGACAGAATGACATGTCCACCAGATCTGCATACCAAGTCCTGCGTGGCCATGCAGGCGCTATTAGAATCACTGATGCTTTCTCCTGTTTGATTCTGGCAATCAATCGAGGAAGCATCAGGAAAGGTGGAAACACATAAGCCATCCTGAAGGTCCATGGTGCTGTCAAGGCATCTATCAGGACCGCTCCCGGATCCCTGGATCTGGACCCGTAGCGCGGAAGCTTGGCGTTCTGTCGAGACGCCATGAGATCTATCTCTGGTTTGCCCCAACGTCGAAGTATTTGGGCAAAGACCTCTGGATGAAGTTCCCACTCCCCCGGATGAAAAGTCTGACGACTTAAGAAATCCGCCTCCCAGTTCTCCACTCCCGGGATGTGGATTGCAGACAGGTGGCAAGAGTGAGACTCTGCCCAGCGAATTATCTTCGATACTTCCATCATTGCTAGGGAGCTTCTTGTCCCTCCCTGATGGTTGATATAAGCTACAGTCGTGATGTTGTCCGACTGGAACCTGATGAACCCCCGAGTTGTTAACTGGGGCCAAGCCAGAAGAGCATTGAGGACTGCTCTCAATTCCAGAATGTTTATTGGAAGAAGACTCTCCTCCTGATTCCATAGTCCCTGAGCCTTCAGAGAATTCCAGACAGCGCCCCAACCTAGTAGGCTGGCGTCTGTTGTTACAATTGACCAGTCTGGCCTGCTGAATGGCATTCCTCTGGACAGATGTGGCCGATAAAGCCACCATAGAAGAGAATTTCTGGTCTCTTGATTCAGATTTAGAGTGTTGAATGGAATGAAGGACACGGCATGCATTTTGAAGTTTTGTTAACCTGTCCTCTGTCAGGTAAATCTTCATTTCTACAGAATCTATCAGAGTCCCCAGGAAGGGAACTCTTGTGAGTGGAAAGAGAGAACTTTTCTCTTCGTTCACTTTCCATCCATGCGACCTTAGAAATGCCAGTACTATCTCTGTATGAGATTTGGCAGTTTGAAAGCTTGAAGCTTGTATCAGTATGTCGTCTAAGTACGGAGCTACTGAAATTCCTCGCGGTCTTAGTACCGCCAGAAGAGTGCCCAGAACCTTTGTGAAGATTCTTGGAGCCGTAGCCAGTCCGAATGGAAGAGCTACAAACTGGTAATGCCTGTCTAAAAAGGCAAACCTTAGATACCGGTAATGACTTCTGTGAATCGGTATGTGAAGGTAAGCATCCTTTAAATCCACTGTGGTCATGTACTGACCCTCTTGGATCATGGGCAAAATTGTTCGAATAGTTTCCATCTTGAACGATGGAACTCTTAGGAATTTGTTGAGGATCTTTAAATCCAAGATTGGCCTGAAGGTTCCCTCTTTTTTGGGAACTACAAACAGATTTGAGTAAAACCCTTGTCCTTGTTCCAACCGCGGAACTGGATGGATCACTCCCATTAATAAAAGATCTTGTACGCAGCGTAGAAACGCTTCCTTCTTTGTTAGGTTTGTTGACAACCTTGACAGATGAAATCTCCCTCTTGGGGGAGAGGATTTGAAGTCCAGAAGGTATCCCTGAGATATGATCTCTAACGCCCAGGGATCCTGAACATCTCTTGCCCAAGCCTGGGCGAAGAGGGAAAGTCTGCCCCCCACTAGATCCGGTCCCGGATCGGGGGCCCTCAATTCATGCTGTCTTAGGGGCAGCAGCAGGTTTTCTGGCCTGTTCGCCCCTGTTCCAGGACTGGTTAGGTTTCCAGCCTTGTCTGTAGCGAGCAACAGCTCCTTCCTGTTTTGGTGCAGAGGAAGTTGATGCTGCTCCTGCTTTGAAATTACGAAAGGAACGAAAATTGGACTGTCTAGCCTTGGCTTTGGCCTTGTCCTGAGGCAGGGCATGACCTTTACCTCCTGTAATGTCAGCAATAATCTCTTTCAAGCCGGGCCCGAATAAGGTCTGCCCTTTGAAAGGAATATTAAGCAATTTAGATTTAGAAGTAACATCAGCTGACCAGGATTTCAGCCACAGAGCTCTGCGTGCCTGAATGGCGAATCCTGAATTTTTAGCCGCAAGTTTAGTTAAATGTACTACGGCATCTGAAATAAATGAATTAGCTAACTTAAGGAATTTAAGTTTGTGTGTGATGTCATCTAGTGTGGATGATTGAAGTGTCTCTTCCAGAGACTCAAACCAAAATGCTGCTGCAGCCGTGACAGGCGCAATACATGCAAGAGGTTGCAATATAAATCCTTGTTGAACAAACATTTTCTTAAGGTAACCCTCTAATTTTTTATCCATTGGATCTGAAAAAGCACAGCTATCCTCCACTGGGATAGTGGTACGCTTAGCTAAAGTAGAAACTGCTCCCTCCACCTTAGGGACCATTTGCCATAAATCCCGTGTGGCGGCGTCTATTGGAAACATTTTTCTAAATATAGGAGGGGGTGAGAAAGGCACACCGGGTCTATCCCACTCCTTAGTAACAATGTCAGTAAGTCTCTTAGGTATAGGAAAAACGTCAGTACTCGTCGGTACCGCAAAATATTTATCCAACCTACACATTTTTTCTGGGATTGCAACTGTGTTACAATCATTCAGAGCCGCTAATACCTCCCCTAGTAACACACGGAGGTTCTCAAGCTTAAATTTAAAATTTGAAATGTCTGAGTCCAGTTTATTTGGATCAGAACCGTCACCCACAGAATGAAGCTCTCCGTCTTCACGTTCTGCAAACTGTGACGCAGTATCAGACATGGCCCTTGCATTATCAGCGCACTCTGTTCTCACCCCAGAGTGATCACGTTTACCTCTTAGTTCTGGTAGTTTAGCCAAAACTTCAGTCATAACAGTAGCCATATCTTGTAATGTGATTTGTAATGGCCGCCCAGATGTACTCGGCGCTACAATATCACGCACCTCCTGAGCGGGAGATGCAGGTACTGACACGTGAGGTGAGTTAGTCGGCATAACTCTCCCCTCGTTGTTTGGTGAAATATGTTCAATTTGTACAGATTGACTGTTTTTTAAAGTAGCATCAATACATTTAGTACATAAATTTCTATTGGGCTCCACTTTGGCATTAACACATATAGCACAGAGATATTCCTCTGAATCAGACATGTTTAACACACTAGCAAATAAACAGCAACTTGGAAATACTTTACAAAGTAATTTACAAATAATATGAAAACGAACTGTGCCTTTAAGAAGCACAGAAAAATATTATAACAGTTAAAATAATTAAGTTATAGCATCAATCTTTGTCAGAATATACAGTTTTAGCAAAGGATTGTTCCCCTCAGCAAATGATAACTAACCCAGGCAGCAGAAAAAAATACACAAATAAACGTTTTTTTATCACAGTCAATACAATCAGCACAGCTCTGCTGTAATGATTACTTCCCTCAAAAAAGGCTTTGGAGATCCCTGAACTCTGTAGAGATGAACCGGATCATGCAGGAAGAAAATTAATCTCTGACTGAGTTTTTTCTGATGCGTAGTGAAAGCACCAAAATGGCCCCTCCCCCACACACATAACAGTGAGAGGGATCAGTGAACTGCTCTAATTTAAATCAAAACTATTGCCAAGTGGAAAAATAGTGCCCAAAACATTTTTTCACCCAGTACCTCAGAGAAAAAAACGTTTTTACATGCCAGCAAAAAAACGTTTTACCTCAATAATTAATTGTCATTTAAAACCTATTGCAAGTCCCTGCAAATTAGGTTAAGTCTATGTATACAGTCTAAAAACCAGAGAAGTATAAAATATACATACATGACAGCCTGATATCAGCTACATCTACTGCATTCAAGGCTGGGTTTACATTATAACGGTATGGCAGGATTTTCTCATCAATTCCATGTCAGAAAATAATAAACTGCTACATACCTCTTTGCAGATTAATCTGCCTGCTGTCCCCTGATCTGAAGTTTGCCTCTCCTCAGATGGCCGAGAAACAGCAATATGATCTTAACTACTCCGGCTAAAATCATAGAAAAAAACTCAGGTAGATTCTTCTTCAAATTCTACCAGAGAAGGAATAACACACTCCGGTGCTATTATAAAACAACAAACTTTTGATTGAAGATATAAAAACTAAATATATCACCATAGTCCTCTCACACATCCTATCTAGTCGTTGGGTGCAAGAGAATGACTGGAGGTGACGTAGAGGGGAGGAGCTATATAGCAACTCTGCTGGGTGAATCCTCTTGCACTTCCTGTAGGGGAGCAGTTAATATCCCACAAGTAATGATGACCCGTGGACTGATCACACTTAACAGAAGAAATAGGTTACCCAACTGAATCACCAATGATTCATATATATCACACTGAATCACTCTCTATGTTACCACCACACAGTGCCATGTATCCTGCCATAACTATTCTGACCCCCAGGAATGAATAAGTCCCATACAAGGTGCAGTCTGAAACTGCTGTAGTGCCATAGCTTTTCCCAAGAAATCAAAATTGGCACTTACCTGCACCCTTGACTGTCCGGCAGGAGGACAGCTCACCTGGCATGAGAGGAAGCCACTCCTCAGAGACCTGTGGACACAAGAAGGAACAGAGTAAGCCTACTATGGAGTTCTATTTGAGGGCAGCAATCTGTTAGGAACTTGTGGGGTGGGCTTCACTGCGTTTTCCTGACTACTTGAAAGCTACCACAGCCCTACTGAAGAGACATAGAAACATAGATATTGACGGCAGATAAGAGCCATAGGCCCAGCAAGTCTGTCCGACCTTACCTAACAGTATAAACTTATCTAGTTCGTAGGATAGCCTTATGCTTGTCCCATGCATTTTTAAAGTCCCCCACAGTGTTTGTTGCTACTACCTCTTGAGGAAGTTTATTCCATAAATCAATCACTCTTTCTGTAAAGAAGTGCTTCCTCAAATTACTCCTGAATCTACTACCCTTTAGCTTGGGCTCATGACCCCTTGTTCTCGAATTTTCCATTTTATGTAAAATACCCACAGCCTCAGTTTTACTAAACCCTTTAATGTACTTGAAAGTTGCTATCATATCACCTCTTTCCCTTCTCTCCTCTAAGCTATACATATTTAGGTCATTGAGCCTATCCTGGTAAGTTTTATTTTTTAGACCATGTACCATTTTGGTAGCCCTCCTTTGCACAGATTCAAGTTTGTTAATATCCTTCTGAAGATATGGCGTCCAGAACTGCACACAATACTCAAGATGAGGCCTAACTAATGATCTATAAAGTGGCATAAGAACCTTACTATTTCTGCTGCAAATACCTCTACCAATACATCCAAGCATTCTGCTAGCCTTACTCGCTGCATTACTACATTGTTTACTAAGTTTTAAATCATCTGAAATAATAATTCCCAAGTCCTGTTCCTCATCTGTAACAGTCAGTAAAGTGTCATTGAGTCTGTAATTAACATTTGGATTTTTCTTCCCTAAATGCATTATTTTACACTTTGCTGTGTTAAACTTTAGATCCCAGTCGTTTGTCCAATCCTCCAATTGTTGTATATCACTTCTCATTTTGTCTACACCCCCTGGAACATCCACTCTGTTGCAAATTTTTGTATCATCTGCAAAGAGACATACTTTCCCCTGTAGCCCTTTGCTGATATCGCAGATAAATATGTTAAACAAAACAGGCCCCAGAACTGACCCCTGAGGAACACCACTAGTAACAGCCCCCTCTGCTGAATGAACTCCATTTACTAAGACACTTTGTTTTCTGTCCTTAAGCCAGCATTCCACCCAGTTCACAATTTTTGAATCTAGACCAAGGAGATATAGTTTGTGAATAAGTTTATTGTGTGGGACGGTGTCAAATGCTTTGCTGAAATCTAGATATGCTACATCAACTGCTCCACCCTTGTCTAATACTTTTGTTACATAATCAAAGAAGTCAATTAGATTAGTCTGACATGATCTCCCTGAAGTAAAACCATGCTGATTTTGGTCTTCTAAATTGTTTGTCTTTATGTAAGTCATAATTCTTTCTTTTAAGAGGCTTTCCATTAATTTCCCTACTACTGAAGTTAAACTAACTGGCCTGTAGTTGCCAGATTCTTCTCTGCTGCCCTTTTTATGAAGAGGTATTACATTTGCTATTCTCCAATCATCTGGGACAGCTCCTGTTAATAGTGACTGATTAAACAGATCAGTTAATGGGACAGTTAGCACTGATCGAAGTTCTTTTAAAACCCTTGGATGAATATTATCAGGACCCACTGCCTTTGTAACATTTATTTTTGATAATGCTAACAAAACCTCATCCTCTGTAAAAAGATTACTGTTAAGCTTGTTTCTATTTTTCGTAGCATCCCTTAATGTAGACATTGTATCTTCACAATCTTTTGTGAAAACAGAACAGAAGTAATCATTGAGACAGTCTGCAATCTGCTTATCTCCTTCTAGTATTCTACCATCAACTGATTTCAATTTTACTATTCCTACCTTATTTTTTCTTCTTTCACTGATATATCTAAAGAATGTTTTGTCCCCATGTTTTACTGACTGTGCTATCTTCTCTTCTGCATGAGCTTTAACCTTCCTAATTAACTGCTTAGTCTTTTTTTGTTGGAGTCTCCATATTTTCATATCATCATCTGCTCTTGTGTTTCTGTAATTTTTATAAGCTATCTTTTTTGTCTTTACAGCATGTGCTACTTCTTTGGAAAACCAAATTGGTTTCCGCTTTCTTTTACTTTTACAGACATGTCTAACACAGTGTGCGGTTGCATCTAAAATGGCACCTTTCACAAATTCCCAGTGTTCTTGAACCCCTGTAATAAGAGTTTTCCCCTTTAAATAGTTTTTTAGGTATTCTCCCATTAATGAAAAATCTGCCGTCCTAAAGTCTAAAACTTTTGTTTTAGTCTGGGCGGACAGTTCCTGCACATGAATACTAAACCAAACTGATTGATGATCACTGGATCCTAAGTTCTCACCTACAGACACATCTGAAACTGTATCACTGTTTGTAAGTATTAGATCTAATATAGCTTCCTTACGAGTTGGTTCCTTGACTAATTGCTCAAGTGATTCCCCTAGCAGAGATTCAAGAATATACCTGCTTCTAGCCGATCTAGCAGAAGGAATCTTCCAGTCTATATCTGGCAAATTAAAGTCCCCCAGTACTATAACCTTACCCTTCATGGTCATTTTGGTTATTTCTTCTAATAACAGATTGTCCAGTTTTTCATCCTGCAATGGAGGCCTATATACAACCCCTATTCTAAAAACATTTTTATCTCCAATTTCCAAAGTCACCCAAATACTTTCCACCTCATCATTTGTTCCTACAATTTCAGTAACCTTTATATTTTCATTTACATACAAAGCAACTCCTCCACCTTTCTTTCCTACTCTGTTCTTTTTAAATAAACTGTATCCAGGTATGACTATGTCCCAGTCATGCAAATCATTGTACCATGTTTCTGTTATAGCTACTAAATCCAAGTTGTCCCTAGTCATTATTGAAATGAGTTCAGGTAATTTATTTCCTAAGCTGCGAGCATTTGTGCTCATGGCACGAAGAATTTTTCTACTAGAATTTCTAGAATTGTTACTTGGACTAACAGTTTTGGCATGCTGTGGGGGGCAGGTGGATATAATGCTACCCCCCTTTATTAGTTTAAATGATTTCTAATAAAGTATTTGAACTCCTCTCCCAGATACTCTGTTCCTTTAGCATCCAAATGCAAGCCATCTCTCCTAAATAATCTAGTATCTTTCCAAACAGAGCTATAATGGCCAATAAAACCAAATCCTCGTTCCCTGCACCACTTATCTAACCAAGAATTAAATGTTGTTATCCACTCCATCTTTCCTGCTTCCTGGCCATACACAGGTAAAATAGCAGAAAATGATAGAGTTGATGCCACAGTCTCTAAATGATTACCTAGGTCACAAAACTCTTTCTGAACAGCAGCAACATGATTACTAGCCAGATCATTTGTTCCTAAATGAACAATCACATCTAACTCCCTTCCCTTTCCTGCTGCCTTAACAATTCTCAAAATACGATTCTTATCCCTGTGAGCAGTAGCTCCTGGAAGACATCTAACTTCCTTTGCTTCTCCTTCTCCTAACGTGTACAGGTAAACCAAACTTGTCAGGAAAGATCAGAGCAAACCTGCTCAGGCTTTCAAAATAATAAAATATTGATAGAAGTTCTTTAACAGACACATAAACTTCACCTCCTTCTTGCACAGAAGGCAAAGAGAATGACTAGAGATTGTGGGAAGGGAAGTGATACTTAACAGCTTTCCTGTGGTGCTCTTTGCCTCCTCCTGCTGGCCAGGAATGATATTCCCAACAGTAATTGATGATCCCGTAGACTCACCGTATCTTAGGAAAGAAAAACCCTACTTGCTAAAAAGCCTTTCTATAAAAAGACTCTAAAATCCATAGGGTCTTTAAAAGAGGTACTATCCTCAAGAGAAAGTTTAGTCAAAGTAGAAATAGCCACACCCACTTTAGGAATACAGAAGGAACAAACAAACAGAAGTGCCACAACGGGAAAGATTCTAAGTGCAGGTCAATGAGATCCACATAAATAAGTTTAATAATATTAACCAAATGCCAACTCACAATAAAAGCCTTGTTCAGAGCCGAGGTACACTACATTAGCATGTACAATAGAGGTAAAATACCAGGAGGCATCCGTGTCTTTAAGGATCTGCAATCGGTCAATCTCCAACAGCTGTAACTCCGTCCTGGTCTGTGAAAAGAAAGCAAAGACAGGCGCAGCCCAATTCAAGTGTAGTATTCTTTAATTCAGTGTAAGTGCACACATACAAATGGCTACTTACAAGAGGCACAAATAAAATCTGCATATAAAGGTATCTTTACATCCAAACTGTGTTATGATATAACATACAGCTATGAAACAAACTCTACGCGTTTCGTCTGAGGACGCCCAGACTTTCTCAAGAGATGAAAAATTAGAAGAGCCGAGGTACACTACATTAGCATGTACAATACAGGTACAATACCAGGAGGCGTCCCGTGTCTTTAAGAAACCGCAGTCTGTCAATCTCCAACAGCTGTAACTCCGTCCTGGGTCTGTATCCCTCCCATAGTAATCTGTGTAAAATAGAAAGTCTGTGCAAGTAATTGCAAACTTCAGTCCACTGCCTGTAGATAGTGTGTGAAGAGGGCGAATTTGTATATGTATGATTATTGGAAATGAGCATTATTGTGCTATGGCTTGGGGGCGTGTCCATTACCTACCTTTTTAATTGTATATTAAGGAGGAGGAGTGGTTGGCTTGTCGGCAAGCCTCTGACAAAGTGGGATTGGACCCGCGAAATGCGTAAGGCCACGCCCACAAGCCACAGCGTTGATCACATTGATCGCATTAGAGCTACAGCAGTGCCGGTGATTGTATCAGTATTTTTAGTATATTTTATTATTGTGTGAAACTTCATTGGTCCTTCGCTTGGAGTAAGCACACTACACTATCTACTGGCAGTGGACTGAAGTTTGCAATTACTTGCACGGACTTTCTACTTTACACGGATCACTACGGGAGGGATACAGACCCAGGACGGAGTTACAGCTGTTGGAGATTGACAGACTGCGGTTTCTTAAAGACACGGGACGCCTCCTGGTATTGTACCTGTATTGTACATGCTAATGTAGTGTACCTCGGCTCTGAATGAGACTTTTATTGTGAGTTGGCATTTGGCTGATATTATTAAACTTATTTATGAGGATCTCATTGACCTGCACTTAGAATCTTTCCCGGTGTGGCACTTCTGTTTGTTTGTTTCTTCTGTAGATTTTCCATCCGCCTACTCCAGTAAGGAGGTTTTTCCAGGAAGCATAGCCTCTGGGATAAGATTTGATATTACTACCTGGTTCATTTCATCTCAGCACTCCAGGACCAGCTGTTCTCTGCTGGTCTGTCCTATCTTTTTGCCACTTTAGGAATAGTTTCCCAAACCTCTAAATTAGAAGCAGGCAAAGGAATCATCCTTTTAAATCTCTGAGCTGGATTAAAAGGGATACCAGGCTTCGACCACTCTTCAGAAATTATCTAAGAGATAGCATTAGGAACTGGAGATTTAACAAAGTTTAAAAATCAAAATTCAGCTGCTTAACAGAATTATTCTCAGAAACTTTAGAATCCTGAACTCCTGAAGTACATAACACTTCTCTTAAAAGAGAATGAAAGAGTTTAAGTTAAAAAAAAAAAAGAGGAAAATTCAGATTCTGATCAAAGATCAACTCATGATCATCTGAAAAAACTTCACCCTCCGAGGATAAAGAAGGAGAACCTTGGATGTTCATTTTAACAGACTTAGACTTACTTAAATCATAAAAATAGTTAAAGGGATTATCAGAGATCATCTTCTTACACTTACTAAGAGGGGGCATGGCCCCCAACATCTCAGATATAGTAGAGCGTACAAAATCTTTAAATCCTGGAGCAAAATCTGAAGAACTCTCCTGTGTAGTAGTTAATCTGTACATGATTTTTAAAGCTGAGCAGGGATGATTATTTCAACCAGCTTTTAAAAGATACACTATTAGTAGAAAAATCTTCAGAGGATCTAGTTTTCTGAAGTATAAATATTAACAGGAGAGGGGACAGAATCAATACGCTCCATAATCAATAATGGATTAAACAGGCAGGTAATGAAAAAATCAAAATAAAGATAATTATTTAAACATTGCATTAATGGCAGGATAAATAAAGTAACCTTACACCCAATAAAGCAGCAATGAAAACTTACCCCCTCACCAGAGGCTAAATCAGGCTTTAGGAGCGTTAATAATTTATAAAGCATCAGATGAGCAACAAGCCAATCACACAGATATGCCCATAATACGAAGCGAGCTAGAAACTAACACCTAAATTACAAGTTGTGCGGTACGGTGCGGCTATACCGCTGAAAAATTGGCCATTGCCCACTAGCATTTTAGCCTTTACGCAACTCTCCATTCCGCACTTAAAAAATGGCTTTTGAGTGCAGGATTTTCATAGCGCCTGTATTACAGGTTGTGCAGTCCGGCTAAAATGCTTGCGTTCTAGTCTATACCGCCGCGATCCATTCCACTGAGACCAGTAGTTATGGATTTTGCGAAAGAAAAATGTTTCACAAAACTCATAACTAAAATGTTACAAAGTACACCAACACCCATAAACTACCTATTAACCCCTAAACTGCCATCCCCAGCTTTACAAATACTATATAAAACCATTTAACCCCTAATCTTTCGTCCCACCCACATCGCCAACACTAAAATAAAGTATTTTTAGTAGACAACCCAAAGTATTGATCTAGGCCCATTTTGGTATATTTCATGCCACCATTTCTCCGCCAAATGAAATCAAATAAAAAAAAAAATCGTAAATTTTTTCACAATTTTAGGTTTCTCAGTGAAATTATTTACAAACAGCTTATGCAATCATGGCACAAATGGTTGTAAATGCTTCTCTGGGATCCCCTTTGTTCAGAAATTGCAGACATTTATAGGGCTTTGGCATTGCTTTTTGGTAATTAGAAGGCTGCTAAATGCTGCTACGCACCACACTTGTATTATGTCCAGCAGTGAAGGGGTTAATTAGATAGCTTGTAGGGTTCATTTTAGCTTTAGTGTAGAGAAAAGCCTCCCACCTGACACATCACACCCCCTGATCCCTCCCTGACCCCTTTCAAGCAGCTCTCTTCCCTCCACCTTATATCCTCAAGGACTTAATAGCTCTTTTGATCTAAATACTCTAAGAATGTGTATGTACTATGGTAACTGTATTAGATTAGTTTTGTTATATACAATACATTTTTACCCTTCTTATTTCTTTCCTTTTATTTAAAATATATTTGTACATTATTTATCAATTTTAATTATATTTTTTTAACCAGGGATATATTTTACATATCTATATTTCTGTTCCTATATATTTGGTATGACAAAAAAATTTTTACAAGCTGCTTTTTGTAAACCAATAAGTCTTAGAACGTATGTAAAACTGTATAAATAAGATTTATTAAATAAATCTATGCCTTTAAGAGGAATGGTATTGTCTATGCCGATAGACAGGACCCTGACATTTAATGGTTAACCTTTCTGTTCTATGTCCGACTCCTGTATTTTGGAATAGAGTCTCTATCAATAATCAGCAGTCTCGTTAGCAAAGAATTTGAACATTGCATAGACAGTTATCATTTCTAAGTAATATAAATAATCCTATATGCGTAAACTATTTATTTATGTTTGTAATTGTTTTTACACTTTTTTCATGTAACACTTTTTAATCTCATGAGAATGTAACATTATAGTTTTTTTTTTAAATATTCTATATAATCCTATTTATATAGCACCTAATAAATCTAAATTATCATTATATATCATATTAATAATAGATACAACAATATCACATATAATGTGCAAGTATGTTTGCAGTTCTTTCTTGATACAGTTTATTCACAGGTGAGGGGAAAAGATACACTCCCACACTAGTCCTATTGGACAAACACATTCGGACCTATCACAACTTCCATAACACTTATTGTTCCCTATATAAGGGTGTTTGTCAGTACCAGTAAGCATCTTGATAAAGGTAATTCTATCTACCGAAACGCGTAGATATCTGACTTATATATTTGTACACTTATTTGGGATATATACTCGCTTATACAGGTTCATCTCTATTTCTAAACTATGGAATATAGACATATGAATAATTCCTGTATATAGCTTGTATTCCCTTCACATTGCACAGACCAGGTTCATTGTTTGTTTTTTGATACACTGAACAAACTATATGTTTAATTCCTGCTGTGCCCTACATCCAGTTCTTATCCAGCCACAAAGGATCCTGGCACCCTGACAACTATACCGTGATACAACTGAGCAATCAGAGTTGTTCCATAGTTGTACCGGATCTATAACCACAGAGATACTCTGTTCCCATCCGACAAGGAGTCGCCATTGATAAGAGACCAGTAACAACAAGCAAATTTGGTCACATGGTTTGAAGTCACCATAACCCTCAAGGCTTACTACGGAACCTGGACATTCAATACACTACCACGAACAGTGAGTTTTTTGGATCTTCAGTCATCCAAAGCTGTGCCCAGCCGAAGATTTCTACGGATATACTATATGTATTTATTCATCCTAATACATTGTAAGGGTTAACTCCCTGTGTCAGAGCTAGGAACCTCCCTCTTCCTGCTTCTGGCCTATTTAAACAGATGAATCCCAGCTACCTTTGCTGGTTAATTGAGAATTACACTTAATTTCAAAGTGCTCAAACATCCTGCCGTTACCTTTCTTCGGTTTTCCTGTCAACCCCATTGTTCTAGGATTTAACCGCATCTAATATTCATTGTTGTTCCTCCACAGTGGATAAGCTGCCTACTACCGGAGCGCTCTGACGCGTCATCAGCTACAGCCCGCAGCTCCTCTCTGTGTCTCAGAGTCTCACAGCGTTCACGCTGAACACTCGCCGCTGCAGCTCACCGGCTTCTCTCCCAAACTCTATCTGGAAACAGGTCTGATTGAACTAATACCTTTACCGCTGATACTGTTTATTATATGCTACATTCCTCTACTCAGTATTTACATAACCATTTAAACAGAACTATATTAGGCAGTAATTTACCACATTTATGTTGTCTGAGCTATTCCACCGTTTACCTTATTATATTTACAGCCACATGAGGTTATGATACGTCTTTCAGTTGACATATACTTAACCCAAATTGTGGCTAAAATTAAAATTCACTAAGGGAAACCCTAAAACTATGTTTGGTTTTCCTGGTGATACAAAACCTTTCTTTTTCCTAATATCTAAGTTACCATATCTTGATTACCTTGTTTTGAGGAATACACTTAGAGAGAGATTATAAATATTTATGATCTTTACAGAATTAACCAGCCAAAAGAAGTTTTAGGAACTAGAGTTGAAACTTTATTTTGTTCCTTTAGATTATCCTCACTAACTAGGATTATGGATCAGGAAACAATGTGCAATAGAATACAAGCACTGACTGATAGGATGGACACTTTATCTAATTCCTTCCATGAGCTGAAGGTTGAAAATCAGGCTCTGAAAGCCTGCTTAAGGGAAGTACTCGCTCCTAAACCTTCAACTGCAGAAATTCACCCTGAGCCTTTAGTCTCTCCCCCAGAAAAATTCTCTGGTGATCGTTCCCAATTTAGGGAATTTAAAAACTCGTGCATGTTAATGTTTGAAATGAAACCCAGAACCTATCCATCTGAAAGATCTAGAGTTCTCACGGTAATATCTTACCTCAGGGGAGAGCCTAGGGCCTGGGCTGATACTTTCTATGAGTCTCAGGATTCTGTTCTGGGTTCCCTTACTGCTTTCTTTACCCAAATGTCTGCTTTGTACGATGACCCCTATAGGCAGGTATCGGCAGAAAATGCCTTGCGGTCACTCAAGCAGAAAAAGAATCAAGTAGAAATCTATATTACTCAATTTCAAATTTATGCCAGAGACTCAGAATGGAATGAAGTCTCACTTAAGACCCAGTTCAGATTAGGACTTTCTGAAGAAATCAAGGATGAACTGTCACGCATAGGAATCCATGCTTCACTAGAAGATTTCTTTGCCTTGACCATCAGTATTGATAGGCGCCTCAGGGAAAGGCAAACTGAAAGGGCTAGTTCTTCCAAAGGCTACCTTTCGACCACCTCCTATCAGACAAGAGACACATCCCAACCTATGGACATAGGAATCCTCAAAGGTCCCTTGACATCTCAAGAAAAATCCAGAAGGAAACAATTAAATCTATGCATGTACTGTGCCTGTCCTACCCATGATGTCAAGGACTGTCCAGTCCTATTAAAGAACAAGAAGGGTATGACACTAAAATCATCTGTTAACCTATTAACAAAATCTAGTAACACTACTTACATAACTATCCCTCTTATTTTGCAGTGGGATCGTCACAAGATCACCACTGAAGCTATTGTGGATACTGGTGCATGTAGAAATTTTGTTGACCTAGATTTTGTCACAAAAAATAAAATTCCAGTTGTGAATAAGCATACTCCAGTCTCTGTTAAGGTTATTGATGGCACTTTACTCTCATCTGGACCAGTCATTCATCAAACCATTCCCCTTCAGGTAATCTTTAACCCACAGGTATCTGGCACTATCTCCTTTGATGTGATCTCTTCACCTATGTTCAATGTGATACTTGGTATTGATTGGTTATGCACACATAAACCTCATATAAATTGGGCTGACTGTACACTCTCATTCCCTAATAATCAAACCCCATCTAAAATCAATAACGATTTATGTATTATGCATATAGAAGATTCAATTTTACCTTCCCAATACTCTGAATTTTCTGACGTATTTAACAAGAAAGATGCAGAAACCTTACCACCCCATAGGGCCTATGATTGCCCGATCGATTTACTCCCAGGGGCTACCATCCCTTTTGGGCATATATATCCTCTTTCCAAACCAGAATTGGAACACCTTAAAAATTACATTGATGAAAACCTAAAAAAGGGTTTCATAAGACCCAGTACCTCCCCTGCAGGCGCAGGTATATTTTTTGTAACAAATAAGGATGGCTCTTTGAGACCCATCATTGACTAGAGAGCTTAATAAGCGTACTCGAAAGAATAAATATCCTTTGCCACTCATTCCAGAGTTGATAGAAAGATTAAGGGGTGCCACGGTTTTCACTAAGTTAGATCTCCGTGGAGCCTACAATCTGATACGAATGAGGGCTGGAGACGAATGGCTCACTGCTTTCAGGACCCGATATGGGTTATTCGAGTACACAGTGATGCCATTCGGTCTTTGTAATGCTCCAGCTACATTTCAGTGCCTCATCAATGACCTATTCAGGGATGTGTTGGACGTTTATATTGTAGTCTATTTAGACAACATTTTGATTTACTCCCAAAATCTTGAGCAACATAGACTACATGTAAAAGAGGTCTTAACCAGATTAAGGAATAATAATCTGTATGCTAAACTCGAAAAGTGTACTTTCGAGTCCAATGATATATCTTTTCTAGGATATCAGATATCCCCATCCGGCATTAAGATGCAAAATGATAAAATTCAAGCAATTTTTTTTTTTTTTTTTTTTTTTTTAGATAAATCACATGCATTTATTGTTCATTTTCATGTATAGTGTATTTTTTTTTATTGAGATTAGAAATAAGGCATACAAACTTCTTGAAACAAATAGAAACAACAGTTACAAAGCGATATCAAGATAAAAAACACAAGATATACATCATGCCATACAATCTCTGAGCCTTACAGTGAATATGGTAGGCCACTTTTGGGCCTCATATGAAGGATTGAAAAGGTAGAAGGTTCTGTGGAATAATGGAGACCGCTCATGGATCTCTCCAAATAAACCTCATTTTTGAAAAATAAGTGAAAACTGGTAATTATATATTTATGTGAAAGATAGCCGACTATCCCCTAATTGAATGTAAACAGTAGCCATAACTATGAGATAAACCCCTTACATGTGGAACAAGGTCTATTTAAAAAAAAAAAAACCTTGTTAGAACTAAGGGAGAGAAGACGGTGCCTGGAATATGCAAATTATATGGGAGTCTAAATATATAGTATGAATTGCAAGAGAGTGTATCATTTTTTTAGTGTCAAAGCAGTACCAGACCCCTTGTCAACCATTTGAGAATTAGCTAGTGGCTCTACAAATGTTATGCAAACACCTCATATTTAAAGATGGAAATTAAAAAACATTAAGACTAGAGGAGTGTAATAGACGTGATAACTTATAACTATAGCCTAATTATGGAGTATGTTGAGTTTTACTTTCCAAGAAGTGCATTGGTGGTAGTCATGAAGTGCTAAGTCTATAAACTATGAGGGCCCTATATGCTAGGTCACTCATATTGGTGGGTTGCAGTAAGCTAATTCCTTGCTCAAAAGATATATAGTGTAAGCTAGACATTTAGAGCTACCCAGACATACAATTACGTAGTTGCTTATAGATAAGGGATCCCCATATGGCGACAAATGTTAGAGCGCGCCGCCCCGGCCGCAGGCGGCGCCCTCCAAAGACCAAGAAAAAAGGCCCAAGGATCATTGTTTAGAGTAACCTTGAAGCAAAATATGTATATTAGTAACGCCATATGCTGGTACTGGAGCTCTACAGATAATAAAAATAAAATATAATTCTAGAAAAAGCAAGTTTAGAAATAGCATTCTGTCAAACCCAATGCTGATTTTATTATGGCCAGTGTACTAGCCAACATCTCAGAGAACTCAGTAAAATCAATGTTTATTACACGAAACACGCAGCCTATATGTACTAGAGAGGGAGGGATGCTTTACCAATAGGTTAGTGAGGTTATTACAATGTAGGGCATATCCATCATATTACCACATATATTCACATAAGGAGGTACCCATGAAGTCTTGAGCTGGCTTTTGATAAGGTATCTAAGTGATTATATAACCTCATTCCTCCAAATAGGTACCTTCACATGAAAACAAGGTAATGGCAAAAGGGCAAATTTACTGGTGATACAAAACCTCTCTTTTTCCTAATATCTAAGTTACCATATCTTGATTACCTTGTTTTGAGGAATACACTTAGAGAGAGATTATAAATATTTATGATCTTTACATACATCTCCTCGCTATTGTAATTTGACAATAGGAACTATCAGTTCTTATAGCGAATGTATAGTATTTTTTACCATCATTTGCTTTGTATTTTTGCTGCTAATATTTACGGCTTCACATTTTGTTTGGTGCTTGTATAGACTACACTCTTTTTGTAAGCAATCACACTACGTTAAAATTGTCACTTATATTGACTTTCTAATACTAAGATTTGTTTTTAGAATATTTGTATTTTAACCTAGATGCCGGCATCATTTTTTTTTACTATTGTAACAATCCTAAGTAGGATTTACTGCTGTTTATAAGATAGCAATTTAGATTATTAAATAATTTTTTGTCATATCAAATTATATGCCTTTTGCTCAATACTTATTAGTAATTTCACTATATATATAATTTTTGTCATCAACACCAATCATTATCTATTATTATAATGCTTTATTTGGTCAGCTCCCTGTACAGAGCGCTTTTTGTCCTGCATCTCTTGTTTTTTCCTACTACCAAAGATCACTTTTTGGGGATATAGTGATCAATTAGGGACATTTAGCATTTAACCAATTGTAGGTAGCTCTCACACCACCTTCCTACTTGTTCTCTTCCCTCCCCACCTCACAATTGTCACCGCCATCTTAAGTACTGGCAGAAAGTCTGCTAGTACTAAAATAAAAGGCTTTTTTTTTTAAATATATATATATATAAATATTCTGCAGTGTTGGATCCCCCCTTTGCCCCCAACCTCCCTGATCCCCCCCCCAACAGCTCTCTAACCCCCCCCTTCTAACTATTTGCCACCATCTTCTTAGGTACTGGCAGCTGTCTGTCAGTACCCAGTTTGTTACAAATTAGGCAATTTAAAAAAAAATAAAAAAAATAATTATATATCTTTTTTTTCTGTAGTGTAGCTGCCCCCCTCAATACCCTACCACCCTCCCCCTCCCAGAACCCTTTATGGCAACGAATCCCACATAGGATCCCCCCCATTGCCCCTACCTCCTCCTTCCCCCTCAATGACGCAGGTATTTTATTTATTTTTTTGGCTTCCCTCCCACTCACCAACGATCGGCACCACGGTTGTCCGATGCAGAGAGGGCCAAAGTGTGGCCCTCTCTACATCGGTAACTTGCAAATCTATTTCTGCAGTGCCCCACTCATGGCAGAGAGAAGCCTAGGACTGCAGCGACATACAGGGTACTTCGCTGGTCCTTAAGGGCATAACGACCAGCGTTGTACAGGGTACAGCGCTGGTCATTAAGAAAATAAACAAAAAATAAGAAAACCTATATTACAAGATTTAAAAAAACCTAACACTATGCAAAAATAAAAAAAAACTTACATTACTAGAAAACCCCCCCACTAACTACGAAAAATATAAAAAAAACAAGATAACAAAAAGTTAAACGAAATGATCCAAAATAATAAAAAATAACCTAATCTAATAGCTCTATAAAAACAAAAAAGCCACCCCAAAATATAAACACCCCCTAATCTAACAATAAACTACCAATAGCCCTTAAAAGGGCCTTTTGTAGGCCATTGGCCTAGGTTAAACAGCTCTTTTACCTAAAATAATTATAAAGTCCCCCCTAAAAGTAAACCCCCCACCCAACCAACCCCCAAAATAAAAAACTAAGTAAAAAAAAACTAAGTTACCCATTGCTCCTAAAAAGGGCATTCAAATCTTTTTTGCCCATAAAAATAAAAAAGCCCTAATCTAAAAAAAAAAAAAACAACCCCCCAAAAAAAGAAAAGACCTAACACTAACCCCTGAAAATCTACTCAGTTCATGAAGTACGGACATCCATCTTCATCCAGGCGGCGAGAAGTTTCCATCCAGGTGGCAACATCTTCCTCCATTGCAGGTGCATCTTCTATCTTCATCCCGGTGGCGCAGAGCTGACCAGGACTGGTGGCGACATCCAGCGTGGAGCCTCCTCTTTATGCGATTGTCCGCCACTCACTGAAGCTTGAATGCAAGATACCCCTTTTATATTGGGGTACAGTTGCATTCCTATTGGCTGAAAAATTCAAATCAGTAAATAGAATTTAAGCAGCTCTCATCCTATTGGCTGATTTTTCAGCCAATAGGAATGCAACTTTACCCCAATATAAAAACAGAATTTATGCTTACCTGATAAATTACTTTCTCCAACGGTGTGTCCGGTCCACGGCGTCATCCTTACTTGTGGGAATATCTCTTCCCCAACAGGAAATGGCAAAGAGTCCCAGCAAAGCTGGCCATATAGTCCCTCCTAGGCTCCGCCCACCCCAGTCATTCGACCGACGGACAGGAGGAAAAATATAGGAGAAACCATATGGTACCGTGGTGACTGTAGTTAGAGAAAATAATTCATCAGACCTGATTAAAAAAACCAGGGCGGGCCGTGGACCGGACACACCGTTGGAGAAAGTAATTTATCAGGTAAGCATAATTTCTGTTTTCTCCAACATTGGTGTGTCTGGTCCACGGCGTCATCCTTACTTGTGGGAACCAATACCAAAGCTTTAGGACACTGATGAAGGGAGGGAGCAAATCAGGTTACCTAAACGGAAGGCACCACGGCTTGCAAAACCTTTCTCCCAAAAATAGCCTCCGAAGAAGCAAAAGTATCAAATTTGTAAAATTTGGCAAAAGTGTGCAGTGAAGACCAAGTCGCTGCCTTACATATCTGATCAACAGAAGCTTCGTTCTTGAAGGTCCATGTGGAAGCCACAGCCCTAGTGGAGTGAGCTGTGATTCTTTCAGGAGGCTGCCATCCGGCAGTCTCATAAGCCAATCGGATGATGCTTTTAAGCCAAAAGGAAAGAGAGGTAGAAGTTGCTTTTTGACCTCTCCTTTTACCAGAATAGACGACAAACAAAGAAGATGTTTGTCTGAATTCTTTTGTAGCTTCTAAGTAGAATTTTAGGGCACGGACTACATCTAAATTGTGTAGCAAACGTTCCTTCTTTGAAACTGGTTTCGGACACAAAGAAGGTACAACTACCTCCTGGTTAATATTCTTGTTGGAAACAACCTTTGGAAGAAAACCAGGCTTAGTACGCAAAACAACCTTATCTGAATGGAACACCAGATAGGGCGGAGTACACTGCAGAGCAGATAACTCTGAAACTCTTCTAGCAGAAGAAATAGCAACCAAAAACAAAACTTTCCAAGATAATAACTTAATATCTATGGAATGTAGAGGTTCAAACGGAACCCCTTGAAGAACTGAAAGAACTAGATTTAGACTCCAGGGAGGAGTCAAAGGTCTGTAAACAGGCTTGATCCTAACCAGAGCCTGAACAAATGCTTGAACATCTGGCACAGCTGCCAGTCGTTTGTGTAGTAAGACAGATAAAGCAGAAATCTGTCCCTTTAGAGAACTCGCAGATAATCCTTTATCCAAACCTTCTTGCAGAAAGGAAAGAATCTTAGGAATTTTTATCTTATTCCATGGGAATCCCTTGGATTCACACCAACAGATATATCTTTTCCATATTTTATGGTAAATCTTTCTAGTTACCGGTTTTCTGGACTGAACCAGAGTATCTATCACAGAATCTGAAAACCCATGCTTTGATAGAATCAAGCGTTCAATCTCCAAGCTGTCAGCTGGAGGGAGACCAGATTTGGATGTTCGAATGGACCCTGAACAAGAAGGTCCTGTCTCAAAGGTAGCTTCCATGGTGGAACCGATGACATATTCACCCGGTCTGCATACCAAGTCCTGCGTGGCCACGCAGGAGCTATCAAGATCACCGAGGCCCTCTCCTGTTTGATCCTGGCTACCAGCCTGGGAATGAGAGGAAACGGTGGAAATACATAAGCTAGGTTGAAGGTCCAAGGTGCTACTAGTGCATCCACTAGAGTCGCCTTGGGATCCCTGGATCTGGACCCGTAGCAAGGAACCTTGAAGTTCTGACGAGACGCCATCAGATTCATGTCTGGAATGCCCCATAATCGAGTCAACTGGGCAAAGATCTCCGGGTGGAGTTCCCACTCCCCCGGATGGAAAGTCTGACGACTCAAATAATCCGCTTCCCAGTTTTCCACACCTGGGATGTGGATCGCAGATAGATGGCAGGAGTGATCCTCCGCCCATTGTATTATTTTGGTCACTTCTTTCATCGCTAGGGAACTCCTTGTTCCCCCCTGATGATTGATATACGCAACAGTCGTCATGTTGTCTGATTGGAATCTTATGAATCTGGCCTTTGCAAGCTGAGGCCAAGCCCTGAGAGCATTGAATATCGCTCTTAGTTCCAGAATGTTTATCGGGAGAAGAGACTCTTCCCGAGACCATAGTCCCTGAGCTTTCAGGGATTCCCAGACCGCGCCCCAGCCCACTAGACTGGCATCGGTCGTGACAATGACCCACTCTGGTCTGCGGAAGCTCATTCCCTGGGATAGATGGTCCAGGGTCAGCCACCAACGGAGTGACTCTCTGGTCTTCTGATCTACTTGAATCACTGGAGACAAGTCTGTATAGTCCCCATTCCACTGTTTGAGCATGCACAGTTGTAATGGTCTTAGATGAATTCGTGCAAAAGGAACTATGTCCATTGCTGCAACCATCAACCCTACTACTTCCATGCACTGAGCTATGGAAGGACGTGGAACAGAGTGAAGAACTTGACAAGTGCTTAGAAGTTTTGACTTTCTGACATCTGTCAGAAAAATCCTCATTTCTAAGGAGTCTATTATTGTTCCCAAGAAGGGAACTCTTGTTGACGGAGACAGAGAACTCTTTTCTATGTTCACCTTCCATCCGTGAGATCTGAGAAAGGCCAGAACGATGTCTGTATGAGCCTTTGCTTTTGAAAGGGACGATGCTTGTATTAGAATGTCGTCCAAGTACGGTACTACTGCAATGCCCCTCGGTCTTAGAACCGCTAGAAGGGACCCGAGTACCTTTGTGAAAATCCTTGGAGCAGTGGCTAACCCGAATGGGAGGGCCACAAACTGGTAATGTTTGTCCAGAAAGGCGAACCTTAGGAACTGATGATGTTCTTTGTGGATAGGAATATGTAGGTACGCATCCTTTAGATCCACGGTAGTCATAAATTGACCTTCCTGGATAGTAGATGGTAGAATCGTTCGAATGGTTTCCATTTTGA
Organism: Bombina bombina; assembly: GCF_027579735.1. Classification (NCBI taxonomy): domain Eukaryota; kingdom Metazoa; phylum Chordata; class Amphibia; order Anura; family Bombinatoridae; genus Bombina; species Bombina bombina. The sequence goes on from NC_069500.1 coordinate 411,225,273, forward strand.
ACGATGGTACCCTGAGAAATTTGTTTAGGATCTTTAAATCCAGAATTGGTCTGAAGGTTCCCTCTTTTTTGGGAACTACGAACAGATTTGAGTAAAATCCCATTCCTTGTTCCGTCATTGGAACAGGGTGTATCACTCCCATCTTTAACAGGTCTTCTACACAATGTAAGAACGCCTGTCTCTTTATTTGGTTTAAGGATAAGTGAGACATGTGGAACCTTCCCCTTGGGGGTAGTTCCTTGAATTCCAGAAGATAACCCTGAGAAAACTATTTCTAGTGCCCAGGGATCCTGAACATCTCTTGCCCAAGCCTGAGCAAAGAGAGAGAGTCTGCCCCCTACTAGATCCGGTCCCGGATCGGGGGCTACTCCTTCATGCTGTTTTGTTAGCAGCAGCAGGCTTCTTGGCCTGCTTACCCTTGTTCCAGCCTTGCATAGGTTTCCAGGCTGGTTTGGGCTGTGAGGCATTACCCTCTTGCTTAGAGGATGCAGAATTAGAGGCCGGTCCGTTCCTGAAATTGCGAAAGGAACGAAAATTAGACTTATTCTTGGCCTTGAAAGGCCTATCTTGTGGAAGGACGTGGCCCTTTCCCCCAGTGTTGTCTGAGATAATCTCTTTCAATTCTGGCCCAAAGAGAGTTTTACCTTTGAAAGGGATGTTAAGCAATTTTGTCTTGGATGATACATCCGCTGACCAAGACTTTAGCCAAAGCGCTCTGCGCCCCACAATTGCAAACCCTGAATTTTTCGCCGCTAATCTAGCTAATTGCAAAGCGGCATCTAAAATAAAAGAGTTAGCCAACTTAAGTGCGTGAACTCTGTCCATAACCTCCTCATACGGAGTCTCTCTACTGAGCGACTTTTCTAGTTCCTCGAACCAGAACCACGCTGCTGTAGTGACAGGAACAATGCACGAAATGGGTTGTAGAAGGTAACCCTGCTGTACAAAAATCTTTTTAAGCAAACCTTCCAGTTTTTTATCCATAGGATCTTTGAAAGCACAACTATCCTCGATAGGGATAGTAGTTCGCTTGTTTAGAGTAGAAACTGCCCCCTCGACCTTAGGGACTGTCTGCCATAAGTCCTTTCTGGGGTCGACCATAGGAAATAATTTCTTAAATATAGGGGGGGGGGGACAAAAGGTATGCCGGGCTTCTCCCACTCCTTATTCACTATGTCCGCCACCCTCTTGGGTATAGGAAAAGCGTCGGGGTGCACCGGAACCTCTAGAAACTTGTCCATCTTGCATAATTTCTCTGGAATAACCAAGTTGTCACAATCATCCAGAGTAGATAACACCTCCTTAAGCAGTGCGCGGAGATGTTCTAATTTAAATTTAAATGTCACAACATCAGGTTCAGCTTGTTGAGAAACTTTTCCTGAATCTGAAATTTCCCCATCTGACAAAACCTCCCTCATGGCCACTTCAGATTGGTGTGAGGGTATGACAGAACAATTATCATCAGCGCCCTCCTGCTCTTCAGTGTTTAAAACAGAGCAATCACGCTTTCTCTGATATGCAGGCATTTTGGATAAAATATTTGCTATGGAGTTATCCATTACAGCCGTCAATTGTTGCATGGTAATAAGCATTGGCGCGCTAGATGTACTAGGGGCCTCCTGCGCGGGCAAAACTGGTGTAGACACAGTAGGAGATGATGTAGTATCATGTCTACTCCCCTCATCTGAGGAATCATCTTGGGCAATTTCATTATCTGTGGCAGTACTGTCCTTACTTTGTTTGGACGCTATGGCACAATTATCACACAATTTTGAATGGGGAGACACATTGGCTTTCATACATATAGAACATAGCTTATCCGAAGGCACAGACATGTTAAACAGGCTTAAACTTGTCAATAAAGCACAAAAAACGTTTTAAAACAAAACCGTTAATGTCTCTTTAAATTTTAAACAGAGCACACTTTATTACTGAATATGTGAAAAAGTATGAAGGAATTGTTCACAATTTACCAAAATTTCACCACAGTGTCTTAAAGCCTTAAAAGGATTGCATACGAATTTTCAGAGCTTTAACCCTTAAAATAACGGAACCGGAGCCGTTTACAAATTTAACCCCTATACAGTCCCAGCTACAGCCTTTGCTGTGACTTTACCAAGCCCAGAGGGGAATACGATACCAAATGACGCCTTCTAGAAACTTTTCCAACTACTTTCAGGTCCTCACACATGCATCTGCATGTCTTGCTCTCAAAAACAACTGCGCAGTATTAATGGCGCGAAAATGAGGCTCAGCCTACAACTGGGAAGGCCCTCCCTGACTGGAAAAGGTGTCTAACATAGTGCCTGACGTTAAAAAACGTTCCCCAAGTTTATAAGTGTGAATTATCAGCATAAACATGTATAAAATGTCCAAATAAAGCAATCGATTTAGCCCATAAAAGTGTCTACCAGTTTTATAGCCCATATTAAGCCCTTTATTCTGTTTGAAACTAAGAAAATGGCTTACCGGTCCCCATGAGGGGAAATGACAGCCTTCCAGCATTACACAGTCTTGTTAGAAATATGGCTAGTCATACCTTAAGCAGAAAAGTCTGCTAACTGTTTCCCCCAACTGAAGTTACTTCATCTCAACAGTCCTATGTGGAAACAGCAATCGATTTTAGTTACTGTCTGCTAAAATCATCTTCCTCTCACAAACAGAAATCTTCATCCTTTTCTGTTTCAGAGTAAATAGTACATACCAGCACTATTTTAAAATAACAAACTCTTGATAGTAGAATAAAAAAACTACAACTAAACACCACATACTCTTAACCATCTCCGTGGAGATGTTGCCTGTGCAACGGCAAAGAGAATGACTGGGGTTGGCGGAGCCTAGGAGGGACTATATGGCCAGCTTTGCTGGGACTCTTTACCATTTCCTGTTGGGGAAGAGACATTCCCACAAGTAAGGATGACGCCGTGGACCGGACACACCAATGTTGGAGAAAGGGGTACCTTGCATTCAAGCTTCAGTGTGCGGCGGTGATCGCATGAAGAGGAGGCTCCGCGCTGGATGTCGTCGCCGCTGCCCTTCCTGTTCAGCTCCACGCCACCGGGATGAAGATAGAAGATGCCCCCGCAATGGAGGAAGATGTTGCCATCTGGATGAAGACTTCTCGCTGTCTGGATGAAGATGGATGTAGGGACTTCAGGATCTCTGAGTAGATTTATTGGGGTTAGTGTCAGGTCTTTTTATTTTTATTTTTTGGGGTGATTTTTATTTTTTAGATTAGGGCTTTTTTATTTTTATGGGTGATAAAGAGATGAATGCCCTTTTAGGGGCAATGGGTAGCTTAGGTTTTTTTTTTTTAGACTTTTTTGGGGGGTGGTTTACTTTTAGGGGGGACTTTGTAATTATTTTAGGTAAAACAGAATTTATGTTTACCTGATAAATTACTTTCTCCAACGGTGTGTCCGGTCCACGGCGTCATCCTTACTTGTGGGATATTCTCTTCCCCAACAGGAAATGGCAAAGAGCCCAGCAAAGCTGGTCACATGATCCCTCCTAGGCTCCGCCTTCCCCAGTCATTCGACCGACGTAAAGGAGGAATATTTGCATAGGAGAAATCATATGATACCGTGGTGACTGTAGTTAGAGAAAATAAATCATCAGACCTGATTAAAAAACCAGGGCGGGCCGTGGACCGGACACACCGTTGGAGAAAGTAATTTATCAGGTAAACATAAATTCTGTTTTCTCCAACATAGGTGTGTCCGGTCCACGGCGTCATCCTTACTTGTGGGAACCAATACCAAAGCTTTAGGACACGGATGAAGGGAGGGAGCAAATCAGGTCACCTAGATGGAAGGCACCACGGCTTGCAAAACCTTTCTCCCAAAAATAGCCTCAGAAGAAGCAAAAGTATCAAATTTGTAAAATTTGGTAAAAGTGTGCAGTGAAGACCAAGTCGCTGCCTTACATATCTGATCAACAGAAGCCTCGTTCTTGAAGGCCCATGTGGAAGCCACAGCCCTAGTGGAATGAGCTGTGATTCTTTCAGGAGGCTGCCGTCCGGCAGTCTCATAAGCCAATCTGATGATGCTTTTAAGCCAAAAAGAGAGAGAGGTAGAAGTTGCTTTTTGACCTCTCCTTTTACCAGAATAAACAACAAACAAGGAAGATGTTTGTCTGAAATCCTTTGTAGCCTCTAAATAGAACTTTAGAGCACGAACTACATCCAAATTGTGCAACAAACGTTCCTTCTTTGAAACAGGATTCGGACACAAAGAAGGCACAACTATCTCCTGGTTAATATTTTTGTTAGAAACAACTTTCGGAAGAAAACCAGGTTTAGTACGCAAAACCACCTTATCTGCATGGAACACCAGATAAGGAGGAGAACACTGCAGAGCAGATAACTCTGAAACTCTTCTAGCAGAAGAAATTGCAACCAAAAACAAAACTTTCCAAGATAATAACTTGATATCTACGGAATGTAAGGGTTCAAACGGAACCCCTTGAAGAACTGAAAGAACTAAATTGAGACTCCAAGGAGGAGTCAAAGGTTTGTAGACAGGCTTGATTCTAACCAGAGCCTGAACAAAAGCCTGACCATCTGGCACAGCCGCCAGCTTCTTGTGAAGTAAAACAGATAAAGCAGAAATATGTCCCTTCAAAGAACTTGCAGATAATCCTTTCTCCAAACCCTCTTGTAGAAAGGATAGAATCTTAGGAATTTTTACCCTGTTCCATGGGAATCCTTTTGATTCGCACCAACAGATATATTTTTTCCATATTTTATGGTAAATTTTTCTAGTTACAGGCTTTCTAGCCTGAATAAGAGTATCAATGACAGAATCTGAGAACCCACGCTTTGATAAAATTAAGCGTTCAATTTCCAAGCAGTCAGTTGGAGTGATGCCAGATTCGGATGTTCGAACGGACCTTGAACAAGAAGGTCCCGTCTCAACGGTAGCTTCCATGGTGGAGCCGATGACATATTCACCAGGTCTGCATACCAAGTTCTGCGTGGCCACGCAGGAGCTATCAAGATCACCGAAGCCCTCTCCTGATTGATCCTGGCTACCAGCCTGGGAATGAGAGGAAACGGTGGGAACACATAAGCTAGGTTGAAGGTCCAGGGCGCTACTAGTGCATCTACTAGAGTCGCCTTGGGATCCCTGGATCTGGACCCGTAGCAAGGAACCTTGAAGTTCTGACGAGACGCCATCAGATCCATGTCTGGAAAGCCCCATAATTGAGTTATTTGGGCAAAGATTTCCGGATGGAGTTCCCACTCCCCCGGATGAAATGTCTGACGACTCAGAAAATCCGCTTCCCAATTTTCCACTCCTGGGATGTGGATTGCAGACAAGTGGCAGGAGTGAAGCTCCGCCCATTGAATTACTTTGGTCACTTCTTCCATCGCCAGGGAACTCCTTGTTCCCCCCTGATGGTTGATATATGCAACAGTCGTCATGTTGTCTGATTGAAACCTTATGAATTTGGCCTTTGCTAGTTGAGGCCATGCCTTGAGAGCATTGAATATCGCTCTCAGTTCCAGAATGTTTATCGGGAGAAGAGATTCTTCCCGAGACCATAGACCCTGAGCTTTCAGGTGTTTCCAGACCGCGCCCCAGCCCACCAGGCTGGCGTCTGTTGTTACAATGACCCACTCTGGTCTTCTGAAGCTCATCCCTTGGGACAGGTTGTCCAGGGTCAGCCACCAACGGAGTGAATCTCTGGTCCTCTGATCTACTTGGATCGTCGGGGACAAATCTGTATAATCCCCATTCCACTGTCTGAGCATGCACAGTTGTAATGGTCTTAGATGAATTCGCGCAAAAGGAACTATGTCCATTGCCGCAGCCATCAAACCTATTACTTCCATGCACTGCGCTATGGAAGGAAGAAGAACAGAATGAAGTACTTGACAAGAGCTTAGAAGTTTTGATTTTCTGGCCTCTGTCAGAAAAATCCTCATTTCTAAGGAGTCTATTATTGTTCCCAAGAAGGGAACTCTTGTTGACGGAGATAGAGAACTTTTTTCTACGTTCACTTTCCACCCGTGAGATCTGAGAAAGGCCAGGACAATGTCCGTATGAGCCTTTGCTTGTGGTAGGGACGACGCTTGAATCAGTATGTCGTCCAAGTAAGGTACTACTGCAATGCCCCTTGGTCTTAGCACCGCTAGAAGGGACCCTAGTACCTTTGTGAAAATTCTTGGAGCAGTGGCTAATCCGAATGGAAGTGCCACAAACTGGTAATGCTTGTCCAGAAAGGCGAACCTTAGGAACCGATGATGTTCCTTGTGGATAGGAATATGTAGATACGCATCCTTTAAATCCACCATGGTCATGAATTGACCTTCCTGGATGGTAGGAAGAATTGTCCGAATGGTTTCCATTTTGAACGATGGAACCTTGAGAAATTTGTTTAGGATCTTGAGATCTAAGATTGGTCTGAATGTTCCCTCTTTTTTGGGAACTATGAACAGATTGGAGTAGAATCCCATCCCTTGTTCTCCTAATGGAACAGGATGAATCACTCCCATTTTTAACAGGTCTTCTACACAATGTAAGAATGCCTGTCTTTTTATGTGGTCTGAAGACAATTGAGACCTGTGGAACCTCCCCCTTGGGGGTAGCTCCTTGAATTCCAGAAGATAACCTTGGGAGACTATTTCTAGTGCCCAAGGATCCAGAACATCTCTTGCCCAAGCCTGAGCGAAGAAAGAAAGTCTGCCCCCCACCAGATCCGGTCCCGGATCGGGGGCCAACATCTCATGCTGTCTTGGTAGCAGTGGCAGGTTTCTTGGCCTGCTTACCTTTGTTCCAGCCTTGCATTGGCCTCCAGGCTGGCTTGGTTTGAGAAGTATTACCCTCTTGCTTAGAGGATGTAGAACTTGGAGCTGGTCCGTTTCTGCGAAAGGGACGGAAATTTGGTTTATTTTTAGCCTTAAAAGACCTATCCTGAGGAAGGGCGTGGCCCTTACCCCCAGTGATATCTGAAATAATCTCTTTCAAGTCAGGGCCAAACAGCGTTTTCCCCTTGAAAGGTATGTTAAGCAATTTGTTCTTGGAAGACGCATCCGCTGACCAAGATTTTAGCCAAAGCGCTCTGCGCGCCACAATAGCAAACCCCGAATTTTTCTCCGCTAATCTAGCCAATTGCAAAGTGGCGTCTAAAGTAAAAGAGTTAGCCAATTTAAGAGCATGAATTCTGTCCAAAATCTCCTCATAAGAAGAATCTTTATTGAGCGACTTTTCTAGTTCATCGAACCAGAAACACGCTGCTGTAGTGACAGGAACAATGCATGAAATTGGTTGTAGAAGGTAACCTTGCTGAACAAACATCTTTTTAAGCAAACCCTCTAATTTTTTATCCATAGGATCTTTGAAAGCACAACTATCTTCTATAGGGATAGTAGTGCGTTTGTTTAGAGTAGAAACCGCCCCCTCGACCTTGGGGACTGTCTGCCATAAGTCCTTTCTGGGGTCGACCATAGGAAACAATTTCTTAAATATAGGGGGAGGGACAAAAGGTATGCTGGGCCTTTCCCATTCTTTGTTTACAATGTCCGCCACCCGCTTGGGTATAGGAAAAGCTTCGGGGGGCCCCGGGACCTCTAGGAACTTGTCCATCTTACATAATTTCTCTGGAATGACCAAATTGTCACAATCATCCAGAGTAGATAACACCTCCTTAAGCAGAGCGCGGAGATGTTCCAATTTAAATTTGAATGTAATCACATCAGGTTCAGCTTGTTGAGAAATTTTCCCTGAATCTGAAATTTCTCCCTCAGACAGTGTAGGGGCATGTCAGAACCATTATCGTCAGCGTCCTCATGCTCTTCAGTATTTTCTAAAACAGAGCAGTCGCGCTTTCGCTGATAAGTGGGCATTTTGGCTAAAATGTTTTTGATAGAATTATCCATTACAGCCGTTAATTGTTGCATAGTAAGGAGTATTGGCACACTAGATGTACTAGGGGCCTCCTGTGTGGGCAAGACTGGCGTAGACAAAGGAGGGGATGATGCAGTACCATGCTTACTCCCCTCACTTGAGGAATCATCTTGGGCATCATTTTCTCTAAATTTTTTGTCACATACATCACATCTATTTAAATGAGAAGGAACCTTGGCTTCCTCACATACAGAACATAGTCTATCTGATAGTTCAGTCTTTAAAGCCCTTGTGAAGCCCTTTATTCTTATTTAATAAAAATGGCTTACCGGATCCCATAGGGAAAATGACAGCTTCCAGCATTACCAAGTCTTGTTAGAAATGTGTCATACCTCAAGCAGCAAAAGTCTGCTCACTGTTTCCCCCAACTGAAGTTAATTCCTCTCAACAGTCCTGTGTGGAAACAGCCATCGATTTTAGTAACGGTTGCTAAAATCATTTTCCTCTTACAAACAGAAATCTTCATCTCTTTTCTGTTTCAGAGTAAATAGTACATACCAGCACTATTTTAAAATAACAAACTCTTGATTGAAGAATAAAAACTACATTTAAACACCAAAAAACTCTAAGCCATCTCCGTGGAGATGTTGCCTGTACAACGGCAAAGAGAATGACTGGGGAAGGCGGAGCCTAGGAGGGATCATGTGACCAGCTTTGCTGGGCTCTTTGCCATTTCCTGTTGGGGAAGAGAATATCCCACAAGGATGACGCCGTGGACCGGACACACCTATGTTGGAGAAATGAGCTGTTTAACTTAGGCCTTTTAAGGGCTATTGGTAGTTTATTGATAGGTTAGGGGGTGTTTTTATTTTGGGGTGGCTTTTTTGTTTTTATAGGGCTATTAGTCTAGGTTTATTTTTATTATTTTGGATAATTTTGTTTATTTATTTATTTATTTTAAATTTTAGTGTTTTTTTTTTAGTAATGTTAGATTTTTTTAATCTTGCAATTTAGTTTTTTTTTTATTTTTCCATTTATTTTATTTTCTTAAAATAGTTATGTTAGGTTTATTTATAATTTAATCTTAGTTTTTTTTATTTCACAGGTAAGTTTATTTTAAGATAGCTATATTGTAATTTTAATTTAAAAAGTATAGGGGATAGTTCGGTTTAGGGGTTAATAGTTTAATTTAGTGATTTGCGATGTGAGTGGACGGCGGTTTAGGGGTCAATAGGTTTATTATAGTCTTTGCGATGCCGGGGGGGGTCGTGGTTTATGGGTTAACACTTTATTTTAGTGTTGGAGATGTCAGGGCGGCGGTTTAGGGGTTAATATGTTTATTTAGGTGTTAGCGATGCAGGGGCGTCAGTTTAGGGGTTAATCACTTTCCTTAGTGTCAGCGATGTCGAGGGTGGCAGATTAGGGGTATTTAGACTATGGGTTTATGTTAGGGTGTTAGGTTTTTACATAACTTTCTTTTCCCAATAGACATCAATGGGGATTGCATTATAACGATCTGCATCCCGCGAACGTTTCTAACACTTTCTCCCCATTGACGTCTAAGGGGGAAAACGTGCACGAGCACGTCAATTCAGGCCTTGGCTTTTGTGCGGTATGGAGTTTATCGCACAACAAAAGAAGGCTTTTCAGTAACTTGTTATGGCAGCGCTATGGAGAGTTCAATACAGCTAATTTCTTTGCGTTATTTATGCACCCAGTTTAGCGCATAACTTGTAATCTGGGTGTAAGTGTGTAAAACAAAAAAAAGGTACATACCCTTCATTATGCACACAAAAAATGAACATGTGGAATCAAGCCGAAATATGGAAAAAGCTACGCACGTAACAAGCCGACATGTAAAAAAATAAAATAAAATACACACACAAACCAATGCATAAATAAATTGACGCGAGCAAACAAACCATTGTGTGAAAAATTACAAAATTTAACGCACCTCAACGTCTACATAGGCTGAAAATAAAGTACTTATAAAGCCATGCCTTAAATGCCTGAGATAATAGTTCCCAGGCTATGATATACCCATAAGTGAGTACCTACTAATAGCATATGTGCTAAAGAGGTGCCAACAACTCCCACACTTACCTGATAGGCATCCATACTACTGGACTTACCATAAGCAGGAAAAAACTGCTTCCAGTAGATAGCCAATCTTGACAGCAGAGGTATTATATATATATATATATATATATATATATTTATATTTATATATTATACACATATACATACACACACAATGAAATGTGCTTGGTGATCTGCAAGGTTTATATTCTTTCAACTTAAGTATTACATAGCCATGAAGCATAGTTAAACTGGCAAGCTTTGGGAGTGTATCAGGCACTTGGCAGTGACGTCATCAGCTCGTGACAGACGTGATGCTGGATACATTGAAGAACAGCAGAACACAGAGCGGTAATACCCAGAATACAAAACATAGGAATGAACCGCTTCATGCATTTTGAGTACCGCTTGTTGTTCTCACCTAGGTTATAGCTGATGTTATCGTATATTTATTTTCCTACTAAAGAGGTCACATTGGTAAACTTTAGATCATATTCTGAGCCTTGGAGTTACTTACATCCATGTCCCAACAGCTGCTTTTCTAATGATAGTGCTCCACAGGGGTACGTGTGTACAATCCCTATTATGTTTATTACTAAAGAAGATGTAGTTACTCCCCAACATTCATTTGGTCTGCAAGCATACAATTTTGCCTCTACTTAATAGTAACTTAGCACACAGGAGTAAACCTTTATTTTATAATTATAAAACTATAAACTAGTCTGCTTTTTGTTCTATTTCTCATTTTCCTCATGGTGTTTATTTTTTGATGCTCACTAAGGTATAAAATGGCAGAAAGCACTGATATTTAGCAATCCAGCACTGTTGCTCTCCTGTTAGCACTTTGGGGCTGTTTTATCATCGGTCTATCCGACATGATCCGCTCAGCGGATCATGTCCGATAGACATTGATGAATGACGACAGCATACGCTGTCTGCATTTATCATAGTACAAGCAGTTCTGGTGAACTGCTTGTGCAATGCCACCCCTGCAGATTCGTGGCAAATCGGCCACTAGCAGAGGGTGTCAATCAACCCAATCGTATTCGATCAGGTTGATTGCTGTCCGCCGCTCAGAAGATGTGGACCAGTTAAGGAGCAGTGGTCTTAAGACCGCAGCTTCTTAACTGCTGTTTCCGGCGAGCCTGAAGGCTCACTCGGAAACAGGGGCAACAGGGGCCGTTCGGCCCTTGATAATTTGGCTCCTAAGTGTATACAATTCTAGCTATGTTTGTATATTGCAGATCTTTTCAAATTATGGTTTGGCTGCTGTAATTCATTCTGCCTTCCAGGCAGCATGAGGGAAGTGGCTTATGGTGTGATTATTAGAAAGGTAAGATAAAGAAGATCAGAGCGCTTGCTATGTGCTTATAGCTTTAAAGGGTTATGTAATATGCTGCTCAGTGTGGGTTTTCAGGGAGCAATTAAAAAATAAAATATGAAGATTGTTATAGAGGCTAAGAAAGCAACAAAGAGTTTCACAGACCAGGGACAGCAAAAACAAAGGCTTACTGTTAGGTGTGTTATTGCTTTATTCTTTAATACCCTGGGGCATTGTTTTGGAAAAAAAATGTCTATGTGTTTTACATTTAACCAGTTCACCCTCTGTCTCTCTCTTGAACGTTTATTAGGTTTCCATATATATGTATGAATAAAACAATCAAAATATTCTAAAACATATAAACAGGATTTTCTTTATTTAAAATAAGAATAGAACATGTGTTAACGCAATTTATTTATAGCCCATTTCTATCCATATGTAAATGAGTCCAGTGTTCTCCACAATAAATTTTGCCAGCCTGGTGGCATAATGATGTAGCCAGGTCAGTATAATACTTCGTCAAATTATAGCATTTTCTGCTATCCAAGGTATAAGTTTATTGCATAATTGAACACAAATTTATTGAATTATAATCTGTGCAATAAGATAAACATATGCAAGGAACGGGTGGGTTGTGGGCGTGGTTTTGCAGACAGTGGGGGTGGCATGGGCGGGTGATGGGTGGGATCAGAAGTGGCAAGTAACATTTTTGCCTGGCTAGCAGCCTAGGACTTGAAATGTTAAGCCCAGATATATGTATATATGTTAATGGGACAGTGTACTCTCATTTTGTCTCCTCTTTAATTTGTTTACAATTAACCATTTTACCTGCTAGAGAAGTCATTTTCAAACCTGTCCTCAGGCCTCCGTAACAGAACAGATTTTAAGGATTGCCTTGAAAATCATGATATCCTGCAAATCTGGTCTGTTAGGGAGGCCTTAGGACAGGTTTGAAAACCCCTGTGCTAGAGAGTGTTGTTTACAAGTTACTCATTTACATTTATTTCAGTATAGATCATTTTGCCTATGGTATTTCTAACTATACTGAAACTTTCTATACTTAAAAGGACAGTATACTATAAAATTGTTTTTCCCTTAAAGTGAATTTCAATTTTCCTGTTAACAAATCCTCCAAATGCTTTCTTTTATACATATTAGTTAAACTACCACTTTATTTTTTTTTTTAATTAGATATTTTTATTTCAAATTTGATTCAGTTAAGTACCCAAACTCCTCCCAGTCATTACTTCCTTCTTCTCCCTGGTGTGACGTTTAGAGCGGTCCCACCCACTCTGTACGTATACTTTAAGCACGCTCCCGTGTACACCTTCAATTGCGCATGCGTTAGTTATCTGCACATCACCACCAATAGACATAAAAATGTTAAAATACAATACATTTTAGGGGCCACAAAAGTGAGCATAGCAAGAGGCTGTTAGAAGCCATATCCTCTCACAACTGCCACTGTGAATTTATTACTCATTTTATAATGAGCGCTTCTCCGATCTAGGTATAAGTATGATTTCTAGGAAGTGCGCATGCGCGAAGTGTGAACGCGCGTCTAAACATAGATGAAGATTGCGGTAATTTAGGTTTTAACGCATGCGTATTAAGGTTCTGTGACGTTTTGAAAACAGGATTGAAACCCCCGTGGTTGAATCTATGATTGGTTACAAGAGTGCATCTAAACCTGTCACTCAAATAGCAAAGATGGCGGGTGGAGGAATCTTAGTGCGATATCACTAATAAAAAGCTAATTTTTGGGTAAATATAACAGTCATTGAAAAATGATGAATTAAACTTCAACTTATTTTTTATGCACATTAATGTGGCGTTCTCAGGGGGTGGTGACTTTACATTCACTTTAAATGTGTTTCCAATTACTTTTTTTACCAACTGCAAGTATAACATGCATGAGATTTGCTTTTTTAAGGTTTGTGTACATGAATTAGCTGATTTTGTGTTTTGAAGCCAGAACCTAACCTAATAAAATGGGTTGAGCTTGTAGGTATAATTAGATCTCATTACTTTATCCCACTGTGTACATATACCTGCTTCTTTATCTTGTATCTGTCCGTAATCCAATCGCCAATACTGAGAGAGAACAATGGAAAATTAACAATTTATTACCTTATCTCTTCTATAACCCACTGTGAGTGTAATTTCTTCTAGTGGCTGTGTTTTCAAAGCTTAGCCTTAAGGCCAAAAACTTTCCGAATAGGTGGGGGATACCACAGGCTAAATCAAGAAGTTGAAATGCCAATAAGGGCAATGGAAATACTTGTAAACAATTTAAAACACTCCAGTAGATAAAGTGGATCATTGGGAACAAATTAGAGGGGAGAACATTTTTGAGTAAACTGTTGCTTTAAGTATAGGCTATAGAAAAGTTGTGTAAACATGGCCATCAGAAGGAATTACACTCTCAGTGTTAGAAGAGATAAGTAATAAAATATAAATTTTCTTTTATTCTCACTATGGGCCTGATATTCAAAACCTCACCCCTTAGGCAAGATATTCTAAGAAGTCAGAGAGAGAGATGCAAATTTCGGATCTTGCTATGTCACCCGACCTCAGGCATGCTAGCCTTCATAACGGGTTGCAGAGATCACAGAAAGGGTGGTACCAACCTATTTTATATTAACAAGATAGTTCATTGTACATTAATAATTTAAATGTGTAATTCCAAAATAGAGTACCCACCTTCAAATATACAACAATTGCTCCTGCCTTATCCAATGTTCACTTAAAATGGTTATCTAGTATATAAATACCGATGGGTAGCATATCATTAAGTTGCAGAACCTTAATTGTAAGAGCTGTTAACACTGAGGTTGAAGAACTAATTTCCACAATTGATTTGCATAAAATGAATTAAAAAAAAAAGACAGGTATACGCTATGTTGAAAATGTATATATTCCATAGAAACATGTCTTGAAGGATATCATTGCATCCAATTTGTATACTGCATATTATTTCAAGTAAATGTATCACACTGAGCTTACAGTATTATTATTTAGGAGCATAAGTCATATATATTACAGGATAGATTATATATATATATATATATATATATATATATATATATATATATATATATATATATATATATATATATATATATATATATATATATATATATATATATATATATATATATATATAAAGTTAATTATTGGAATTGTTGATAAACCAATCAAAAGGTTTAACCTATCTCCAACTATAATTACAAAGACTGACCAGAGTTCATTTAGTAAGAATTATGTGAGGGTATTCAGTACAGCAATATATAAGAAAACAAAACAAAACAAAACAGAATAATGACCCTGTTTATCCTGCGCTACTAAAAGAAGATTTCCAGATGGCTTTTTATCCTACTTCAATTCATAAAATGAAGGGACCTCCATGCTGAGCAGTGGTTGAAGAAATGAGCTTTAATGCAACTCAATTCCAAGCACTGGGAGACCCCTAAGTATTTAGAAAATATTCTTAAAAGTGTTTCTTCCCATTGGTTATGGATATTATATGAAACAGGTATTAAGCAACTGTGAATGCTGCTAAGTAACATAGCTGAAGAGCACTCGCACCAGGATTTACTCTCTTATGACCACACAGCAGAAGAACAACTGCACTGGTGCTCCTCATGTGACAGAGTATGGCACAGTTGCACACCTCCCTTCTGCTACGTGAAATCCTTAAAATGATTCAGTCTCAGATGCTCACCACTACAGGGTCAGGTTGGGTGGCACCTGGCCAAGCAGGGTGATGGCTGCCCACTAACTCGGCTCCACAGCTTCAAACCTCCATTATGGACAACAAGGGTAAATCCCCAACCTGTCTTACCACCACTGGCCACCAATAAGTACAGACTTTATTGCAGCCTCGCAGATCAGCATATAACATTGGTCAGAATTGCAGATTATATTGCACATGGGCCACATAGACAAGCTGCCCAGGTAAGTCACATCACACAAGACACACTTTCCGACTGGGGGCCTGCTGGTGTGGCTCATTAGCCAGATTAACCTTCTGATAGGTGTCGGAAAGGCAAACTCCTAGCCCACTAAATGCAGAGAACAGAATAGAGTGCTTGAGAACCACTAACAGAAGTTTCCAACACACCATTATAGGAGCCATCAAGGCCTCATACTCCTGTTACCCCAAACTTATTGGTTTTCAGTGTCATTGACTTGATGAAAGGAGCTATAACCTGCAGAAGACTTTCACAGCTACATACCAAATCCACTCTAATAGAACCCTCGATTGCATACACAATCCATTATTGCTGCATCCTATATGCCTTCAAGTAGATATACAGATCTACACGTCATCTACTGTACTTGCTATTAGAGATAACTAAGACACTGTACCTGAGGATATAAGATGTTTCAAAGATCTTTGCAATCTAACTAACTTGTACATATCAAACCATAGCTGAAAATTGTACATGCCTTACAATACCAAAATAATAGTACTATACTACCTAGTACTGTACCTAGTAAAGCAAAGGATGTTCAAACTTGAAGGAGCCCATGCAACATTATATGATGATATTCAAAATTCTGCTAAACTTCATAATCACAAAGAAACAATCAGCTTTTTACTGGATAAAGTAGAGGACCTTGACAATCACAATCGAAGGAACAACATCAGAATTAGGGGGATCCCGGAATCAATCACACAAAAGGCACTTAATGGCTGTCTTCAAGACTTATTCCGTACAATTAAAGTAACCCCATCCTCACCAGAAATGGTGTTGGAGAGAGTACATTGGGCTTTAAGACCCAAACCCTCATTAAAAGGCTCCACCAAGGGACATTAGTGTTATTCCTAAACTATCCGGATAAGGAACAAATTCTACGGAATGCAAGAATCATGGCCCCCCGATTACTCATGCAAGATGCCCTATACAGATATTCTCAGACATCTGCCCAGCAACTCTCCAAAAGCATTGGTTTCCCAGTGAGCATTATAATCTTAAAAATGGTTAAACTATAATTTTATTGTTCTCAAGAAGACCTTTCTGTATTTAACAAGAAAATTAGGCCTTGAAATCATCTCCCCTCTGACAATCAGGACACCTCTGATATGGCTCCTCCACCACAAGACCAAGAGGTAGTAAACGCATCTGATGCCGATTAATGACTCATTGTTCACAAATTATTTAATAGAAATACAGAACCTTTCATGGTTTCGCCACCTACTTCCTCTTGAACCACAAACAGATGAGTATACTAGTTCCTTATCCTTAAATGGATACTAAACCCAAATATTTTCTTTAATGATTCAGATAGAGCATGCAAACATCAACTTTCTACACTCACCGACACTTTATTAGGTACACCTGTTTAATTGCTTGGTAACACAAATTGCTAATCAGCCAATCACATGGCAGCAACTCAATGATGTGGTGAAGACGACTTGCTGAAGTTCAAACCGAGCATCAGAATGGGGAAGAAAGGGGATTTAAGTGACTTTGAACGTGGCATGGTTGTCGGTGCCAGATGGGCTGGTCTGAGTATTTAAAAAAAAAAAAAAAAAAAAAAACTGCTGATATACTGGGATTTTCACGCACAACCATCTCTAGGTTTTACAGAGAATGGTCCGAAAAAGAGAAAAACATCCAGTGAGTGGCTACAATTTGCACAGGTTCACCAAAATTGGACAATAGAAGATTGGGGGAAAAAATCACCTGGTCTGATGAGCCTCGATTTCTGCTGCAACTTTCAGATGGTAGGGTAAGAATTTGGTGAAACAACATGAAAGCATGGATTTCCTGCCTTGCATCAATGGTTCAGGCTGGTGGTGGTGTAATGGTGTGGGGGATATTTCTTGGCACACTTTGAGCCCCTTAGTACCAATTGAGCATTGTTTAAACGCCACAGCCTACCTGAGTATTGTTGCTGACCATGTCTATCCCTTTATGACTACAGTGTACCCATCTTCTGATGGCTACTTCCAGCAGGATAATGCACCATGTCACAAAGCTCAAATCATCTCAAACTGGTTTCTTGGACAGGACAATGAGTTCACTGTACTATAATGGCATCCACAGTCACCAGATCTCAATCCAATAGAGCACCTTTGGGATGTGGTGGAACGAGAGATTTGCACCATGAATGTGCCGCCGACATTTCAGCAGCAACTGCGTGATTCTATCATGTCAATATGGACCAAAATCTCTGAGGAATGTTCAAACTATGCCACGAAGAATTAAGGCAGTTCTGAAGGCAAAAGGGGGTCCAAGTACTAGCAAGGTGTACCTAATAAAGTGGCCAGTGAGTGTAATTTACTCCTATTTTCAAATTTTCTTCTTTCTATCTCTATTTGAAAAGCAGGGATGAAAAGCTTAGGAGCTGGCCCATTTTTGGTTCAGAACCTGGGTTATGCTTGCTTATTGGTGGCTAAATGTACCCACCAACAAGCAAGTGCTATCTAGGGTCCTGAACCTAAAATGGGCCATCTTCTAAGCCTTATATTTTTGCTTTTTAAATAAAGATAGCAAGAGAATGAATAAAATTGATAAAAGAAGTAAATTAGAAAGTTGCTTAAAATTGCACGCTCTGTCTGAATCATTAAAGAAAATACTTGGGTTTATTATCCCTTTAATGTGACTTACTGAAAAATATACATAATGAAGCTATATGTTTGGTAGTTTAATTCTCTTTATGTTCCTAGAAATAAGTAGATGTATCTTCCTGGCTGTATTAGTTAAAAAGTACTGTTACCTTACGGATGCTTCCATGTTTTCTGATACCCACACATGTTCATAGAAGGTTAGTTGGTTCAAGAAATAGCTTCACAATATAAAAAAGTACTGCAAAGATTCAATGTGATTATTAAAAGCTTAATATGAATACTATAGGCTATTGATATTATATTGAATATACAATGTTAGTAGTTCTCCCTATATATTTCACAGTACCATTAAAGCCAATATGCATCCAACTTTTCCCTTACTATATATATTATGGCACAGATTTAACACAACCTAGGGATTCACACTAACTCACAATTTCATTTAATACATATTAATATGACATGTAGTAGAAGTTATCCTCTCTCGTTCAACTCTCACAACCCTTTGTGTCTCTACCTTTTGACAGAGACTTATTTTTAGTTACTTCAACTTTTGACAATTTTAATTTCATAATATTGATTATCCAGTGTGTCATATATAAAACAGTATATACCTAGGAATTTTATATAACAGTATAAACTAAAATGACCCTGTCTTAGTAGAGCTGACTCGGCTACATTCGACATTCATACATACAACAATTGAGAAAATTGTGAAAACGAAAGCTTCAATACCAGATACTACAAAACGTATATTAAAACCTTGTCCATCTAACTCGCTTGACGAGGCTGAAGGCTTTTCCAAAACTATGCGGAAAGCATATATAACAGTACTCCTCAAACCAGGCAAAGCCCCCCAACAGGACAGAACATTTCAGACCTTTTTCTTTGCAAAACACAGAAGTAAAAATATATGCAAAAGTGTTAGCAGACTGTCTCAATCGGTTCTTGTCCCAACTGGTGTCCCCCCGATCAGGTGGGCGTCATCTTTGGCAGGCGAAAGATAACACCCTTAAGATTATACAATTGATCTCCGTCGCACACAACAAGAGCATTCCTTTGACGTTCGTTTTAACTGACGCAGAGAAGGCCTTTGACAGGATGGAATTAGACTTCCTTAGAACAGTAATGTTGAATATAAATATAGGCAGATATTTTTTTTTAGTAAGGTATTAACCAAAAATTAAGGGTAATGGTATTCTCTCCAACTACTTCACTCTCCCCTATATTTGCATTATCTATCAAAGCCCTGGCACATAAGATTAGACAAATTACCCTTATATCAGGCCTCCAGATCCAGGAAGCAGAACACAAGTTGGCATTATATGCTGATGAGATTCTTATTATCCTTACAGATTTTGAAAATGTATTACCAGCCCTGCTTGAGGAGTTCAAGGAATACAGAAAATATTTCCATATCAACTTAGCCAAATAGAAATATTAAACGTTTCTGTGCCCCAAGGAATTATAAATAAGATCAGGTCTTCATGCCCCCTTATACTACAACACTCCAAAAAGTATTTAGGCATCTATTTAACTGCAAGCCCCCAAGAC
This sequence comes from Bombina bombina, assembly GCF_027579735.1. Lineage (NCBI taxonomy): Eukaryota > Metazoa > Chordata > Amphibia > Anura > Bombinatoridae > Bombina > Bombina bombina. The sequence goes on from NC_069500.1 coordinate 411,244,657, forward strand.
AATATAGCAAAACAATCTTTCCAGCTGGAATAACAAACCAATTTCCTGGTTGCGACGGACCCGGGTGATTAAAATGAATATATTACCTTGTGTTTTTTTATTTTCTGCAGACGCCAATTATCCCTCTCCCATGTCAATACATAACTAGATTGCAAGCCATCTTGGCGCCGTATATATATTGAAGAGAGCTAGGCCACGAGTACAGAAAAAAAATGTTCCTACCAAGGGAGGGAGGTGGACTGAGTGTAACAAACCAATCCCAATATAGGCAGGCTACAATACTACAGCGCCTGGTAGAGTGGTGTTCTAACTCCACTGACAAACAATGGGTACAGATTGAGAGAAACATATTACAAATGGAAAATATAGGAACTTTGGCTTGGCTTCAACCAAACAAAAGACCCAAAGAGAGGAATAAATTATCCACTTTTAGTAGAATGTTTTTAAGTATGGTACAGACTAATAAATGCATCCACACACATCTGTTCATGCCATGCACCTATGACACCCTTCAGACAAAAGCCAGCCATTATGCCAACCCCAAGCCAATTAATCAGACGCCATATTAACGAAAACAGAATTTATGTTTACCTGATAAATTACTTTCTCCAACGGTGTGTCCGGTCCACGGCGTCATCCTTACTTGTGGGATATTCTCTTCCCCAACAGGAAATGGCAAAGAGCCCAGCAAAGCTGGTCACATGATCCCTCCTAGGCTCCGCCTACCCCAGTCATTCGACCGACGTTAAGGAGGAATATTTGCATAGGAGAAACCATATGGTACCGTGGTGACTGTAGTTAAAGAAAATAAATTATCAGACCTGATTAAAAAAACCAGGGCGGGCCGTGGACCGGACACACCGTTGGAGAAAGTAATTTATCAGGTAAACATAAATTCTGTTTTCTCCAACATAGGTGTGTCCGGTCCACGGCGTCATCCTTACTTGTGGGAACCAATACCAAAGCTTTAGGACACGGATGAAGGGAGAGAGCAAATCAGGTCACCTAAATGGAAGGCACCACGGTTTGCAAAACCTTTCTCCCAAAAATAGCCTCAGAAGAAGCAAAAGTATCAAACTTGTAAAATTTGGTAAAAGTGTGCAGTGAAGACCAAGTCGCTGCCCTACATATCTGATCAACAGAAGCCTCGTTCTTGAAGGCCCATGTGGAAGCCACAGCCCTAGTGGAATGAGCTGTGATTCTTTCGGGAGGCTGCCGTCCGGCAGTCTCGTAAGCCAATCTGATGATGCTTTTAATCCAAAAAGAGAGAGAGGTAGAAGTTGCTTTTTGACCTCTCCTTTTACCGGAATAAACAACAAACAAGGAAGATGTTTGTCTAAAATCCTTTGTAGCATCTAAATAGAATTTTAGAGCGCGAACAACATCCAAATTGTGCAACAAACGTTCCTTCTTTGAAACTGGTTTCGGACACAGAGAAGGTACGATAATCTCCTGGTTAATGTTTTTGTTAGAAACAACTTTTGGAAGAAAACCAGGTTTAGTACGTAAAACCACCTTATCTGCATGGAACACCAGATAAGGAGGAGAACACTGCAGAGCAGATAATTCTGAAACTCTTCTAGCAGAAGAAATTGCAACTAAAAACAAAACTTTCCAAGATAATAACTTAATATCAACGGAATGTAAGGGTTCAAACGGAACCCCCTGAAGAACTGAAAGAACTAAATTGAGACTCCAAGGAGGAGTCAAAGGTTTGTAAACAGGCTTAATTCTAACCAGAGCCTGAACAAAGGCTTGAACATCTGGCACAGCTGCCAGCTTTTTGTGAAGTAACACAGACAAGGCAGAAATCTGTCCCTTCAGGGAACTTGCAGATAATCCTTTTTCCAATCCTTCTTGAAGGAAGGATAGAATCTTAGGAATCTTAACCTTGTCCCAAGGGAATCCCTTAGATTCACACCAACAGATATATTTTTTCCAAATTTTGTGGTAAATCTTTCTAGTTACAGGCTTTCTGGCCTGAACAAGAGTATCGATAACAGAATCTGAGAACCCTCGCTTCGATAAGATCAAGCGTTCAATCTCCAAGCAGTCAGCTGGAGTGAAACCAGGTTCGGATGTTCGAACGGACCCTGAACAAGAAGGTCTCGTCTCAAAGGTAGCTTCCAAGGTGGAGCCGATGACATATTCACCAGATCTGCATACCAAGTCCTGCGTGGCCACGCAGGAGCTATCAAGATCACCGACGCCCTCTCCTGATTGATCCTGGCTACCAGCCTGGGGATGAGAGGAAACGGCGGGAACACATAAGCTAGTTTGAAGGTCCAAGGTGCTACTAGTGCATCCACTAGAGCCGCCTTGGGATCCCTGGATCTGGACCCGTAGCAAGGAACTTTGAAGTTCTGACGAGAGGCCATCAGATCCATGTCTGGAATGCCCCACAGCTGAGTGACTTGGGCAAAGATTTCCGGATGGAGTTCCCACTCCCCCGGATGCAATGTCTGACGACTCAGAAAATCCGCTTCCCAATTTTCCACTCCTGGGATGTGGATAGCGGACAGGTGGCAGGAGTGAGACTCCGCCCATAGAATGATTTTGGTCACTTCTTCCATCGCTAGGGAACTCCTTGTTCCCCCCTGATGGTTGATGTACGCAACAGTTGTCATGTTGTCTGATTGAAACCGTATGAACTTGGCCCTCGCTAGCTGAGGCCAAGCCTTGAGAGCATTGAATATCGCTCTCAGTTCCAGAATATTTATCGGTAGAAGAGATTCTTCCCGAGACCAAAGACCCTGAGCTTTCAGGGATCCCCAGACCGCGCCCCAGCCCATCAGACTGGCGTCGGTCGTGACAATGACCCACTCTGGTCTGCGGAATGTCATCCCTTGTGACAGGTTGTCCAGGGACAGCCACCAACGGAGTGAGTCTCTGGTCCTCTGATTTACTTGTATCTTCGGAGACAAGTCTGTATAATCCCCATTCCACTGACTGAGCATGCACAGTTGTAATGGTCTTAGATGAATGCGCGCAAAAGGAACTATGTCCATTGCCGCTACCATAAACCCGATCACTTCCATGCACTGAGCTATGGAAGGAAGAGGAACGGAATGAAGTATCCGAAAAGAGTCTAGAAGTTTTGTTTTTCTGGCCTCTGTTAGAAATATCCTCATTTCTAAGGAGTCTATTATTGTTCCCAAGAAGGGAACCCTTGTTGACGGAGATAGAGAACTCTTTTCCACGTTCACTTTCCATCCGTGAGATCTGAGAAAGGCCAGGACTATGTCCGTGTGAGCCTTTGCTTGAGGAAGGGACGACGCTTGAATCAGAATGTCGTCCAAGTAAGGTACTACAGCAATGCCCCTTGGTCTTAGCACAGCTAGAAGGGACCCTAGTACCTTTGTGAAAATCCTTGGAGCAGTGGCTAATCCGAAAGGAAGCGCCACGAACTGGTAATGCTTGTCCAGGAATGCGAACCTTAGGAACCGATGATGTTCCTTGTGGATAGGAATATGTAGATACGCATCCTTTAAATCCACCGTGGTCATGAATTGACCTTCCTGGATGGAAGGAAGAATAGTTCGAATGGTTTCCATCTTGAACGATGGAACCTTGAGAAACTTGTTTAAGATCTTGAGATCTAAGATTGGTCTGAACGTTCCCTCTTTTTTGGGAACTATGAACAGATTGGAGTAGAACCCCATCCCTTGTTCTCTTAATGGAACAGGATGAATCACTCCCATTTTTAACAGGTCTTCTACACAATGTAAGAATGCCTGTCTTTTTATGTGGTCTGAAGACAACTGAGACCTGTGGAACCTCCCCCTTGGGGGAAGCCCCTTGAATTCCAGAAGATAACCTTGGGAGACTATTTCTAGCGCCCAAGGATCCAGAACATCTCTTGCCCAAGCCTGAGCGAAGAGAGAGAGTCTGCCCCCCACCAGATCCGGTCCCGGATCGGGGGCCAACATTTCATGCTGTCTTGGTAGCAGTGGCAGGTTTCTTGGCCTGCTTTCCCTTGTTCCAGCCTTGCATTGGTCTCCAAGCTGGCTTGGCTTGAGAAGTATTACCCTCTTGCTTAGAGGACGTAGCACTTTGGGCTGGTCCGTTTCTACGAAAGGGACGAAAATTAGGTTTATTTTTTGCCTTGAAAGGCCGATCCTGAGGAAGGGCGTGGCCCTTACCCCCAGTGATATCAGAGATAATCTCTTTCAAGTCAGGGCCAAACAGCGTTTTCCCCTTGAAAGGAATGTTAAGTAGCTTGTTCTTGGAAGACGCATCAGCCGACCAAGATTTCAACCAAAGCGCTCTGCGCGCCACAATAGCAAACCCAGAATTCTTAGCCGCTAACCTAGCCAATTGCAAAGTGGCGTCTAGGGTAAAAGAATTAGCCAATTTGAGAGCATTGATTCTGTCCATAATCTCCTCATAAGGAGGAGAATCACTATCGACCGCCTTTATCAGCTCATCGAACCAGAAACATGCGGCTGTAGCGACAGGGACAACGCATGAAATTGGTTGTAGAAGGTAACCCTGCTGAACAAACATCTTTTTAAGCAAACCTTCTAATTTTTTATCCATAGGATCTTTGAAAGCACAACTATCCTCTATGGGTATAGTGGTGCGTTTGTTTAAAGTGGAAACCGCTCCCTCGACCTTGGGGACTGTCTGCCATAAGTCCTTTCTGGGGTCGACCATAGGAAACAATTTTTTAAATATGGGGGGAGGGACGAAAGGAATACCGGGCCTTTCCCATTCTTTATTTACAATGTCCGCCACCCGCTTGGGTATAGGAAAAGCTTCTGGGAGCCCCGGCACCTCTAGGAACTTGTCCATTTTACATAGTTTCTCTGGGATGACCAACTTGTCACAATCATCCAGAGTGGATAATACCTCCTTAAGCAGAATGCGGAGATGTTCCAACTTAAATTTAAATGTAATCACATCAGGTTCAGCTTGTTGAGAAATGTTCCCTGAATCAGTAATTTCTCCCTCAGACAAAACCTCCCTGGCCCCATCAGACTGGGTTAGGGGCCCTTCAGAAACATTATTATCAGCGTCGTCATGCTCTTCAGTATCTAAAACAGAGCAGTCGCGCTTACGCTGATAAGTGTTCATTTTGGCTAAAATGTTTTTGACAGAATTATCCATTACAGCCGTTAATTGTTGCATAGTAAGGAGTATTGGCGCGCTAGATGTACTAGGGGCCTCCTGAGTGGGCAAGACTCGTGTAGACGAAGGAGGGAATGATGCAGTACCATGCTTACTCCCCTCACTTGAGGAATCATCTTGGGCATCATTGTCATTGTCACATAAATCACATTTATTTAAATGAATAGGAATTCTGGCTTCCCCACATTCAGAACACAGTCTATCTGGTAGTTCAGACATGTTAAACAGGCATAAACTTGATAACAAAGTACAAAAAACGTTTTAAAATAAAACCGTTACTGTCACTTTAAATTTTAAACTGAACACACTTTATTACTGCAATTGCGAAAAAACATGAAGGAATTGTTCAAAATTCACCAAATTTTCACCACAGTGTCTTAAAGCCTAAAAAGTATTGCACACCAAATTTGGAAGCTTTAACCCTTAAAATAACGGAACCGGAGCCGTTTTGAACTTTAACCCCTTTACAGTCCCTGGTATCTGCTTTGCTGAGACCCAACCAAGCCCAAAGGGGAATACGATACCAAATGACGCCTTCAGAAAGTCTTTTCTAAGTATCAGAGCTCCTCTCACATGCGACTGCATGCCATGCCTCTCAAAAACAAGTGCGCAACACCGGCGCGAAAATGAGGCTCTGCCTATGCTTTGGGAAAGCCCCTAAAGAATAAGGTGTCTAAAACAGTGCCTGCCGATATTATTATATCAAAATACCCAAATAAAATGATTCCTCAAGGCTAAATATGTGTTAATAATGAATCGATTTAGCCCAGAAAAAGTCTACAGTCTTAATAAGCCCTTATGAAGCCCTTATTTACGATCATAATAAACATGGCTTACCGGATCCCATAGGGAAAATTACAGCTTCCAGCATTACATCGTCTTGTTAGAATGTGTCATACCTCAAGCAGCAAGAGACTGCTCACTGTTCCCCCAACTGAAGTTAATTGCTCTCAACAGTCCTGTGTGGAACAGCCATGGATTTTAGTGACGGTTGCTAAAATCATTTTCCTCATACAAACAGAAATCTTCATCTCTTTTCTGTTTCTGAGTAAATAGTACATACCAGCACTATTTCAAAATAACAAACTCTTGATTGAATAATAAAAACTACAGTTAAACACTAAAAAACTCTAAGCCATCTCCGTGGAGATGTTGCCTGTACAACGGCAAAGAGAATGACTGGGGTAGGCAGAGCCTAGGAGGGATCATGTGACCAGCTTTGCTGGGCTCTTTGCCATTTCCTGTTGGGGAAGAGAATATCCCACAAGTAAGGATGACGCCGTGGACCGGACACACCTATGTTGGAGAAACAAGAAATAAAAGAAGGCGCTCCAATGGCGTATCTCAGGGTGGTATCCCCACAAATGAATAAACTCCCTATCGTGCAGAGTACTCACAAATTCCCAGCACTTATCACAAAGTGCAAGATAGTACAGTCTGGGTCCATACGAGCTCCCCAGCATTTGTGTTTTTTTAAATAAGTTTTTAAATAAATTTTATATCCAAGTCAAGCTTGGTTTATTGATCCAACCCACCATTAATCCTGTATGGTATATTGTGTTTGCTGTGGGATGTGGTGATCGATTTGCTGCTGACTGTGACCGGTTGTGAGATAGCTGTTATAAGTACTGTGAATTTGTGAGTACTCTGCACACTAGGGGGTTTATTAATTTGTGGGGATACCACCCTGAGATACTACGCCATTGGAGCGCCTTCTTTTCTTTCTTGTTGCTACATTCATATATTTGTCATTTTTTGAAGAGCTGACCATGGCATTTGATCTTCTATGAGTTTTCATCTGCTTAAGAAGTGGCGCCTCTGTGATACTTGGTATTATTGGTTTTGCAGTGTGACTGAGTATTTTTTTGTTTTTTTGCCATATTAACGACTATTTTAGAAAGTATACTGACAAATGACAAACTCAAAGGAGAGGAATACTTTTATAAGACCTCTTACAACATTTTAAAATTTCTGCACACAAACCCAACTGAGACACACCATCTCCATTATCTATAAACTCCTCATTCCAAGTGGTGAAGCAGCTCTCCCCTCATATGTTTACAAATGGAATGAGGACTTAGGTTTTGTACCTCCAGGAGTGGAATAGGGTCTTTAAACATCAGAAGGCAGGCTCTATTTCTGCGGGATTTTTTTTTTTTTAAATTAACTTCAAACTGGTTTCCAGTTACTTATTCCCAGTCAGGCTAAGAAATATTTACAGAGAAACAAGTGGGAAGTTTTGGAGTACATGTGGGGGAGGCCGATCTTATATACATATGGTGATCCTGTGACAAACTGGAAACATACTGGTCAGATGTTATAAGGGACACCAACAAAGTATTACATTTACATTTTATATACTTATTTTTTATTCATTGCCAAGAATAAATAACAACATCAAAAAAATCTCTACTATACATTAAGCTCAATAGCGCCAAAGCCCTGATCCCACAGAGGTGGAAGTCCGAGGAGGTGCCCACACTAGGGTTATGGGAGCAGCATGTTAAACGCCTACTCCAACTAGAAAGATACCATTACACGAGTTGAGGGAGAATAGAAATACATGAAATGATGTTAGATTTGTGTAATTCTGCTAGCAAACAGTAAAAGGCCTGTGCCATATGATATAATTAGATTCACCCAACATTGGAAAGGATTCTCAGCCATAACAAAAACATACTAAAAAGGCAACGCCATCCGCCTCATTCTTCATATTATTATACACCCTCCCCATTTCCCCTCTAGTTTTACTTCTGGCTTTACATATTATTTTCATATGCATATCAACACTAAAAATCTTATAACTATTAAGTTTTAGTACACTTTTCTGACTATAATTGCATATGTAGTAATCAATGTTATTTTTGTTCTTGTTGCACATTCTGACTTATATTTTGTTCCATTTTGATACAATCAAATGTAACTTGAGAGGAAAAAAAAAAAAAAAAGACTGAGCTATAATACACGGTGAGGGACAGACTTCAGGTCATCATATGACCTTGATACGTTTGTACTTTCATAAGCCTATGGTTAAATCAATGGACTATAGTTTGAACACACCATTATACCTGTGACTTATGTATATAATGTTATATCTGTATTGATGCCATTTCACTCTGTTGTCAATTTACATTTGTATATCAATAAAGCTCATTTAAAAAAGTAAACTTAAAGGACCAGTCAACACAGTTGATTTGCATAATCGACAAATGCAAGATAACAAAACAATGCAATAGCACTTAGTCTGAACTTCAAATAAGTAGTAGATTATTTTTCTGACAATTTTAAAAGTTATGTCTTTTTCCACTCCCCCTGTACCATGTGACAGCCATCAGCCATTCATAAATGCATACACACTTATTTTTGCACATGCTCAGTAGGAGCTGGTGACTCAAAAAGTTTAAATATAAAAAGACTGTGCACATTTAGTTAATGGAAGTACATTAGAAAGTTGTTTAAAATGGCATGCTCTATCTGAATAATGAAAGTTTAATTTTGATTGAGTGTCCCTTTAAACTAAACAACTTTACAGACCTTCATGGAAGCAAAAGATACATGTCCAAAATAAAAAATAAACCACAATGCTTAGTTTATTTAATGTTAAAGATTATTTCCTGATGTGATTGAATGTCACTTTACCAGTAATAACATTCCTAAAAATTAAAAAAAAAGAAATAGAAAACATAATTTATGCTTACCTGATAAATTCCTTTCTTCTGTTGTGCGATCAGTCCACGGGTCATCATTACTTCTGGGATATAACTCCTCCCCAACAGGAAATGCAAGAGGATTCACCCAGCAGAGCTGATATAGCTCCTCCCCTCTACGTCAGTCCCAGTCATTCGACCAAGAATCAACGAGAAAGGAGTAACCAAGGGTGAAGTGGTGACTGGAGAATAATTTAAAAGATATTTACCTGCCTTAAAAAACAGGGCGGGCCGTGGACTGATCGCACAACAGAAGAAAGGAATTTATCAGGTAAGCATAAATTATGTTTTCTTCTGTTATGTGCGATCAGTCCACGGGTCATCATTACTTCTGGGATACCAATACCAAAGCAAAAGTACACGGATGACGGGAGGGATAGGCAGGCTCATTATACAGAAGGAACCACTGCCTGAAGAACCTTTCTCCCAAAAATAGCCTCCGAAGAAGCAAAAGTGTCAAATTTGTAAAATTTGGAAAAAGTATGAAGCGAAGACCAAGTTGCAGCCTTGCAAATCTGTTCAACAGAGGCCTCATTCTTAAAGGCCCAAGTGGAAGCCACAGCTCTAGTGGAGTGAGCTGTAATTCTTTCAGGAGGCTGCTGTCCAGCAGTCTCATAGGCTAAACGTATTATGCTACGAAGCCAGAAAGAGAGAGAGGTAGCAGAAGCTTTTTGACCTCTCCTCTGTCCAGAATAAACGACAAACAGGGAAGAAGTTTGGCGAAAATTTTTAGTTGCCTGCAAGTAGAACTTGAGGGCACGAACTACATCCAGATTGTGTAGAAGACGTTCCTTCTTTGAAGAAGGATTTGGACACAAGGATGGAACAACAATCTCTTGATTGATATTCCTGTTAGTAACTACCTTAGGTAAGAACCCAGGTTTAGTACGCAGAACTACCTTATCTGAGTGAAAAATCAGATAAGGAGAATCACAATGTAATGCTGATAACTCAGAGACTCTTCGAGCCGAGGAAATAGCCATTAAAAACAGAACTTTCCAAGATAACAATTTTATATCAATGGAATGAAGGGGTTCAAATGGAACACCTTGTAAAACGTTAAGAACTAAGTTTAAACTCCATGGCGGAGCAACGGCTTTAAACACAGGCTTGATCCTAGCTAAAGCTTGACAAAAGGCCTGGACGTCTGGATTTTCTGACAGACGCCTGTGTAACAAGATGGACAGAGCTGAAATCTGTCCCTTTAATGAACTAGCCGATAAACCCTTTTCTAAACCTTCTTGTAGAAAAGACAATATCCTAGGGATCCTAACCTTACTCCAGGAGTAACGTTTGGATTCGCACCAGTATAGGTATTTGCGCCATATTTTATGGTAAATCTTTCTGGTAACAGGCTTCCTAGCCTGGATCAGGGTATCAATAACCGACTCAGAAAAACCACGCTTTGATAAAATCAAGCGTTCAATTTCCAAGCAGTCAGTTTCAGAGAAGTTAGATTTTGATGTTTGAATGGACCCTGTGTCAGAAGGTCCTGTCTCAGAGGTAGAGACCAAGGTGGACAGGATGACATGTCCACTAGATCTGCATACCAAGTCCTGCGTGGCCATGCAGGCGCTATTAGAATCACAGATGCTCTCTCTTGTTTGATTTTCGCAATCAATCGAGGAAGCAGCGGGAAGGGTGGAAACACATAAGCCATCCCGAAGTTCCAAGGTGCTGTCAAAGCATCTATCAGAACCGCTCCCGGATCCCTGGATCTGGACCCGTAGTGAGGAAGCTTGGCGTTCTGGCGAGACGCCATGAGATCTATCTCTGGTTTGCCCCAACGTCGAAGTATTTGGGCAAAAATCTCCGGATGAAGTTCCCACTCTCCCGGATGAAAAGTCTGGCGACTCAAGAAATCCGCCTCCCAGTTCTCCACTCCCGGGATGTGGATTGCTGACAGGTGGCAAGAGTGAGACTCTGCCCAGCGAATTATCTTTGATACTTCCATCATTGCTAGGGAGCTTCTTGTCCCTCCCTGATGGTTGATGTAAGCTACAGTCGTGATATTGTCCGACTGAAACCTGATGAACCCCTGAGTTGTTAATTGGGGCCAAGCTAGAAGGGCATTGAGAACTGCCCTCAATTCCAGAATGTTTATTGGAAGGAGACTCTCCTCCTGATTCCATAATCCCTGAGTCTTCAGAGAATTCCAGACAGCGCCCCAACCTAGCAGGCTGGCGTCTGTTGTTACGATTGTCCAGTCTGGCCTGCTGAATGGCATCCCCCTGGACAGGTGTGGCCGATAAAGCCACCATAGAAGAGAATTTCTGGTCTCTTGATTCAGATTCAGGGTAGGGGACAAATCTGAGTAATCCCCATTCCACTGACTTAGCATGCACAATTGCAGCGGTCTGAGGTGTAGGCGTGCAAAAGGTACTATGTCCATTGCCGCTACCATTAAGCCGATCACCTCCATGCATTGAGCTACTGACGGGTGTTGAATGGAATGAAGGACACGGCATGCATCCTGAAGCCTTGTTAACCTGTCTTCTGTCAGGTAAATCTTCATTTCTACAGAATCTATAAGAGTCCCCAAGAATGGAACTCTTGTGAGAGGAAAAAGAGAACTTTTCTTTTCGTTCACTTTCCATCCATGCGACCTTAGAAATGCCAGAACTAACTCTGTATGAGACTTGGCAGTTTGAAAGCTTGAAGCTTGTATTAGAATGTCGTCTAGGTACGGAGCTACCGAAATCCCTCGCGGTCTTAGTACCGCCAGAAGGGCACCCAGAACCTTTGTGAAGATTCTTGGGGCCGTAGCCAATCCGAATGGAAGAGCTACAAACTGGTAGTGCCTGTCTAGGAAGGCAAACCGTAGATACCGTTGATGATCTTTGTGAATCGGTATGTGAAGGTAAGCATCTTTTAAATCCACTGTGGTCATGTACTGACCCTTTTGGATCATAGGTAAGATTGTCCGAATAGTTTCCATTTTGAACGATGGAACTCTTAGGATTTTGTTTAGAATCTTTAAATCTAAGATTGGCCTGAAAGTTCCCTCTTTTTTGGGAACCACAAACAGGTTTGAGTAGAACCCTTGTCCTTGTTCCGACCGCGGAACTGGATGGATCACTCCCATTAATAACAGATCTTGTACACAGCGTAGAAACGCTTCTTTCTTTATCTGGTTTGTTGACAACCTTGACAGATGAAATCTCCCTTTTGGGGGAGATAATTTGAAGTCTAGAAGGTATCCCTGAGATATGATCTCCAGCGCCCAGGGATCCTGAACATCTCTTGCCCAGGCCTGAGCGAAGAGCGAAAGTCTGCCCCCCACTAGATCCGGTCCCGGATCGGGGGCTCTCGGTTCATGCTGTCTTTGGGGCAGCAGCAGGTTTCCTGGCCTGTTTGCCCTTATTCCAGGACTGGTTAGGTTTCCAGCCTTGCCTGTAACGAGCAACAGCTCCTTCCTGTTTTGGTGCAGTGGAGGTTGACGCTGCTCCAGGTTTGAAATTCCGAAAGGGACGAAAATTAGACTGTCTAGCCTTAGATTTGGCTTTGTCTTGAGGTAGGGCGTGGCCCTTACCTCCTGTAATGTCAGCGATAATTTCTTTCAACCCGGGCCCAAATAAAGACTGCCCCTTGAAAGGTATATTAAGTAATTTAGACTTAGAAGTAACATCAGCTGACCAGGATTTTAGCCACAGTGCTCTACGTGCCTGTATGGCGAATCCAGAGTTCTTAGCCGTAAGTTTGGTTAAATGTACTACGGCCTCCGAAATGAATGAATTGGCTAGTTTAAGGACTCTAAGCCTGTCCATAATGTCGTCTAGCGTAGATGAACTAAGGTTCTCTTCCAGAGACTCAATCCAAAATGCTGCCGCAGCCGTAATCGGCGCGATACATGCAAGGGGTTGCAATATAAAACCTTGTTGAACAAACATTTTCTTAAGGTAACCCTCTAATTTTTTATCCATTGGATCTGAAAAAGCACAGCTATCCTCCACCGGGATAGTGGTACGCTTAGCTAAAGTAGAAACTGCTCCCTCCACCTTAGGGACCGTTTGCCATAAGTCCCGAGTAGTGGCGTCTATTGGAAACATCTTTCTAAATATTGGAGGGGGTGAGAACGGCACACCGGGTCTATCCCACTCCTTAGTAACAATTTCAGTTAATCTCTTAGGTATAGGAAAAACGTCAGTACTCGCCGGTACCGCAAAGTATTTATCCAACCTACACATTTTCTCTGGTATTGCAATGGTGTTACAATCATTGAGAGCTGCTAAGACCTCCCCTAGTAATGCACGGAGGTTCTCCAATTTGAATTTAAAATTTGAAATATCTGAATCCAATCTGTTTGGATCAGAACCGTCACCCACAGAATGAAGCTCTCCGTCCTCATGCTCTGCAAGCTGTGACGCAGTATCAGACATGGCCCTAGTATTGTCAGCGCACTCTGTTCTCACCCCAGAGTGATCACGCTTGCCTCTTAGTTCTGGTAATTTAGACAAAACTTCAGTCATAACAGTAGCCATATCATGTAATGTTATCTGTAATGGCCGCCCAGATGTATTAGGCGCCATAATATCACGCACCTCCCGGGCGGGAGATGCAGGTACTGCCGCGTGAGGCGAGTTAGTCGGCATAACTCTCCCCTCGCAGTTTGGTGAAATTTGTTCACATTGTACAGATTGACTTTTATTTAAAGTAGCATCAATACAGTTAGTACATAAATTTCTATTGGGCTCCACCTTGGCATTGGAACAAATGACACAGATATCATTCTCTGGGTCAGACATGTTTAACACACTAGCAATAACTTGCAACCTGGTTATAATCTTTTTAAACAAAAACGTACTGTGCCTCGAAGAGGTACTTAAACGATTAAATGACAGTTGAGATAATGAACTGAAACAGTTATAGCATCAAGATTAAAATAACACAACTTTTAGCAAAGGTTTGTTCCCATTAGTAAATAACTAAATTTGACATAAAAAATTATAGAGTAACGTTTTTATTCACAGTCAATAAAAATTCTCACAGCTCTGCTGAGAGAATGTACCTCCCTTCAAAGAAGTTTGAAGACCCCTGAGATCTGTCAGTGAACCGGATCATGCAGGAAATATAATAGTAGCTGACTGGAATTTTTTGATGCGTAGCAAAAGAGCGCCAAAAACGGCCCCTCCCTCTCACACACAGCAGTGAGGAGAAACGAAACTGTCACAATTTAAAGCAGACAACTGCCAAGTGGAAAATAATGCCCAAACATTTATTTACTCAGTACCTCAGCAATGTAAACGATTCTACATTCCAGCAAAAACGTTTAACATGACAATATTTATTAAAAGGATTAGTGACCTTTAACAGAGTAGTTCCGGTGAAAAACCATTCCCAGAATACTGAAGTGTATACATACATGTCATTATAACGGTATAGCAGGATTTTTTCATCAATTCCATTCAGAAAATAAAAACTGCTACATACCTCAATGCAGATTCATCTGCCCGCTGTCCCCTGATCTGAAGCCTTTACCTCCCTCAGATGGCCGAGAACAGCAATATGATCTTAACTACTCCGGTTAAAATCATAGTAAAAAACTCTGGTAGATTCTTCTTCAAACTCTGCCAGAGAAGTAATAACACGCTCCGGTGCTATTGTAAAATAACAAACTTTTGATTGAAGTCATAAAAACTAAGTATAATCACCATAGTCCTCTCACACATCCTATCTAGTCGTTGGGTGCAAGAGAATGACTGGGACTGACGTAGAGGGGAGGAGCTATATCAGCTCTGCTGGGTGAATCCTCTTGCATTTCCTGTTGGGGAGGAGTTATATCCCAGAAGTAATGATGACCCGTGGACTGATCGCACATAACAGAAGAAATATTGTTGCTATATATTATTGTGGTAAATTTCCCCCAATTTTTTTTTTTTTCCCATTAAGGCTGTGAGAGTTCACAATCCATTATTCCTAACAATTATACTGCCAGAGACCTTAACCCCCCCGCCCCCAACTTACTGGAAACTAGTCTTGTCTTTTCCCATCACAGGAGGAAGGTGAAGAAGGAAGGTTCTCCAGGTGTTTGAAGGGAAGCCGGGCCTCAAATCGGTCTGAGAAGCCTTCTCACAAAGAGCTACAGTCTGCATAGAGGGATGTCTATGGAGTATGGGTAGTGGCACAAGAACACCCTATGGGAGTTAGTTGAAGGGCTGCCACACGTGTCACAGGGACCGGTTCATAGCCTCCTGTCAGTTCAACGTTACACTATATATATATATATATATATATATATATATATATATATATATATATATATATATATATATATATATATATATATATATATATATACAAAAATAAAGAAAGTGGTTTTCAATCCTCCTTTAATAATATGTATATGTCCAAAGATAGTCTTATCCTTTAATAACCCCACATGGCTATTGCCCTAAGACTTCATTTGAGAGGCAACAACAGTCTCATCTGAAACAATTAGATCAATCAAGGAGCATAATCTCTGTTGTGAGTAAATGTCGGTGTGGGTCTAATACACAATCTTCCTTAAAATGTGTCTTACTCATGCAAGAAACCGCTATGCGGCTACCCACTTACCGACCTCACCGGATATTTCCTCGATGGGTGATTGCTCTTGGCGTCCTGGAAGTTGTTATCCACCGCTATGGCCGTCTTTTTACTTCAGCATTGGAGCAGCCCTCTGTACTTCCAATGCCAATCCGATATCCACGCACTGGAAACAGCGTGGATACGTGTAGATGCGTGTGTAACGTACCACGTGTACGTACTCGTCCAATCAGATTGGAGAGAATCCGGGACACCTTTCTTGAATGAAAATAAGCCTCAATAGGGAAGTCTAGCTGTCCAAGCCAAACTGGGGTGTAAATAGAGCACTTAATACCGCTATTGCACAACTGCTGACCTGAAAAGTTCACGAATCCACAAGCCCAAAGTTTTCAGCAAAAAGAGCAAAATAGCGGTAAAAACATAAGCTTTATTCAAGTGTAGTCACACTCATTAAAACATGGGGGTATCAGCATAAAAATAGAACAAAAAACAAAAATCAAACATGAGAACAAATAGCTGACATGTTTCGGCACACAGCCGTAATCATAGCTAATGGGCACACCTGTGTTAGACATTTAGTACCCTTCTCTAAATTCTCATTGGTTGCAATAAAATCATGTTGAAAATTGTCACTCCTCCTTATTATTTATTAATAACTTACAATACAATCTTGATTAAATCTAATAGGATAGAACTCTTA
Source organism: Bombina bombina (assembly GCF_027579735.1). Classification (NCBI taxonomy): domain Eukaryota; kingdom Metazoa; phylum Chordata; class Amphibia; order Anura; family Bombinatoridae; genus Bombina; species Bombina bombina. The sequence continues at coordinate 411,260,719 of NC_069500.1, forward strand.
ACTGGAGGAACATAATTCTAACAAAATTGCGTCTATTATATTTGATATAAATTCAAACTTAAACACTTAGCCAGACTAACGTTACAATAGGAATGAATGATAACTAGATGGATGGCAGCAGTTCTAATATCTTGTATATTAATAATAAAAAACCTTAGTAGATAGTAGAAAAAGTTGTAACCATACAATTCCTTCATTAAAGATATATTGAAAAACTTATTGCATCCAAATGTGTAGATAAAGAATGTATGAAAATTCCATGAAAAAAGTGTAAAGTGTTTTTTAAAACACCAAATACAGCAATGAATCCGGACTTGGTATGTAGTTAATGAATAAACAAATAAGATCAAATGTATTCATTCAGGATTATCCTGTCTTTGTTTAAGTATATACCACACCAAATCCACATTCATTACAGTAACACAAATTAAGAAAGATTGGAAGAAATCTATTTCCAATAGTTAATTAAGTCAAACTCAGAGTTCAAACCTGAGGGGACTCTGGTGCCCAATCTAAATATCCAGAACATCTCCCTCTTGCCCAGCAATTTATCTCTGTCCCCTCCCCTAGGGGGGGTAGCCACCCTTTCAATAGCCTGCCAGCGAAAAGTGGTCAAAGTCTTATTGTGCCTTTTAGCAAAGTGCTGGACAAGAGGGGTTGTTGCTGTTCCTGAACTGATCGTGGATAAATGGTTCCTAATTCTCGTGTTGGCATCATTTGAGGTTAGTCCTACATACTGTAGGGAACACTCTATACATGTTATTAAATAAATAACATAAGTAGTGGTACAGTTGAGACATGTATCAATCTTAAATGTTTCTCCTGTACTAGTCGAATGGAAGCTGTCAGAAAATATTGCGTATTCACAAGGTCTGCATTTACGTTTACCACACTTATATAGCCCTTTGTGTTGTATCCACGAGCTCTCAGACTTTCTATTAGATTTCGGTAAACAAGAAGGGGACAGAATGTTACCCAAAGTTCTACATTTCCTATATGAACATTTTAGGCCTCTGTCCACACACTCTACTAGACCATCGTCTGCTGCCAACATTTTAAAGTGTTTTTTCACTATTCTACAGATATCTCTGTATTGGGCGCTGTACTCAGTGACAAAATAAGACTCTCTCTTTTTCACTGGGTTGATGTTATCTGTTCTCTTTCTTGTATTGAGCAATTTCTTCCTATCTATCCTGGCTACCTGCCCCTGTGCTTTATCCAGGATAGTATCTGCATATCCTCTCTCTTTGAGTCTTTTTCTCAAATCCTCACTTTGCATGCTAAAAGCTCCATCCTCCGTACAATTTCTCTTTAACCTTATAAATTGTCCCTTAGCCACTGAAAAGGGTACATGTGGAGGATGGCAACTCCTAGCATGCAAAAGTGTGTTGCGTGTTATTGGCTTGCGATATGTGTCACATACTATGCGCCCAATTCCAGTACCAGTCAAAGTCAAGTCTAAGAAGCAAATGCTCTCTTTGTGATGTTCGAAGGTAAAGTTCAAACCCACATCATTATTATTGATCACGGAAATGAAATTGTTCAACTCATCTTCCGTACCCTTCCAAATAAGAAGCAGGTCATCTATGTATCTCCTGTAAAACACAATCTGATCTTTAAATGCATTCTTATCCCCAAAGATGTGGGACAGCTCCCACCAACCCATATACAGGTTGGCGAAAGATGGTGCAAACTTGGCACCCATTGCTGTCCCACACCTCTGGAGATAGAATAGTCCTTCAAACTTGAAGTAATTGTGTGTCAGGAGATACATAGTGACTCTTCGTACGTAATCCTTTAATTCATCAGAAAAATTGGTAAAATTGTGCAGAAAATATGTTATAGCTTCAAGCCCTCTCTCATGTGGTATGGAAGAGTACAGTGATGTGACATCAATTGTCACCCATATATATAAAAGTCCCTATATAATTGTTAATTGCTAGGTGATCTTATTAGGAAAAAAAATGATTTTCAAATAATGGAAGTCAAAAACTCCTCCGATTTTTTTTTTATTTGATTAACCAATATATTGTGACTGAACAATATGATATGTATTTATAATTAGAAATAAGAGTAGAAAATGGCAACATTATATTTAATCTTTATCGCTTATAGACAAATTATGTATATTTTTATATTATATATAATAACATAGTAGCCCCCTTATGACCAGCAGTGTATTTTAAGTACCTCTACATTGACAATCAAAGGCAGATCTTCTTGGTTAAGTTATTGGGTAAAAAGACAAATTTTAAGGTCACCATAGCAATATTGTGCCCGGTATTCCTCAAGCCTTGAATCCCTGAATTAGTAGCATTTGTACTAATTAGGAACAAATGAGTACAATAAAATCAATGTATCTTTGAAAGAACACTCCAAGTTCAACCTTCTAAAATACATTTGAGCTATGCCTTAGAAAGGTTTACCAATATCTTTTACAGGGGGCAATAATAAATTCCTACCACCGACCCCCTAAAAAAAGAAGATGATTGTTTTGTGATTTGCATCAAACATAGTTACTTGTGTTTGTGCTAGTATAACTTGTTTACCACCAAATAAATCCTAAAGTGACAGACTTACATATGGCAAAACAGATAATCTAACACAAAATACAGAACCAATACAACAGGTTGTGGATATTTATATAATAATAATAATAATAATAATAATCTAAATAGATTTTGCATTAATGTTCCTTAAACTTGTAATCAGAGATAGTACTGTCTCACTCCTCCTTTTTATTACATGATTGCAGGATCCCCATTTTATTTTTTACTTTGTAAACTGTGCAGAATTATGTAAAAAGAGGTTAGACTGGTTTTAAAAATTAGCTGCAAATAACTAATTTAGCACCTAAAAGTATACTTAGCTCTCTCTGCAAAGCCATTCTCTTTGGTGCAGCAGTTTTATTTTTAACTAGCACATCACGGTCTAGCTAAATCGCAGCAAGCCTGATTGCGCCATTAAACTACATGTAGCGTGCTCCCATGCTGGGTAAACTGATGGGGTTCGCTGAGAATAGACATGAGCAAGTCAAACGCTAGTTTAAAAAAACTGCTGCGCCGAAGAGGATTGCTTTACCTTGCAGCTGACAGCTTTTCCTAGCACGGGAGAGTGCTACATGTAGTTGAATGGAGCAATCAGGCTCGCTGTGATTAGACAGTGAACCCCTTATGTGCTAGTTTAAAACACTGCCGAGCGGAAGAGGATGGCTTCACTTAAAGGGACAGATTATTTCATGATTCAGATAAAACATACAATTGTAAACAACTTTCTAATTTACTTCTATTATCTAAATTGCTTCATTATTAAAGGTATACTTTGTTGAAAAAGCATAGCTAGGTAGGCTCAGCCCCAGAGTGCTATTTGCTGATTGGTGGCTGCACATTTTAAATCACCACTCATCTATCAGCAAACAGCACCCAGGTCCTATATAATGAAGCAAATTAAATAGAAGTAAATTGGAAAATTGTATCTGAATCATTAAAGTAAGTATACTTTTAGGTGCCAAATTAGGTATTTGCAGCTAAATTTTAAAACCAAAGGCTCCACATGTTCGATAATTCTGCACAGACAGCAGCATTATGTAACATGTTTCAAAATGTTTACTGTCCGTTTAGATATTTATATATAAATGTTTCAACGTGATTGTTTCAGTTAGTAAAACGTATCTGCAAGAAAACAAATAAATGGGTGTGGGTAAAAGCGGATGGTATATGAAAAACAAACATTAAAGGGACAGTCAAGTCCAAAAAAAACATGTTTCAAATAGAGCATGTAATTTTAAACAACTTTCCAATTTACTTCTATCACCAATTTTGCGTTGTTCACTTGGTATTCTTAGTTGAAAGCTAAACCTAGGAGGTTCATATGCTAATTTCTTAGACCTTAAAAGGACATTAAACACTAAATACATGCTAGATAGAATGATGCATTCAAAGAAAAGATTAGTCCATGACTAACATGTAGATGTAGGTTTTAAAGTTTCATAAGTTGTTTAAAAAGTGACAAAATAAGTGTAAAGTTTTAGTGTCTATAAAACACTGGGAGCTGCCATGTTGTAACTTGTGTTACCTTCTCTGCTGTGGCCAATTAGGGTCAGTTATAAATAGAACACTAGAGTGTGCAGCCAATGGTTGTGCTGGATTTAACAGTGTTCTGCACTTCCATTTCTAGCAGGAACTGAAAAGCTCACAATTTCAGAATGGAATTACAGGCAAAGAGGACAAAATAAATAATGAAAGTATATTGCAGAGTTGTTTTATTATATACAATTTATCATTTTATATTACCATCTCAAAGTGTTTAATGTCCCTTTAAAGGCCGCCTCTAATCTAAATGCATTTTGATAGTTTTTCACCACTAGAGGGCATTAGTTCACATAGTGCAGAATTATATAACATTATATTAGCCAAACATTATTAAAACATAATTTCCCCTCTTAATTTTTTTTAAAAAGCGCTGTTTCACAGACCCCGCTCTCTGCTGAGCGGGTCTGTTATATTTACTCAGCGCATCGGGCCAGCTGTATAGTCTCAGCAGAGAGCGGGTCTGTGAAACAGCGCTTTTTAAAAAAAATTAAGAGGGGAAATTATGTTTTAATAATGTTTGGCTAATATAATGTTATATAATTCTGCACTATGTGCAGAATTATATAACATTATTTTTAAGGTTTACTGTCCCTTTAAACTTGACAGCAGCTCCAGCTTCCCCCAGTTGTTGCAAGCCATTTCTGAAGTCATAAATGATGGATCTGTCATCCTCCAATCATGGCTTTCCCCCCCCCCAGGGGAATCAGTGTCTGATTCAACGCCGTGATTGGAGGAAGCCGGATTCCTAATTTTAGACCCAGGAAAGAGGCTTTGCAACGGGCGGAGGAAGCTGGAGCGGCTGTCAAGATTAAAAGGTATTTTTTCGCAACACAAGTGAAATGTATATTTTGATGAATAAAAGTATCCCTGTTTTTAATCAAATTTTTAAAAAAACGGCACTTTAGCATCAAAATTTACATTCACTTTAACACTCATTATCTGCTGGAGCATGCCTAGAATCAATTAAGCTGCTGTGAACTGTTGAAATACAATGCCTGTGTGTCTGATGCTAAACACTGATAAGGGGAGGGGGAAATCACACTAATCCAGAAAGCATGGCTATGTAACTAATTTAACTTATTTTTTTTAAAAAAATTAAAATACTTGCCAGCAATTTCTAAACATTTTTTTTTAAATGTGAATTATTTTTACTTAATTAGCCCTTTTAGGATATGTACGGATTTCAACATGTTTTATGGCACTTAAGGTGGACTGGTAACTTTTTACCTCTGGATTAGTAGCTTTTAACCCCTGACTAGTAAAAACAAGTGATATTTTTCCAGCCCTGTATATATTTATATTTATTATCTGGTAGGTATCAGTAAGGGTTTTATTTTATTTACATGAAAAATACTTGGACTCAAGTGTATTTATGTAAACAAAACTTGGATCTGGGAGGATTCTGATGTTTTTTTGGGTGAAAAAGACTAAGATTGATCAACAGGTGTTAATACATAACTAATTAAGATTTAGCAGGATCCAGGTTCGTTTGTATAACAAACAAATAGATCCAGCAGGATATAGCAAGATTCTTTTACCCTGGCATAGTTGACAGGTTTTGGCCCCCTGTCCTGTGGTATAACTTTCCCTAAATCTGTCCCGCATTGTGAGGAAAGCCTTGGCACAGATGTCTGACCATAGGAATCAGACAAAGAATTTCTTAGTAACTATAACATATGTCTAAGCGTTTCTATATTGTGGCATCAGCGTCTCCTGTGTTTTATATCAGAACACCAGAAAAATGAAATAATATATATATATAATTTGGCAACTGGCATATATACATACTGAGTTAACAGATTTGAACAATAAATCATTTATAATATTTTATAGACACTGTCAGGGCCGCCATCAGGGGGTGACAGGGGTGACTCCTGTCAGGGGCCCAATGAGCCAGAAGGGCCCCATGAGGCAAGAACTAAAAAAAAAAATTTTTTTTTTTTTTTTTTAAATTGGGCAGCCACCAGTGTGGTACTACAGCAGAGTGCTAATTGAGCATGGGAAATGTTATTACAAGGAGTAAAGTATTAGCATTTGAGAGGATTTCTGAGTGTGCACTAAACCACTATGCACAGTGTGAGACAGACTAGGCACTTTGTTTGCACAGTGTATGCCTGAGTCAGACGGTAGATCACTTTCATTTGCAGAGGAGGTAGGACTTACTTAGCAAATGTTTTTTTATTTCTTTGTGCAATTTCGGATTGTAACTTCAGTGTGGTAGTAGGTGTATGGTGGGGCCAGGGGGCCATAAAAACCCTTTTTTTTTTAGCAGCAGTGTATTTATGATTATTTGACAATACTGTAGAAATTCTATATTTAAAGCCATGCAGAAATGTTTCCTCCTCAATACACAAATGGCAGATGCCCTTTTGGCAGATATGCATTTTATATATATATATATATATATATATATATATATATATATATATATATATATATATATATATATATATACATATATATACATACAGACTTTCCAGATGCAAGGAGGCATACATAAAATGTTATACTCTCAGACTAAGATTGCTCAGTGTTTGAAATGAGACAGGTTAACTTAAAACTGTTCAGTTTACACTACAGCTGACTTAATTTTGAAATACATACCAACAAGCCTAAATCCTGCATTTAACCAGATCTAATGGTATGAGTACCACAGCTTATGGTCCCACCAAGACCATATAGAGTACAGCATTTTCAAAATCCATTTGTACATCTGACAGATGGGAACATTCGTACACTATATTTGAAGTGGTGCTCTTGGTTGGGGAAAATGGGGAAAAAACAAACAAACATATGTCAACCTTTTAAAGGTACTTTTCTTCATCTAGCCATCTACCCAGCTCATTAATGTACAATTTTGCATTCTCAGAATTATTTTTGTTTGCACATTTACAAATATGATTCTTTAAAAAGTGATCTCTTAATTTCTAAAAAAAATATTTATCATGCATGTCACACACTGTTGATTTAGGGGATGCAAGGTGCATAAATGTTACCTCCTGTGAGTGTTTCTGTGGGTGTCTGTGTTTATGCTTTGGTTTGTGTCTCTATGAGTGTGTATGTATTTTTTATCTGTGGGTCTCTCTATGAGGGTGGGTGTGTATGTCTTTGTGCATTTTCTGTGGATGTCTGTGAGGGTGTGTGCATATGTCTTTGAGCTTTTTCTGTGGGTGTCTCTGTGTATTTTCTCTGGATGCCTCTGTGAGGGTGGGTGTGTATGTCTGTGTTTTCTGTGGATGTCTCTGTGAGGGTGTGTGTGTCTGTGTTTTCTGTGGATGTCTCTGTGAGGGTGTGTGGATGTCTTTGTGTGTTTTCTGTGGATGTCTCAGTGGGAGTGTATGTATGTATGTCTTTCTGTGTTTTTTATGTGGTTGTCTCTCTGTGTGTGTATGTCTTTCTGTGTTTTCTGTGGGTGACTCTGTGTGTGTGTATGTCTTTGTGTGTTTTCTGAGGCTGTCTCTGTTGGTGTTTCCTTGGGTGTATGTGCAAGTTTGAGTTTGTGTGTGTGTGTGTGTCCATTGTCTGTTCCTTTTTAGGACATTTTGACCTTACTACTAATTATTCACATCTTTCTACAGACTTTGAGACTAACGAGGCCTTTCCAGAAGTAACCAATCCACCATTTAACCTTTAAATTATTATTTAGGCAGTTCAGGACCCTTCCTTTCAGCCACTGCATGCTGTTGTCATAATTTAGTTGTCATCTTCCTTTACAAAAAGATAATCAGAACTCCATATTTTGTTTTCTAAATCTCTTTTTTTTTTTTTTTTTTTTTACAAAACTGTAGTTTACCTCATTACTTGTCAGGTCAATGTAAACAAGTGCTGAGTGTTTGGGTGTCTGTGTGTGTTTCTTTGCGTGTCTGCTAGAGTGTCTATATGTGAATCCTTATGTGTGAGTGTGTTTCAGTGTATGAGTGTGCCTGTGTGTGTGTGTATGTTACTACCTTTACAACATTTCCAAGTTTAAATAGACAATTAAGAATAAAGTGCATATACGACTTTTAGTCACTTGGTCAAAAATTGCACATGTCAAAGGAGGGGGGGGGGGGGGCCCTGATCAATGGTTGAGTCAGGGGCCCCAAAATTTCTAGTGGCGGCCCTGGACACTGTACTCAATTTACATAAGGTATTTTGATGTGAAAACTCCTAGGTGGGTGTGGTCAATTAGCGGATCTGTTTTGACATTGAAATTGTCCATATATCTCCTCTCCCCAAATGTTGTCATCAATAAAATTGTAGTGTGTCATTTGTTTCTTCCAAGATGTAACTGTTATAAAATTGCATTCCATTAATAATTTTTAAAAAAAGTTAAATAATTAGAAAAAAAATAATAGTTTGAGAGTTCATCCATTTTTCTAAAATCCTGAAAAATCATGTGTTTTGAAAAGCATCACGCGCAACTTGCATAAAAAAAACTATTAATGAACACTCCAACCTGGCATTACGAACAATTAAATACAAGCAACTAAATAATTGAACAAATATTACATTCTTTAAAAACTACAATAAAACAATACAAAACAAGCAATATGTGTATGATATAGATATATATATAATAATGAGAGAACAAGCGTACTCACATAATTTATACAGAAGTGAATGGAGTGTGCTCGGCTCACACAGGTGGCTGAGGTGTATACAAATAGGTTACACAGCGGCACGATGAATATCCTCTATTTGCACTTTATCCATGCATCACCTACACAACGTTATGACAAGTAGGGGAAGTCTCTGCCGTGACAGGGCGTGGTCCCAGACTTTACTGTCTGCTTGCTGACAGGCGCGGGGAGGGCAGTTCTTGGGGCCTAACACTGTACACAACACATGGCGGCCCTGTGGCTGCGCTCATCCAGGCGGGGGGTGACCCTGGCAAGGGGCAGCCGTGGGTTAGCAGGTACAGTGGGGGTTATGTTAGTTAACAGCTAAGAGGTGGTAGTAAGGGGTTAACGGTGTATAGAAGGCCGTGAGCAGGGTGAATATGCCTCAATCCTGTCAATCTGTGCATTGAAGGGGGCAAAGTTTTAGTGTGTCTATGGGCAGAAGTTTCATTGCGTGGAAAGTGCAGTGTGGGTCAATCATTTTTTGTGGATGTTTTGCAATTCTCTTAAACCTCTTAATTTCAAGCATCTGCCCGTTCTGTCTGTAGAATAAGGTGAATTTGTCATAATGTATTAAGGGGTCTATCCCATTATTTGTATGTACAGGGGCAGAGCTTTCAGTGGAGGCGTAGGTAAATATGGGGACGGACGTCTGTGTAAACAGAGTGTATGTATGGGGGTGTCAGGTCCTCTGTATTTATGTGAAGTAACAGCTGTGTTTAGAGGGGATTGACCTGTGTGTAAGACTTTTGTTTGCAGTGGTGTTGTGAGCTATCGTGTCTGGGAGGACATGACTCCTTTGTTAGTGAGAGAGATCAGTCAGTGTTGTGTATGTGTGTGATATATATATATATATATATATATATATATATATATATATATATATATATATATATATATACTGTATACACAAATATACACAAAATCTCTGTGGAGTGGGAAATTAATTTCCTTTTGCAAAGCAGTGTGTATGTGTAGTCCATTCTAACGAAAAAAAAAATTGCATGCTCTAATTTGTAAGAGCATGTAACCCCTATTGTTGATTGGGTGACAAACAATTTCTGCTTGGGACAAGCAGTTATCTGCGACTCCCAAGAGTACTTTAACTTTGTGTTTAACCTCATGGGGGGGGGGGTTAAAACCATTTTGCTTGCAGCGCTACTATTCCTGAACTTCAGCGTGGATTTGATTTAATACAAACAGGAAAGAGATTCAGTCTGCCAGGAACAAACAGCTCAGTGGCTTGTTCTATGGCACGGTTACCACCTGGGAGTAGTTTCTTTTTGCCCAATTGTCTTTTTCACATAGAAAGACTTTCCTGAAGTATATCAGACTGATCCCGCCTAACAAGGTCAGCCCAGCCCCGAAATACCAGGCAGTCCTCCTCTGAACTAGGAAACCGCAACTCCAAAAGATCGTTTCGGCCTCGTCCGTGAGGTGCAGCCATAACCCTCTAAGCCCATTGGACGAGGAGTCAACGTCTGGTTTCCCTCATCAACCTTAGGGAGACTTTCAACAGGATTGGTATTTTGGGGCTGCATTGACATTACTCAGAGCAATCGGACTAGTATACTTCAGGAAAATTTTCCCCTGTGAAAAGCAGAACTGGGCTAAAAGAGGCTGCTCCTAGGTGGTAACTCCCTATAGAACAAGCTACTGAACTACTGTTCTCTCTTTGTATGCATTTGTATTATGAGGTCTCCCTAAGGGTGATGGAGGAAACCAGACATGGACTCCTTGCCCATTGTGCTTAGAGGAATATGACTGCACCTCATTGATGAGGCCCACAGAAGGCCGAACTGATTGTCTGGAGTTGTCATGTTCCTTGTTTAAAGGAGAATTGCCTAGTATTTTGGGGCTGGGCTGACCTTACTCAGCGGGATCAAACTGATATACTTCAGGAAAGTTTTCCTCTGTGAAAAGCACAACTGGGCTAAAAAAAAGGCTACTCCTAGATGGTAACTCGCCATAAAACAAGCTAATTCAAACAAAGAGAGAAGCGCTCTACCAGGAATGAACAACAGCTTAGTAGTTGTTTTGTCCCTGGTAGAGCGCTTCTCTCTTTGTTTGAATTTGTATTATGACCCTGGGGAGGTCTCCCTAAGGGTAATGGGGGAAATCAGACTTGGACTCCTTGCCCAGCTTGCTTAGAGGATAATGGCTGCACCTCACTGATGAGGCCCACAGAAGGCTGAAACGATCTTCTGGGGTTGTCATGTTCCTTGTTTAGAGGGGAATAGCCTGGTATTTTGGTGCTGGACTGACCTTACTCGGCAGAATCAGACTGATACACTCTGTGAAAAGCACAACTGGGCTAAAAAAGCTGCTCATAGATACTGAGTTGTTGTTTGTTCCTGGTAGAGCCCTTCTCTCTCTTTGTTTTTATTTGGGTTTGATTTTAAATAACTTTTCTGCAAGACTCAATTTAAATAATTACTTTTTACATAAAAACTAATTTTCATTTTTAACAATCGATAGCTTGTCATTTTTGACCTGTGATCACTGTGACTGGCTGTCATATTTATTGTAACTGTACTGTTGCTGGATAACCTCACATGCAGGCATCCACAAACAGTGAGGCACCCCATTGACAGGCATACAATCTCAGGGACAACCTATCTTTGTGCTTGTAAGTCTGGGGTGGCCTCCGTTATGCTATTTTTGCAAGTTCTAACTTGTGAGGAATGCAGAAAAAGCATCGTCTCACAGCTGTTGGTGAGACCCGCTCTGTAACAGCCCAGTACACAGCCGCGGTACAGGGTATGGCATGTGTCATTAAGGGGTTAATGGAATCCATTTACCAAAAAGTGTAAACATTGCAACCATGTATATAAAGCCTCATGCTACATAATTAAAAACTACGGATGAATAACCTTTGCACTATAATGTGTAATAAATAAAAAACTATCTTTAAAGGGACACTAACCCCAAATTTTTTCTTTTGTGATTCAGACAGAGCATGCAATTTTAAGCAACTTTCTAATTTACTCCTATTATCAAATTCATTCTCTTGGTATCTTTATTTGAAATGCAAGAATGTAAGTTTAGATACCGGCCCATTTTTGGTGAACAACCTGGGTTATTCTTGCTGATTGGTGGATAAATTCATCTACCAATAAAAAAGTGCTGTCCATAGTGCTGAACTGAAAAAGAAACTTAGATGCCTTCTTTTTCAAATAAAGATAGCAAGTGAACGAAGGAAAATTGATAATAGGAGTAAATTAGAAAGTTGCTTAAAATTGCATGCTCTATCTGAATCACAAAAGAAAAAAAAAATTGGGTTCAGTGTCCCTTTAACCCCTTAATGACCACAGCACTTTTCCATTTTCTGTCCGTTTGGGACCAAGGCTATTTTTACATTTTTGCAGTATTTGAGTTTAGCTGTAATTTTCCTCTTACTTATTTACTGTATCCACACATATTATATATCGTTTTTCTCGCCATTAAATGGACTTTCTAAAGATACCATTATTTTCATCATATCTTATAATTTACTATAAATTTTTTTATAAAATATGAGGAAAAAATGGTAAAAACACACTTTTTCTAACATTGATCCCCAAAATCTGTTACACATCTACAACCACCAAAAAACTCCCATGCTAAATAGTTTCTAAATTTTGTCCTGAGTTTAGAAATACCCAATGTTTACATGTTCTTTGCTTTTTTTGCAAGTTATAGGGCAATAAATACAAGTAGCACTTTGCTATTTCCAAACCACTTTTTTTCAAAATTAGCGCTAGTTACATTGGGACACTGATATCTTTCAGGAATCCCTGAATATCCATTGACATGTATATATTTTTTTTTAGTAGACATCCCAAAGTATTCATCTAGGCCAATTTTGGTATATTTCATGCCACCATTTCACTGCCAAATGCCATCAAATAAAAAAAATCGTTCACTTTTTCACAATTTTTTTCACAAACTTTAGGTTTCTCACTGAAATTATTTACAAACAATTTGTGCAATTATGGCATAAATGGTTGTAAATGCTTCTCTGGGATCCCCTTTGATCAGAAATAGCAGACATATATGGCTTTGGCGTTGCTTTTTGGTAATTAGAAGGCATATTTTTCAACAATGGATACCAAGAGAACAAAGCACATATGAAAATAGAAGTGAATTTAAATGTATCTTAAAATGAGATGGTCTATCTGAATCGGACAAGTATTAATTTTGACTTTCCTATTACTTGAAGGGATTAATAGCAATGGGGAGTCCCAAGTCAATAGTGGATATCTCTATCATAACATTTCCCGCCCCCCCCCCCCCCATCCTTTTGATTCAGGTGCCTTTTTTATGGAATTATATCTTCCTTCCACTACCCAGCATGCATTACCATTTATAGTTTGATAGTGATTTGCTGCTTCCATCACCACTGGTACACAGTTGTTGCCACAAGCAGCACATAGCATGGGATCTAGCCTCAAGATTATCTGTTGCAGTAATGATAGTGGATTGTACCATCTGGGCATCACTCTGTACATCCCCTGGCACTGGCAGCTAACTGTAGAGTTGACTGGGTGCATTCTTATACATCATATACAATCTGGTGCCTAATAAATACAGTGCCCAGGTCCCTATTCAGCCCACATCTTCAGTAATTAAACAGGTCTAAGAAGCATGGAATCTAGCCACAAGATAGTTATTGGCTGTTGCAATGATGAGAATGCATGAGAGCCATATTGTGTTGTCTGGCCACATCTCACAGCTTTCCTCATTCACCATCTCCAGCCTTAACTTTGTTACTTGAACAAATAATAGCACCTGTCTTTGTGTGTTTAAAGGGTAAGACTTGACTGGGATAAAAAGCTGTGTTTTTGAAGGAAGCGTGGGCATATCTGCCTGATTGGAAACATGAATTTGTGAGTGAGGGTTTGTCATGCAGAGCTGTAACTGTTTGTGTATTTCTGTGGTAAAACCGTTCATTTGTCTGGGTGTATTAGGGAAACAGTTGTCAGCTGTCAAAGTCTCTTGAACGTATTTCCATAAATAAAAGTCTGCTCCTTAATTTCGTGTCATGTTTAATTACTTATATGTCCAGAGTTTTTAGGTGTAACATAAATTAGCTGTGCACAAACTTGCATTTCCTCGTCTTTTAAATATATATTTATACAGATTTACATGTTTTCATGTAAACATTTTTTTTTTAAATTGTTTAGCTGCTAACTTCATATGTGTAATAACAATTTGCCACTTTCCATGTTGCTTTAAAGGGACATGAACCCCAATTTTTTTCTTTCATGAGTCAGAAAGAGCATGTGATTTTAAACAACTTTCCAGTTTACTTCTATTATTTGCTTCCTTCTTTTGTTATCCTTTGCGGAAAGGTTTAGCTAGGTAAACTCAGGAGCAGCAAATAACCTAGGTTCTAGCTGCTTATTGGTGGCTGCATGTGTATATGTATGTGTGTGTGTGTGTATGTATGTATGTATGTATATATATATATATATATATATATATATATATATATATATATATATATATATATTTAGTATTAGTAGAGATAAAGCAAACACTGCACGGACAATCAAAGTGCTGTTGTAGTCAAGTAGGTTTATTCATCCACAAGTTAGACAAAGTCAGACATCAGAACACCTGACATGTTTCGCACAGGCGTACCTGCGCTTCAGCAGAGGATTGGATTGTCAAATTTTGGTTTAAGTATATAGTTTATATGTTTCATTATGTCGTTTTGGAAAATATATGCAAGTGAACATGTTCCAAATGCTTTGACAGTTCTATGCTGTGAGAAATATCTTCTTATATGTTATAAGCGCCAATAATAGAATTTGCCAAGTATAAACAAGTCGTAATAGAATGTATTTATTCGCAACTATGCGATTGGTTCACTCAATACCCAATCAGAAGTATAGGACGGGTTCAAATAGCTACTGCAGAGAGTGCCCTGGTAATTTTGAAACGCGTTGCTCACGTGACTCTTCATCGGAGCACACCTGTTAATTGTAACTTGGCTAGTGGACTTGTGTTTGTGGCGCTTCTGAACCTGTGCTGTTGCACGTCTGTCGGTTCTGGCTTGTTGTGTACGACCAGGCCGTTCAGTGTGTGTTTTTTTGCGGCCATCAAGTCACATACTACCATTTGAGTTACATTTGTATACGATCTTTGATTATATTTAATCTGTGGACTTCATTCACTCTGGAAAGTTACTATACAGCCAACTGAGAAAGAGATCTATCAGCGTCTAAACATTACGCCGACTACAGCAGTTTTACACTGAGTACAGAGTGTTTGTTTTCACAAACATTTTGTGATACTTCCTTAAGAAGAATTCTCCTTTTTCATTGGAGGATAAAAACATCAAATACAAAGTATCGACACATAATAAACAACAAGGAACACCCTACCTGTGTGTGAAACTTATGATCTGCACAATCAATTGGATGTAACGGCTGTGTCTTTTTATCACTGACTTTTTTCATCAACTTTTTTCTATTTGTTCAGCAATTTCATTGACATTGCATATTATTGTACATTTTATTTTATGTTTATATTTTATTATATGAATTGTTCTGTATAGATTGTTTGTTATAAGGTCGAATATATATATATATATATATATATATATAATCATTGTATTAAATTTTTATTTATCTACTTATTATATTATCGCCACTTAAATTTTGTGTTCATCTAGCACTTCTGATATATTAGTCGTTATATACGTTAAGCTACTTATGATAATTTTGAGATATTCTTCTGGCAATTGCGGTTAACATTCTGCGTTTGCCTTAATATATTTTAGAATTATTTATGAATTATTTTTGACCCATTAGCGTAATTAATCTATCCAATACGGTTACATTTTAGCTTTCATTGGCGCTCCTTGGCCTTTTTATTCTGTATTAACAGAAAAATGTGCAATATGCATCAAAACGAAATTAGATGGGTGCGTAAATTTGGGCACCCCAACAGAAATATTGCATCAATATTTTGTAGAGCCTCCTTTAGCCTCTAGACGCTTCCTATAGCCTATATTGAGTGTCTGTCTGGATTCTGGATGAAGGTATTTTGGACTATTCCACCTTGCAAAACATCTCTAGTTCAGTTAGGTTTGATTGTTGCCGAGCATGGACAGCCCGCTTCAAATCACCCCACAGATTTTTAATGATATTCAGGTCTGGGGACTGGGATGGCCATTCCAGAACATTGTACTTGTTCCTTTGCATAAATGCCAGAGTAGATTTTGAGCAGTGTTTGGGTTGTTGTCTTGTTGAAATATCCAGCCCCGGCGTAACTTCGACTTTGTGACTGATTCCTCAACCTTATTCTCAAGTATCTCCTGATATTGAGTGGAATCCATGCCACCCTTAACTTTAACAAGATTCCCAGTACCGGCACTGGCCACACAGCCCCACAGCATGATGGAACATCCACCAAATTTTACTGTGGGTAGCAAGTGTTTGTCTTGGAACGCTGTGTTCTTTTGCCGCCATGCATAACGACCCTTGTTATGACCAAATAACTCCATCTTTGTTTCATCAGTCCACAGCACCTTCTTCCAAAATTAAGCTGGCTTGCCCAAATGTGCGTTTGCATACCTCAAGCGACTCTGTTTGTGGCGTGTGTGCAGAAAAGGCTTCTTCCACATCACTCTCCCATACAGCTTCTCCTTGTGCAAAGTGCGCTGAATTGTTGAACGATGCACAGTGACACCATCTGCAGCAAGATGATGTTGGAGGTGGTCTGTGGGCTGTTTTTGACCGTTCTCACCATCCTTTGCCTCTCCGATATTTTACTTGGCCTGCCACTTCTGGCCTTAACAAGAATTGTGCCTGTGGTCTTCCATTTCCTCACAGTGGACACTGACGGCTTTAATCTCTACGATAGCTTTTTGTAGACTTCCCCTAAACCATAACGTTGAACAATCTTTGTTTTCAGGTCATTTGAGAGTTGTTTTGAGGCCCCCATGTTGCCACTCTTCAGAGGAGAGTCAAACAGAACAACAACTTGCAATTGGCCACCTTAAATACCTTTTCTCATGATTGGATGCACCTGTCTATGAAGTTCAAGGCTTAATGGGCTCTCAAACCAATTGTGTTCCAATTAATCAGTGCTAGGTAGTTACAGGTATTCAAGTCAACAAAATTACAAGAGTGCCCACATTTATGCACCTGTCTAATTCGTTTTGATGCATATTGCACATTTTCTGTTAATCCAATAAACCTCATTTCACTACTGAAATATTAATGTGTCCTTCAGTTATTTGATAGATCAAAATGAAATTGCTGATCCAAACACCCAATTATTTATAAATGAAAATCATGGAAACATTTTTGCTGAAGACACGTTCACTGTTGTTTATACCTCTGTATGCTTTTATGGAAGGGAGCTAACCTGCAATGAAGGATACCAAGATAAACAGGCACATTTAATGCTTTTTTATGTCTTTTATACTCCTAATAAGCTTAATATATTATCTAGTAAGTACTCTCAAAGGAACAAGTAAAAAATGAAACTGTCTTGGATCAGATAAAACATTCATTTGTTTTTAAGAAACTTTTCAGATTACTTCTGTTATCAAATTGATTTTATATGGTATGATTTGATGAAAAAGAAAGCATACCTAGGTAGGCTCGAGCAGCAATGCACTACTAGGTGTTAGCTGCTGATTAGTGGCTATACACTCATCCCTCTTGTCTTTGACTCACCAGATGTTGTCAGCTAGCTCCCAGTAGTAAACTGGGCTCTGGAGCAGGGTTTAAACCTTTCAACCCACATCTACAGTAAACCGGTGTAAGAGGCAGAACTTTCTCTAGTAAAGCTGTTACTGGTTTAGTGATAATGTACGTGCAGTCTGTGGTGTTTAGGGCAGTAGGCCGGCTGCACCTGGGTTTTACAGATGCTTGTCTGTTTTGCCAGAGCTTGTGCAGTTTTAGTGTTTTGGCGCAAAGGGCTCTATGCACAATAAAAGCTTTCTCTTAACAGTGGAACTTATTAAAATAATGAATAACTATTTTTCCTTAATAAATTATGCTGCACAATACTTCTATGTAAAATTAAAATTCTGCATTTGTGCAAATGTCTAATTCATACTTATTTTTAAGTAAAATGTTTGTTTTGTGTAACATAGGAGCACCAAACTTAAAGGGACAGTAAACACTTTGAGATGTTTTATATAAAATCTTATATATAATGAAACAGTTTTGCAATTTATTTTGCCCACTCTTTATGTAATTTAGTTCTGAAAATCGATCAATTTCTAACTCTAAGAACTTGGAATACATCGCTCTGACTTATCAAGGGTAACCCTGCTACATATCTATCTCTAATTGGCTTTATCAGATAACAACTGCAAAACAATTACAAAGTGTTTGCTGTCCCTTTTTAAAGAAGCATAAAACAACCCTTTTTCTTTTGATTAAAATATACCAATCCAATTTACTTCATTATTGTATTCTTTGTTGCAGTAATTTTGCAAGAAAGATTTAGTATTAGAGGACAGAAGTGTTTCTATTAAAAGCATTCTTGCAAAACTCCTGATATATTGTTCCCAACATATGCAAGCTCCAGAGCCTACCTACCTGCTTTTAAACAAACAAAAGATAACTAGAGAATGAAGTAAATTTAATAATAGAAATAAATTGGAATTTTTTTGTTGTTGTTGTTGTTGTTTTTTCAAACTGTATTCTGGATCTGATATATGAAAAACATTTTAGGTTTCCTGTCCCTTTTAACTTAAAAAAAAAAAAAGTTACTGCTGTGACTAGCACAGCTGATTGGATTAGTGGCAGTTTCTGCTCTGTTTCTGTAGTGCTCTGAAGTCCCAAACAATGCTTTAAAGCGATATTCCAGCCAAAATTGGAAACCACATGGGTGCATTTCGGTATTGAACAGAAGCAATTATGTAATATACATGTATTAGTAAAATTGCTTCTAATAAAAGCTATAGCTGTTTCAAAAGTGTATGCACCGTGCACCAGCATTTTAAACACAGCACTTGCTCAGAGAGCCTAAGGTGCTTGTACCATCTGGTAATGACTCAATTTGTTTATTGTGGACATGCTACCAAGCCCCACTGATTATCTGAGCAGCTGCAGTATTTAAAATGTGGGTGCAGTGACCATATCTAGTTATGCTTCACATGCACGTGCAGAGAAAAATGTTAACACTAAAAAAAACAGTGATAACTTTTACTAGAAGCATTTTTGCTAATACATGTACATTGCAAATTTGTTTCTATTCGAAGATGTAATTCATCTATGTGCATTTCAATTTTGATTGGAATGTCCCTTTTAACTATGTGTTTAACCAATGTGTTCATGCCACTTTATTACTATAATGACCCTTCAAAGTAAACAACTTTTTTTGCCTTTATACTCTTTAAACTCCATTACATGTGCACAATCTATTGAGTTACCATTACTTAGGAAGTGACTCTTGTACATAAATATATACTGATTAGATTAAAAGTATTAAATAGAAATGAAATTAATTTCCACAATTCCATACCATTATCAGGAGAACAGCTGGTTTCTAAGACATTTGAAAAATGTATATTTTATACATTTGTCTTTGCTTACTGACCTTAAAGCCATTTTGTATTTTTCTAAGCTTCAAAACCAAAATAACATTTTAATTGTGTCATGCTTAGTGGAGAGGTGTTTGTTTGTAGAAGTCAAAATTTACAACACACTTACTATGAGCATACATTGTAACGTGGGCTTACGCTTTATTAGAGGAGTTTGTGGGAGTTTTGTAACACATAAGAACTAGAGGCCGAGCTGTGTCTCTAGCACAACATTTTATTGAAATTGGTTATCTAAATACCTGTGGTTTGACATGGACCGCAATAGAAAAGTTTTATTAGCCAAGTACAGCTGGGGACCATTTTAAATTATAAAAATGGAGGTGTTTTGGATATTCAAGCCAAAAATGGCTACCTGCAGTCTTGAACTCAGAGGGCCTGATGATCTAAAGCTCTCCGCTCAGGTGAGATGGTCTTCCAGCACTGCGAGATCCCTAGTGAAATACTTAAAAGGCAGATTTTGCTATACTTCTCCAATGGGCCATTAAGACAAGCCCAGTGCAATATAGCAGTGTATGACATGACAGTTCTGCTGCATTTACACTTTGTGCTTTCTATTTAATATCACTTTACAATACAGATTATGCTGATTAGATTTTAACTTTTATAGACAATTGGCACATTTAGGCAAGTATTCCACTTGCTTTTCCCAAGAAGTACTCGGTATTCATTGTTACCAATGCACCAGAAAACTTAGGGAAGGTGTGCAAATGACATACATCTTATGCTTTTTGCTTTGTGTACTGTGTTTAACCACATACATTCCCATTTGGTGTAGGTGCAGCAAAAATAAAACTACTTCTGGACAGCTGTTTTGAGCTTAATAGCTCACATCAGCAAAAGATAGGTTTGATTTGCTGTAAAGTGAAGCTTATTTCCTGTGTGTGTATGTATATTATATATATATATATATATATATATATATATATATATATATATATATATATATATATATATATATATATATATATATATATATATTAACACACACACACACACTTTCTACCAGGAAGGAACAACAGCTAGTTCCATGGCGATTTACCACCCAGGAGCAGCCTCTTTTTAGACTAGTAAGTAAGTAAGGTCAGTCCAGCCCCGAAATACCAGGCAATTCTCCTCTGAACAAGGAACATGACAACCCCAGACAATCGTTTCAGCCTCCTATGGGCCTCGTCAGTGAGGTGCAACCACATTCCTCTAAGCACACTGGGCAAGGAGTCCATGTCTGGTTTCCCCCATCACCCATAGGGAGACCTCCCTAGGGTTATACTAATTTGCATACAAAGAGAGAAGCACTCTACCAGGAGATATATATATATTTTTTATTTCACTCTCTTTGAATGAACAACAACACATGACATTACACCATGACATGATTTATTTAACAGAAATAAAGCCAAAATGGAAAAGCCATGTGTAAAAAAAAAAAATTAAGTACACCTTATAGTTCAATAGCTTGTAGAACCACCGTTAGCAGCAATAACTTGAAGTAATCGTTTTTTTCTTTATGACTTTATCACTCTCACATCGTTGTGGAGGAATTTTGGCCCACTCTTTACAATGTTGCTTTATTTCATTGAGGTTTGTGGGCATTCGTTTATGCACAGCTCTCTTAATGTCCCGCCACATCATTTCAATCGGGTTGAGGTCTGGACTTTGACTGGGCCATTGCAACACCTTGATTCTCTTCTTTTTCAGCCATTCTGTTGTAGATTTGCTGGTGCGCTTGAAAGCCATAATCCTGTTTCATGACCCAATTTCGGACAAAATTTAGCTGTCGGACAGATGGCCTCACATTTGACTCTAGAATACTTTGGTATACAGAGGTGTTAATGGTCGACTCAATGACTGCAAGGTGCCCAGGTCCTGTAACTGCAAAACAATCCCAAATCATTACCCCTCCACCATTGTGCTTAACAGTTGGCATGAGTTGTTTGATTTTCGCCAAATGTGGTCTCGTCTGTCCAAAGGACTTTGTTCCAGAAGTCTTGTGATTTGTTCAGATGCAACTTTGCAAACCTTTGCAATCCTAAGCTGTGCTGCCATTTTCTTTTTAGAGAGAAGAGGCTGTCTCCTGACAATCCTTCCATACAAACAATGCTTGTTCAGTCTTTTTCTAATTGTACTGTCATGAACTTTAACATGCTAACTAGGGCCTGTAGAGTCTGAGATTTAACTCTTGGGTTTTTTTTTGCAATTTTTCTGAGCGTTGCACGGTCTGACCTTGGGGTGAATTTGCTGGTACGTCCACTCCTGTAAAGATTTACAACTGTCTTAAATGTTTTCCACTTGTGAATAATCTTTCTTACTGTAGAATGATGGACTTTTTTGTTTGGAAATGGCGTTATAACCCTTCCCAGACTGATGGGCAGCAACAATTTGATTCTCTAAGATCATTGCTGATGTCTTTCCTCCTTGGCATTGTGTTAAAACACACCTGAATGCTCTAGACCAGCAAACTGCTAAAGCTTCAACAGTTAATAGAGGTGGTGACACTTGCTGATGATAAATTAATCAAGGGCATTTGATTAGCAGCACCTGGAAGCAGTAAGGGTGTACTTAGTTTTTCACACATGGCTTCTACATTTTGGCTTTGACACAGTGTAATATGCTATGTGTTGTTCATCTGAGGTTGTATCTAGAAAATAGGACAATGTTCTTCTGTGCCACTGTGCGTATATTTAATAACTATATATACGCACAGCGGCACAGGAAAGAGCATTGTCCTATTTTCTAGATGTGCAAGGAGGGGAGGATTTTCTTGCAGACGGTGTGCAGACTTCGATATGGACTGATTTTATATGTCTTATGTTTTAATTGCTTGCTTCAGCTATGTGTGATAACTTTCATCGGTGTGTGCATTCTGCTGACTATCAATAGTTTAAAGAGATAGTCAAGTCCAAAAAAAACTTTCATGTTTCAAATAGGGCATGTAATTTTAAACAACTTTCCAATTTACTTTATCAGCAATTTTGCTTTGTTCTCTTGGTGTTCTTAGTTGAAAGCTAAACCTAGGAGATTCATATGCTAATTTCTTAGACCTTGAAGGCTGCCTCTAATCTAAATGCATTTTGATAGTTTTTCACCACTAGAGGGCATTAGTTCACGTGTTTGATTTAGGTAACATTGAGCTCATGCACGTGAATGGAGACAGCTCTGATTGGCTAAACTGCAAGTCTGTCAAAAGAACTGAAATAAGGGGGCAGTCTGCTGAGTCTTAGATACAAGGTAATTACAGAGGTAAAATGTGTATAATTATAACTGTGTTGGTTATGCAAAACTGGGTAATTGTTAATTAAGGGGTTATATTTTAAAACAACAAAAATTCTGGTGTTGACTGTCCCTTTTAATGCTAAAAGTAAAATAGCTCATGTATTGAAGGCGCATAGTTCATATTTTAGATGCGTGATTTACATTGATTTTTATTCCCCATAGGTTTATGTGGGGTAAAAGGTATAAATATAATACTGCATCTTTTTCCTTCAAGCTTACAAATAGTACCAACTATAAACGGATCGTATGTGCCGTACTGACAATATGCTTTGAGTGAAACTATCTGCAGCAATGCGTTTTTAAGATGTTGAATTTGTATGGATGAATGTATCTCTATATAACACAGTTAAAGTTTCATTCAGTGGAAGCTGAAAATTAAGGTTAGATGACGCCAGGAAGGAGGGGTCAGGAGGCCATTTCAAAACGGCCGAATGAGAACTAGTTAGTCTTTTTACTTGCAAAGTATATTGGCATCAAAATTGGGCTACAGTTTGCTGTACAAATCATTAAATACATTATCTTAATTAAGTTATATTCTTTTTTGGGTTGACTGTTCCTTTAAGCATCTGACCTTGTACAGCTGATCCCCCTGCGTTCATAGTATTCAAGCTCTATGCTGCAGTTGTAAGTTGCTGAGCCTTCCAGCATGATTGACATAATCGATATACTCGGCTAGGCCGGATGAGTTTTCCTGAACACCAACGGACCATTGGGAGATGCTTACCCACAAGCTCTATGCTGCAGCAACTTACAACTGCAGCATAGAGCTTGGATGCTATGATCGCAGGGGGATCAGCTGTACAAGGTCAGATGCTTAAAGGAACAGTCAACCCAAATTCTTTTCTTTTGTGATTCAGATAGAGCATGCAATTTTAAACAACTTTCTAATTTACTCATTATCAAATTTTCTTAATTCTCTTGGTATATTTATTTGAAAAGCAAGAATGTAAGTTTAGATGCCGGCCCATTTTTGGTGAACAACCTGGGTTGTCCTTGCTGATTGGACAGCACCATTAAACAAGTGCTGTCCAGGGTCTGAACCAAAAATTGGCTGGCTCCTTAGCTTAGATGCTGTCTATTTCAAATAAAGAGAGAACGAAGAAAAATTGCTAATAGGATTTAATTAGAGCATGCAATTTTAAGCAACTTTCTATCTGAATCGCAAAAGAGAAAAAAATTGGGTTCAGTGTTCCTTTAAGATTGGACACTGCAGCGATCACGGATCGCTGTGAAGATTCGTGAGATCTAAAGTTCTTTCAGACCCACTGTAAAGGGTCCCTTAGGCGAGGGTAAATCCCTCAGTAGGTCGTACCCTTTAAGTGGGATACTATAAGGCTGCATTAACACGACTAACTTTGACTGGTTATTCAGCTTTTATGAACCCTTCCCTGATGCATAACTGCCCTGCATATATGACCTGCTCTGCTTGTACTAACACATGTGAAATCTTGCAAGCTGATTTTCCTTGCTTTCCACTGGGAAACACTAACCTTGTGGTTATATGGATTGCTTCTGCTTTCTTTAAAGAGACTCTTTAATGTAGTTGTCCTTGTTTTGGACTATTTATATGATCACATCAGTCCTTATCATTGACAGGACAAGGGAATCTGGACAATAATTACCAGAATATTACCTCATTCACTGACTTTAAGAGCTTTATCAATTAAATGATAGTTCCCAATGGCCATTGGTGTATTGGTCTCCTTTTTGGTATTTTTTTAGTAGGTAGCAGCACTATTTTCCTTAATATGAGGAGAGTCCACGGCTTTATTCCTTGTGGGAAATTCAGAACCTGGCCACCAGGAGGAGGCAAAGACACCCCAGCCAAAGGCTTAAATACCCCCCCCCCCCAATTCCCTCATATCCCAGTCATTCTTTGCCTTTCATCACAGGAGGTTGGCAGAGAAGTGTCAGAAGATACAGAGTAGTTCTTTATGTAGGGTATCTACCCTTTGGAATGGGACTGGAGTTTTAAGTAATCTTGTCAACCTCTCAGTGAGAGCATTGACGAATGTTAGACTCTGGAGATGCAGGAAGAGTCTTTCTGCAAATCCATCCAGACTCATTAACAGCTGTGTTTCTGTTCCACGGCATAGATTCTGGTAAGATAATTTCATTTTTTATACACATATAACGCAAATAGACAGGGTCACAGTGTGACTCCTTTTATCTGTATGGAATCAAGAGTTAATATCTCCAGAAGGGAAAATTGAACGGGGGGGGGGTAATTAATCACATAATTTATTTTATTTTGATTATGCTGCGACATGTGTGAGATGAGGCTCAGGCAAATGTTGGAACGTACAGGTTTTACTTTCGTTTTGGGTAAGCTGTGCAACCTGTTAGGCTTGGCGTGCTTTTTCCTATAGCAGGGGCAGTACTGCATGGCGCACCACGTGACCGGGTGTGGTCACACCGATTTCCTTTTTCATGACCGTGCGGTTTATCTGAGACAAAGCGGTTTCTCCTGGGTTTGGCCTGGGTCATAGGAGGTGATGAGTGCCCCAGCCATTGGGGGTATAAAGGTGCCATTTTATCTTGTTTCCTTAGTCTGCTTTATAAGCGCAAGCTATGGAGGACTGTGATACGTTAGAGGGTACTCCCTCTTTACCTAAGTCTAATACCTGTCTATATTGTGGGGAGGCCACGGTATACCCGCCTGCTCAATTATGTTTCACATGCCTTTATTAAGTAATCATGTCAAGGAAAGTCAATATGTTAAGTACCACTGAGCCGTCCACATCTGAGGAGTCTCCGTCCTGTGAGGTGCGCACCCTACAGTCATATCCTAATACACATGCAGCTTCCCAAAGCACTCTTAATCCTCCATCTGGAGGGGCCCTTTTACCGCCAGACTTAACTAAACAGTTACAAACGGCAGTGTCTGCGGCCTTCAGTGCTTTACCTCGCCCTGCTAAACGCAAGCAAAAGGTCAAATATTGCTATCCTTCCCAGGGGTCATCTACTAGCTTATTGAATTTATCTGATACAAGATTATCCATTGATGAAGACGCCTCTGATACTTCAAAGGATGCTCTCTCTGGGTCGGAATCTGCTGCCTCTAAGCCTCCAGCTGCGGAGGAACCAGACTTTAGATTTAGGATTGAACATTTACTCTTTCTGCTAAAGGAAGTTTTGGCTACTTTAGAGGTTCCAAAGCCTAAATTGCTTGAGGAACCTTGTATTCCTAAATTTGATAAGGTCTACGAGGAAAGGGTTGTACCACAGACTTCCTGGTTTTTTGTAAAGATGGCGAACATTATTAAGAATAAATGAAAAACACTTGGTTCGTCATTTTCCCCTTCTTCCTTTAAAAGATTATTCCCGGTTCTGGACTCTCAATTGGAGTTGTGGGGTTCCATTCCCAAGGTGGATGGCGCTATCTCCACGCTTGCTAAGCGCACTACTATCCTGCTTGAGGATAGTTTTGTCGGTTAAAGAGCCCATGGATAAAAAGATAGAAACTCTGTTAAGAAAGATGTTTCACCATACGTGTTATATGTTTCAACCGGTAGAGGCTGTTGCTGCGGTCGCTGGAGTGGCTACCTACTAGTGTGACTCCTTATCTGAGTTGATTGAGGTGGAGGGTCCCCTCCATGTGATCCAAGACAGAATGCCTTAAGGGTGGCTAATTATTTTATTTGTGATGCAAATATGCAGATTATTCACCTGAATGCCAAGGCTTCAGGTTTTTCTGTTCAAGCCCGTAGGGCACTCTGACTGAAGTCTTGGTCTGCGAATATGACTTCGAAGTCAAGACTTCTTTTCCTCCCATTTAAGGGAAAGACTCTTGTTTTTCCAGGCCTGGACTCGATTATCTCCACGGTTACTGGAGGCAAAGGTGCCTTTTTACCGCAGGATAAGAACAAACCTAAGGGACAAGGTCCTAATTTTCGATCCTTTGGTTTGGATAAATCCCAATGTCAGCAGCCCTCCGCAAAGCCCGAGCAATCCAAGGGGATTTGGAAGCCGGCTCAGTCCCTGAAAAAAACAAGCAGAATATGAAGCCCGTCGAGTCAGTCGACATGAAGGGGCGGCCCCCGATCCTGCTCTGGATCTTGTAGGGGGCAGACTATCACTCTTTTCGAAATCTTTGTTTGGGGACATGCAAGACCCATGGGTCCTGGAGGTCATCGCTCAAGGATACAGGGTAGGTTTCAAGTCTCATCCACCCAGGGGCAGATTCCTCTTGTCAAACCTGTCTTCAAGACCAGAAAAGAGAGATACCTTTCTAGGGTGCATGAGGGATCTCTTCTCTCTGGGAGTCATTGTACCGGTTCCTCTGGCAGAAAGAGGTCTGGGATACTACTCAAACCTTTTTGTGGTCCCAAAGAAGGAGGGAACTTTTCGCCCAATTCTGGACCTAAACTGCTTAAACAATTTCCTATCTGTCCCCTCGTTCAAGATGGAGACAATAAGGTCCATCCTTCCTTTTGTTCAGGAAGGACAGTTCATGACTACGATAGATCTGAAGGATGCTTACCTTCACGTT